>NC_141695.1:836765553-837443053 GCF_964263255.1 Lissotriton vulgaris
AGAGCAGGGTGCAGGTGGCTAAACACGGCGAGCTTTGAACCTGATGATAAGTGTTAGGACAGAGCGGGGGCAGGGTGGTAAGCACGGCGATAAGCACGACGAGCTTTGAACCTGATAATAAGTGTTAGGACAGAGCAGGGGCAGAGGGGGGTAAGCACGGCAAGCTTTGAACCTGATAATTGTTTGGACAGAGCGGGGGCAGGGGGTAAACACGGCGAGCTTTGAACCTGATGATCAGTGTTAGGACAGAGCGGGGTCAGGGCAGTAATCACAGCGAGCTTTGAACCTGATGATCAGTTATAGAACAGAGTGGGGGCTGAGGGCAAGCATGGCGAGCTTTTAACCTGATGTTAAGTGATAGGACAGAGCGGAGGCAGGGTAGCAAGCACGGTGAGCTTTGAATCTAATAGTAAGTGTTAGGACAGAGCGGGGGCAGGGGGGTAAGCACAGCAAGCTTTGAACCTGATCAGTGTTAGGACAGAGCAGGGGGCTAAACACAGCGAGCTTTGAATCTGCGGATAAGTATTAGGACACAGCGGGGGCAGAGGGGTAAGCATGGTGAGCTTTGAATTTGATGCAGTGTTAGGACAGAGCAGGGAGGAGGGGGCTAAACACAGCGAGGTTTGAACCTGAGGATAAGAATTAGGACAGAGCGGGGGGCAGAGGTGTAAGCACATCGAGCTTTGAACCATAAGTGTTAGGACAGAGCGTGGGGCAGGGGGATAAGCATGGCAAGCTTTGAACCTGATGATAAGTGTTAGGACAGACTGGGGGGCAGGGGGTAAGCATGGAGAGCTTTGAACAATAAGTGTTAGGACAGAGCGTGGGGCAGGGGGATAAGCATGGCCAGCTTTGATCCTGATGATAAGTGTTAGGACAGAGAGCGGGGCAAGGTGGTAAGCACGGCGATAAGCCGGCGAGCTTTGAACCTGATGATAAGTGTTAGGACAGAGCCGGGGCAGGGGGGTAAGCACTGCAAGTTTGGAACCTGATGATAAGTGTTATGACAGAGCGGGGTCAGGGCGGTTAGCACGGCGAGCTTTGAACCTGATGATCAGTTATAGAATAGAGCGGGGGCATGGGGGTAAGCATGGCGAGCTTTTAACCTGATGATAAGTGTTAGGACTGAGCGGGGGGCAGAGGGGGTAATCACAGTGAGCTTTGAACCTGATGATAAGTGTTAGGACAGAGCGGGTGCAGGGGGTAAGCACAGCAAGCTTTCAACCTGATGATAAATGTTAGGACAGGGCGGGGGCAGGGGCATAAGCACAGCAAGCTTTGAACCTGATGATAAGTGTTAAGACAGAGCGGGGGCAGGGGGGTAAGCCCAGCGAACTTTGAACATGATGATAAGTGTTAGGACAGAGCGGGGGCAGAGGAGTTAGCACGGTGAGCTTTGAACCTGATAAGTGTTAGGACAGAGCAGGGGGCAGGGGGATAAGCATGGCGAGCTTTGAGCCTGATGATAAGTGTTAGGACACAGCTGAGGCTGGGGGGTAAGCACAGCGAGCTTTGAACCTGATAAGTATTAGGACAGTGCGTAGGGCTGGGGGGTAAGCGCGTCGAGCTTTGAACCTGATCATAAGTGTTAGGACAGAGCGGGGGTAGGGGGGTAAGCACTGCGAGTTTGGAACCTGATGATAAGTGTTAGGACAGAGCGGGGTCAGGGCGGTTAGCACGGCGAGCTTTGAACCTGATGATCAGTTATAGAATAGAGCGGGGGCATGGGGGTAAGCATGGCGAGCTTTTAACCTGATGATAAGTGTTAGGACTGAGCGGGGGGCAGAGGGGGTAATCACAGCGAGCTTTGAACCTGATGATAAGTGTTAGGACAGAGCGGGTGCAGGGGGTAAGCACAGCAAGCTTTCAACCTGATGATAAATGTTAGGACAGGGCGGGGGCAGGGGCATAAGCACAGCAAGCTTTGAACCTGATGATAAGTGTTAAGACAGAGCGGGGGCAGGGGGGTAAGCCCAGCGAACTTTGAACATGATGATAAGTGTTAGGACAGAGCGGGGGGCAGAGGAGTTAGCACGGTGAGCTTTGAACCTGATAAGTGTTAGGACAGAGCAGGGGGCAGGGGGATAAGCATGGCGAGCTTTGAACCTGATGATAATTGTTAGGACACAGCTGAGGCTGAGGCTAAGCACAGCGAGCTTTGAACCTGATAAGTATTAGGACAGTGCGTGGGGCTGGGGGGTAAGCGCGTCGAGCTTTGAACCTGATCATGAGTGTTAGGACCGAGAGGGGGGCGGGGGTAAGCACGTAGACCTTTGAACATGATGACAAGTGTTAGGACAAAGCGTGGGGCAGCGGTATAGGCACGGCAAGATTTGAACCTGATGATAAGTGTTTGGACAGAGCTGGGGCAGGGGGGTAGGCACAGCAATAAGCCGGCAAGCTTTGAACCTGAGGATAAATGTTAGGCCAGAGCGTTGGGCAAGGGGGTAATCACGGCGAGCTTTGAACCTGATGATAAGTGTTAGGACAGAGCGGTGGCAGAGGGGGTAAGCACTGCGAGCTTTGAACCTGATGATAAGTGTTAGGACAGAGCGGGTGCAGGGGGTAAGCACGGCAAACTTTGAACCTAATGATAAGTGTTTGGACAGAGCGGCAGGCAGGGGGGTAAGCACAGCAAGCTTTGAACCTGATCAGTGTTAGGACAGAGCAGGGGGCTAAACACAGCGAGCTTTGAATCTGCGGATAAGTATTAGGACACAGCGGGGGCAGAGGGGTAAGCATGGTGAGCTTTGAATTTGATGCAGTGTTAGGACAGAGCAGGGAGGAGGGGGCTAAACACAGCGAGGTTTGAACCTGAGGATAAGAATTAGGACAGAGCGGGGGGCAGAGGTGTAAGCACATCGAGCTTTGAACCATAAGTGTTAGGACAGAGCGTGGGGCAGGGGGATAAGCATGGCAAGCTTTGAACCTGATGATAAGTGTTAGGACAGACTGGGGGGCAGGGGGTAAGCATGGAGAGCTTTGAACAATAAGTGTTAGGACAGAGCGTGGGGCAGGGGGATAAGCATGGCCAGCTTTGATCCTGATGATAAGTGTTAGGACAGAGAGCGGGGCAAGGTGGTAAGCACGGCGATAAGCCGGCGAGCTTTGAACCTGATGATAAGTGTTAGGACAGAGCCGGGGCAGGGGGGTAAGCACTGCGAGTTTGGAACCTGATGATAAGTGTTATGACAGAGCGGGGTCAGGGCGGTTAGCACGGCGAGCTTTGAACCTGATGATCAGTTATAGAATAGAGCGGGGGCATGGGGGTAAGCATGGCGAGCTTTTAACCTGATGATAAGTGTTAGGACTGAGCGGGGGGCAGAGGGGGTAATCACAGTGAGCTTTGAACCTGATGATAAGTGTTAGGACAGAGCGGGTGCAGGGGGTAAGCACAGCAAGCTTTCAACCTGATGATAAATGTTAGGACAGGGCGGGGGCAGGGGCATAAGCACAGCAAGCTTTGAACCTGATGATAAGTGTTAAGACAGAGCGGGGGCAGGGGGGTAAGCCCAGCGAACTTTGAACATGATGATAAGTGTTAGGACAGAGCGGGGGCAGAGGAGTTAGCACGGTGAGCTTTGAACCTGATAAGTGTTAGGACAGAGCAGGGGGCAGGGGGATAAGCATGGCGAGCTTTGAGCCTGATGATAAGTGTTAGGACACAGCTGAGGCTGGGGGGTAAGCACAGCGAGCTTTGAACCTGATAAGTATTAGGACAGTGCGTAGGGCTGGGGGGTAAGCGCGTCGAGCTTTGAACCTGATCATAAGTGTTAGGACAGAGCGGGGGTAGGGGGGTAAGCACTGCGAGTTTGGAACCTGATGATAAGTGTTAGGACAGAGCGGGGTCAGGGCGGTTAGCACGGCGAGCTTTGAACCTGATGATCAGTTATAGAATAGAGCGGGGGCATGGGGGTAAGCATGGCGAGCTTTTAACCTGATGATAAGTGTTAGGACTGAGCGGGGGGCAGAGGGGGTAATCACAGCGAGCTTTGAACCTGATGATAAGTGTTAGGACAGAGCGGGTGCAGGGGGTAAGCACAGCAAGCTTTCAACCTGATGATAAATGTTAGGACAGGGCGGGGGCAGGGGCATAAGCACAGCAAGCTTTGAACCTGATGATAAGTGTTAAGACAGAGCGGGGGCAGGGGGGTAAGCCCAGCGAACTTTGAACATGATGATAAGTGTTAGGACAGAGCGGGGGGCAGAGGAGTTAGCACGGTGAGCTTTGAACCTGATAAGTGTTAGGACAGAGCAGGGGGCAGGGGGATAAGCATGGCGAGCTTTGAACCTGATGATAAGTGTTAGGACACAGCTGAGGCTGGGGGGTAAGCACAGCGAGCTTTGAACCTGATAAGTATTAGGACAGTGCGTGGGGCTGGGGGGTAAGCGCGTCGAGCTTTGAACCTGATCATGAGTGTTAGGACCGAGAGGGGGGCGGGGGTAAGCACGTAGACCTTTGAACATGATGACAAGTGTTAGGACAAAGCGTGGGGCAGGGGTATAGGCACGGCAAGATTTGAACCTGATGATAAGTGTTTGGACAGAGCTGGGGCAGGGGGGTAGGCACAGCAATAAGCCGGCAAGCTTTGAACCTGAGGATAAATGTTAGGCCAGAGCGTTGGGCAAGGGGGTAATCACGGCGAGCTTTGAACCTGATGATAAGTGTTAGGACAGAGCGGTGGCAGAGGGGGTAAGCACTGCGAGCTTTGAACCTGATGATAAGTGTTAGGACAGAGCGGGTGCAGGGGGTAAGCACGGCAAACTTTGAACCTAATGATAAGTGTTTGGACAGAGCGGCAGGCAGGGGGATAAGCACGGCGAGGTTTGAACCTGATGATAAGTGTTAGGACAGAGCGGGGGCAGGGTGGTAAGCACAGTGAGCTTTGAATCTGATAGTAAGTGTTAGGACAGAGCGGGGGCAGGGGGTAAGCATGGCGAGCTTTGAACCTGATGATCAGTGTTAGGACAGAGTGGGGGGCAGAGGGGTAAGCACAACGAGCTTTGAACCATAAGTTTTAGGACAGAGCGGAGGAAGGGGGGTAAGCACGGCGAGCTTTGAACCTGATGATAAGTATTAGGACTGAGCAGGGGCAGAAGGGGTAAGCACAGCAAGCTTTGAACCTGATGATAATTGTGAGAACAGAGCGGGGGCAGGGGTGTAAGTACGGCGAGCCTTGAACCTGATGATTAGCGTTGGGACCGAGCGGGGGCAGGGGGGTAACCATGGTGAGCTTTGAACCTGATGATCAGTGTTAGGACAGAGCGGGGGCAGGGGGGTAAACACGGCGAGCTTTGAACCTGAGGATACGTGTTAGGACAGAGCGGCGACCGAGGGATAAGCACGGCAAGCTTTGAACCTGATAATAAGTGTTAAGACAGAGCGGGGGCAGATGGGGTAAGCATGGCGAGCTTTGAACCCGATGATCAGTGTTAGGACAGAGCAGGGGCAGGGGTAAGCAAGACAAGCTTTGAACCTGATCATAAGTGTAAGGGCCGAGCGGGGGCAGAGGGGGTAAGCTTGGCGAGCTTTGAACCTGATGATCAGTTTTAGGACAGAGCGGGGGCAGATGGGGTAAGCACGGCGAGCTTTGAACCTGATGATCAGTGTTAGGACAGAGCAGGGGGCAGGGGGGTAAGAACGGCGAGCTTTGAACCTATTAAGTGTTAAGACAGAGCGGGGGCAGGGGGATAAGCATGGCGAGCTTTGAACCTGATGATCTTGTGTTAGGACAGCACAGGGGGCAGGGGGTGAACACGGCAAGCTTTGAACCTGACGATAAGTTATATGTAAGAGCGGGGGGCAGGGTAGTAAACACCGTCAGCTTTGAACCTGATAATATGTGTTAGGACACAGCGGGGGCAGGGGGGTAAGCACGGCAAGCTTTGAACCTGATGATAATCGTTAAGACAGAGCGGGGGCAGGAGGGTAAGCAACTCGAGCTTTGAACATGATGATAAGTGTTAGGACAGAGCGGGAGGCAGAGGGATAAGCACGGCGAGCTTTGAACCTGGTGGTAAGTGTTAGGACAGAGCGTGGGCCAGGGGGATAAGCATGGAAAGCTTTGAACCTGATGATAAATGTTAGGTCAGAGCGGGGGCAGGGGTGTAAGCACGGCAAGCTTTGAATCTGATGATCTGTGTTAAGGGTTTGGGGAGCAAGCAGGTAGTTAGTAAGGGGAGAGGTTCATTCGGAGGCTATCCCAGAACCTAGTAGCCAGGCGTGTGTTTTCATATTCCTTGGCTATGTTTATGGGAGATCTTGGGGCCTGTGGGGCACGCCCTGCGTAGTCTTCCAATTTGTTCTATGTCCAGGATCAGCCGGTTATTCCGGTATGGCACCAACCCTGTTGAGGTGTGTGCAGTTACACTAGCAATCAGTCTCATGGCTGGTGCAACGTCTCTGTCTAGCACATCGTGTCTCTATCAATTGAGGCCGTTTATTGGCTTCTGAATGGTATGTTAATCTCCTCTTCATCCAGCTCAAGTTTAAGGGGACGGGTGCACTGCGGTTACAGAAGTCCCTTGAGGTAGCCTGCCCTGCCAGGAAATATTTAACAACAAGGGGTGGTGATGGACAGAGTCTCTGAATTAAGCAGAATACTCTCACCCAGTCAAGAGATCATGGCTAGATCCAACATCGTTTTTTAGCTCACTGCACCATCCCAGCTCAGAACCTGGCTATATGCAAATGAGTCTGTTCCTGTCCCAGTGCATGATGGGAACAGGGCAAACCAAACTACCAAGCCAATTCTTACACTGGGAAGGAAACAAGCTTCCGGGGACCGGTTTCTGGCATTTCAGCCGTCGTCGGCCCGGCTTGCTTGAATCCTGATGGTGCAATGAGCAAGGGACCCACATCTGAGTATACCCTTCCACGCTTAGGGTGGACAAAATATTTAACAACAAGGGGTGGTGATGGACAGAATCTCTGAATTAAGCAGAATACTCTCACCCAGTCAAGAGATCAGGGCTAGATCCAACACCGTTTTTTAGCTCACTGCACCATCCCAGCTCAGAACCTGGCTATATGCAAATTAGTCTGTTCCTGTCCCAGTGCATGATGGGAACAGGGCAAACCAAACTACCAAGCCAATTCTTACACTGGGAAGGAAACAAGCTTCCGGGGACCGGTTTCTGGCATTTCAGCCGTCGTCGGCCCGGCTTGCTTGAATCCTGATGGTGCAATGAGCAAGGGACTCACATCTGAGTATACCCTTCCACGCTTAGGGTGGACAAAATATTTAACAACAAGGGGTGGTGATGGACAGAGTCTCTGAATTAAGCAGAATACTCTCACCCAGTCAAGAGATCAGGGCTAGATCCAACACCGTTTTTTAGCTCACTGCACCATCCCAGCTCAGAACCTGGCTATATGCAAATTAGTCTGTTCCTGTCCCAGTGCATGATGGGAACAGGGCAAACCAAACTACCAAGCCAATTCTTACACTGGGAAGGAAACAAGCTTCCGGGGACCGGTTTCTGGCATTTCAGCCGTCGTCGGCCCGGCTTGCTTGAATCCTGATGGTGCAATGAGCAAGGGACTCACATCTGAGTATACCCTTCCACGCTTAGGGTGGACAAAATATTTAACAACAAGGGGTGGTGATGGACAGAGTCTCTGAATTAAGCAGAATACTCTCACCCAGTCAAGAGATCAGGGCTAGATCCAACACCGTTTTTTAGCTCACTGCACCATCCCAGCTCAGAACCTGGCTATATGCAAATTAGTCTGTTCCTGTCCCAGTGCATGATGGGAACAGGGCAAACCAAACTACCAAGCCAATTCTTACACTGGGAAGGAAACAAGCTTCCGGGGACCGGTTTCTGGCATTTCAGCCGTCGTCGGCCCGGCTTGCTTGAATCCTGATGGTGCAATGAGCAAGGGACCCACATCTGAGTATACCCTTCCACGCTTAGGGTGGACAAAATATTTAACAAGGGGTGGTGATGGACAGAATCTCTGAATTAAGCAGAATACTCTCAGCCAGTCAAGAGATCAGGGCTAGATCCAACACCGTTTTTTAGCTCACTGCACCATCCCAGCTCAGAACCTGGCTATATGCAAATTAGTCTGTTCCTGTCCCAGTGCATGATGGGAACAGGGCAAACCAAACTACCAAGCCAATTCTTACACTGGGAAGGAAACAAGCTTCCGGGGACCGGTTTCTGGCATTTCAGCCGTCGTCGGCCCGGCTTGCTTGAATCCTGATGGTGCAATGAGCAAGGGACTCACATCTGAGTATACCCTTCCACGCTTAGGGTGGACAAAATATTTAACAACAAGGGGTGGTGATGGACAGAGTCTCTGAATTAAGCAGAATACTCTCACCCAGTCAAGAGATCAGGGCTAGATCCAACACTGTTTTTTAGCTCACTGTATCATCCCAGCTCAGAACCTGGCTATATGCAAATTAGTCTGTTCCTGTCCCAGTGCATGATGGGAACAGGGCAAACCAAACTACCAAGCCAATTCTTACACTGGGAAGGAAACAAGCTTCCGGGGACCGGTTTCTGGCATTTCAGCCATCGTCGGCCCGGCTTGCTTGAATCCTGATGGTGCAATGAGCAAGGGACTCACATCTGAGTATACCCTTCCACGCTTAGGGTGGACAAAATATTTAACAACAAGGGGTGGTGATGGACAGAGTCTCTGAATTAAGCAGAATACTCTCACCCAGTCAAGAGATCAGGGCTAGATCCAACACCGTTTTTTAGCTCACTGCACCATCCCAGCTCAGAACCTGGCTATATGCAAATTAGTCTGTTCCTGTCCCAGTGCATGATGGGAACAGGGCAAACCAAACTACCAAGCCAATTCTTACACTGGGAAGGAAACAAGCTTCCGGGGACCGGTTTCTGGCATTTCAGCCATCGTCGGCCCGGCTTGCTTGAATCCTGATGGTGCAATGAGCAAGGGACTCACATCTGAGTATACCCTTCCACGCTTAGGGTGGACAAAATATTTAACAACAAGGGGTGGTGAAGGACAGAGTCTCAGAATTAAGCAGAATACTCTCACCCAGTCAAAAGATCATGGCTAGATCCAACACCGTTTTTTAGCTCACTGCACCATCCCAGCTCAGATCCTGGCTATATGCAAATTAGTCTGTTCCTGTCCCAGTGCATGATGGGAACAGGGCAAACCAAACTACCAAGCCAATTCTTACACTGGGAAGGAAACAAGCTCCCGGGGACCGGTTTCTGGCATTTCAGCCGTCGTTGGCCCGGCTTGCTTGAATCCTGATGGTGCAATGAGCAAGGGACTCACATCTGAGTATACCCTTCCACGCTTAGGGTGGACAAAATATTGAACAACAAGGGGTGGTGATGGATAGAGTCTCTGAATTAAGCAGAATACTCTCACCCAATCAAGAGATCAGGGCTAGATCCAACACCGTTTTTTAGCTCACTGCACCATCCCAGCTCAGAACCTGGCTATATGCAAATTAGTCTGTTCCTGTCCCAGTGCATGATGGGAACAGGGCAAACCAAACTACCAAGCCAATTCTTACACTGGGAAGGAAACAAGCTTCCGGGGACCGGTTTCTGGCATTTCAGCCGTCGTCGGCCCGGCTTGCTTGAATCCTGATGGTGCAATGAGCAAGGGACTCACATCTGAGTATACCCTTCCACGCTTAGAAGGGTATACTCTTCTGAGTCTGCCAGGAAATAGGCAGTATGCCTTCACTAGTTTTCAATACAGGCACCCTGAGCGGGTTCTGGAACATATTGCTTACTGGAGCATCAGCCACTGTGGGTAGGGTGGGAGATGATATCACCCCTCTTGGGGGATGCTTTGGCTATGGGCTGCCGTGGGCAGGGCACACAACGGTATAACAGAGTTGTTTCTGTGTACGGAGGGTGGCATGTGCCAGGCAATATTAGGTACCAGCCAGTAGGGGAAGTAAGGGCAGTGGCTCCAAAGTAATCTGCAGGGCTTCCGGGGCAGCACATTTTTGCTAATTTAGCCATTTCAGTCTCTGTTCTCCCCTCAACATCAGCGCCAGTGTACCTCCAAGTATTTATGGACCTTATTGTGTAGAGGTCTCGCGCAGGGCGACAGATTCCCCAGAAACGTTTTGAGTTCCACATGCTGTACAGCACCCGGAACAGCGGTTGGGTTAGGTTATACCAAGTGAATTTGGGCAAGCCCTCCTGCCAGTGATGAGAAGGACAATTTCCGCATAAAGCAAGTCGGCAACCTCGAGCACCTCTAGTGACCAGAATCTTTGGCCATACCACATCGTTGTGGATCATGGCCTGCATCTTTTGGTGAGCTGTTTGAGGTCCTCCCGCGACTCCAGTGCCTCCGGCCTGTGGGTCCATTTGAGTCACCTTTGTTTCTTTTGGGCTCCCATGATTGCTCTGGCCTGCCCTGACTCCCCTGCTTGTGGTGAGTCCCCTGGACCTTGCTGGTCCCGACATTGCTCCTTCTTCAACTCCTGCCTTGGTAGCATTTGCTAAGGCATGTTGGGGCTCCCAAAACAAACAAAGGAGATGATGGATGGAG
Source organism: Lissotriton vulgaris (assembly GCF_964263255.1). Classification (NCBI taxonomy): domain Eukaryota; kingdom Metazoa; phylum Chordata; class Amphibia; order Caudata; family Salamandridae; genus Lissotriton; species Lissotriton vulgaris. Next base: position 836,776,067 of record NC_141695.1, read on the forward strand.
CGCTGAAACTTTTCAGACACACCCCCAGTCACAGATCTGGGTTGAATCCATCATCATGCTTTAGATCACTTCGCCACCTCAGTTCAGACCCAGCCATATGCAAATCAGTCTTGACCCTGTGCTCATGGGAACAATCCAGCTCGAACTGCCAAGCCACGTCTTCCCTGAACCGGAAAAAAGCATCCTGGGGCCGGTTTCTGGGTAACACCCTTCATCAGCCAGGCAAGCTTGAATCCAGTGGCAAAGTGAGCAAGAGACCCACGTCTGGGCATACCCTGCCAACTTAGGGCGAACAAAGCAAACAAAGGAGATGATGGGCGGAGCGCTGAAACTTTTCAGACACTCACCTACAGTCACAGATCTGGGTTGAATCCATCATCATTCTTTAACTCACTTCGCCACCTGCATGGTGAGCAAAAAAATGATGGATTTAGGCCCAAATCCCTGAACTGGGGTGAATGTATGACATTGTTCTGCATTCTGTCTATCAATTGTTGTTTTTGCGTTTGTCACCCCGAGTGGGACGGGTATGCCCAGATGCAGGTCCCGTGTTCTCCATGCCACTGGAGTCAAGCTATCCTGGCTGCAGACGGGTGAAACCCCGAAACTGGTCCTAGGATGCTTGTTTCCAGTCCGGGAAGGACCTGGCCTGGCAGTTCGGGCTGGACTGTTCCCATTGGGCACAGGGCCAAGACTGATTTGCATATGGCTGGGTTCAAATTGGAATGGCATGGTGAGCAAATAACGATAGGTTTATGCCCAGATCTCTGTGCTGGTGTGAATGTATGACATTGTTCTGCATTCTGTCCATCAATTGTTGTTTTTGCATGTTGGGACTCCCATCAGACACCAACCCTCAGCACTCGACATCCTTTGTGGGACAGCTCGTGAATGGCTCCTGGTAATCCTAAGCGTCGCCTGGTCCTCACAGATGCAGAGTCCAGGTCATCGCCATCACTCCTGCAACACCCGACTTCGGAGGGCATTCGTCTTCCAGGTCACCTGGTCAATCCTGAGTGACATAGACTATCCCATCTGCTTGCAGGTACCTATCATCTACAATCCACCTTCGGATTCCACCGGACACTTTCTCCTTCTTCAGCAAGGGCACTTTCCTGAAGTCCCCCATTGGGTTCGACTGCCACTGGCCACACTGTGTCCACGAAAGGTGGAGATCCACCTGTAGTAAACAGTGACCATTAATTTATGACTCGAAAGGCAGCAACCAACATTCCTACCCATATATGGCACGCCAGAAACTTTTTATTCCCTGTGTATTTTGTATATAAGAAAGACACAAACATAATGTACATTGAGACATTCCTCAGACCTAGTGCCTGTAACTGTTCTCCTGGCCGAACTGTTTAATTAAACAAACTGTTCCCATTTTGCAAAACATGTCTTGTCTTCAGTTTTTTTCCAAGGAATTCTAACTCTAGCAACAACTGCATCAGCCAACAAAGCCGAATAAAATATACACTCAAGGCAAACTCACAAGAACAAACGGAAATAAGAAAACATCAATAGAACCACACCTAACATCAACTGACAGCCGCATAATAGGTATAAATCTCACATCAACCAAACATAAACCATTACAGCAGCGTTGTGATGTAAAAGGCCCCCTGTAAGGCTCTGGAGACGTATGCTCCTGCCTCAAGTTCCCCATAGCGAGTTTTGGGGTGTTTGACTTTTCATTTCAGCACACATGACAATCATGGATGTATGCTAAGTATTCCCAGAATACAACACAGAAAGGGGTCTTTGATTTAAAGGGGCATGCAATGTGCAACTTTTTGAGCATGACTACTGTCGGCTCACCAGGCTGTAGAGGTCTGACAGTTGTGATAGCAAGAGATTATAGTGGCAAGACAGTCTTTTTACTTGTCCTCCATTATGGAGTCGCCTTCTGCCCTCTCCTGTTTTTTTTTATTGGTCTGCCTGTCTCCTTCAAGCAGGTTATTTGCTTAATCCATGTGGGACATAGATGAAGTGTGTGACTGTAACCCATGAGTTTGTCAAAGGGTGGGCCTGGAGTGCGCAGTCAATTATGATCTTCTGCACCAGCCACGGCCAGTCCATTGGGGCTGTCCGAACCTCATCACAGATGCCCCCTCAACTTTTACCCCTCAAGAACAGTGTCTGTCAGGCTGAGCAAAGGTCAGCCTGACAGACACTCTTCATTTTCAGGTCATGCCGCCAGAAGCTAGACATGCGGTAAATGCCCAGGTTCCTGGCAGTCTGAGCTGAACATTGCTGGACTTAGGATGTCGCAGTACCTGTGGGTGTGACATCCTCTGCTCAGCAAAGGTCTTTGAGGCCCTTCCTCAAGGTGACAAGGGGTAGCGTCACTCATTGCCTCAGACCTATGTGGTTTAGTTTTAAGCCCTGAAGCGCCCAGGGTCAAGTGTCAATCAGTGACACTTCGTCACAGAGTGGGGGGTTTGCAGTTTCACCTATCCCACTCTGTGATGAGGTTCGGACTGCTGCCTTCCCTCATTGACTGACCTTAGGTCAGTCAATGAGGGAAAGCAGCAGTCAAAACCCTCCTGGAACCTCCGAGGCAGAGCTTCAGGTAAGTGTGATTTTTTTATTTTATTTAACGTTTGTTGCATGCATGTGTGCATGTATGTTTGAATATTTGGTCATTAGTGTTGTGAATGCATGGATGTGACTGAGTTTGTATATGTGTGTGTGTGTTGTTCCGCCCGTCCCCTCCCTCCTAAAATTACCGGCCGCCACTGCACTACAGTGAAACCTAAGATGGATTATTAGAAAGAGACCTAGAAAGCAATGTGAATTGCCGGACCTCTCCTCACTTCCTCTGACAACCTTTAATATGGGCCCGACCGGAGGGTGTGGAGGATAGGAGGCAGAGGGTTTCTTTGTAGGGTAGGGAAAGGCCTTCGACCCCTTCTGCTTCATTCTTTCCCTAAAGTTTTACCCACAACAGGCTAAATGGTGGTCAAGTGTGGGAGTCTCTCCCTGTTGTGCCTTTTCTAACTCTCTCCTGACTGGAGTCTCTCTTCGCCACGCCACTTACCTACATACACCACAAGACAAAGATCATAGCTGGGAGAAATACACAAAGAGCAGAAACTCTCGGAAACCAGTCCCTAAGATGGACTTGTGGAATACTCAAACATGGACTGAACCCCACTAAAACCCAAGTATAAGTATGGTACAGAAACTCCCAGTCACTGTGCTAAGATTTCTCTGCTACAATCAAGGGGTCCCACAGCAGTGGAAACAGAGATTCTTGTGTACCAGCGTTGGGGTTGCTGACTGCCAAGGACAAGAAATCTGGAATAGGGACATGGAAAGTTGGCCAACATGCCTGGAGCACAGATGACTAAGGCCTGCCTTGAGGGAAGGAACTGACAGACAGCTGAGGAGAAGTACCCTTGCATGAATAAGACACTGCCTCAACAAGCATTTGCAATGCAATAGGTCTCGCATTAGGAAAGTTTGAGCTATTGGTATTGTAAATGATACATTTTTTATTTATGTTTTGTTTTTGAAAATAGCGAAATTAATAGCTTTGTCATTTACAATGCCAATAGTTATAACTTTCACAAATGTGACACCTATAGCATTTGTAATGCAATATGTGTTGTATTTACGTGACTTACATGTATTGATATTACAAATAACAATGGCTTTACAATTTTTTTAATAATTAATATTGAGGGGGCGTGGCCAAGATGGCGGCGGAGTAGGACGTGCTTTTTAGTCCCTCCGGCGCAGCATGTTGCATAGCTTTGTGTATCGCCCTGAAAGGCGCCCATCCTCGACAGAAACAACGGTGTCCTGTGCCCTGGAGCTGTCCAGCAGTGATTGGCGACCCTATTTTCCGAATCGGAGCTGGAAAACGGAGGCGTGGCACGGTGCAGCCCAGGCGAGCGGCGCGTCAGGAGGGCCTCGTGGCCAGCGGAGTGTGGCGGCCTGTAAGCCCCGGAGCGGAATGGTCTGCCCTGCGGAAGCGGTGTGGCCGGAGAAGACGTTGCTGGGGCGCTGGGGACAGTATCTGGGTGTCCCTAGCCCGGAGCAGAGTGGGCGACTGTCGCGAGCAGAGCGGCGGAGGAGCCCTGTTGGGTCCCTGCGGCGGAGGTGGCAGCGGGGACCGGGAGTGCTGAGAAGTGAGCGGGGCTCTGGAGCTGACTGGCGCCCGCCGGAGGCACTGATTCCCGCTTCCTCGCACCAGTACGGCCTTTGGAGGTGAGGAGTGGGAGAGGGACTCCTCAGGCTGCCTGAGATTCGGTCCGCAGACCGGCGGACGGCACCGGAGTCGGTAGCCGGCCAGCGCTGGAGGGAGGAGCGGTGTCCCTGGCCCAGAGGGGTGCTGTGTGGCCAAGACTGTTGCATGACTTCTCGGCTGTGGCCCGGGGATTTCAGTGGGCCCGTGGCCCGGAGAGCAAGGAAGAGGCCTAGAGTTGGCGGCAGGGCCCTTTACCCACCCCTAGCACTGATCACAGCGGTGCGTGGCGCCAGGAGGAGAGATGGTGGGCCCTCAGCAAGATTACCGCTTCCCGCCTAGAAACCAGACTTTTCCCGCTTGGGGTGTTGAGGCGATTGTGCTGGACTTTGCTCACTGAGGGCCCGGTGACTCGGCTGTGGAGAGCGCTTTGGGCCGGCCCTCGCTGTCTTGAGTGACCATCTGAGAGACGGTGGGGCTGTGGCTGGAGGGTGCCTCTTGTCCCTGTCTGGACTTGGTGAGGTGGGGGTCACAGGAGTCCCGGGTTCCCTAACTGGCCCCTTGAGGCGCGAGGAAGTTTGCCGGCTGCTGGCTGAGGCATATCACTTGTGCTCCTGGGACGAGACAACCTGGCCTCTCTGGCTCCTGCGTGAGTGGATCTTAAGTGGCGGTGGGTCTGAACGGGGGGACTGGACTTTGGCTGGTGCTCCCTCCATAGCTTTGGCTCCGTAGGCAGAGGTCGGCCATCCCTGGCATCGAGTGAGGAGTGCGGCCGGAGTGGGCGGAGAGGCCGAGGAGGCACGCTGAGACCCCGCGGCGGGGGCGACACCGGAGGCAGCACTTCCTACGCAACGGGCGGGGGCCCTATGCTGCCTAGCGCCCGATGGAGGCATTGATCCCCCTGCTTTGGCCTTATGGGTGAGGAGTGGGGCGGGGACCGCTCGGGGCAATTGGGACTCAGTCCGCAGACCAGCGGACGGTGGCTGGCCTGTGTTGGAGGGCGGAGCGGGGTTGTGTAGCCGAGACTGTTGCTGCCCCCCCCCCGCCTGGGGCTCCGGTAGTTACAAGGAGGCTGGGAGAGGCCTAGGTTTGGTAGCAGTGCCCTTCCCCCTGACCCTGGCGCCAAAACTGACGGTGCTCTGAGACCGAACACAGAAGTAAATCGGTCCCTGAAGAACCCTGCCACGTCCTGCCCTGAGAAGTGACTTCTCCCACCTGGCGAGTGAGCGGTAGGGAAGCGATTGGGCTGGGACTAGCTCACAAGAGGCCTGGGGCTGCCGATGGAGGAACCCGCTTGCCCCGTCTGGCATTGCTGAAGCGGCAGCTGCAGGAGGCCGGGGGTCCCTCGCTGGTCCAGGGAGGTGCTAAGTTGCGGGCTGGCTTCTGAATGATACCCACTGCTTACCCACTCGAGGGCGGGATAGCCTGGCCCCTTCTGGCTGCTGCGTGAGTGGGCCCTCGGCGGTGAGGGGCGTGAGTGGGGGATCTGGACTCTGGTTGGTGCTCCCTTCATTGCCTGAGCAACTTGCTTGCGGGATCCCCAGGGGAGGCAATGGCGACTGCCAGGATCAAGAAAGACAAGCCTGCGAAAGATGGGGCCCAGAAGGTGGCTGTGCAGCCTGCCTCGCCGGTAGCCGATAAGTCCTCGCGGCGGGAAGATAATTAGGTACTAGCGACCAAGGACTACATGAGGTACGGCGGGACGTGGACGGTGTGGGAGAGAGGGTTGCGGCATTGGAGGAGCACGATCTGGGGACGGCGAAGGACATACAGCGGCTCCAGCAAGACGTGATTCGCTTGACGGAGCAGAACTTAGACCTACAAGCTCATGCTGAGGACTTAGAGAACAGGTCCCGCCGCAATAACATTCGGATTTGGGCGGTGCCATGGAAAGGCGAGGGTTGGGACCTGCGGGAGTATGTGAGAGCTCTCTTCAAGCACATCCTAAATGAGGAGGACCTGCAAGATATCCAAATGGACCGAGTGCACCGTGTAGGTGTGCCGCGAGGGCCTAAGGCCCCTCCTCCTGATATATTAGTGTGTGTGCATGATTTTCAGCTTAAAGAACGGATCTTGCGGAAGGCACCCAATCTTAATCCCCTTCAATTCCGTGACCACCGCCCTCTGCTTTTTCAGGATCTTGCAGCCTCTACTCTGGTAGAACGGAGGGAATTTAAGCCTGTCACCAACTACCTTCGGGAGCAGATAAGCCTGAATGGATGCCCCCTATTCCTGGGGGCATCAATTCAGGCTTATCTTTAAATGGAAGAACAGGCTGATTCAGGTCCAGTCTCTGGAAGCGGCCCTTGACATCTTGGGGATGGAACGACCCACTCCCTCATCTGAAGTCAACAGTTCTCCCAGCAGGCGACGATGGCGCTCCGCGGAATGGCAGAGGGTTGGTAAGCCTGCTCCCGCTGCAAAACCTGACTTGTCAGCGAGCTTGCTGGAACGGGGGTTGCGTTTGCCTCTGTGGCTCTGGCAACGGATGCTTCAGTGGGCACTTGGGGTACGGACCCTTCGCTAGGCCCTAACGGAGCCGATAGCTGACGCCGGAAGAGACAGGAGGTAAATGAGTCGAATTTCTGTGTCCTTGTCTGGAGTGGAGTCCTGTATCAGGAATTGGATGAACAGATCATCCACTCTGTTTAAAATGTCTCTCCTTCGCTTCAAGCGAACTAGACTAGGGGGCCAGTCCATAGTTATAGTCGCTGCTCGTGCCTGGAATGCGCTCCCTTTTCACCTGCGCTCCACTCACTGTGTTGCCCAGTTCAAGAAAAATCTGAAAACCCATTTGTTTAGGAGTGTGACATAAGTTGAGTTCTGTCTGTTTTTCCTCTGCTTCTTCCCAATCGCGCCAGGATACTCCCAAGTAATGGAGCGTGTTATAAAACGGTTTATACATACATACATATACATGAACAGAAGGTTAGCGCCTTGCTCCCCTGCCTTTGGGGCCTATTTTACGGACTATCGTCTGTTACCTTTTCTTAAACTGTTGTGCCTTGTGTTCTTGGGGTTTTCCGTGGCTGGGGGGGTACTGGGAGAGGGGGGGTTGGGGGTTGTTTTGGGGGCTTTGCATCAGCTGGGGGGCATAGGAAAGGATCCAGAGGGGACACCGGGGGCGCTTTGGGACCATGCGTGCTCCAGAGTTGCAATTCGTGTTTAAGTTCTGTCCCACTTGTGGCCATGCTGAGTAGGGAACTGAGGGTGGTGAGCCTTAATGTCAGAGGCCTTAATAGCCCGGTGAAACATGCTGCTGTCCTATCACTACTAGAAGGCGCGGAGGGGGACGTCTGTCTGCTGCAGGAGACTCATCTCCTTTCTAAAGATACCCGATGCCTGGCGGACAGGCGTTTCCCTTTACCCCATTTTTCTTATTAGGCCCTGAAGTCCACAGCTGCAGCCATTCTTTTCAACGCGCGAGCACGCTGTAAGGTAGTCTCACAGGTAGTGGAGATTAAAGGCAGGTTCTTAGCTGTACGGATTCATTGGGGGGAGACAACGTTCACAATTGGGTCCATTTACGCTCCAAACACGAATCAGGAGCCCTTCTTGCAGACAGCGCTTTCGCAGGTCCTGGCTTCCCCGGATGCCCTAGTGCTGGTGGGTGGGTATTTAAACATTGTTATGAAGGCTGACCTTGATAGACCTGGACAGCGGTCCAACCAGGCTGGGACGCTGTCCCCGGGGGGGAGCCAGTGGCTGTTGGATGGAGGGTTGCATGATGTATGGCGCGCTTTGCATCCCCAGGAACGCAACTACACCTACTACTCAGCGGCCCATAAGACTTATGCGCGCTTAGATAATTTTTTAGCTGCGTCCTCCTTTATGCCCCACTTATCTGTAGCAGACATTGCACTGCGCTCCTTGTCGGACCATGCGCTTATTTCTGTAGTTCTTACCTCTAGTGGGATTAGACCCCCGGCCGCAGGTTGGCGCCTTCGAGATTCCTTACTTCAGTCCGAATCGGTGGTGGCAAAGACACGGGAGGTCATCGTACATTACATCGCGGAAAACGAGGTGGGGGTACGTCTCTCGCATCCGTTTGGGAGGCCCTGAAGCTGGTGGTGAGGGGAGAATTTATTGCGCTAGCAGCGACATACTCTCGTTTGCGCAAGGAAAAACGAGCGGAATTAGAGGGGGAGGTAAAGGCCCTGGAGGCGATCCATAAGAGAACTGGGGCGCCAAGGGTTTGGAGAGAAATGGAGACGAAGAGACGCATGCTGAAGCATCTCGACATGGATAGAACCATGCATGCCCTATTACGTTTGCGCCACAAGTTTTATCTTTGTGGCGATAAGGTGGGCGGATGCTTGCATATAGGCTCTGGGCGTGCACTCAGCTGAACATGGTACACGCTGCGCGGGATTCGCAGTGGGTGGAGCATACCACGGACTCTGCTATTGTAGAGACCTTTCACCGCTTCTACCAGACCCTGTACCAGGCGGCGGGAGTGCCTGCTAAGGGAATAAGGGAATAAGGGAATAGCGGACTACCTCGCTACCTCTGGCATTACCCCCTTCCTTAGGGTCTCAGCGGAGAGTTTAGACTCAGAGATACGCATTGAAGAGGTCATCTCGGCGATTGCAAAACTAAAAGTTGCGAAGTCTCCGGGGCCCGATGGCTTCTCTGCTGCTTTTTACAAAACCTTCTGTAGGAAGCTGGCTCCTCTCCTGACCCGTCTTTTTAATTATTTTCTGGACACGGGGGCTGTGACTCCGTCCATGTCGGAGACTGCCATCATTCTCAAACCGGGGAAGGACCCTAAAGAGTGCGGATCGTACCGGCCGATCTCGTTACTCCACATTGACCCCAAGCTCTTTGCGGGCGTGCTTGCGGCGAGGCTTAGCCCCTTGATGGATGGGATTATTGAACCTGACCAGGCAGGATTTGTTCCTACAAGGCAAGGAGGAGACAACACGAAACGGCTGCTGCATCTCATGGATGTGGTGCACCGCTCGCGGACACAGGCCTTCCTGCTCTCCATAGATGCGGAGAAGGCCTTCGACCGTGTAGATTGGGAATACCTGTTTGCGGTACTGAAGACCTTCGGGGTGGGGGACAACTTCCTGAGATGGATTCAGTGTATCTATGCGACCCCCTCGGGCAGCGGTTCAGGTGAATGGCTGTCGGTCAGCACTGTTTCCTTTCGAGAGGGGGACACGATAGGGGTGCCCCCTCTCCTTCGTGCTATTTTGTGCTCTACATGGAGCCGTTTGCTCAGCGAGTTTGGTCGAATGTGGGCATTGCGGGGATCAAATTTGGGGCTGACCTGCATAAGATCAGCCTCTATGCAGACCATGTCATCTTGGCGCTCACCAATCCCTACTCTTCTCTGCGCAGCCTTTTGAAGGAACTGTCTGAGTTCCAGAAAGTGGCCGGCTTCAAAGTTAATTACTCCAAGTCACAAATTCTGAACCTATCCATTCCAGAGACGGGTGTCCAGGATTTGAAGCAGGACTTTGAGTTCCAGTGGGCTCCATCTGACATCCCATACTTGGGTATACGGTTGGCCCCTTCTATTGCCAAAACGCTATCCCTGAACTATGCGCTGCTGGTTGGTCAGGTTACGAAAGCTCTTGCGGATTGGTCCCGTCTTAACCTGGCCTGGTATGGAAGACTGGCGGCTCTAAAAATGACTGTACTTCCCTGAATACTGTACCTCTTTCAAATGTTATCGTTAAGTTCCCCGCACAGCGTCCTTCAGAAGCTGCAGGGGCTTCTCAATAGGTTCTTATGGAACAACAAATAGCCGCTGCAGGCCCTGTCCATGGCAGTCACACCGAAAGCGGCCTTTCCTTTGCTGACTGCCTATTTTCAGGCGACCATTCTTCGGTATATAGTCGAATGGAACAGGCCCATGTCTAGCAAGCATTGGAACTTTATGGACCAGACGGTGGCAGGTTGTAATATCTGGAGAGAGCTTTGGCTGCAGCGCAAACATAGAGCCTGGGGCCTTTACTCCTCCCCAGTGACGTCTCCGACCCTTAAAGCATGGGATCAATTGGCTCAACGCAAAGGGTGGACTTTGTTCCCCTCCCCAATGACCCCTATCATGGATAACCCGGACTTTCCACCGGGCCGCGCGTCCGCGGTCTTCCATCGCTGGTGAGAGGAAGGCTGCAAGAGGGTTGGTTCCCTTTTTGACTTAGATGGTTTGATCCCGTTCCCCCGGCTGCGAACAGAGTTCTTTCTACTGCCGGTCACGGATGCTTTCCATTATTCCCAGGTGGCGCACTGGGTCACCTAGCCTGCTAATGTGGCCTCCATGTCCCGACCTTTGACAGCGCTCGAAAAGTGGTTGGTCTGCAAGAAAGATGACCGAAAACTTATCTCGGAGTTATACGCGATGATAGTTCATCAGCCCAGGAGTTAGAGTACAGCGGCGCAAGTTAGATTGGAAACGGAACTGGGTCGCCCGCTGACGAAAAAGGAGTGGGAGCACGTCTTCTATTGCGCACAGCACACAGCCTCTAGCACCGCAGGTACCGAGTCAGCCTACAAAGTAGCGACATATTGGTATTATACCCCAGCACGCATTAGGGTTTGGGATCCTTCCAAGTCGGGCCTCTGCTGGCAGGGGTGTGGCTTTACAGGGACACTGGCGCATTTATTGTGGCATTGCCCAAAATTGAAGAGGTACTGGACCACGATCTTAGATGAGATAGACGCTGCGTTTCAGATTACATTCCCCAGGTCTCCCGAGTACACTCTGCTGGGGCTTCCTTACCCTAAAGTCTTTCCCCTGCGCTCACTGAAAGGTAGACAGATTGCGCTGGTGCAGTTGGCTGCGAGGCAAGTGCTCCGGGCTCAATGGAACTCTCCGGCTGTGCCCGACCCTCGAGACTGGTTCCAAAGGCTTTGGCACATTTTAGAGATGGAGCGGCTCTCGCTGGAATTGGATTGGAAAGGGTCAGAATATGCTCAACTGTGGGGCCCATTCTTGCAGCTCTTATCAAAGGACCTCCGAGAAGTAAACTGCCCGAAATACATGTAGATTCTGCAACTCATTCCCCTGGAGTCACCAGTGACCAAGTCAGGGGGCTGACTGTTCTTTGACTAACCTAGTGGATTGTAGAAGTGCACTGAGACGAAGGAAGCTGATGCGGAGTGGGGTGGGAGTGGGAAGGGGGTCGTTTTACGGAGGGGGGGGGGGGTTGGTGTTTTTGCCTTGTTTTGTTTTTCCCTTTTGGACGTTTGTTCTTTGATAAAAAGCGGACACTGCAGCACAGGTGGGGCAGCTACCCAGGTACGAAAACGCGGGGTCGCCCTCCGGGATGTAGACCCAAACGCTGTGTCATTGCGCTGAGTTTTCACCGTGCCGGCAAGTTGATGTAGGCAGCTGGGCTGTGTACCATGTTCCCGCTCAATAAAAATGATTGACTCTAAATAATGAATACTTAAATAAAAGTAATTGTAATTTATAATGGCAATAGGTTACTATTGTGAATAACTTTTGTGAAGATTATGTTCAGTGTATTTTATTGTGACGAAAATCAAAGAACAGAAGAGAAATATTAGCATCTTTTTAGTACATTTGTAATAAAGCTTGAAACATTGAAAGAACATATTTGAACCAGGTGTTGTTGAATGGTTGCACAGATTGATGCAGTGGTGGCGCTGAGTGATAATGTGATGGCGAACGAGTGATGCTGTGGTGTTCGGTGATGCTGTGGTAGCGCATAGTGAAGTTGTGGTGCCCCTTGGTGATGTTGTGGTGCCCCTGAGTGATGCTGTGGTGGTGCTGAGTGATGCTGTATGCTATGCTATGTTTTGTTTTGCTATCCTATGTTTTGTTTTGTTATGCTATGCTATGTTTTGCTATCCTATGCTTTGATTTGTTATGCTAGCTATGTTTTGTTATGCTATGCTGTTTTGCTATGCTTTGTTATGCTATGCTATGTTTTGTTGTATTTTATTATGCTATGCTATGTTTTGTTATGCTATGCTATGTTTTGTTGTGTTTGGTGTTAGAATTGGGGGTCTCTGGTTGGCACAGGTATACACTTGTGACAAACAGGGACCCTCTCCTCTAATCAGGGTGCGCATTATCCCCCTTAGAATAACCCCTGCTCACCCTTTAGGTTGCGTGGCGCAAGCAGTCTAAGCTAAACTCAGGAGGGACAAGTTAGTTAAGCATGTATAACCTTTCACAGCAAAACACACTGACTCCCCCCACAAATGGACACCAGGCTTTGGTTATGTAAAAATACGGTTCCTTTATGTAAAAATATATATATATCTGAGGCAGTGACTTATCACAAGACCAGTTCAACACAGTTTTAGACCACAAGATCTTAAAAATAGGCAATTTGTTTTCTATTGGAATTTAAATTGGCAAAGTTCCTTCAAGAATGTTCCCTCAAGCTTCCTTCCCTTTTCCAAACACTTAATTTAGGGTCTCAGCTCCTTTGGGAAGGGTAGAAGCGAACTGTACGCTTCTTAGTGCTCCTGTGCACTTTGTACGATGCAATGTCCCGTGGCCCTACCGATGCTCACGCATCTCACGGTACGGGGCGTACGGGCTTAGAGGTGGGCAGAGAGGGGTGCGCGGCGTATGGACCAGGCGGGTCGCAGCGCACGGCCTCAATCCAGCGTACGGGCCACAGCAGGCGGGGCAAGCGTACAGGGATGGTAATGCGCTCCGAAGTCAAAGGCCCCGATTCCCAAATGCGCCGTGGACTAACAATGCGCTTCAGTTTTCAAAGGCGCGTCGGATTGGTAAGAGACGTACCGTGCGCTTGGGAGCAAACTGGAAGGATCTTCAGGAGTATGTGGCGTACAGGGCTGGGCACGCGGTGTACAGGGCTGGCGGGGAAAGAAGAACGGTGCGGGCCCGAGCCCGTTGCAGTCAGCGACGTACCTCGGGATGCTCAGCTTTCTTTCAGAGGACGAGTCGTACACGGGCAGTGCGACTCGATTCTTGGGTGTGACTCCGGATCTTTACTTGGCAGCGGGTGTGTGCACAAAGGCAGGCGTGGCCCACGACCTTCAGTACGGACTGTACTAGGGTCTCCGGTAGGGGGCGGCGCGGCCTGTAAGTGCTTTAGGGGGGGTGAAGCAGGACAGCAGGGTACGTTCCGACGTACGGGCAGCTGTCTTAGCGTCGATCACCGGTCGAAGAGGAATTCCGGCGGGAGGGGCGAGAGAGCACATCGGCACGCTCCTAATGACAGGCGGGGGCAGAGGAGCAGGCGGCCTGACCCGGGGACAGAGAGCGGCTCTACACGAGCGGGGCTCTCACGGGTAAAAGGGCAGGCAAGCTCCTGAGTGCCACAGCCCTAGGAGGGGGGCGAGGGGGGCCCAGTCTCAGCTCTGGCGGGAGGCACACACGGCTCGAGTTTCAAGACGAGCGAAGACGCAAGGAACCCACTGGTCCTGGGATTCCGTTCAGGGGGCAAGCTCAGACAAGCCCTTGGAGAAAGTTTCAAGCACATTTCAGCAAAGTCATTGTTAGGTCTTCTCCTCTCCCTCCTCAGCAAGGCAGACAGCAGGCCAGTCCTTCCAGCTTCTTCTTAGTCCTTCTAGGTGGGCAGAGGTTCGTTGTGGGAAACAGGATCTAGTTTGTAAGGAACAGGGCTTCTTCTTTTATACAGCTTTACTTTTGTTCTGGCAGGCCAGGGGGGCCGCTGCATAACTTCTTTCAGTCCCTGAGCACTGTGTTGGGTAAACTCGGGTCTCTCCTTTCAGGGAGCAGGGATGGCACATCAGACGCTCCACAGGAGGTGGAGCCAGCATTGTGGGGACAGGGGCAGCCAGGAGTACTTTGTTGACAGGCTTCCCTCTTCCTGGGCCAGGTGTCGGGCTGAGTCATCAGTCGCTCCCCAGGAGGTGGAGCCAGCATTGTGGTGGCAGAGCACAGCCCTATTCAGAGTCCAGGGGCACTACCACCACCCACCTAGGTGTAATCCTTGCATTCACCACCTGTCATTCCCCAGCCCTGTCACTCACACAACCCCGACAGCAGATACACATCCTAGCAGAGGCGGGCTGAAATGGTTAGGCAAGCAAATGCTAACTTTCTAAAAGTAGCATTTGCAAACACAGGATATTAAAATAAACTTTACTAAGTATTTTATTATTCTGAGTTAAGGCATACTAAACTTGACCCTCTACCATGTTCCCGGAGCCTGCTGGGTTTATAGGGTGTAATAATTCCAGCAGCCCATCTTGGCCTATGAGAACAGGTAGCCTTACAATAGTGAAAACACGAAATTGGCTGTGATTCACTATTAGGACATGCCACACACATCAGGGCATGTCCTACCTTATGCTTACAGTGCACCCTGCCCTTGGGCCTACCATAGGGGTGACTAATATGACGTACATGGAAGGTTTAGAGGCGGGCAAGTGTGTGCACTTGCCCAGCCAGCATGACAGTACCAGACTGCATGCAGGTTCTACAATGGCAGACCTAGACACATTTTAAAAGGCTGCTTCTGTGGGTGGCGCAACCAGCGCTGCAGGCCCACTAGCAGTAGTGGTATTTACAAGCCCTGGCACTCCTGGTGCACTTTACTGGGGACTGACAGTAAATCCACTGAACCAATCATGGACATCAATTACAGGTACAATTTACATTGGGAGCACTTGCACTGCGGCACGGATTGGCCGTGGCGCAGTGCTCTGAGCAGCGAACACCATAAAAACATCTGAGGCACATCAGCAGAAAGTGGAAGGGAGACTCACGCCAAGGTGCCAGGTCTAACACGTGTCACCTCCAGCTGAAATGTGGGGAGATCTACCCTACCCCAGGGAGTTCCTCATCCCTAAGGCGGAAAAACTTGGACAGACCGTCAGCATTGGCGTGATCTGTGCCAGGGTGGTGTTCCACCGTGAAGTCCATACCTAGTAGGGAAATGGACCACCTCAACAGCTTTGGGTTCTCACCCCTCATTTGCATCAACCATCTGAGGGGCATGTGGTCTGTCTGAACCTGGAAGTGAGACCCAAACAAGTAGGGTCTTAGCTTCTTCAATGCCCAGACCACAGCAAAAGCTTCTCGCTCTATTGCACTCCACATCTGTTCCCTTGGAAGTAACCTCCTACTGATGAAGGCTACAGGTTGGTCCCAGCCCTCCTCAGTCATCTGTGAGAGAACAGCCCCTACACCATGCTCTGAAGCGTCTGTTTGCACTAGGAATTCCTTGGAGAAGTCAGGAGCCAGGAGCACGGGCGCCGTGCACATGGCAGTCTTCAGGGTGTCAAATGCTTTCTGACAGGTGTCAGTCCAGATCACTTTCCTGGGCTGCTTCTTAGAAGTAAGCTCTGTCAAGGGGGCAACAATGGTGCCATATCCCTTGACAAACCTCCTGTAGTACCCAGTGAGCCCCAGGAAGGCTCTCACCGCAGTCTGGGTCTGGGGGGGTTCCCAAGCCAGGATGGTCTCAATCTTGGGTTGCAGGTTCGCCACCTTGCCACTCCCTACTTGATGTCCCAAGTACACCACTGAACCCTGCCCGATCTGACACTTGCTTGCCTTGATCGTGAGGCCTGCCTTGCGCAGTGCCATCAACACTTCCCAGAGGTGTCGCAAGTTTTCTTCCCATGTACTGCTGAACACTGCAATATCATCCAGGTAGGCGGCGCTGAACTCAGCTAGCCCAACCAACACCTGGTTGACCAATCTCTGGAAGGTGGCAGTGGCATTCTTCATTCCAAATGGCATAACCCGGAACTGGAAATGCCCATCTGGTGTGGAGAATGCTGACTTCTCTTTGGCCCCATCAGTCAAGGCGATCTGCCAGTACCCAGACGTTAAATCAAATGTGCTGAGGAACCGGGCAGCCCCTAACCGATCGATGAGCTCATCAGCTCTGGGGATGGGGTGCGCGTCAGTCTTGGTCACTGAATTGAGTCCTCGGTAATCCACACAGAACCGGAGTTCAGGTGTGGCTCCCGGCGCTGCAGCCTTTGGGACCAAGACCACTGGGCTGGCCCAAGGGCTGCTGGAGGATACAACCACCCCAAGAGCAAGCATTTTGGAGACCTCCTCCTTGATGCAGGCTCTGACCCTGTCAGTTACCCTGCAGGCCTTGTGCCTCACAGGTAAGCTGTCTCCTGTGTCCACATCATGGACGCACCAATCTGTGATACCAGGAACCAGGGAGAACAGATCAGGAAATTGTCCCAGCACGTGGCGGCAGTCCTCCTGTTGCTCAGGGGTCAGGGTGGGTGAGAGGTTAACTCCATCCACTGACCCATCTTTCTCTGAGGCCACCAGCAGGTCAGGAAGAGGCTCAGTCTCCTCCTCCATCCCATCATCTGTGGCCAACAGCATGCCCACTTCGGACCTCTCCAAGTGGGGCTTAAGGCGGTTAACATGTAGGACCCTCAAAGGGTTCCTGGGAGACTGCATGCCCACCAAGTAGGTGACATCACTCTTGCGCTCCACAACCTCAAATGGACCTGTCCACTTGTCCTTAAGGGCACAGGGTTCCACTGGGGCCAAGACCCACACCTTTTGTCCAGGTTGAAGCTCTACCAGAGTGGCATTCTGGTCATACCACTGCTTCATCTCTTCCTGGCTGGCTTCCAGATTTTCTTCAGCAAGTTGCCTGAATCGCCTGGTTTGGTTTCTGAAGGCCAGCATGTAACTGTATACATTCTGGGGAGGTTTCCTGGGAGATTACTCCCAGCCTTCCTTTACCAAACTCAGAGGTCCTCTTACGGGGTGACCATACAGAAGTTCAAAGGGGCTGAACCCTAAGGACTTCTGGGGCACCTCACGGTATGCAAAGAGAAGGCATTGCAAGAGGACGTCTGTTAGAAATGGGATCCCTGGCTGGCCAGGGCTCGCGCCAAAGTCAGTCAGAGACCACCATTCCCAAGTCAGGGCAAGGGAGTTACACGCCAAGATAACCCCTGCTCACCCTCTAGGTAACGTGACGCGAGCAGCAAGGCTAATCTTGGAGGCTATGTAGGTTAAGTGTTTGCGCGCGCACCCAGCAACAACACCCAAGGCCCACCACAAAGGAAACTCCAAACAAGGTTATGTAAAAATAGCCTTTGTATTATACCAAAACACAGTAGATAAAAACACACACTTTACAATGCGCCAACAGGCACGGGCAGAATTTACAGGGGATATGTACAAGACAGGGCCACCTGGACCACTGTCAGGAATATGCACTTTTAGAACTAGCACTTAGAATATAGAACATAGAATGTAAAATCACTGTAGCACACATTAGCACACAACCAGTAACTACTGGTAACAGGTAAGTACCACCTACGCAACCCTAACCACCTCACATGAGCCACCACCTGTGGCAGTCCCTAGGCCAACTGGCCTCTCTAGGGCTAGGACGCCCTGTGTCTCAGTGTCAGGGGGGTAAAAAAAGCAGCTGCTCACTAAGTGCTGGGCAGCTGTGTAGATACTGAGGGCCAACGTTGGAGCCTTGCAGGCTCTGCCCAACTGACTGTCCTCTGAGCCTCTCTGGCTCAACCAACAATAATGCGCCTGAGCCCCTTGTGGGCTCTAAAGAAATATGTCACCACTGGGGGAGCGGCCCGCTGCCAGCTGGGGCCGCTGCCCCTGTGACTGTGGAGCCTTTCAGGCTCAAGACCAATGCCTTAATGCGCCCTTTCGTTGGAGTCCCTTGTGGACTTGGAGAAAAAAAAGATGCCCGGGTCACGGGGAGCCTCGTGGGCTCTGTTCTCACCGGAATGCTCCCCTCCGTTGGACTCAAGAGACAATGGCCCCCAGACAATGGCCCCCAGAGCCCGCAGGGCTCTACATACAACTGTGCCTCCTCCCGGCACTCCGAACCTGCCCGCAGCTCCCCCCAGCCCGACGACACTCACCGGGCTGTTTTTGCGGGACGTTTCCTCTTTCTGCGGCAGCAGGACTTCTCCGGTCGGTGGCAGGGGGACTTCCTCACTGCAGGAGTCCCGCTCGCCGGCTGACCGCTTCTATGAGAGCTCCCGCTTCTCGGGGCTCTCTCTCCGGACACGGCACCTCTCCTATCCTGTCCCAGTGCGGGTTGGGCACCCGCCTGGGTTCTGTGAAGATTGCGCTGCCTGGGGCCGGCTCCCTTCTCCTCCAGGCCCCGGAGCGCGGCCTCCGGTCCCGGCTGCTTCTGGCTTCCGGCTTGTCTGCTTGTCCCGCCCTCGGCCTGCCTGACTTCCTTCTAGGTGTGGCAGGGTATACTCAGACATGAGTCCCTTTCTCACTGCTCCATCAGGATTCAAGCAAGCCGGGCCGAAGAAGGCTGAAATGCCAGAAACCGGTCCCCGGTAGCTTGTCTCCTTTCTGGTAAAGAATTGGCTTGGTAGTTTAGTCTGCCCTGTTCCCATGATGCACTGGGCCAGGGACAGACTGATTTGCATATAGCCAGGTTCTGAGCTGGGATGGGGCAGTGAGATAAATAACGGTGATGGATCAAGCCCTGATCTTTGGACTGGGTAAGAGTGGTCTGCTCAATTCAGACACTCTGTTCATCACCACCCCCTTTTGTGAATCGATTTTGGCCACTATAGGTGTGGCAGGGTATACTCAGACATGAGTCCCTTTCTCACTGCTCCATCAGGATTCAAGCAAGCCGGGCCGAAGAAGGCTGAAATGCCAGAAACCGGTCCCCGGTAGCTTGTCTCCTTTCTGGTAAAGAATTGGCTTGGTAGTTTAGTCTGCCCTGTTCCCATGATGCACTGGGCCAGGGACAGACTGATTTGCATATAGCCAGGTTCTGAGCTGGGATGGGGCAGTGAGATAAATAACGGTGATGGATCAAGCCCTGATCTTTGGACTGGGTAAGAGTGGTCTGCTCAATTCAGACACTCTGTTCATCACCACCCCCTTTTGTGAATCGATTTTGGCCACTATAGGTGTGGCAGGGTATACTCAGACATGAGTCGCTTTCTCACTGCTCCATCAG
This sequence comes from Lissotriton vulgaris, assembly GCF_964263255.1. NCBI lineage: Eukaryota > Metazoa > Chordata > Amphibia > Caudata > Salamandridae > Lissotriton > Lissotriton vulgaris. The sequence continues at coordinate 836,795,141 of NC_141695.1, forward strand.
GATTCAAGCAAGCCGGGCCGAAGAAGGCTGAAATGCCAGAAACCGGTCCCCGGTAGCTTGTCTCCTTTCTGGTAAAGAATTGGCTTGGTAGTTTAGTCTGCCCTGTTCCCATGATGCACTGGGCCAGGGACAGACTGATTTGCATATAGCCAGGTTCTGAGCTGGGATGGGGCAGTGAGATAAATAACGGTGATGGATCAAGCCCTGATCTTTGGACTGGGTAAGAGTGGTCTGCTCAATTCAGACACTCTGTTCATCACCACCCCCTTTTGTGAATCGATTTTGGCCACTATAGGTGTGGCAGGGTATACTCAGACATGAGTCCCTTTCTCACTGCTCCATCAGGATTCAAGCAAGCCGGGCCGAAGAAGGCTGAAATGCCAGAAACCGGTCCCCAATAGCTTGTCTCCTTTCTGGTAAAGAATTGGCTTGGTAGTTTAGTCTGCCCTGTTCCCATGATGCACTGGGCCAGGGACAGACTGATTTGCATATAGCCAGGTTCTGAGCTGGGATGGGGCAGTGAGATAAATAACGGTGATGGATCACGCCCTGATCTTTGGACTGGGTAAGAGTGGTCTGCTCAATTCAGACACTCTGTTCATCACCACCCCCTTTTGTGAATCGATTTTGGCCACTATAGGTGTGGCAGGGTATACTCAGACATGAGTCCCTTTCTCACTGCTCCATCAGGATTCAAGCAAGCCGGGCCGAAGAAGGCTGAAATGCCAGAAACCGGTCCCCAATAGCGTGTCTCCTTTCTGGTAAAGAATTGGCTTGGTAGTTTAGTCTGCCCTGTTCCCATGATGCACTGGGCCAGGGACAGACTGATTTGCATATAGCCAGGTTCTGAGCTGGGATGGGGCAGTGAGATAAATAACGGTGATGGATCAAGCCCTGATCTTTGGACTGGGTAAGAGTGGTCTGCTCAATTCAGACACTCTGTTCATCACCACCCCCTTTTGTGAATCGATTTTGGCCACTATAGGTGTGGCAGGGTATACTCAGACATGAGTCCCTTTCTCACTGCTCCATCAGGATTCAAGCAAGCCGGGCCGAAGAAGGCTGAAATGCCAGAAACCGGTCCCCGGTAGCTTGTCTCCTTTCTGGTAAAGAATTGGCTTGGTAGTTTAGTCTGCCCTGTTCCCATGATGCACTGGGCCAGGGACAGACTGATTTGCATATAGCCAGGTTCTGAGCTGGGATGGGGCAGTGAGATAAATAACGGTGATGGATCAAGCCCTGATCTTTGGACTGGGTAAGAGTGGTCTGCTCAATTCAGACACTCTGTTCATCACCACCCCCTTTTGTGAATCGATTTTGGCCACTATAGGTGTGGCAGGGTATACTCAGACATGAGTCCCTTTCTCACTGCTCCATCAGGATTCAAGCAAGCCGGGCCGAAGAAGGCTGAAATGCCAGAAACCGGTCCCCGGTAGCTTGTCTCCTTTCTGGTAAAGAATTGGCTTGGTAGTTTAGTCTGCCCTGTTCCCATGATGCACTGGGCCAGGGACAGACTGATTTGCATATAGCCAGGTTCTGAGCTGGGATGGGGCAGTGAGATAAATAACGGTGATGGATCAAGCCCTGATCTTTGGACTGGGTAAGAGTGGTCTGCTCAATTCAGACACTCTGTTCATCACCACCCCCTTTTGTGAATCGATTTTGGCCACTATAGGTGTGGCAGGGTATACTCAGACATGAGTCCCTTTCTCACTGCTCCATCAGGATTCAAGCAAGCCGGGCCGAAGAAGGCTGAAATGCCAGAAACCGGTCCCCGGTAGCTTGTCTCCTTTCTGGTAAAGAATTGGCTTGGTAGTTTAGTCTGCCCTGTTCCCATGATGCACTGGGCCAGGGACAGACTGATTTGCATATAGCCAGGTTCTGAGCTGGGATGGGGCAGTGAGATAAATAACGGTGATGGATCAAGCCCTGATCTTTGGACTGGGTAAGAGTGGTCTGCTCAATTCAGACACTCTGTTCATCACCACCCCCTTTTGTGAATTGACTTCCAGCCAGGCGGCGGCGGCAGCCAATGGCAGCTGTGGAGGTGGGCACAGTGCCTCCTGGATCTCCGGGCCGGCGGCAGTGATTCTTTTCCGGGGTGGGCTCCCGTGAATTAACACTTACAGCGGGGTATGCACCACGAAAGTCGGCAATTAAGCGGGGTGGCCTCCCGCGCCGCTAAACCTTGACCAACTGGTGGGGCAAATGGCAGGGTGGGCACCTGCCTTAAAAAATAAGTAACAAGGGGGGATCCCCACGCCGGGGAATCCCTTGTGAGGGGCGAAAAGAGCTCCGGGCTGCTGCTCAGAAAGGGAAGCACTGCCCCAGACCTCGAGCGCTCCCCAGCACCACAATCCAGCGCTCCTAAGCGCTCGGGCAAAGTCCAGGAGCAAAGTCTTCATGAAGGTGGGGGGGTAAGGCTGGGCCCAGAGCCAGCTCACAGGGTCCTCCTAGGCAGGGAGGCAATCCCCAGTGGCGGTCCTCCTGGTGCCCAGCAGCAGCCCCCTCAGCAAAAAGGATCCAAGAAGAGAACAAATTGCAAGGGGACACAGCCCCTTCTTATACTGGAAAATCCTATGTCTCAGGGTGCAGGGTGGGGGAGAAACCAGTCGCAGCTGGTTTTGGAGCACCCTTGATGTGCTCAACCACCCTTTTTATTCATTAGGCAGGCTGGGGGCGGAGCCAGCATTGTGTGGGGCAAGCCCAGCCCTATTCAGGACCCAGGTGCACTCCTCCCCAGCCATCAGCATGCTAATCTCCATACTCACCACCGGGCAGACCCATCCAGACTCCTGGAGCCAGGCTCACCAGCCAGCTCCAGCCAATCACATGCCAGCACATTCACTGGACACGCACACCCATGTCTAGAAGTGGCACTTCCACACTAGACACATACATACCGCATACATCATTGAGCAGCATTCAATCTCACGAGTCCGCACATACAAAACTCGAGCCTGCACACCTCACGCATCAGAAACTACCAGGGACACTGACATTCCCCATTCATTCCTATGGGAGGGCAGGCCCACCTTACTCCACAAACTCAGAGTGCACACGCACTTTCCACTGGGACACAGGGAAAGTGCGCAGAAACCAAAAATCACTACCACCAATTCACATTCAAAAAGCAAAAAGTTTAGGGGTGATCCTGCCAGAAGGGCCAAGTCCAACAACGTCCCACTTACGCCTCATGGATTCTTCCAGACCCATAATCATGCCTTTCAGGGTTCGGTTGAATCTCTCAACCAACCCATTTCCTTGGGGATGGTAAGGCGTGGTGAACTTGTAGGTTACACCACATTCTTGCCAAAGGGACTTCATATACTTGGATATGAAATTGGTGCCCCTGTCACTCACCACCTCTAGAGGGAATTCCACTCGTGAGAAAATTCCCATCAGTGCCCGTCCCACCACGGGGGCTGTCACTGTCCTCAGAGGGATGGCTTCAGGGTACCGGGTGCAAAAACCACAGTTGATGGACAGAATGCAGAACAATGTCATACATTCACCCCGGTACAGAGATCTGGGTCTAAATCCATCGTTTTTTTGCACTTCACACCACCCCAGTTCAGACATGGCCATATGCAAATCAGTCTGACCCTGTGCCTCATGGGAACAGTCCAGCCCGAACTGCCAAGCCATGCCTTCGGAAACAAGCTTCCGAGGACCGGTTTCTGGCATTCCATCCGTCTTCAGCCCGGCTTGCTTGAATCCAGTGGCAAAGTGAGCAAGAGACTCACGTCTGAGCATACCCTGCCAACTTAGGGCGAACAAAGAAAACCCAAAGGGGATGATGGATGGAGCGTTGACAATACAAACATTCACCAACAGTCAACTGATCTGGGTTTAATCCATCACCGTTCTTTAGCTCACTCCGCCACCCCAGTTCAGACATGGCCATATGCAAATCAATCTGACCCTGTGCCTCATGGGAACAGTCCAGCCTGAACTGTCAAGTCATGTCTTCCCTGTACCGGAATCAAGCTTCCCAGGACCGGTTTCTGGCATTCCAGCCGTCTTCAGCCGGGCTTGCTTGAATCCAGTGGCAAAGTGAGCAAGGGACACACGTCTGAGCATACCCTGCCAACTTAGGGCGAACAAAGAAAAACCAAAGGGGATAATGGACGGAGCGTTGACAATACAAACACTCACCCCCAGTCAACTGATCTGGGTTTAATCCACCACCGTTCTTTAGCTCACTCCGCCACCCCAGTTCAGACATGGCCATATGCAAATCAGTCTGACCCTGTGCCTCATGGGAACAGTCCAGCCCGAACTGCCAAGCCATGTCTTCCCAGGACCGGAATCAAGCTTCCCAGGACCGGTTTCTGGCATTCCAGCCGTCTTCAGCCGGGCTTGCTTGAATCCAGTGGCAAAGTGAGCAAGAGACTCACGTCTGAGCATACCCTGCCAACTTAGGGCGAACAAAGAAAAACCAAAGGGGATGATGGATGGAATGTTGACAATACAAACACTCACCCCCAGTCAACTGATCTGGGTTTAATCCATCACCGTTCTTTAGCTCACTCCGCTACCCCAGTTCAGACATGGCCATATGCAAATCAGTCTGACCCTGTGCCTCATGGGAACAGTCCAGCCCGAACTGCCAAGCCATGTCTTCCCTGGACCGGAATCAAGCTTCCCAGGACCGGTTTCTGGCATTCCAGCCGTCTTCAGCCGGGCTTGCTTGAATCCAGTGGCAAAGTGAGCAAGGGACTCACGTCTGAGCGTACCCTGCCAACTAAGGGCGAACAAAGAAAAACCAAAGGGGATGATGGACGGAGCGTGTCAATAAAACCCCCTCCGTCCTTGTTTTGAAACCAATCTCAGACACCAGCCGGCCTAACTAATCCTTCTCTGGACTACCTAATCCCTGTATCAACTATCTGTTAGCCTTTGGTATTCTTCTCTTGCTGTATCTTATCTTTTGACCATCGCTATTCTCTCCCTGTGTTTTCCTATTTCACAACCTTTCTTTTGAAGCATACAGACAAGTCCTGACATTACAACACTGAACCATGGGTACCAGTATTGATTAACTTTGGGGGCTGGATAACACACAACATGTAAGCAGAGAGCATCCTTGTTGCACAACACCTTGTTTTAAAACTCTTCTGATTGGCTAAAACTTTGTGCATTGGGTGTATGTTTGCACAGATGTATTTTGCCTGTAAAAAGCTTGTGAGCCACGGAGAAAAGTGGCAGTCTCCTGAGAACCTACTTGGTGTACTTCTTGGACAACTGTGCTTAGCTGCAGCTAATAAACTTGGTTTTCTACGCCAACAGAGTATTCCGTGTCTCTGTGCAACAAAGCAGGTGAACTCGAAGATTTCAGGCGTGCCCTGCGCCACCAGGCCCAAAGGCCCGGTTCTTCAATTGGCGTGGGGCGGCTTCAGAGGTAGCGGTTGAGCCCAAGGATCGTGAGCAGCCCCGCAGGAAAATTCCAGAGGAGGCGCCCCCACACCAGCGACCCCTGTATGTCGAAAAGTGGACCGATAGTCTTTTGAAGTGTGGCTTCTCCTTTCCAACGGCTGCTGGTGACTGCTGCCCTGACTGCCGCCCTGCCTTGGTCCTTTTTTTGGGGTGATGACTGGTATTGCGAGACGTTAGATGGGCCTCTGTTGGCGTGAGAAGACATTTGGTTAAGTACTGGTGGGTAGCTCCCACTTCTTTGTTTTTGGGTTCTTAGATTGGACAATTGCAATTTTCGAAGCCAAGGGGTGAGTACGTTTGTACTGTTTTGATTAGACCCTTGTTGTTTGTAGGAAGCCAGTGAAGTAACGATGCCTGGTTTCAGTAAGTTTAAAAAATGGTGTTGTTTTTGTTGCGATATGGACTCCCGACTGGAGGACTCTTGTCCAATTCCGCCGGCTGGAACTCCTACTTATGAGCTCTACTCTAAACATGGTGTGGGTCCCATCACCTTTAATGAAGTGTGGGTCCACTATGCGAAGAAAGATGGTATTTTACAGTGGCCACATAATGGTAGTTTTGAGCCTGATATTTTAGACAATTTAGAAGCTACTTTGTTTAAAAGAAAAACCCGGCCGGCTATGTTTGACTCTTTTCGCCTTTGCCGCAAGGAAGCCAAACAGAAAGAAATTAAACAGGCAAAAAGAGATAGGAAAGAAAGAGGCATGACTGTTATACAGGCTGCCCAACAGTTTAAAGATAATGAAATAGATCATGCGATAGAGATCTCAGATAGGCAACATCGCATGGCGATTGATAAATGTTACCCGGTGCTGCCGACTTCTTCCCCGAATCCCGATGCTGATCTTGAGAAGGATCCTTTAATGTCTCACTTGTTAAGATCGCCCCCGCCCTATGTACAAGGTGCTAATGCATCCCCGCTTTTGTTACCCGTCCAGCAACCTGTTATTCTCCCACCAGCTCCAGCTCCTGCACCTCCACCACAGCCCTTTGTGGCACTACCATTACCGCCAGCTTCTCTGCCTCCAGCTCCTCTGCCTTCGGCTCCCTTGCCTCCGACTCTTTTGCCTCAGCCTTCTTTGCTCTCGACCTCCGTTCTACCTGTTGCCTCTTCTACTGCTCCGTCTCATGCCTTATCTCCTGTTTTTCTGCAAACTTCCCCTTCTGTCCGTCAGCGGATGGTTGAGACTGTTTCTGGTCTCTTTTCTCCTCTTTTTGGGTTAGTAAGTCTGACTCCTGTCCTTCCCCGCAGGCAGACCCGTAGTTTACTCCCAGATTCCCAAGAACGAGATGCGTTAGATCTCCTTGTCCGCAAGTGGATTACGAATAGTCCTGAGTATACTGTACGAGATATTATGGATACTCTTGAGCAGTGGGATGCCCCTATACAAAGATTCATTTTTGATGCAATGTGTGGCTACTAGGTCTGGAATGGGAGGCCACAGGATTGGGGTTGGCTCCCCAGGGTTTGCTGGATGTTCGGGCTGACTTTGATAAAGGAATTATTGTGGGTCCTGAGGTAAGGATGCTATACAGACACTTGTCACCTTCAGATCGACGTTTATTTCCCGGTCTTTGTCTGAACCTGATCCTTCTGTAAGGCGCAAACTGAAACACTACCCTATGCAAGAGGTTCCCCTAGTGTGGAGAGAAGCGGTTGCAGCCCAGGATGGTAATCAGCCTATACCAGCTCACTTCCAACGTATATGGGTACATGTACCTTGGAAGAGATCTGAGGTTCTGGCCCTTAAACAGTCCTTACCTGACCCCCGTAAAAACCCTGCTGGTTACTACAAAGAATTATCTCAGACTGTTGATGTTTGCATTATGAATTTGGCTGACATAGATATGTTGATGGGAAATGTTGTCCCACTACCATTGTGGGCTAAGATTCGGAAAGAGGACCACGTCCAAGAATTAGGAGGTGATTGGAATGCTATACTGGCTGCTGATAGACTCCAGGTGGGTGGTGCTAAACCCGATAATTTCATTGCAGAACTTCCTGGTAGAATAATCACTTTAATGAAAACTATGATGCCCGCTCTGCGAGTTAATTGGGATAAGTTAGCTGCCTGTAAGCAGAAGAAGGATGAGAGTGTCTCCGACTTCTTTACTCGTTTTGAGGAAACGTTCCTTGATCACAGTGGTCAGGATATGAGCACAGAGGGGGGACAGCGATTGTTCGTAGATAAATTTGTATTTAATTTGCTTCCCTCTAATAAATTAAAAGATTCCGAAAGTTCATGGGCTGTTTCTTCTTCAGCCCAGATATTGGCTACTGCCCATTATTACAAAAATAGGGATAAGGAGGAGAAGGACAAATTGGATAAAAAGACTAAAGAGTTAAAAACAAAGGTTCTTTTGCAACAGGCTTATCCTCCTCGTCCTGCTCAGTGCCAGTTTCAGACGACTCCCCAGTTTCAGAAGGTGTTTCAGAAACCTGAGCCCTTTGTTCCACGGCCTCCACTGGGCCCTAATCAATATGCCTATTGCAAGGAAGAAGGTCACTTAAAGAATAATTGCCCGATTTTATTGCAGCGTGCTGGTGGTACGCCTGGGCCGCGAGGCCGAGGTGGCTTCCAGTCAACACCTAGGGGGAGCGGGCGAAGTACAATGTCCCAGGATCAACGTTCCTTTCTGCCTCAAAATTCCATGAATTATTTTGATCAGCAAAATACTCAGTCTTCCCATTATTATAATGACGATTATTATATGGAAGATGAGAATCAGGGTTTCTCTAGCTAGGACAGCCGTAGACAAAGTGAGGGAGTAATTTCAGTTCCAGTGGGCCAAAATGGGCATTATGTTGATGTTGTTGCGCTTCGTGTGTCAGAGCCATTTCTCTTGGATACTGGTGCAACGAAGAGTTCTATCATCCACTCTAAACTCCCTGGGCCACCTTTGTCTGGCTTAACAAATGTTTCTGTAGGATTTTCTTGCGCCCCAGTTCGTAACCCAGTTTCTTGTCCTCTGCCCATTTCGAAAGGTCCTTACGACTTAGAGGCTCTGCTTATTTTAACAACTGGTTGTGGTGAGAATTTGTTGGGTTTGGATTTGTTGAAAAGACTGTATGCGACACTGCATTGTTCTACTTCTGGTGTACACCTTACTTTAGGTAGGAGATTGATTTCCCCGACATATTTGTCTAGAGACCAACTCCCTCTTGAATTACGCTCCCTGCCTGCCACTCTTTGGGCTACGGGCCCCAATGATGTTGGTCTCTTGCAGATTCCACCCTATGTTGTCACCCTCAAGTCCAATGTTAGGCTACCTCGCATTCCTCAGTACAGAATTTCGAGTGATGGTGAGTGTTGGACTTGGCTCTCTTGGCAGGGTATTCCCTGAACTTTTTGCCTTCCTCCAATATTCTCTCTGACCTGTTTTTGTTGGTTTAATGACTCTGGGCACTTTACCACTGCCGACCAGTGCTAAAGTGCATATGCTCTCCCTGTGCAAAATGTATATGTGATTGATTTCCATGATTGGCTCATTGGATTTACTGTCAGTCCCCAGTAAAGTGCACCAGGAGTGCCAGGGCTTGTAAATGCCAATACTGCTAGTGGGCCTGCAGCGCTGGTTGCGCCACCCACAGAAGCAGCTCTTTAAAATGTGTCTAAGGTCTGCCATTGCAGAACCTGTGTGCAGTCTGGTACTGTCATGCTGGCTGGGCAAATGCACACACTTGCCAGCCTCAAAACCTTCCCTTTGCTTCATATTAGTCACCCCTATAGTAGGCCCTAGGGCAGGGTGCATTGTAAGTGTAAGGTAGGACAAGCCCTGGTGTGTGTGGTATGTCCTAATAGTGAATTACAGACAAATTCGTTTTTCACTATTGTAAGGCTACCTGTTCTCTTAGGCCAAGATGAGCTGCTGGAATTATTACACTCTATAATCCCAGCAGGCACAGAGAACATGGTAGAAAGTCAAGTTTAGTATGCCTGAACTCAGAATAATAAAATACTTCTTTTAGTAAAGTTTATTTTAATATCCTGTGTTTGCAAAGGCTACTTTTTAGAAAGTTAGCATTTGCTTGCCTAACCATTTCAGCCCGCCTCTGCTAGGATGTGTATCTGCTGTCTGAGTTGTGTGAGTGACAGGGCTGGGGGATGACAGGTGGTGAATGCAAGGATTACACCTTAGTGGGAGGTGGGAGTGCCCCTGGACTCTGAATAGGGCTGTGCTCTGCCCCAGAATGCTGGCTCCACCTCCTGGAGAGTGACTGATGACTCATCCCGATACCTGGCCCAGGAAGAGGGAGGACTGTCAACAGAATACTCCTGGCTGCCTCTGTCATCACAATGCTGGCTCCACCTCCTGCGGAGCGTCTGATGTGCCTGCCCCTCACACTGAAAGGAAAGGCCAGGAACAGCACAGCAGAGTGCTCCAAAACTGAATTAGGCTATGCAAAAGCCCCCCCTGGCCTGAGAAGACAAAAGAAATGTTGTGTAAAAGTAGGAGCCCTGCTCCTTGCAAACTAGATCTTGTTTCCCACAATGAACCTCTGCCCAACTAGAAGGAAAAGAAGACGCTGGAAGGACTGGCCTTCTGATTGCCTTGCTGAGGAAGGAGAGGAGAGGAGTTGCTGAAAAGACTTTGCAGACTTGTGCTGAAACTTTCTCCAAGGGCTTGAGTGAGCTTGCCCGCTGACCTGAGCCACAGGACCATCTGGCTCAACCTGCTCCCTGCTCGTCTGCTGGTAATTGTGAGGATTTCTGCCCCGCCGGAGCCGTGACCCTGGTGCCCCCCCAGCCCCTCCTTGGGCCGTGACTGCTGGTGTTTGTCGTTCCCGCCGAGGGAGAGCCCTGCTCCGCTGAGCCGCTCTTCCCCCGCTGTGCCAAGCCGCCCTGCCACCTCGCCGCTGGAGGCTCGCGAGCCTCGCCCTGACCACAGAGCCGCCGTGCGTCCCACACCTGCCTTCCCGTGATCTACAAAGAACTAAAAAGGTACTGTGTGCATCGTAACTTTCAAGTGCCCAGTACACTGCGTACTCATCTGCTCATTGAATTGAGTGCTTCGTTCTTCAACTTGTACTGTGCACTGCGTATGAGAAAGACCATACGCTTCGTGGTCTTGATTTAAGCTGTACGCGTCATTCTAAAATCACCTTTGCGCTTCGTAGTCTTAAAGAGAACTGTACCTTTGCCTAAAGTCCTGAACGGTGGGCATTGAAGTAATATGCCGCGTATCCCTGATCCGAATAGAGCTATACGCTTCTGACCGGTACGCTTCGCCCTCTGCAGTGTACAGTACGGCTCGTACTGTGCGCCCCTCTCCTCACATTGGAACTGTGTTGACTGTATACTTCGTATGGTTACTCATACACAGCGCACAAAAGTGAAATCGTGCTGTACGCTGCGTGCCCATCTGATGAAATAAACTGTACGCTTTGTTTTGGAAGCTAACTGTAAGCTTCCCCCCTTTAAAGTGACCGGTACGCATCGTACAGGTGCCTGGAAACTGTACGCTTCGTTTCTTCATTACAAAACTGTACATCGCGTACCCGTACTCACGCTAGATGCGTGATTTCTCACGCTTGAGGTGCCCAGAAGCGCTACGAAGCGCCCAGAAGACCTAAGACTGGCCTGAAGTTCCTAGAAACTGTAACCAAGATTAAAAGGAAGAAGCTATTAATTCAAAAGAACACTAGCCATTTTTCTATGATCTTGTGGCCTAACAAAAATCGTTATACTGGTCTTGTGATAAGTCTTGCCTGAACATATATATTTTTATATAAAGGAACCGTATTTTCACATAAGCACGGCCTGGTGTCCATTTGTGAGGGGATTGGTAAATTTACTGTGTGTGTGATTACAAATGCTTAACCCAGAAACGCCTGAAGAATAGCCTTGGCTGCTCACGCCACGCACATAGAGGGTGAGCAAGGGTAATTCTAAGGGGTCATCCTTCGCCCTGACTTAGAGGAGAGGGTCCCTGCTTGTCACAAGTGAATACTATCCACTCTCCCCTGAATCTCTCACCTTGCCTGCTAGTCTGCCTAGCCCCCTGTCTGCCTAGCCCCCTGTCCTTTCTGCCCTTTGACTCAGGTCTTCAGATGCACAGTTGCTTGTTTGTCCCCGGTTTAGATTAGCCACAAAAGGTGGGAGATCTTTCTCTGTTTTGATACCTAAAATTTGGAACAAACTTCCGGAGCCCCTCCGTAAAGAAGGTAACCTCCTTCGTTTCAGGAAAATCCTAAAAACAATTCTATTCAGGAAGGCGTTGAGCTCAGTCTAGCTACACTCTGGTATTTTCTTTCATCCTGCCAAATAAGTAGTGTGCCTTTCGGTCATAAGCGCCTTGAGACCTGCCGGTGAGTTGGCGCTATATAAGCCGGAAATAACAATAACAATAACAATAACTAAGCACTTGTTCTCCCCTGGTTGGGGAAAGATCCAATATTTATAATCTGGAGTCTCAGCGTACCCGCTAAGAGCATCCACTGCGCCAAGGGAGCCCCTCACAACTGAGGTATTGTATGGCACCCCTTGCCAAAGCACTCCCTCTCCCCTTTTTGGGGAAAGATCCAGTATGTAGGCCTTGGAGTCTCAGAGACCCCTCTGAGAGAGTCCACTGCATAAAGGGAGCCTCCCACAACAGAGATAGGGAAGTGATACCACTTTCCCTGGGATCACAGCTTACTGGACTTTGGACGTTGCTTTGACTCGTCTACCGGTTTGTGTCCTAGTCACCCTTCCCCTCCTCTTTCCTTGCCGTGTCCTTCACCCTCCCCTCCTCTTTCCCGCCTTCATTACCTGTCTACTTCCCCAGCTCCTTCCCCCTCCCCTAAATATTTCCCCATGCCTGCTTTTCCCCTTACATATTTGTGCTTATTGTTTATCCTGACCTTAGAAGTAACTATGTTGCCATGCTCTAATAACTGTGTAACCTTTGTAACGATGTAATCTGTAACTATGATCTGATGCTCATGTAAAGCGCTCTGATACCTCCGGGTCTAGCCAGCGCTATATAAAACCTTTAAAATAAATAAATAAATAAATACTTGCGCCAACCAGAGACCCCCAATTCTAACAGTGAGAGAGCGCTGATGACTATCATTTATGATTTGGTTGAGAAAGGTGTGGTTGAAGAGACTAGGGGAAATGTATGCAATAGTCCTGTCTTGCCTGTTCCTAAACGTATTGACTCTTCCCAGCCACCTGTTTATCGTTTTGTGATCGATCTCCGGGAGGTCAACAAGATTGTTGTACCCCAGTTTCCTGTCGTCCCAGATATCACTGCTTTATTGACAATGATACCTGCTTCGGCTGCCTGGTTCTCGGTCATTGACCTTAAGAACGCTTTCTTTAGCATTCCCATTGCTGAGGAAAGTAGAGATATTTTTGGTTTCTCTTTGGGAGGCCGAAGTTTCCGGTTCAAGCGTGCACCTCAAGGCTATTGTGAGAGTCCCTCCATTTACAGTCAGGCTTTGAAACCTCAGCTCGATGCTTTCACTTTGCCTCCAGGTGCCACCTTTGAAAATCTTTATTTCGACAAAAAAGTGTCATAAAAGAGCACAACAATAAAACAGTTTAAAATGATACAATAAAAAAATTATTTCTCTTTTAAAAAACAATCAATAAAATACCATTTCATATCAGTATAAATTTCCCATGCTTTGCAATTGTCCCTCGTGCCCTGCAGGTTCTAGTTCCAACCCCTGTAGAATTCAGTTGTGTACTTTCTATGTTCTAATTTATAGGTTAACCACAAGTGCCCTTCTAATATTCCACATCGCTGCTATGAACTTTGTGACGGCGAAAACCACAACCGGAGAAAGATCCGTCTTTAAAATTCTGTACGCCTGGAGGCAATGGCTTAGCTCCAGATTTTTACAGATTGGGATAATCCATCTCCGTCTCGGGTTTAAGTAGGCAGGGCACAAAAAAACAACATGGACCTCGTTCTCTAAAACTTCAGCACACCCTGGGCAGTTCTTCGGCAATAGTGCGCACCAGTCAGACATAAAGGATCTGATGGGTAGTGAACCATGCCGCCATTGGAGAGAAAGCTTCCTCGAAGCTGGAGGGCTAATAGCATCCAATACTCGCTCTAGAGAGTAAGAGTCCTTAGTTGAAAGGAAGCTGGCTGTAAGAGTGCCCAATTTGGTGCTGGATGATAACTGGGCCATGCGGTTTTCCCGGAACAGCTGTACCAGTTGGTTACATGAAATGCCGGCACAAGTATGCTCCGGGTCTGACCACAGTGGCGCAAGTCCGAGTTTCTCAAATTCCATCCTGACATATTTTAACCAAGGAAGCCTGCCCGCATTAGGCAAGCCCAGTACCTCAATTAATTCTTGTCTATATTCGGATAACTCTGGGGTTACCCAGAGTCTCCTCCAGAAGGTTAGAGGCCTGAGGGCCAGATCCTCCTCAATAGGTCCAATGCCAAGGTCCAGTCTTAGAGGCACTAGTGGGGTACTCACGGAGAGAGCTGTCAGTTGCCTTAAGAATCTATTCTCCGCAACAGTAAGAGCTATGCCAGTCTTGTAACCCCACAGCTCGGCCCCGTAGGACACCGCCCCACGCACCCGCATTTTGTAGATTTCTGGAGGGGGACCAATCGGTTTATATGATAACCTACTCAAGAGTTTCAATATGCCCCCGCTATCTGGGTCATTTTAAGGTGTGATTTCAGTTTGTGTTGGACCCAAGTTAATGATTCGTTTAGGGTAAGACCTAGGTAGTCAAAAGTGTGGACCCTTTCTAGTCTAACACCATCTATCATAGGGTTTGGGCGTGTTGTTGCGGTGGGGGGTTAAAAATCATATATTTGGTTTTTAAGGTGCTAATTTCCAAACCCCGCTCTTTACAGAAAGAGACAAACCCGTCCAAGACACGTTGAATGCCCATAGGGGTTTTGGAAAGGAGTAGCGTGTCATCTGCAAACATGATCGCTGCAATCCTAGACCCTGCGAGTTTTGGGGCATCACTGTCCTGTACCGCGTCCAGATGTGTGATTACCCCGTTGACATAGAGGCAAAACAGGGTAGGTGCCAAGACACACCCCTGCCTTACCCCCCTGTCAACGGGGTATCGTGCTGTCAGTGAACCAGAGTTACCACACCTAACCTGTGCAAAGTTCTGGTCGTGCAGTCGTATTAACATGTTCAGGAGTGGGGGTGGAATTCCAAGCTCCCGGAGTACAGTCCACAGCTTCTGGCGCGGGACCAGATCAAATGCCGCACGTCGGTCTACGAAGGTGGTGTACCGTGACCCACCTCCGATCTTAACAGTTTTCCAGTGGAGCATGTATAAACGGAAGATCTGGTCCGTAGTGGAAACCTTTTTCCTAAACCCTGCCTGGAAGGGACTTAAGATGGAATAATCCTCGATCCAGTCTAGAAGACGATTTAAGATCAGACGTGCAAAAAGTTTTTGGGGCACATCGATCAAATTGATCGGCCTGTAGTTGGCTGGGAGCAGAGGTGAGCCCTTCTTGAAGATAGGGACAATCTCTGCCCCCAGCCAAGTGCTCGGAATCTTCATGCCCCCCCAAATAGCATTAAAGATGGCCATCAGATAAGGAGCCCATACCACCGGTTCGTGCTTTAGAAGGTCGCCTGGTATCTTATCCAGGGCCGGAGCATTACTTAAGGGAAGGTTAAGAATAGCAGTCTCTACCTCCCCCACAGTAAACTCGCATTCTGATGTTTCCACTCTGGATGTTAGGAGCTGGGCTGGACGAGTTTGATGCGCCCGCAGGAGCGTCCGCCCGGTAAAGAGTTTGAAAGTGCTCTTCCCACACCTCAGCGGCTACATTAGGGGCCACAGCCTCGACTTGTTCTATTGAGCCGGTGTTAACAATTTGCCAGAATTGCCGGGCATTTCTTCCGGCAAGACTCGATGTTAGATTGCCCCAATGATCCACCTCCCATTCTGCTTTGGCGTGGCGAATTAGATTCCTGTAGACAGCCCTTTTTTCTTTGATCAGAGCACTATTGTGGTTTAATTTCAGTGCTTTGATGAGCTCTAGTTTCGCCCTTCTACATACTGGGTTAAACTAGGTGTGTTTTTTAACTGTTTTTTTCCCATTTCCAGCAGGGTTCAGGATCTCGGCTACGCTTTTGGTCAAAACCTGATGGGCAACGCCGAGTTTAGCAAATGCTGGATCAGAAATGAGCTCCGGGGTCAGGTCAATCACAGTTTCCATTGCTGTAGCTACTTTTGCGTATATATCAGCCACTAGCTCAGGACGTGTTACTGCCCTATCCCATCTGATTCTTCGTCTATTACTGGACAGGAGTGCCCGGTTATCAGGACCTCTCCGTCCCTTTGGGCTGTCTTTGGAGTGACCAGGGCAGAGGAAATCTAGAATCAGGGGGTTGTGGTCACTTTCGGCCCTCGGTACCACCTTAAAGTCAATGACTTTATGCCATGCACAGGCCTCTACGAAAATATAATCCAATCCGGCCTCTTGGCCAAGTTTGTTAAAAGTGTGTTTTGCTGGTATGTCCGTACCAGCGCGGTCATTGCATGCCCTAATTGAGTGTTTTAATGTTCAGGCTAGAATTTTGACTGCCAGCGGTGCCCAAGTCTTAGGCGGAAGACCCACCGCCGAGGGGATTTTCCAGTGGTTATCCTCTTCTAAGATAGCGCCATCCATGAGATCACTCAGTGGCTCAAAGTGGGAATTGAGGTCATCCCCTATCACCACAATGGCCCCCTGGGGGATCTTGGTTAAGAACATAGAAAGTTCCTCAATGGTTTTGGACTCTGCTGTGGGACTAACAGGTCTAGAGTAAAAATTCACCAGAACCAGTCTAGAGGCGTCAGGCCATGCCAGAAGGATGCTTTGTACGTCCTCTGATGTTGTCTCCAGGTGCCACCCTTATTCAATACGTAGATGATCTGTTGGTTGCTGCTGATTCTGAGGAAATTTGTAAACAAGTTACTGTCTCACTGTTACGTCACTTGTCTGACCTTCATCACAAGGTTTCGCCCTCTAAATTGCAATATTGTCGCCAAGAGGTTACCTACTTAGGTCATCTCTGGTCGAAGGAGGGACGCGATTGACCCCAGAACGAATCCAAGCAATTGCACAAATGTCTGTACCGTGCACACAGAGAGAGGTGCGTGCCTTTTTGGGCATTACCTCTTACTGTAGACAATGGATTCAAAATTTTTCTTTGTTAGCGAAGCCTTTGTTAGCACTTACCCTTAAAGATACACCCCAACCTCTCCCTTGGACAGAGGAATGCCAGAAAAGTTTGACTGATTTGCGTACTTTCTTGTGTTCTGCTCCTGTTTTGGGTTCTCTGAATTACAGCAAACCTTTCACACTTTATGTGCACGAGAGAGAAGGTTGCGCGTTGTCAGTTTTGACGCAACAATTTGGTGACAAGCAACGCCCGTGTGCTTATTTTTCGGCTACATTAGACCCTGTAGCTAAAGCATTACCTAGTTGTCTGAAAGCTACAGCAGCAGCAGCAGTTTCTATTCGCCAATCTGCTGGATTGGTGCTTGACAATACGCTTATTGTCATGGTGCCACATGCAGTGGATACACTTCTAAACAGGACAAAAACTCAGCATCTTACGAGCACCCGTTTATCGGGGTATGAGCTGACGCTCTTGGCTAGTCACGTGCACATAAAGCGATGTAATACCCTAAATCCAGCTACATTGTTACCAATCAAGAAAGACATTCAAGAGCAGCATGATTGTTTTCTCCGTACAGAGGAGGAGACAAAAGGGAGGATTGATTTAAAAGATACGCCGCTCCTGGACCCGGATGGGATCCTATGGGTGGATGGTTCGTGTTTTAAGCTCCCCAATGGTGAAACGACTGCAGCCTATGCTGTTACCACTTTGCATACAATTGTGGAGACAGCACGCATTAGGCAGAATTAAGCCCAAGCAGCTGAATTGATAGCTCTGACTAGAGCTTGTGTATTGGCTAAAGGGAAGAGAGTGAATGTGTTCACCGACAGCCAATATGCATTTGGGGTGGCCCACAGTTTTGGCCACCTCTGGAGGGAAAGAGGATTCTTCACCTCCCACTGTACTAAAATACAGCTTGGTCAGTTAGTAAATGACCTTCTAGAATCACTTACTTTGCCCACTCAGATAGCAATAGTGAAGTGTAGTGCGCATAAGAGGATCACTGATTACGTGGGTGAAGGAAATGCTTTTGCGGATCAGATAGCGAAAGAGACAGCTAGAGATGTGACGTATGTATGTTGCAGGCCCTGCTAGATGGGTCAGCCAAGGAGGAATGTGTAAGGACACAATAGAAAGTGTGAAAATGATTCAGGAAGAGGCTACAGAAAAAGAATTGAGTAAGTGGAGAGATGGTACAGGAATGTTGGATGCGACGGGGTGTTATATAGAATTGTCGGAACACCAACGTTGGCTGTTACCAGACGCCTATGTACTTCCAGTAGTAACTATGGCGCATGTTCCAGCCCACATCAGTGTGAAAGAAATATGCAAGCTTTTGGCTCCGGTATGGCAGAATGCAGGGATTCCTAAATGTGCAGACAATCTTGTTAAAGATTGCATTGTTTGTTTGATGCACAACCCAGGAAGAGGGACACCAACCCCAGCAGGCCATTTTGCTCCCCCAACGTATCCTTTTGAGGTATTGCAGATAGACTACATTCATATGGAGAGATGCAATAACCTAAAGTATGTCCTTGTGGTGGTGTGTGCCTTTTCTAGATGGATAGAGGCCTACCGCCTAAAGGGTAATACTGCCTTGTCTACAGCCAAAGTCCTTCTGAAAGAATACTTCCCGAGGTTTGGTTTACCTCGAATTGTCTGGAGTGAAAATGGAAGTGAATTCGTGGGTCAAATCATGCAGAAAGTATGTGCCGGTCTTGGTATTAAGCAGAAATTCCATGCGGCAAACCATCCTCAGTCAGCGGGTTTGGTAGAGTGGGATGTACCATGTTACAACGCATACCATTACAACTACCTACCATTACAACGCAACCATTACAACGCATACCATTACAACGCATAGCGCTTAGAGGTGCTGGATAGTGGTAAGTATAATTTACTATTCTAACTCCAGTCCCCGTGGACACTGGGGAAGGTGTTGGATAGTAAATTATACTTATTCCCTATCCTAGAGCGCCCCCCAGCGCAATGCGTTGTAATGGTATGCGTTGTAAAAGTTGCGTTGTAATAGTAGGTAGTTGTAAAAGTTGCGTTGTAACAGGTGTATACCGTAGAGTGCTATAATGGCACTCTCAAGCTTAAACTTGCAAAGATACAAGCCACCATAGGTCTTGCCTGGCCCGATGCTTTACCTTTAGCCCTCTTGTCAACTCGAACAGCTGTTCATTCTAGTGTGGGACTTAGCCCATACGAGATAGCGTTTGGACGCCAGGCGAATGTCTGGGGAGTCCCTAGGCCCAAAAAATATTCTGACATAGAATACCCAATGTTGGTTGACTATTTGCATGACTTCACCACTAAATTGCGTGTTCTCCATCAGCAGGTACAAGACGCTTTGCCTCAGGCTTCTTCAGATCCCGTGCATTCCATCCAACCCAGGGACTGGGTGTGCCTGAAAAACTTCCATAGGACGAGGAACTTGGAGCCTCGCTGGCGAGAGCCGAGACAGGTCTTGCTGACGACACGTACAGCTGTGAAAGTGGTTGGAAAGAAGAACTGGATCCATGGTGTGCACTGCAAAAAGGTGCCCTTGCCTTTGCCTTTCGATCAGTGGGTCTGCGAAGGTATAGGTGATTGTGAAGGAGAAAGGGTCCACCGGTTTGTACCTTTTGATGATGCACACCTAGAATGGACTCAGTCTGAGAAAGAAGATGATGACGTTTT
Organism: Lissotriton vulgaris; assembly: GCF_964263255.1. Classification (NCBI taxonomy): domain Eukaryota; kingdom Metazoa; phylum Chordata; class Amphibia; order Caudata; family Salamandridae; genus Lissotriton; species Lissotriton vulgaris. The sequence goes on from NC_141695.1 coordinate 836,814,366, forward strand.
GCAAGAAGCTATCCCACCACATCTGAGATTAAACACAACTAATCCAGAGACACTTTTCCAGGATCAGAAAATTAGATATAATTTGAGATCTAGAGCAACAAAGGACAATTAGGGAATTTATTTTTTTGTTGTGTGCTTTTTTGCGACGTTGACCATCTAATTAGGTTGCAGGGTCGTGGTAAGAGCCTTAGTTAGTGACCCGAATTGTGGCAATAGGTCTGCGGGACTTGCAGTGTCATAGGATGGATAATAATCACGGCTAAGTGAAGAAGGAAGACTGCCACGAGCAACATCTAGAAGATGGATTCTGCTATGCTAGAAAAAAATTATGAAAGGAATATAATGAAGAAATATTGTAAATTATTATTTAATAGATGTGGCGTAGTACTATGTGTTTTAACTTTGCTATGTGTTTTATTAGCTTGTGTGGGTTGGGTTATTCACACTTTGCAGTCAACATCTGTACCTATATCTACCTCCCAGCCCATACCTTTTCGCACTACTGCTTCCCCACACCAATTCCATAAGCTACCAGAGCAAGAGCAAATTAGGAGAATGGAGTATTTCAACAATTCCTTCATTCAATTGTTACACCAGCATCAATTGATGATCAATACCACCGATTGCTTGGTTTGTGGACTTTTACCCCATAATACAGATAAAGGAATGCCATATTTAGTTCTACCCTTCTCCCTAAAAGGATCTGCTTGGGCTTACACCTCTATGTTTGCCAATGCCTATGAGAACCAACATCGACATTCTGTTGGTCCATATAGGGATGGAATTGACGTTAGTCATGACGCACTGATAAAAGGAATAGTGGCTATGTCAAAACATTATAAGAAATGTAATGAATTCCCCACTGACGAACGACAAGCATACATTGACTGGAATGTGACACATTATGTCACTAGTCTTACAGACAGAGCCAAAAGGAAAAGATCCCCACCTATATATACTGTACCCCACCAAGGTCACCTATGTTTCCAAGCAAATGGTCAAAGTCCTAAGGCTCAATTGGGAAAGAGCACTTGTAACATTACATATATCTATACATCCCGAACGTCTCCACCACTGGTAGCGTCTCAAGGAACATATTTCGTTTGCCATGACAGAGCCTATACATGGCTACCAGCCGATTTCTCATGAACTTGTTATATGGCTTTTCTCCTCCCTCCAACATATACAGCTCCTTCGGGACATCACAAGACAAGGTACGGTAGAGGGGTTATTGCTTTGGAAGACACAGTAGGAGAAGAAGGAGGCGACTTCCTTAAAGGATTCCTCCCATTTTGGGGCCCTATGGCCAATAGTAGAAATATCAGGCATCTCATTCGAGTAGTTGAAGCAACAATAAATGAAACTGTTGGAGCACTGGGTAATATTACCGCTGAGCTTCAGGCGGATCGCCTTATGACATTACAAAACAGAATGGTGTTAGACATCATTCTTGCAGATCGTGGTGGAGTCCACATTGCTGAGTCCATCCACCAGGACAAAGGAAATTGGTCTCTGATGGGATGGTTTTGGGGACTACTGTCCACATGGGGATGGAAGGTATTGACTTTTGTTGGAGTAGTTTTGGCCATCATCTTTTCGTGTTGCCTTTGTTTGCAATGTGGCCCTGCAATCTGTGGTATTCGTGCTACTATGTATGTCCCAAGACCCATGTCACAGAAAACAGAGAATATGAAGATGATGGTGCAGCAACAGCTTGACGACCTCATGACCATCGACATTGATTCCGATTAGCGTGAGTCTTTGTGTATTGCCTGCGTAATGGCAAAAGGAGGGTCTGAGGTTCTTTAATTTCGACTCCATCTTACATTCGCTGCCATTTTGTGTTGCCTTTACACAGGCTGCTCAATGAACGAAGTGTCTCTGCCCTTTGGACTGAAACGTGTCAAATAAATCCCCTCCGTCCTTGTTTTGAAACCAATCTCAGACACCAGCCGGCCTAACTAATCCTTGTCTGGACCACCTAATCCCTGTATCAACTATCTGTTAGCCTTTGGTATTCTTCTCTTGCCGTATCTTATCTTTTGGCCTTCGCTATTCTCTCCCTGTGTTTTCCTATTTCACAACCTTTCTTTTGAAGCATACAGACATGTCCTGACATTACAACACTGAACCATGGGTTCCAGTATTGATTAACTTTGGGGGCTGGATAACACACAACATGTAAGCAGAGAGCATCCTGGTTGCACAACACCTTGTTTTCAAACTCTTCTGATTGGCTAAAACTTTGTGCATTGGGTGTATGTTTGCACAGATGTATTTTGCCTGTAAAAAGCTTGTGAGCCACGTGGCAGTCTCCTGAAAACCTACTTGGTGTACTTCTTGGACAACTGTGCTTAGCTACAGCTAATAAACTTGGTTTTCTACGCCAACAGAGTATTCCGTGTCTCTGTGCAACAAGGCAGGTGACAAGATTTGAGGCGTGCCCTGCGCCGCCAGGCCCAAAGGCCCGGTTCTTCAAGACTAGGGTCATCTGAACAGGATCTCCAACCCCTGGGACTACTACTTCCTCCCCAAAATTAACACCAGTCATTTGCCGGGGCAGAGCACCAGTGGGTGCTGGTTTACCAAACAGGTGACACTTAGGGTCAGTGGCAATGTGACCCGGGTCCCCACACCTGTAACAATTGAAGGGCCCTCTTGGAACAGGTTTACCTGTCGGGCCCAGGTCTGCTTCGGGGGTGGGGGAGGCTGAGAACCTTTACCTTGGTTCCCTTGGGGATTACTTTGGGGGCCTTTGGGGAACCCTTTCTGTTTACCCCTGTCCCCCCCACTCTTCTGCTGGGGACCCTGCCCACCTTTGGCTGAGTCTCTCACTGGACCCTTGTGGACCCTGGTGCTGAGCCAGCGGTTCGCCTCCTCAGCAAGCTTCCTCGGATTGGACAGCTTGCTGTCAATCAGGTGCTGGCGTAGCTCAGGAAAACAATGCAGCGACAAGTGCTCCCACGCCATTAAATCAAGAAGCCCTTGAAAATCATTCACCTTACTACCCTTTACCCAACCATCCAGTGCTCTGCAGAAAAAGGCTACATATGCCACATACGTACTCCCAGAAATCTTAGTACAACCCCTGAACCTCTGTCTATACATTTCAGGAGTTAGCCCAAACCTGGTCATTAAGGCATCTTTCATCTGGGAATAGGAATTGTGTTCTTCAGAGGGTAAATCTAGCAGAGTGTCTCGCCCTTTGCTAAGGAACTTCCCCCACAACCCCTCTCCCCAATCCTTGTCAGGGACCCGGTGGGAGGACATGGCCTCTTCATAGGCCCTAAACCACTGTCCTATGTCATCCCCCTTAAAGTATTCCTTTACCGCATCCTTTGGTATGTACACCCTGGACTCTACCTGCACCGGCGTCGTGCTGCCACCAGAGGGAGTTGTTTCCAAACTTTTTGGTCTCAGCTCCAACTCCTTCAATCTCATGTCGTGCTCCATCTGGAGCTTTTTCTCCTCCATTGCCAATCTTTGCTTCTCCATTTCCATTTGTCCAGTTAATTTTGCCATCTCCACTTCATGTGCCCTGCTTGCTGCCCTGTCTGCCAGCTCCTCTGGGGACAGGCCTCTGCTGGGATCCACAATGCCATCTGGTGGTATGATTTCCACCGCATTCTGTGGCTCTCTTGACTCCTTACAGGCTCTCAGCGCCTTGATGTATTGGCCTTTCTTTTTGCACACTGTGTGTACAACTCTGAATTTTAGGCAGTAGCCTCTCAATTGCTCTACTGTGTAGCCCTCTAGTCCACGGTGCTCCCAATGCACTACATCAATCCCAGAGATTATGGAGGGTGCCCTTCCAGCGGAGAGTGAGCCAGACATGGCTTACAAAAATGGGAGATTCCTCAACAAAATTAAAAGAACAGAAATCTGTGGCTGCGTTAAAGGTCTGCTCTCACTATGTGGTGATCAGCAATTTTACTGTAAATAAACTACAAATGCAAATTCGAATCCTCACCGCTGCCAACAATGTTAGAATTGGGGGTCTCTGGTTGGCACAGGTATACACTTGTGACAATCAGGGTGCAAATTATCCCCCTTAGAATAACCCCTGCTCACCCTTTAGGTTGCGTGGCGCAAGCAGTCAAGGCTAAACTCAGGAGGCACAAGTTAGTTAAGCATTTGTACCCTTTCACAGCAAAACACACTGACTTCCCCTACAAATGGACACCAGGCTTTGGTTATGTAAAAATACAGTTCCTTTATGTAAAAAAAAAAAATATATATATATATATATATATATACATATATATATATATATATATTACCTACTGGCGGTCGCCAGTAGGTAGTTATAGTTAGGATAATTTTCAATGTTAAATCTCAACATTCTATTTTGAATAACTTTGGCGCCGGTTGACGAATCTGCCTGAAATTTTCAGGAAAATGGTCTCATGGCGGTCCGGTCCTTCCCTGAAAGTTTGGGGGGGATTCGTCAAGCGGGGGCCGAGATAAAAGGGGGGTCCCAAAACGCGTTTTCCCCATGTTAATTTCCATAGGGCGGTCGATTTCACTTTTAGCCCGAACGGCTGAATGGATTTCCACCAAACTTGGCAAAATTGTAGGGACTGGTAGCCCGATGTGCCTTTGCTATGTCTCAAGATATGTGCTCCAGTGGATTTTGAGTAATTTAGGTTCAAAAAAATATATATATCTATAGGCGCTCTCCCGTGCGCGCACGGGAGTGCGCTCCAGGCGCGACACGCGACTTGCGCGCAGGAAGCTGATTGGATCTCAGTTGTCTGTAAACATTCTAAACAGTGCGGAGCGGCCGCCATCTTGTGTCTCGGTAAAATCGAGACACAAGGGGTTTGAAAAAAAAAGGGGCAAATGACCATAAGGGGGAAGAGTAGACCCCCTCTGACCCCCTAGGTTTGATGTAGGGACTAAAATAGGGTCCTGCAGGGCATTAAAATTTTTTTTTCGTTTTGCGCGGGGGAAGCGCATGGTACGCGCACCGGAAGCACGGGGAAAATTCAGGACCATATTTATGAAGGCCCTGCGCTGTTAGTTTTGCGCTTCCTGTGCGTCAATTTTTGTGACGCACCAGCGGTGTAAAAAAATGCGCATTGTTATGCAATATTTAAAAAGTGACGCATCTATCTAGATGCGTCACTTTTTAAATATAGTGCAACGAGGTACATTTTATTACACTGCTGGTGTTATGCGTCACTTTTCTGTGCGCACTCCTTATGACATTCCAGATGTGTCATATTTAATGTATGACGAATCATGTTGCAGATACAATATGGCGCAGAGTTTTAAAAAGTGACCCATGTACCTAGATGCGTCACTTTTTAAAAATAGCGTCAGGTATAATGTATGCAGAGGGGGTGTTCTCCCGCAAAAAGCTTTGTAATAGCGACGCAGTGAAATCTTTGAGATTTCACTGCGTCAGTTTTAGGATGCTGTTGCGTCAAAATCTTGTGCCTGCTTTACAGCAGGTGTTAGACTGAGGCAAGACCTTTCATATGCTGCTTTCCCCATTTGAAAGGACACATTACTGGAGTTGCGTCACTTTTGTGACGCACTCCAGCAATGCGTTACTTGGAATGTCATAAGGAGTGCGCACAGAAAAGTGACGCATTGCACCAGTAGTGTAAAAAAATGTGTTGCGTTGCGTTATATTTAAAAAGTGAGGTATCTAGGTAGATGGGTCACTTTTTAAAATCAAGCGCCACATTATATCTGCGTGAGGTATAATGCATGCAGAGGGGGTGTTCCCCCACAAAAAGCTTTGTAATAGCGACGCAGTGAAATGTTTGAGATTTCACTGCGTCACTTTTAGGATGCTGTTGCATCCTTTAAATATAGTGCAACGAGGCACATTTTATTACACTGCTGGTGTGATGCGTCACTTTTCTGTACACAGTCCTTATGACATTCCAGATGTGTCATATTTAATGTATGACGAATCATGTTGCAAGGAGTTACAGATACGTCAGTATTTCTGACATATGTGTAAACATAAAAGTGATGCGAGGCCGGCGCAAAATTTTGACGCAATAGCATCCTAAAAGTGACGCAGGGAAATCTCATAGATTTCAGTACGTTGTTATTACCAAGCTTTTTGCGAGGGATTGCCCCCTCTGCATACATTATACCTGATGCAGATACAATATGGTGCAGAGTTTTAAAAAGTGACCCATGTACCTAGATGCGTCACTTTTTAAAAAATAGTGTCAGGTATAATGCATGCAGAGGGGGTGTTCCTTGCAAAAAGCTTGGTAATAATGACGCAGTGCGTCACTTTTAGGATGCAGTTGCGCCAAAATCTTGCGCCTGCTTCACAGCAAACCTTTCACATGGTGCTTTTTCCATGTGAAAGGACACATTACTGGAGTTGCGTCACTTTTGTGACGCACTCCTGCAATGCGTTACTTTTGTGTTTACAGATATGTCAGAAATACTGACGTATCTGTAACTCCTTGCGATATGATTCGTTATACATTAAATATGACACATCTGGAATGTCATAAGGAGTGCGTCCAGATAAGTGACGCATCGCTATTTTCACGTAGCGATGCGTCACTTTTCAGAAATGAGGCCTCCAGTTTATTCACTGTGTCATAACTTTCTATTCTAACACTCACCTTCTTTCAGTCCTCCTACTTCACTTCCTTTCACCTCTCATACCTTTCTGTTCTTTCTTACTCATTCTCCTTTCAATTATCAATGCACTATATTTCACTTACTCTTCATTTTTTAAGATTATAGCTCTTTGATGAGAATTGGAGGTAGTTCTGAAAAGAACTTTTGGTTTTCTTCTTTTAACTGAAGAGGAACAAAAACAGGGAATAGAAACTGCTCAACAGGAGCAAAAAGAAAAGAAAAAAATTAGGGGTGGGAAGGGCAGTGATGGTTCTCTAATGCCCGAACCATGAGCAGGACACTTTGCTCCCCATAGGTGAGGAGTTGATTGCAGTATCTGCATCTGACGACCCCATGGTTGAATGCAGGTTGAATGTTTGCTACCTGCCCCTGAGATTGTTCTCTTCCAGAAGAAGTTGCTCCTCCTGTTGATGTAGAGGCCCCATCTCTGGGAACCTCCTGTGCCAGAGCCCTGACACTTTCCCGGGCAAAATTCTGGGGGTGCCTGCTCTTCACATGGCGAATCATGGTGAAGTTGCCAAAAGAGTATTTTTTTAGGGGGTTACCCCGTGACAGGACATGTTTGCAGATCCTGCACTCTACTTTTGGTGCATTCACCTTCTTCTGGCCTTCTGGAAACTTAAAAAATTTCCAGATGAAATGTTCCTTCACCTTTGGGGTAGGAGGCTCTTCATCAATGAAATCATTGGAGTCATCTTCACTGCTGGATGGTCTGGCAGCCATGATGAATCCAGGAATATGGAGCAGCAAAAAAGGCAGGTCTTTCAGTCACAAAAGTGAAAGAAGAAGTGAAGGAAATGGGTGGGGATTTCATTCATTGTAAAAAAAAACTGTTAGCAACCAATGAAAAGTGTTATTTTAGGGTCACATGACCCGACGCGCTTACGTTGCGCGCTCAGGTGCACTTCCGGGTGCGTTTACGCAGCGCGATCGTAGGCGCTTCCGGGGCGCAAACGTGGCGCGATCGTAGGCGCTTCCGGGGCGCAAACGTGGCGCGATCGTAGGCGCTTTTGCGTGCGTTTAGGCGCCGCGCACGGAGGCGCTTCCGAGGGCACGTACGTTGCGCGCCGAAGTGACGTCATCAATCTTTAATAGAAATGCATAATCATTTTCCATATTAAAAAAAACAAATTTTATTTGTATGGTACGAAATGTTTTGCATTATTATTAACTTTTCATTCATATTTTTTTTTCACGAACGACAGTTGCGCTCTGGGTGCGCTTTCAGATGAGCGCACGGAAAAGCTTACAGGAGAGCTTAGCTGAAAGCTTCCCCGAGCGCGCACCCAGAGCGCAAAAGAAAAAAATTATAAAAAAAATGAATACTTAAAAAAAAACAGCAAATTGTAAAAAAAAAAAAGGTTAGAAACTCGATATACAAAGGAATTAGCATTTAAATAACTTTGAAATTCACTGAAAAAACCATAGGTTTCACACCAGTTATAGTTAGGAATTAGCATTTAAAAAACCTATGAAATTCACTGAAAAAACCATAGGTTTCACACCAGTTATAGTTAGGAATTAGCATTTAAAAAACCTATGAAATTCACTGAAAAAACCATAGGTTTCACACCAGTTATAGTTAGGAATTAGCATTTAAAAAACCTATTAAATTCACTGAAAAAACCATAGGTTTCACACCAGTTATAGTTAGCTGGAAATTTTACTGATATAAAACCATTGAAATTCCCACGTTATAGTTAGATGGACTCACTATAACTTGCGCGTGCAATGCACTGCTGATGATGTCTTATTAAGCCAGTTAACCAATCAATTTTTAAAAACCATCCATTTAGACACTTATTTAAACATTTATTCTTCCATCAACTTTTACATATACATATATAAAATATATTTATTTTTCAGAAACACACACATTCACTGGATGGTGTCATCAGTGATGTCATGAGTGATGTCACTGACCATGTCATGAGTGATGTAATATGTGATGTCATCAGCAGTGCATTGCACGCGCAAGTTATAGTGAGTCCATCTAACTATAACGTGGGAATTTCAATGGTTTTATATCAGTAAAATTTCCAGCTAACTATAACTGGTGTGAAACCTATGGTTTTTTCAGTGAATTTAATAGGTTTTTTAAATGCTAATTCCTAACTATAACTGGTGTGAAACCTATGGTTTTTTCAGTGAATATATATATATATATATATATATATATATATATATTTATATATATATATATATATATATATATATATATATATATATATATATATATATATATATATATATATATATATATATATATATATATATATATATATATATATCTGAGGCAGTGACTTATCACAAGACCAGTCCAACACAGTTTTAGGCCACAAGATCTTAAAAATAGGCAATTTGTTTTCTATTGGAATTTAAATTGTCAAAGTTCCTTCAAGAATGTTCCCTCAAGCTTCCTTCCCTTTTCCAAACACTTAATTTAGGGTCTCAGCTCCTTTAGAAAGGGTAGAAGCGAACTGTACGCTTCTTAGCGCTCCTGTGCGCTTCGTACGATGCAATGTCCCGTGGCCCTACTGATGCTCACGCATCTCGTGGTACGGGGCGTACGGGCTTAGAGGCGAGCAGAGAGGGGTGCGCGGCGCACAGACCAGGCGGGTCGCAGCGCACGGCCTCAATCCAGCATACGGGCCACAGCAGGCGGGGAAAGGGTACAGGGACGGTACTGCGCTCCGAAGTCAAAGGCCCAGATTCCCAAATGCGCCTTGGATTGACAATGCGCTTCAGTTCTCAAAGGCGTGTAGGATTGGTACGCGACGTACCGTGCGCTTGGGAGCAAACTGGAAGGATCTTCAGGAGTACGCGGCGTACAGGGCTGGGTACGCGGCATACAGGGCTGGCGGGGAAAGAAGAACGGTATGGGCCGCGAGCCCGTTGCAGCCAGCGACATACCTCGGGACGCTCAGCTTTCTTTCAGAGGACGAGTCGTACACGGGCAGTGCGACTTGCTTCTTGGGTGTGACTCCGGATCTTTACTTGGCAGCGGGTTTGTGCACACAGGCAGGCGCGGCCCACAACCTTCAGTACGAACTGTACTGGGGTCTCCGGTAGGGGGCGGCGCGGCCTGTAAGGTCTCTAGGGGGGGTGAAGCAGGACAGCAGGGTATGTTCCAACGTACGGGCAGCTGTCTTAGCGTCGATCACCGGTCGAAGAGGAATTCAGGCGGGAGGGGCAAGAGAGTACCTCGGCACGCTCCTAATGACAGGCAGGGGCAGAGGAGCAGGCGGCCTGACCCGGGGACAGAGAGCGGCTCTACACGAGCGGGGCTCTCACAGGTAAAAGGGCAGGCAAGCTCCCGAGTGCCACAGCCCTAGGAGGGGGTCGAGGGGGGCGCAGTCTCAGCTCCAACGGGAGGCACACACGGCTCGAGTTTCAAGACGAGCGAAGACACAAGGAACCCACTGGTCCTGGGGTGCCGTTCAGGGGGCAAGCTCAGACAAGCCCTTGGAGAAAGTTTCAAGCACAATTCAGCAAAGTCCTTTTTAGGTCTTCTCCTCTCCTTCCTCAGCAAGGCAGACAGCAGGCCAGTCCTTCCAGCTTCTTCTTAGTCCTTCTAGTTGGGCAGAGGTTTGTTGTGGGAAACAGGATCTAGTTTGTTAGGAGCAGGGCTCCTACTTTTATACAGCTTTTCTTTTGTTCTGGCAGGCCAGGGGGGGCTCTGCATAACTTCTTTCAGTCCCTGAGCACTGTGTTGGGTAAACTCGGGTCTCTCCTTTAAGGGAGCAGGGATGGCACATCAGAAGCTCCACAGGAGGTGGAGCCAGCATTGTGGGGACAGGGGCAGCCAGGAGTACTTTGTTGACAGGCTTCCCTCTTCCTGGGCCAGGTGTCGGGCTGAGTCATCAGTCGCTCCCCAGGAGGTGGAGCCAGCATTGTGGTGGCAGAGCACAGCCCTATTCAGAGTCCAGGGGCACTACCACCACCCACCTAGGTGTAATCCTTGCATTCACCACCTGTCATCCCCCACTCACACAACCCAGACAGCAGATACACATCCTAGCAGAGGCGGGCTGAAATAGTTAGGCAAGCAAATGCTAACTTTCTAAAAGTAGCCTTTGCAAACACAGGATATTAAAATAAACTTTACTAAAAGAAGTATTTTATTATTCTGAGTTCAGGCATACTAAACTTGGCCGTGGCGCAGTGCCCTGAGCAGGGTACACCATAAAAACATCGGAGGCACATCAGCAAAAAGTGGAAGGGAGACTCACACCAAGGTGCCAGGTCTAACACGTGTCTCCTCCAGCTGAAATGTGGGGAGAACTACCCTACCCCAGGGAGTTCCTCACCACTAAGGCGGAAAAACCTGGACAGACCGTCAGCATTGGCGTGATCTGTGCCAGGGCGGTGTTCCACCGTGAAGTCCATACCCTGTAGAGAAATGGACCACCTCAACAACAGCTTTGGGTTCTCACCTCTCATTTGCATCAACCATCTGAGGGGCCTGTGGTCTGTCTGAACCCAGAAGTGAGACCCAAACAAGTAGGGTCTTAGCTTCTTCAATGCCCAGACCTCAGCAAAAGCTTCTCGCTCTATTGCACTCCACTTCTGTTCCTGTGGAAGTAACCTCCTACTGATGAAGGCTACAGGTTGGTCCTAGCCCTCCTCAGTCATCTGTGAGAGAACAGCCCCTACACCATGCTCTGAAGCTTCTGTTTGCACTAGGAATTCCTTGGAGAAGTCAGGAGCCAGGAGCACGGGCGCCGTGCACATGGCAGTCTTCAGGGTGTCAAATGCTTTCTGACAGGTGTCAGTCCAGATCACTTTCCAGGCTGCTTTTTAGAAGTGAGCTCTGTCAAGGGGGCAACCCCCACTGCTCTCCCTGAGGAAGACCTTAGGGCAGGGACTGGAAAACACTTAGACCCCTCCATGGTGAAGTGATTAGCATCAATCATCCAGGTCTCCTGTAGACATATGACATAAAACCTGGTGATATATTGTCTCCATTTCTGGACCTCATATTTGGAAGCAAATCCTGCTATATTCCAGGATACGATTTTAAGTCCGTCCTGCCCATCTAACATGTTTGTCCCCACCCCGGGTGGATAGGCTATCCTGTCTCTCTCAATTGTCGATATACCATTTGGGACAGTTACATTATCTGAGTTTGTCCCTTCCATTCCCTCTGAGCTGGGTGCGTCCCACATATCTTTACTCAGTGCCTCATAATCTACAAAATGGGTCCCCCCCTGCTGCTCTAAATCACCCTCCTCACTGCTTCCCTCTCTCGTGCTTTCTCCGGGGGTAGTGAGTAGAATGTTTCCTTTCGATATGGGCTCTTTTATGGGATTTCCCTTTACAGGTTGAGGTGGAAAATTCTCAGCTTGTCGTAGTCAATCCACCTTTTCCAGTACGCTGAACCTGTTCCAGTGGGCTTGAAGTGGGTTTATGAAATTGTGTGGGAAAATGCCCTCCCCAGGTGCTCGCCACTGTTGCATTCTATTTGGTGAGCCATGATGGCCCCTCCCATAAGAAGCCCTATTTGGGTAGACTGGTCTCTGGGGTGGGGAAGGATATAAAAAAGACAGATGAAGTGGATATATTTGGGTGTGTGAACGGCCCGAAGGGGCATTGCAAATATGATCCACCGCAGAGGTATCTCTAAAATGTACTACTATAATATCTCCTGCCACCGTTTTTGGGCCCTTCCCAATCCACTCCCCTCTTCTAACAGCAAGTATTTCCCCTTATATGTGCGGGGGTAATGGTCTATTTGCGTTTAGCCATTGTATGCACTTATTTTTTAAATCAAGGGGATTTTCTCTTCTTCCTTCACCTAGGGGCGGGACTCCTGTGAGTACTACCACGAAGGGCAGGGCTTCCGGGAGCAGGTTAATGGTCGGCAGTTGGGCGGAACCGGCTTTGAATGGTGCATTTCTGATATTGGGCAAACTATTTTTTTTTTTCAGAACAAAATTTTATTGTAATTTTGCAGTTGACAGAATACAAAGAGCCACTGCTCCCTTTAAGTCAGAAAGACAGTGTGCATATAAGTATCTTCGCAAACCAGTTATTCAATCAACATTCCAGTATTATTGCCTTACCCTGATCCCCGCCCCTAAACTCCCACCCTTAGAACTCCCCGCCTGGTACCCACCCCCAACCCTGCACAGTGTCTACACGGTCCATGAGGAAGAGCATAGTGAGCTCAGTATCTAAGTGTGTATCATTTCACCCAGAATCAACTAGTGAACATTCTGCATCAGTGGCTCGCGGCGCCGGAGGGTCCAGCAACAGGCCTCTGTAGTCTGCACATCTTTTCCAGATTTGAAAATGTTTTCTGGGGCAGCCCCTGGCCTCAAATACTGGGCGTTGCAGCCCCATGTTAAAGTCCATGCCCCTCTTCCACACCTCCACCAAAGGGGCCCTAGGAGCCTTCCAATCCCGAGCAATGTCTCTTTTAGCCACCGTAAGGCCCAGCAGAAGCAGATGACGTTTATACACATTTCCTACCACTTGTTCCATGACATGGAGAAGGCCCTACTTCGGTGAGCGCGGAGGTCCCAGCCCAACACCTCCGTCAGACAATCCCACACACCGGTCCAGAATCTCCGCAACCCCGCACACGCCCACACCGTATGTATAAAGGAGCCAACTGAACATCCACACTGCAGGAAATCAGGGGAGGCTATCAGCCCCGCCTTCCACAGGCGATGCCTAGTATAGTATGCCCTATGCAGGTACTTAAATTGAATAAAGTGCAAGCGCACCACAACCGCTGCCCCCCTTGGGGCCTCCAGGGCTTCTCTCCAATCCTCCTCTTCCAAGCCTCCTACATCTCCCTCCCAGACAGACCGCAATTTATTAAGGGAAGAGCAGCAGTGTGTAACGAGTGTTTGATATATATTAGATATTTTCTTAGTTTCCAAGTCCCCCATGAATACCTTTGCCTCTAGGGGGCTGAACTCAGGCAAGGAGTCCAAGCCAACCAATGTGGGGGACAGGGCGTGTCGGAGCTGCAGGTATCTGAAGAATTGAGTATGGGGCATATCATATTCATCTCGCAGAGCCTGAAAGGACTTAAGGGTCGTGCCATTCATGACGTGACCCAGCGCCGAAATGCCAATCGCATCCCAGCCACTGAACCTCCCATTGTGCCATAGTGAGGTTTCCCTTGTCAGCGTACTCCACCACCCCATGCGACGGAGAGTGCCACGCCACACCTGAAAGACCACATGGGTGACCATTGGGAGCCTCTTTCTGATGGCCGCCGAGTACAAGATAGTATGCAGCGTGTCTGTGTCCATCAGGTATCTCTCCAGGGCATAGGCCGGGTCATCCCGATCCCCATACCACCACTCGTTGAAGACCAAAAGATGTGATGCCTGGTAGTAAGACAGGACGTCGGACGTGGCCAGCCCCCCACAATAGGTAGAGAGGAAGCAGGTGCGGAGCGCTACCCTTGCCGCCCCCCCGGCCCACAAGAACTGACTTAGCGCCGAGTTTACCTGTCGAAACCACTGCGGCGATATAGGATACGGATGGTTTTGTAATTGATACAGAATACGGGGGAGAGCTACCATCTTGAATACGGCCAAGCGGCCATAGATATTCAGGGGCATCCTAGACCATATTTTCATGTCAGACCGTATTTTGTCCCCCACAGGTAGTACATTACGTGACCAGGAGACTCCGGGCACATCCGTCAGAAAAACACCCAGGTACTTAATGAAACCCGCTGCCTCTTGTAGGGCCGATGCCCAGGAACCCAGGTCACCACGCCTCCCCAGTACCCACAGCTTCGATTTCTGTACATTCAAATTGAGACCAGACACCTCGCCAAATTTTCACATTATTTCAAGGACCCTGGGCCCTGATCTATTCAGGTCTGTAAGGAAGAAAAGAACATCATCGGCATAGAGCGCAATTCTATCAGACGGTCCCGCCTCCCACTCAACGCCACGCAGCTGTGCGTCCATCCGCACCCACGCCGCCAGCGGCTCCATAGCCAGGGCAAATAAATAAGGTGAAAGAGGGCAACCCTGCCGGGTGCCTCTGCCTATAGGGAATGGGCTGGAGACTGCCCCCGCCACTCTCACAGCTGCTGTCAGGTCGGTATACAGTAGCTGAACATACAACAGGAAATGCGGACACAAATTGAGGCAAAGTAGGAGCGCTCGGAGATATGTCCAGCTCAGCGAGTCGAAATCTCTATCTATATCGGCTAATAGAAGTGCCGCCGGGATTCCCGCCGCCCGCGCTGCCTCCACCACTATCTGCGCTCGTCTGGTGTTGTGTCTCGTCGCCCTGTTGGGCATAAACCCGGCCTGGTCCGGGTGGACCAAGTCCGTGATATAGGGGAGAAGGCGATTGGCCAACGCCTTCGCCAAGATTTTCGCCTCGACATTAAGCAGCGAGATCGGTTGGTACGATTCAGGGCGTTCCGGGGGCCTCCCAGGTTTACAGAAAACTACAACCTCCGCATGTCGCCAGTCTGCCGGTAGGCGCCCACAGTCCCTGGCCGCATCCAACGCCTTCCTGTAGCGCATCCCCAGCTGGAGCTGAAACGTTTTCATGAATTCACAAGGGAAGCCGTTAGGCCCAGGGGCCTTACCAGTATTCAGTTCCCCCAGCGCCTCTCCCAGCTCCTCCGCCGTCAATGGGAGTTCAAGCCGAGCACGACCTTCATCCGAAAGTGTCCGGGGTGGAAGGTCCGCTAGGAATTTATCAACCTCCTCCGCCGGGAGAGCTTCCCGGAGGGTGTACTGAGCCGCGTAGTATTGCGCAAAGGTAGCGGCCAGGACCTCAGGGGCAGTTACAGGGTCACCCGCCCCATCCCGGAGTCCCGGCAGGGACTGAGCCTGGAAAGTACCTTGGCAGAGCCTATACAACATCGTGCTGGATTTGTCACTTCATTGATATATCCTACTCTGCGTAGCCAGCCATAGCTGACAGGCCTCATCCAGCAATAAGGAAGTGTACGACTGCTGAAGGCAGAGCAATTGCCCTACCGCATCACCACCCCCCCCCCACCGAGGCACACTCCGCCTCCAGGCTGCGGACCCGGTTCGCCGCCTCCTCAATAGCCCCCCTACGGGTCCTACGGTTCGCTGCACACCAAGCGATGTCCACGCGACGGAGCACTGGTTTCAGGGCCTCCCACAAGGTCATGGTATCGGTGTCCGGCCTATCGTTGTTGTCCCAATAGTGTGCTATTGCCTCTCTCATATGCGACTGGTAGTCGTCCTGCTGCAAGTGCCACGTGGCAAGGCGCCATCGGAATGGCTGCCGTCTCCTATCTAAGAGTAAGTCCAGTGTTATCAGGGAATGATCCGATAGACCCCGCGGAAGTATGGAAGTAGAGTCCACCCTCCCAATCCAGGGTTGAGGAATGAACAGGTAATCAAGTCTAGAGAAGGATTAATGGACTGCAGAGACATAAGTGAATTCGCGATTATGTGTATGTTGGTATCGCCATGCGTCTATCCAACCCATCCCCTGCACCAAGCCGCTCAATTTAGTAGGGGTGTCCGCAACCATGCCCCCTCCGGGCCTACAGCGATCCAACCTCCCATTCATCACGTCATTCCAGTCACCGCCTACTACCGTCAACACACTCGGGACCTCAACCCAAACATCAAACAGCCATTCTATAAGGGCCTCCTGCAGCGGGGGTGGAGCATACACACTGCCAAACACCATGGGCTCATCTCCCACCATCCCCTTAACGAATGCAAATCTGCCATGGGCATCTATCCATTGCATCTCATGCGTATAGGACACCCTACGGTGTATCAAAACTGCGACCCCCCTGGACCCTCTCGCAAAGCCAGCGTGAAATACCTGATCATAGCCATATCTTCGTAAGCTAAGGGTTTTGGTTCCCAGGAGGTGTGTCTACTGTAAGAGCAGCACATCTGCCTTTTCCCTTTTCCCTAGTCGCAAGACCGCACCTCTTTTAACTTTGTCGAGCATCCCCCTCACATTCCAGCTCATAATTCGCAGCGAAGCCCGCGGGAGGCCCATTTCTAGTACATCAGCCGCCATCCACAGGCCAGAGTTTCAGGGTGCTGGGCGTCCGAGGCCACACACAGACACATAAGACCGACCATGCTCCCGTACACACTGTGCTTAAACTAACTACCCCAACCCCCCCAACTCCCCCCCAGATCCCCCCACCACCCGGTCCCCCCCAACCTCCCTCCACTCCTGCCCCAAACTGTGCCTACAACTCCCCCTCCAGCCCCCCACCCCATACCTCAGCAACATTGAAGTACCTGTCGCGGTGCAGGCGATCCCAGCCCTCCAACGGGAGGTCAGAGACCCACTACTCCAATGGATCCCACCCAACTACCCACCTGGTCTCAAACAACCCCCTACCCAACTCGCAAAACGAACTTCGGGAGTAGACCCGCCCTCTCTCGAGCGTCTCGCGACCCATGTTCCACCTACATGCATTTATTCATGAAGCAAAAGTTCAGGTGGCTTGCCTGCAATAAGCATTATCTTTCCTTACGCTACCACGGTCCCTCATCGACCTCCGGGGGCCTTAGTGTCATTCGGGCTCAAATTAGCATAAGGCCTCATAGCTTTCGGGTTTGAGAGTCCGTCACCTCCGCATCCTCCGCCGCTTCCTCCAGAGGAGGTGGGCGCTTCTGGGAGCACGATCTCCAGTTGCTCCTACTAAGTGATCGTCGAGGTGTCCTCGGATGTCCCGCCATGGATGATGAATCCGAGTCCTGCCTCAGAGGGGTATGCACCTTAACACGCACCGTTTCATCTGTCCATGCAAAAACTTCTTCCGGAGAGTTAAAGAACTGGGTACGGGACTGGAACACCACCCGTAGGCGGGCCGGATAAAGCAGGGCATACTGAATCTTGAGTTCTCGCAGTCGCGCTTTCGCTGCAGTAAAGGACTGTCTTTGCTGCTGTACTAGTTTAGTATAGTCCGGAAATATCAGAATTTTGTGGTTCTCGTACATTTGAGGGTCTTTGGCGCGGGCTTGTCATAAGATAGTGTCCCGATCATGGTAATTAAGCAGTTTGGGGATCACTGATCTGGGGCGAGCCCCCACTGGCGGCTTTGGAAGAAGTACACGATGCGCCCGCTCCACGACAAAGCAGCATGAAAGGGACTCCGGGGGAAGCCACCCCTCCAGCCACTGGGTCAGGAAGGCCTCCATGTTACCTTTCTCGCTGTCCTCCGGAAATCCCACAAATCGCAGGTTGTTCCTCCTGGCCCGTCCTTCCGCATCCTCAACCCGGAGCGCTAGACCCTTTTGGATTCCCTCCATGGCGGCCATCTTCTTCTTGAGGATCACCACGTCATCTTCCACCTCCGTGATCCTGGTTTCTGTTTCGGTGATGCGGGCGACAGCGTTGCGCAAATCTTGTCGGAGCAAGGTCACATCAGCCCCGACCGCCCCAATTTTTGCATCCAGCATGTCCCTTGATTGCGTAACCGCTGCCATCAGTGCCGCGTTATCCGGTCCCGAACCTTGTTGACCACCGGGTGCCCCTGCACCCCCACTCGGCCCCGCGAATTTGTCCATCGGGCCTTGCTTCGTGGTTCCACCGCTGTTTCCGCCTCTCGTCATGTTGCGCGTAGGGCACAATGGCCGGCCGTGGGGAGTAAAGGAAGCCCGATCCAACCTCCGCCGCCCTCTCGAAGTCTGGGGAGAAGTACACAAGACGGTCTGGGGGGGTCGTCGCCCTCGCTCTCATCCGACCGAAGCCCCAACGAATTGGTACCAGCACCTTGTCCCCACACACCCCACCGTTAGTCAGGAGTGTGTAGTCGTCGTGGCAATTGCGACGTCTCAGCAGGGGTCCACTCCATCTCCTTCAGGGCCCACTGGAGGCAGCTCCGGCCTCCCTCCTTTCGCCTCTGTGCAATTTCAAAGTCACTTTCGGGGCCCCGCTGCCAGCCAAGCGCTGCCCAAGTTCGAGGGGGGGTCTCCTCGTATGGATCTCCTCTCTGCGGTCCGATGTAGCCGCCGAACGGAGGGTCCCGCTCAATTAATGCCGTGATGCATGGACTCAGCTGCCAGCCAACACGCCTCTCATCGCATATTAGTGACCCAACAAGGTATGCCTGGTGTCAATTGCGGCATATTATTTGTTGGAGTCACAAGATTATGGTTGGTTATGTTTTTTTCCCCATTTTCTTTTTTGGTAAACTTTCTTCTTTCCTTCTGGGCATGAATTACTTATTGTGGGGATTTCCAAACCCGGGGAGGAATCAGATCTGTAGGGGTATCTTCAACCACTATGGGGGTCTCTGTGGGGGCCTGTGCGCAAGGAAGCTCGACATAGGATGATGTTAAATAAGAGCTTGAGTTGGGGGCATCTGTTACAATGTCTGAGCAATCTCCTCCTAGATCTTGATTACATAAAGTGGGTGTGAGAAATAGCCTTCTCTCAGTATTTTCGATCGCCGTAGCTACAACACCTATAGTTTTTTGTAGCATCTTATCTATAGCTGTTAGGGTAGGTAGAGGCTGTGGCATGGCTGCTTGCAGCCTAGTGTTTGGGTGTGGGATGGACATTTTTGACCTTTTACCCAAGTTACTCATTCTTTACAGAGGTTTACCAATTCAGTGGTGGGTATGGGAAAAGTTCTCACAAGGCCAGTATTCACTACTTTAAATTTCGCACTAGGTCGCTATTTCCAAAGCATGTGGGGCCAAGGGGTTTAGTATCAATGTTCACAGTACCTTTAGTTAGTAGCATGGGGCGCAACAGCATCCACCGTAGATGATAGGGGGGTGGCCCAGCCCAGCCTCCTCTGGCCTCTGAGGGCCACAGAGGGCCCGCCCTTTGCCCAGCTTCTCCCGGCGCGCTACCGCGACGCGGGTACTGATGTGATGATTTATGCGCCTCCTGGCGCGATTCCCCTGTGTGCGGTTTCCGGCCGCTAAGGCTGGTGGGAGTAGTCGTCCACCACACGCTCTCCCCCTCACAGCGGCCGCTCTGATATGCGAGAATGCGGCGGCGGGGAGTGAGCGTCAGGGCAAGGACCGGTAAAGGGCAAGAGTTCAGCCTCGGCAGAAAGTGCCCCAGAGATACAGGTAGGGTCACAGGGTTCACCACGCAGTCCCAACAGGGCCCCCACACCACCGCTGCTGACGCGATGATTTATGCGCCTCCTGGCGCGCTTCCCCCGTGTGCGGTTTCCGGCCGCTAAGGCTGCTGGGAGTAGTAGTCCACCACACGCTCTCCCCCTCACAGCGGCCGCTCTGATATTCGAGAATGCGGCGGCGGGGAGTGAGAGTCAGGGCAAGGACCGGCAAAGGGCAAGAGTTCAGCCTCGGCAGAAAGTGCCCCCGAGATGCAGGTAGGGTCACAGGGTTCACCACGCAGATCACCACGCAGTCCCAACAGGCCCCCCCTGAACACCAAGCTAGACTGTTTCAGATCCCTTCACAGAATTTATAGCCCAACATACATCACCTTACTGGAATACACAAAATACAGGCTTAGTGGCCACAAACTGGAGACCAGTACAGGTCTCATCCTTGTCATCGGATTTGACCTCAAATCAGTGGTCAAAGTGCATTAAAAAAATAGGAACTGTGATGTGTGCGAAGGGGCAGGGTGAATGAGTGTGGGGGTGGGTTAAAGACTTGGCTTTAGAAACAAAATGTTCTGTACCTTTTTCGGTCTTTCACCTTTAGGTAACTACATATAAGATAAGGCACAACTTAAGTGAAAAATAAATGCAATTTAAGTTAATCAGTGGGAAATGCATTATTGTATTATGAAACCTCTATTAGTTAATGCACGGCAGAGGTCTGGGTCTGTAACCAGGGAGCCGTAGAAGTGACTCCTGGTTGGTACAGTGAAGAATCGTGACTGGTACATGTTTAGCGCTACAAGGCTCCAGTCTGTGACAGAAAGGACTGTGAATATGCAAGTTATTTTAAACTTGGAGTACACACAGTATAATGTAAGGTGCTATAAAATGCACAAATAGGTTTAAGATTTTTTTAAAAGTGATTCTACAATATATATTTTAATTATAACCAGATTGTATATAATGCAACATTTTTTTATAACTATCCTTTCAAAGCACACACTTCACACCTCTGCCGGTAACGTCCTTGCTGTACCACTCAAAAATAATATATCTATGTCAGCAGGAAGATTCAAGTAATTCCATTAGTTAAAGCCAAACCGGCTTACAAGCACCTTTCACATCTGCAGACAGACCAGTTGCGCACATTTACATTTCTTTCAGGTAAGCAGGCACCCTGCAAGACTTGTTTGGCTGTTTGCGCCTCCCTCCGTTTCACAGCACATAAGACTCTGCCTTACACTTTGGGTGAAGCATTTCAACTTTCGGAATTCCCCATCCCGCGACGATTGTCTTTTCACAAAAAATAGGGGAAACGACTTTTCTTAAATTAAGAAAGCATGGGCAAGTCGTGCCCCTCAGATCCTGTCCACTTCGGCCACTGTCTGAAATGTAATTTCAAGCATGTTACGATATCTTTTTGGCGCCTCGCACAAGTCCGCACCGTGCTCTTTGGTACTGTTGAACATTTACTCCCACTCCTCAGGCACTGAGATCAGTCAGCAGAGCGCTTTTTTGCTGAATCTGTACAATGAAATGTCATCATTTTTGCATGTACTTTCACAAATATAGCCTCTAAAATAATGTGAATATGCCTTTGTATGAAAACAGAAAAGTATTGTCTCTATCGTGCTGCTTTGTCCTTTAGTTGTATTACATTATTAAAAGAGATTGTCAAAGTGGTATAATTTATCCTGCTAATAAAGTTAATTTGCAGTTAGGTTTTAACATTTTAGGTTCTTGATCTGGGTCGTACCAAATGTCTATGTCTAAGGGTGAACCACACATTAAGGAGTGCAAGGATACTTTCAGCACCTTTTTAACACATACAAAACAGTCACTGAGGGGCAGCGTTCGTATTAGGGTTGCCACGTTGCCAAAGAGGAACGGAGATCATTCATTGCACTTTACTGATCCTACGACTCCAGCGTCTGAGGTGTTAATAGTTGAACTCCTCAATTAAAGCTGGTTGATCAAAGTGTGAAGCAGTAAAAAGCCCCCTGTTTGATCTGTCATGGAGAATTAGGTCTGACCTCTTTTCTGACCTTTATCCTTTCACCAACAGTGTTTGAGCAGGGTTTTTAGTGCCTGAAGAGGACCCGTGAATTAGGACACAGAATTAACAGTGCAAACATTGAATGTAAAAGTGAGGAGAAAGCCCTTTTGTGAAAAGTGTTAGGTGTCAGAAACACGGAGCTGGAGGACGAGGTGATACAGGGTCAGAAGACGCAGTGAAGTGAGACACGAACGCATTGAGCATTCCAGTAGATGTAGAGGGCCATTTGAATCAAAAAAGAGTTTTGCGATTCTCAAATTGCGAATTGCAATTAGTGAATCGCAAAATGCAATGTATGTCGGATTTGCTAAAAATTTTGCGAATCCTACTTATTCCTTATTTGCGAATCGCAAATTGAGATTCGCAGTTAAGGAGTACCTTCCTGGGAAGACATTCTCAATTTGTGATTACCAATTAAAGAATCGCAAATTGAGAAGGCAATTGCAAGGGTGCCAAAAGGACCCTTGTTTCACCCCTGAAATATGCATATGTGCACATTTTGCGTACATACATGTGTATGTGCGACGTATGGCACTTTTTAAAAATCAAAAAAGTGCTGTTTTAAAGAAAATCGCAAATTACCACCAACTTGAAGGTGGTGGTAATTTGCAATTCCTTAAGGCCAAATAGCAAATTTCTGGTGTTTCCATAATTGCATTTAAGGAATCGCAATTTGCAATTTCTTAATAGCATTCGCAAAATAGAGAATCGCAAATTTTGCAATTCTCTATTTTGCGATGGGCTTTTGGTATGATACATCCCAAAAGGCTTTTTCAAATTCTTAAACAGGTCGATTCTGGGAATCTGCCCGTTTGCAAACGGTAAAAAGGCTTGATACATATGGCCCAGAGTGACCAGATTCTGAGAAGTAAAATCCCGGCCAGGACAGCTATAGAAGTAGGACTGAAGGTTGACAATGATCAAGGTATATATCTGACCTGTCTCAATCTTCCGTAGCCTTGTAAAGGTACATGTATGTATATATATATATATTACTTACTGTCAGTCACCAGGCCGTTGTCAAATTGAGAACCTAGTTGCCATAGGAAGAGTGTTTTTTGTTTTGCCAATAACTTTGG
The DNA here is from genome assembly GCF_964263255.1 of Lissotriton vulgaris. Taxonomy (NCBI): domain Eukaryota; kingdom Metazoa; phylum Chordata; class Amphibia; order Caudata; family Salamandridae; genus Lissotriton; species Lissotriton vulgaris. The sequence goes on from NC_141695.1 coordinate 836,837,161, forward strand.
CGCCATTTGACGAATCTTTACAACATTTTCAGAATTAGTTTGTCAGTCACTTCAGTTACTGTCTGGAAAATTTCGGTCATGGACGTCATTTAGTGGTGGCCAGGGGTCGCTGCAGGGACCCCTGGCAAGCCCCTTGCAACCCCAAGCATCAGCAGTGGCAAAATCAGTGGCAGGAACAGAAGCAGCTCATCTTTATGAATGGTGGCCAGGGCTTCACTGACCTTGTTTTTTGTCAATTTTTTTTATTATACTAATAGTAAATAATATTACATTATTCACTATTAGTTTAATAAAGATGGAGTACAAATAGCTGGATTATGACTTTTCCTTGCAGCTGGGGTAAGTAAAAAAATAATGCTTTTAAATATATGTATGTTGTGAGCGTGCTTGCTGTTTTGAGTGTGTTTATGTAAGACCGAGTGTGTGTACTTGTGAATGTGTGTACAAGCATAGGCAGAGTGTGATTGTATGTGTAAGTGTGTGTGTATGTGTGAATGTGTGTATGTATAAGCATATGTATGTGTGAGTGAAGGTCAAGGGGCATGTGAAGTCACTTCCACTACCCCTGGAAGTTTGGTGAATTGATAGCCATGATTTTGGGATGATCTGTCAAGAAAAAGGGGGGGTCCCAAACCATGTTACCCCCCCCCCATGCAATTTCCCCTAGAGATTTTAGTCACGACCACTGCCCCGAACCGCTGAAAGAAATTTCATCAATTTTAGCAGAAAGCTAGATCTTGGTCCAGAAAAGGTGCTTTTTCTAATTTGGTGTAAATCTGTTAAGTAGCTTTGGAGTTATTGAAGTCAAAATATTTATGTATATCAAGACATGCAGATCCACTGTGGTGGATCTGCGGATCCACATGCCAACAGCAATGCTGTGATTGGCTGGCTGCAACCTGAGAGGAAAGTTGCGGCTGCCATTTTGTGCATCGGGACTCAGTTCCTGGGGGAAAATACAACTTAAAAGTGATAGAAGGGATCAGGGCAGAGTTACCTTGACCCCATTGGACTGATGGAGGGGTTTGGGAGCGACCCCTCATGGGTAAGAAATCGTCAAAAAATATTTGTGTGCTCTGTGGCAGATCCAAAGATTCAGACCCCAATTAAACAAGCACATACACCCACTCACAGGCTCACACAGCTACTTATACACACTCATACACCCACTTACACAACCACTTACACACCCATACAGCTACTCACACAGCCACTTACTGACCTACTCATGCACCCACTCACACACACAACCACTTAAATACCCACACTACCACTCACACATCCATACATCCACTCACACAGCTGCAAAACTGCTAAAATACACCCACTCCCACACCCATACAGCCACTCACACACCTGCTCACAGACCTACAAAATCACTCACACCCACTCTCAGACCCACACAGCCCCTCACACACACATTCACACATCTACTCAAAGACTCACACACCCAGAATACCATTCACACACGTACTCACACACTGATACAGCCAGTCACACAACCACTCATAGACCCACACAACCACTCACACTCCCAATCACACACCCAATTACACACTCACATACCTATACAGCCACTCACACACCCACAAAGCCACTTACACACCTACTCATGGACCCACACAGCCACTCACACACCCAGTCATATACACACACAACCACTCACACACCCATAATGCCACCAAAATATACAGTCACACAACTACTTAAAAACCCACAAAACCACTTGCAATCCCACTCACACACCCACTCCCAGACCTATAAAACTACTCACAAACCCACTTACAAACTCACACAACCACTCACACACCCACTCATACAACCATACACTCACTCACACACCCACTCACAGACCCGCAAAATCACTCACAGATCCACACAGCCACTTACACACCCACCCACTCACACACCCACACAACCAGTCGCACACCCATAGAACCACTCACAGACCCACACGCATACAGGAACTCACACACTCACTTACACACCCACACAACCACTCACAGCCACTCACACACCCACACAGCCACTCACACACCCACTTAAATTCCCACACACCCATACAGCCACTCACACACCCACTTATAGACCCACAACACCACTCACAGACCTATACAGCCACTCACACACCCACAAAGCCACTTACACACCTACTCATGGACCCACACAGCCACTCACACACCCAGTCATATACACACACAACCACTCACACACCCATAATGCCACCAAAATATACAGTCACACAACTACTTAAAAACCCACAAAACCACTTGCAATCCCACTCACACACCCACTCCCAGACCTATAAAACTACTCACAAACCCACTTACAAACTCACACAACCACTCACACACCCACTCATACAACCATACACTCACTCACACACCCACTCACAGACCCGCAAAATCACTCACAGATCCACACAGCCACTTACACACCCACCCACTCACACACCCACACAACCAGTCGCACACCCATAGAACCACTCACAGACCCACACGCATACAGGAACTCACACACTCACTTACACACCCACACAACCACTCACAGCCACTCACACACCCACACAGCCACTCACATACCCACTTAAATTCCCACACACCCATACAGCCACTCACACACCCACTTATAGACCCACAACACCACTCACAGACCTATACACCCACTCACACACCTACTCACAAACCCATTCCCACAAACATCCACTCACAAGCCCATTCATGCACCCATATAGCCACTCACACACCCACGCAGTCACTCACAAAGCCACTCACATGCACACACACCACTATAGATACACTTATAGAAATTGCAATAGCATATGTTTGTATATAAAAGTGTTGTTGTCTCAGTATTGAATGTGTGCTTTTGGTTGGGAACAGATTAGAGGATCCATAAAATTAACAATTTAAAAAAGAAAGACTTTGTGCATTGCATTTATAGAAAGACTATATAAGTTACCTTACCTTAATTATTTAATTTTTTGTTTTAAAATATATAATAAGGAGGAATGTATGAATAAAATGTATTTATAAACTTTTGAAAATGTATATTACTAAACTGAACTAATGAGTCAGTCAAAGTCTAAAGTTACTTTATTCGGTTAGTTTAAAACCATCTAAGTCCAAATCACAGAGCATAACAATTCATAAAACAATACATTAATACATAAACTTAATCACGTTAACACACCTTTAACAAATTTCCTGTACAACACCATGAGTAATGTACTCCTACCCAACGCAAAGTCCCTTCGGAGTTTAATAAATATAAAAGCTAAAAGTTTGTCCTAGTCTGAAGTCAGCAATTTACATAAAAATTTAAAAAAACAAATAGGTATTTAATAAATTCATATAAAACAAAGTCACGCTAAGGTTCAATGAGCCTGTTCCTATGCCTAATTGCTCCCATTATATAACTTGCAACCCCAAAGCACACCACTGGGGATGCCAACATTTGGAGGTATGCTAGCGCTGGCCTAACTTGCTCAAAGTTACGCCCTCTTAAAAGTGGAATAATAAATTTCCTGCGTAACAAGACATAAAAATCGCAGAAAAATATCATATGTAAGGTATTCTGTTCAGAGAAGTTGTCACAAGGACAGGGACTCAACGACCCTTCTTTAAAAAATCCCTTCGGAAAAACCAGTAGCCAGGGAACCATATTATGCCTAAACCTAATTAAAGCAAATAGATGGCAAGGTTTATTTATATATGTTAAATATGGTTGCAACTGTCTACCTAGGCTCAACATGACAAAACTTCTCACAGTAGGTTTAGCCAACTCCTTTTCTTCCCTTATTAGCTTGGATCTATCCAAAAACTGCCGCTTCAAATCTCCGATGGCCAACTTACCAAGAGCTCCAGGGCTCAAAAACAAGTCAGGACATCCAAGAGATTTGAGTCTTGATGTAATGGACCCACGGTATGTCTAGCCCTTTATCTAGGGAAATGCAGTCTTGGATAATCAACTGGTTTAGATTGGGAGTTGGTTGAGCCCAGATTCTCAGCCAGCACAATAGGGGGGCAACCGCAATCTGCTCGAAAATAAAATCAGCTCCTAGGACTTCGTGAATATTAAAAACTCGGGTAGAGACCGGGACCGACAGCAATCTGCGGAAAAAAGCGTTTTCGGCTGCCAGGATTTCTCCAGTCTCAATATAACCCCATATGTCACTCCCATAAGTCACCATAGGGAGACACTTAAGCATTCTAAATCTTCATGAGGGCCGGGAGCGGTTTGGAGCCAATTCTTTTAGCAAACGCTAAAATAGCCCCCGAAGCTCTGGTTCCTCTTGTGTGCGCGCTGCATAAGCCACGAGCGCCTATCATCAAAAAGCACACCTAGGTATGGGAATGCGGGAACTTTAGTTAATTCCATACCCTTGCAAAAAAATGTGGCTTTCCTTGCTCTACCTGAGCCAATGGACATCGAGTGTGACCTCTCGAAGTCCTTGCCACCAAGACCGCGTCATCGGCATAGAGTAATGCAGGGATAATTTTTTTGCTGGCTCTTGGGACGTCTTTACAGCAGGAAGTCAGGGCGTCCCCTAGTTTGTTGATGTAGAGTGTAAACAACAGGGGAGCTAATATGCACCCCTGTCGGACCCCTCTTTTTACAGCCCAAAAATCAGTTAGGCTGCCATCCTCGTTATAACGCACTGCGGCTGTGGTGTTTTCATGAATAGCCGCAAAGAAGGAAATCAAATCTACATCCAAACCAATACTGTGAAGGGTCGCCCAAAGCTTAGATCTATTAACAAGATTGAAAGCTGAGGTTAGGTCCATAAAGGCCAGATGTAGATCCCCATGCTTTGCTACTGGGTACTCCCCAATCACTAGGTGAAGATTAAGACATTGTCCCAATGTGCCTTTTCCCTGCCTAAATCCATATTGTAGATCCGAAATAATATTATTTTGATCTAACCAGTCTGTTAGGCGAGCAAGGACAACTTTCCCCATTATTTTGGCCGCAGAGTCCAAGAGAGATATTGGCCTATAACAGGTTGGATCATCTCTGGCTCCCTTTTTGTAGATCGGGATAATTACTGCTTTGGTCCAAGATGGGGGAAAGCCGACCTAACTAGCAGCATTAAAAACACATGTTAAAATTTTTGCCCAAAATATAGGATCTGCTCTGTAAAGATCAGCCGGTACACCATCGGGGTCCGGGGCTTTCCCACAAGATGTTGACTTAATAGCCTCAGCGACTTCGTCCAATGTAAAGGACGGGGGATTCAAAACACAACTCCTGTCGACTGGCCGTTCAGAGGATCCATGACTCTCACCGCTATATACGCCCCTAAAGTGTTGCACCCACCTCTCAGGGGAAATAAGGCAATCTTTGACAGAATTAGAAGATTTGTCAAATATAGGGCTGTTCACCACGCTCCAGAACCTAGAGCTGTTTGACAGAACACTCACTTGGCTAAGCTCATCCCATGCCATCTCTCTTAACTGCTTTTTCCTACTGTCAACTGCAGCTTTATATGCCCTCCTTGCATGCCTAACCCTGTCAGCAACCCTTGGTTTCCCATTAAGCTCCTCCAGGAGTGTTCTATGGGCACTCATGCAACTGTCATCAAACCATTTTTTATACTTAGAGGGAATCGAGGGAAACCTCGATTTGCATGGGACCATCAGGTTAACCGCTATTTGCCTTGTGATTCGGTCAAACGCACCTAGGATTGATAATGGTTCAGAGTCCTCGTCCGCACAGATTCCAAACTCCTCCACACAATCATTAGATAATTTTTCGAAAAAACTATCCCAAGTGATTACTTCCCATTTCAATCTGCATGCTTGATCCTTTGGGGCGATGTTAATGTTAGTCATGTGAGCAAGGATTTAACTTTCTCTGTAGCCGAGATGTTAATATCCAGTGTCAGAGGGTTATGGATGCTTAAGCAATTATACATTACGCCAAATGTGCCTAGTAAGTCCGTCAATGAGCCTAAGACTAAAATATAGTTGATAGTGCTTTGGTGTCCTTGACCAATAAATGTAGGTATAGAGGGTGAAGTATCTAACTGCATTGGGCAGATTAAGTTATGGGTAGATAAAAAAAAATGTATTAGTCCCTGCGAACCATGCTCCTGTTCTAATCTTGTTATACAATTAATAGGACAAGCATGAATGTTAAAATCTCCCAGGACTAATACGTGGTAGAACAAATCAACCTTGGCCTCATAGTCTACGCTCAAGATCATCGCTTCTCAAAAAGGAATTATAAAAATGAACCACTAAAAAACTCGTAAATTCTTCCCTGTTGAATCAGCTGTCAAAATATTGGGCGAGATTGAGTCTATTAACTTAGCTTTATATAATAGTTTGAGATTAATTAACAACAAAAGCCCCCCCACTTGCTTTCCCCATACTAGATGGAACAGCATATTTACAAAAAGACACAAAAGCATCCAAGAAATAGGATTCTTTAGAATCCCAAGTTTCCTGCAGGGCTATGATATGGTGGCTAGCGAGGAAGAGTTCCCAGTTGGTATCCCCCCCTTTCAGACTGAAGACCTGTTATGTTCCATGATAACACTTTTAAATAAGATCCACTGATTGACCGCCAAATAGAGTTAGAGTCAGATGGTCCTGGAAATATGGGACAAGGCTCTTCTGCAGGAGGGGTTATTATAGATGGAAAACTAGTTATTTGTAGAAGTATTTCTTCCTCCACCATTTCCCCCAAGTACGCTTGATCCACTATAGCTGAATTGATGACAGGTAGTCAGCCTTGAGCGTCTAAACCAGACAGAACCTCGAACCTATTTGAGACCAGGATATAGGGGTTTATCTACTTCTGGGTTCTCAATGGGGGTTTATAAAAATAGCCAAGGGGCAGGGCCCAGATGGAAGTAACAGATAGTGGGTACAGATCTTGGGCCTTTAGGATCATTTAGGCAACTGCAGGACTTCGAAAGTTGACGACAACACAATCCCCCTCTGTTCTTTTGCGGCTGCCCCACCCACGAAACTCTACGCACCATCAGAATGTTATTGCTCAGAGTCACCCAAAAACCTTTATGCCTGGATAGCCAATCAACAGTTTTGTTTCTCAATTGAGTCCAGGATTCGGTCTGGTCAGTCCTAAGCGTAGGGACACCAGCCAAGACCACAACCTGAGGACAAGCCGCCAACGGCAGATCTAATGTGTCTCGTCCTGGCTTTGTAATCGCATGGTTTAAAGTAATAGAACCATCTCTATGACGATCAGGTTCAACCAAAGGTGTGCTTGACGGGCCCTCTGACTTAGGCCGAATCTGACCGCCTGAGCAGGACACAAATGCCTGCCCACCTCCCCCTTGATATACTGAGCTCAGCTACGAGAGAGACCCCCCTGGGCCTGGAGTTACGTGCGGCACTTGCGATCATATAGTTCACGCCTCACCCCTATGGTTTTTTGCCACCCCATAGGACACATCCCCATTTCGAGCACCAGCGGGTCCACTGATTTTTGACCGGGCCGGCACCATAGAGCCCATGCGTCCCCCTACAGTGTCGTTATGGGTACCAACTTCCTCTAAATTTGTTATTGCTTCAGCACCTTTTGAGAGGAGATTTAATTTTTCTTCAATCACCCCTAGTTTATTTCAAAAGGGGGCAAGGAGGGTAGTAAATAAAGTCTCCAGGTGCTTCAAATAAGCCGGATTATCTTCATGTTCTACCAACTTGGACATGTCAGAATTATCAATTAGAGACAGACCTTTATCTGGTTTCGGGAACGACTTCCCATTGGCCCCCAGAGAAAGATGTTTAAGTTTAGCTTTAACTTTACCCTTCGAAACTACTCCACCCCTTGTACGTTTTGCCGGTGGCTCCCCAAGTCCTCCCTCTTGTTATAGCCCGATCCCGATGTGGAAACATTAGTCACCCCTTCCCTATCTTTGGCAGATCTTTTAGATCTAGTAGCTCGAACACCTTGGACTACCCCGGGTGTATTTAGATTTTGGGCCTGGGTTTGGGAGAAAGTCGGAACAGCATAGTGGTCTTGGTTCTGCAGATGGGGAGATCCTACAGGGATCACATGAGCACTCCACCTAGGTGAGGTAATAAATTCCATGACATTCAGATTGGGTGCCTCTATCCTCCCTAGATTAGAGATGTGATCTGTACCCAACATCCCAGCGACTTCAATTGATTCTATACTTGAGTGAAACAAAGTATGCGGCACAGCCACTGGTGATTTAGCCATTCTCAAGGCCCCCAGGGACTATCTTTTTTGTGCCGGGTGTGATCCCAGGGAAAGTCTTTATTCAGTTAGCTGTATTTCGTGCTGGAGAACAGATTCAGCCCTAGTTAGAAATGCATCCAGCATACCTGCCACTCCCCACCCCCGCCCTGTAGGTTTACGTTTAGTAGTCATTTACAAAACACAACTCAAACACAGTATCAAAGTCAGGACAATATTGAGTCAATTCCCCACTGGCCTACAGACTTATACTAAATATAGCGAGGACTAGCGGTTTGAGTCTTAAAGTTCGAAGTTCAAATACAAATTGAAAGTAGTGCTACTAACCAAGTCCTCAAGGTAGGGGGAGACCAATGAAAGGGAGGTGGCCCAGCCCCGCCTCCTCCTGGCTACGACAGGCGCGGATGGGCCTGCCCTTGGCCCGGGCTTTGCCCGGGCAGCGACCGCGCTCGCCCGCGCGCGTCCGCGCTGCGGGAGCCTCCGAGCGTTCTTAAGCGCCTCCTGGCACTATTGGATGACGCCGCAATGGAGCACCAGCCGGTAATGCTGGGAATAGTAGTCCCGAGCTGCCTGCTCGTGTCTAGTCCCGCTATCACGAGATCCCTGAGGATATGGGCAGCATCGCGGTCCTCAGGGTCTGCTGCCGAATACTAGGAGGGTGAGTAAAATCCCCCAAAAAGATGCCAGCAAGTTGCAGATGCGTCCCGCGCTGCGGGAGCCTCCAAGGGTTTTAAGCGCCTCCTGGCGCGTTTCGATGATGCTGCAATAGAGCGCCAGCCGGGAATGCTGGGAATGGTATTCCCGGGCCGCCTGCTCGTGTCCAGTCCCGCTATCACGAGACCTTGCGGCTGTGAGGATATGGGCAGCGTCGCGGTCCTCAGGGTCTGCTGCCGAATACTAGGAGGGTGAGTAAAATCCCCCAAAAAGATGCCAGCAAGTTGCAGAGGCGTCCCGCGCTGGCGGAGCCTCGGAGCGTTCTTAAGCGCCTCCTGACGCTTTTGGATGACGCCGCGATGGAGCGCCAAGGGCGGGAATGCTGGGAATGGTAGTCCCGGGCCGCCTGCTCGTGTCCATTCCCGCTATCACGCGACCTCGCGGCTGTGAGGATATGGACAGCGTCGCAGTCCTCAGGGTCTGCTGCCGAATACTGGGAAGGTGAGTAAAATCCCCCAAAAAGATGCCAGCAAGTTACAGAGGCGTCCCGCGCTGCGGGAGCCTCCGAGCGTTCTTAAGCGCCTCCTGTCGCTTTTGGATGACGCCGCAATGAAGCGCCAGCCGGGAATGCTGGAAATGGTAGTCCCGGGCCGCCTGCCCGTGTCCAGTCCCGCTATCGCGAGACCTCGCAGCAGTGAGGATATGGGTAGGGTCGCGGTCCTCAGGGTCTGCTGTCGAATACTGGGAAGGTGAGTAAAATCCCCCAAAAAGATGCCAGCAAGTTACAGAGGCGTCCCGCGCTGCGGGAGCCTCCGAGCGTTCTTAAGCGCCTCCTGTCGCTTTTGGATGATGCCGCAATGGAGCGCCAGCTGGTAATGCTGGGAATGGTAGTCCCGGGCCGCCTGCTCGTGTCCAGTCCCGCTATTACGAGACCCCTGAGAATATGGGCAGCGTCGCGGTCCTCAGGGTCTGCTGTCGAATACTGGGAAGGTGAGTAAAATCCCCAAAAAGATGCCAGCAAGTTGCAGAGGCCAAATTGTAATACAATTTATATTTTAAAAAAATAGTGGAGGGGTGGCCAAGATGGAGAGCGGGTAAGACGTTTTTCCCTGAGGCTCCCCGCTCCCGTCTGCCCGATCTGGCCTGCATCGACAAATTATTCCTGCCAGCGCCGGGAATCAAGGGGGGAGTCGATCCCGTTTCCCCACTCGCTTCTGCATCAGCCAGACAATTGGCGTTGGAGAGTCCTGTGACGGTGTAAAGAAGGTGTGAAGTGGACACCTGGCCTGTACTGAAAATGGCGCAGAGCCCCGAGAGCCCTTGGGGCCGGTGCCAGAGATAGCAGACACCGGGACCGTTGGTGGCCCAGGGCACAGCACAGGAGATCAGCGACTCAGTGAAGGGAACAGCTGGGGCCCAAGCAGAGCATGGACTGGAGGGCACGACGAGAGGCCAGGCTGTCAGGTCTCCTGGTGAGACACTGGTCAAGACAGCACTGGCCCGGCAGAGGGATTCCAGGACCCCTGCACCTTGATCGCCAGCACGGCGGACCCGGGGCTTGAGGGGCGGCAAAAGACGCCCGCTGTGGTTGCCTCCCCTCAAAGAGACTTACCTGAGGCATCAGCCGCTTGGTGAGCTCCGTGGCCGCACATGGGTTTTCGGGGGCCGGACAGCGCTCCCTGCGTCGGCCACGTGCTGATCGATGGTGGTGAAGCCCCTGACGTTGGCTGGGGGTGCCAGGAGAAGCAGTTGCCAGAGCAGGTCCCTGCCAAGACGGTGAGCAACCGGGCCCTGGGGGAAGGCCTGGTGGAGAGGCCGCGTGGACACGTGGGTCTGCCAGCTGAGGCGAAGCTCCCGGGTTGCAGCGCAGCCAATCTCCTACACGCCGGAGACCTGGGGGGCCAGCGAGACAGGAGGGAAAGCATGAGTGGATCGCCCAACCACGGAGCAAGCATTGGGAAGGTCAGAGTGGGGGACATTTGAAAGGAGATGGAGGGGCCTGCAGCGGAGGCGGGAACATCGCACCTTGCCGGAGGAGAGAGCTGGATCCCCCTGGCAGCACCGGGGCCTAGGAACCTACGTGAGGCGGCAGCACTGGCCACAAAGGCGGGAGACCGAGCATCAGCAATAGGATCATGAGAGGGGCCACAGGCACATAGGAGCTGGGGGGGGGCGGACATCTGCGATGATTCCTGCATACCGGCCAAACAGTGGTGGGAGGGCCAGTATTTCTGATCCTGCCTCAGTGAGGGGCGACGAAGCATCTACTGGGTAAAGCTCAGGTGTGAGGGCAGCAGGGGGAGGACTAAACCCGTAGTTCCTCGGCCAGAGAAGCAGTCCAAAGCGGGGGGCATACTGATCTCTCCTGGACCTGTAGGAGAGGTGTGAGTGGTTGGAAAAGCGGTGACAGCGTAACAGGCCCCCATCATCATGGGAGGGCGAGGCGGCTTTTGAGTGGGGGTGCGCCCTCCAGCCAGGCCAGAGAGCAGGTGTGGTGGACCTGGTTCACGTCAAACGCTGGAAGACAAGTGCCCATCAAGATAGCGGCCACACGGGGAGGAACACGGGCCTTGCCAAGAGTTGCTGCCATTAGAGGGGCCATGACTACGGCAAAGGGCAGAAGGACCACACTCTGAAGGACATGCTAGTTAAGACACCACAACCCAACAGCGGGGAAGGTCGACGCTCCCCACAGGACACGGACTCCCAGGACTGCCTAGTCACACGGGCAATTCTGGAGACACTTTTCGGCACATTACGAGATGATTTTAAGACACTAAAAGGGGAAATTGCGAGGGAGATCAAGGAGGTACAGCAAGACATCAACACCGTGGGTGAAAGGGTGTCATCCATAGAGGACCAGGAACAGGCCCGGGGAGAAGAAATAGAACAGCTGCAGCAGGAAGGGATCAGGCTTCGGGAGCAGCACACCGACCTCCAGGCCCACGCAGAAGATCTGGAGAACAGGTCACGACGCAATTACATCCGCGTCAGGGGAGTACAATCAAAGGAAGAAGGTACTGATATCACACAATACCTACAGGGCCTGTTCCGGAGCATGCTGGGGGTCCCGGCAGATTTCGAAATAAAAATAAACAGGGCGCATCGGGTGAGCCTTCCCCGCCTGACATCCTGGCCTTTCTCCCGGACTTCCAGCTCAAAGAGCGCATCCTTCGTTCGGCCCGAGATAAGCAGACCCTACAATGCCAGGAACATTCTATTGTCTTGTACCAAGACCCTCCAGAATGCAAGGAATTTGGCATGGCCACGGCGCACCCCCGCAATCAGGGAATTCCGTACTCTTGGGGCCACCCATTCCGGCTAATTTTCAAATATCAAGGTAAATTGCACCAACTCCGCTCTTTACAAGACACATGCAAGGTATTAGGCATCGCAGGCCCGCAGCTGCCAGAGGAAAAGGCATCCAGCCAGTGCAAGATCTCCAGCGAGAAATGGCAAAAAGTCACCTGGCACCAGAGAGTGGACCAAGCACTACACCCGGATCCCACGGAGATGGCGCAAGAATGGCAGTCGGTGCTGGAGACACTATCCCGAGAAACATCCCCTCATGAAGACTAATGGACTCAATGAAGGACAGATAAGTGACATTCGCAGGGCTGGGGAATACCTGTTGGTCAATCAGGAGACTGGGGGCTGGGTCGGGAGTGGGGCACCTGGCGGGAGCGGGGAGTTCGGGACACAAGGCCACATGTTGCCCTTAAACTTTGACTCTACTATGGACACGCGAAATGGGTTGGCGAGCCCGGGACAATATGGGACTGCGAGAGGTACATGGTTGGGGTTAGGGTGGGACATGGAGGTCACAGGTGGGCGGGGTCGGGATGTTTCTGGGGTGGGCTCCTGGTCTGTTGGGGGAGCCCCATTTGTTGGCTTGTTGGGGTTAGGGAGGGGGGCGTCCAGTATCCAAACTGTTTTTCTTGTAGGAACTCCCAGGTGTACATGACACACCACATCATGTGCCCATCTATGGGTGTTCGCTGCACCACCTGGCAGAGGGAGGGAGTGGTTATACCTGGATTGGGGGCCTACCATGAGGGCTGCGCTAGCTCACATCATTGCTCTTTGTCATGGCCACTAAGGAAGTGAAAATACTCACTCTCAATGTTAAAGGGCTCAATAACCCTGTTAAACGACGGGCCACAATATCCTACTTGGAGAATGGGGAGGCTGACATATGTCTCCTACAAGAGACACACCTTCTCACCAAGGATTGCCAACGTATGCGCTTGAGAGCATTTCCCCAGCAATATTTTTCTTCCTCAGGAGGGAAAAAGGCAGGGGTGGCCATACTCCTATCCAAGAACTGCAAGGGGGTGGTGTAAGAGAAAGTAGCAGAGATGAAAGGGAGGCTTTTCTCTTATACTGTACAATTCGGATCCAAACATATCATGATAGGCTCCATATATGCCCCTAACTCAGGGCAGGAGAGCTTCCTTAAAGCAGCCTTAGCAGACATACTGGCTCCTCAGACCCGTATGACACTAGTAGGAGGGGACCTGAACATGATCATGGACTCGAACAAGGATAGATCACAAACCTCCTACTCCCACAGAGACGAGATGATGGGGGAGGGGAAGAAATGGCTACAAAAGATGGGACTAGTAGACATTTGGAGGGAGGCTCATCAAACTTCCACACAATACATATTTTTCTCACAGACACATAAATCCTACATGCTTATAGATTGCTTTCTGGGCACTGGAAAGATCAACAAGGTAGTCACGTCTGTGAGCACTGAACTGGCTGCTCTCTCAGACCACGAAGCGCTGGTCGTGAACATATTGCTGTCAACGGGCCCCCGCCAGGCTGGCTGCTGGACACTTAAAGAAAGTATGCTCCATCGGAAAGCAGTGGAGCAACAACTCACTGAGTGGATTCAGGACTATTTTGCCCTCAACGACACCCCAAACATAGCACCAACGACTCTGGGAAGCAATGAAAACAGTGGTAAGGGGGGAGTTAATCGCAATAGCAGCAGCAGATAATAAGGAGCGCAAAGAGTTCAGGGCATCCTTGTCTGCTCAAGTTTCGGAGCTCGAAAGGGTCGGACTGGCGCGCCACAGATCTGGAGGCAATTGAAGGCAGCCAGGGCTCAGCTAGCTGAGATAGATCTGGACAGGGTGGGATATGCGTCGGTCAGACTGAAACACTCTTACTAAGTGGAAGGCGATTGCACGGGCCGCCCCTTGGCCAATAGACTCGGGCCCAAAGACAACGGATCCAGGTGTCCTCGTTACTGGAGGGGGGTCAGGAGGAGATAACAGGGGATCAAGAGATAGCTCACACTTTCCAGGAGTTCTATGAAAAATTATACGCAGCAGAAGCCACACCAGGACTGGATCCCGAAGCCTACCTCCAGTCTTTCAATATGTCCACGCTCACCCCAAACCAGGCGGCAGCGCTGGAAGTCCCCATCTGGGTCAAGGAAGTAGTTACTGTGATCTCGGCGCCTCTAGGTGCTCAAGTATCCCGGCCCGGATGTGTTCACTGCCCTTTTTTTATAAATAATTCTGCCATGTCTTGGCTCCGAAACTGACAAAACTGTTTAACTCCTTCAGGAGCGAACACTTGATACCGGGGACAATGCTGGGGGTGGCAATAGTGGTTTTGCCCAAGCCGGGCAAAGATAGACAGCAAAATATTTACCGGAATACTCGTCATGAGACTAGGCCCCTACATGCGAAACTTGATAGAGACAGACTAAGCAGGGTTTATTTAATCTCGCCAATGTGGGGAAAACACAAAGAGAATACTACACCTCATTGACAGGGCACACCAAACACAAATGGATGTGCTCTTGCTGACAGTTGATGCTGAAAGAGCGTTTGACTGAGTGGATTGGTGCTTCCTCGGCCACACAATGACCAAATTCGGGATAGGGGAGAAATTCCTGGAATGGGTGGGCTGCTGCTATAACAGACCTACAGCATCAATTAGAGTGAATGGCATTTCCTCTCGCCCATTTGTCATACAGCAGAGCACACGCCAAGGCTGCCCGTTATCACCCTTGCTGTTCGCCCTCTACATTGAGCCCCTGGCGCAGAGGGTCAGAGATAACCCTCACATTCGCGGAATCCCTTTTGAGGGAGAAACACATCCGATTAGCCTCTATGCGGACAATGTGATAGCGGCATTGACGGAACCGAGGGACTCACTCCCCGCCTTTCTGGCGCAATTGGATACATTTGGCAAAATGTCAGGCTTTTGAGTCCATGTGAGCAAATCACTCATCTTAAACTTAAATCCAGCATCCCCTACACTCAATCCGGGGGAGGAATGGCTCTCTGGAATCCACATAGTGGACTCCATCCCCTACCTGGCATTAGACTTGACATCAACGGTGCGTTGCACAACTCGGTTGAACTATGCCAAACTAGCACAAAAGGCGAAGAAAGACTTGGGCGCCTGGAGCAAACACCATCTCTCACTGCTAGGAAGAATAGCAGCGGTAAAACTGTCACTCCTGCCCAAGGCACTGTATCTGTTTCAGACCCTCCCAGTGACACCCCCCTCCCCTGGAGTGATTACCTCGCTGCAACTGACATTAACTAATTGATCTGGAAGGGATCAAGTCCGCGGATGAGCAACGTTTTGGGATATGGGCGGCCCGAGCAGGGGGGTTTGGGGATACCGGACCTCCTCAGTTATTATAAGGTGGCACAACTGCGTTACTTAGTGGAATGGGCAAGGCCAGAATCCAAAAAGTGATTGCTTTTTCAGGACCTAGCCCTAGCCGGAATTCCTAACTGGTAGATCCCCTTTTTAAAGAAGGCCCAACGCCCATGCAGTTTACTGGGTCCCCCATAACTAAGGCGGTGATGTCGGTTTGGGATGGGGTGGCGACAACGAAGAATCTCACAACTTTCCTGTCTCCCTCTACTCCCCTGTTCGGGAATAGCGAATTTACACCTGGCATGTCGGACAAATCTTATAAGACGTGGCGGGACACTTCTTGCCGCTCTGTGGGGCATATTTTTGATCTTTCTGGAGTCCTATCATTTTCTCAGATGAAGCTTGAATATGGGACCCCTGAATCCGAGCGCATGCGATACTGGCAATTACGGCACTGGGTACTTCAAAAGGAGGTGAGAGAACAGGGGGACAGATGTCTGACTAAATATGAGAAATGGATCATTACTAAACTCTCTGATAAGGGGCTGATATCCGAAATGTACGACATGTTTAGACATAACTCACCGCCACAAGCCACGCCGAGCCAGAGGTTGAAAAAACTGGGAGGGGGATCTCACACAGAAGGACTGGTAAGGGATCTACTATAGGGCAAAACACACGGCCCGGAATGTAGCTAGTATAGAAACGGCCATGAAAATCGCTACATATTGGTATCTCACACCGGCGCGTCTACATAGAGGCAACCCACACAGGAGTCCAACTTGCTGGCGCGGCTGTGATGGCGAGGGAACGCTCTTACATATTATGTGGGAGTGTCCACTGCTGTCCAGTTATTGGTCAACGATCCTAGACCAGATAGATGAGCTGTTCGACACACAGATTCCGAGGCTTCCTGTCTATGTTGTTCTGGGCCTTCCTAATCCAATCACCTATCCCTTAAGAGCACAAGAGGTCATCAAATGGGGCTAGCACTACGGGCAAAAGATTTCGTCGCAATGGGGATCCTCCACTCTTCCCACACACACAGGTTGGCTGCATAGGCTTTGGTACATCTTGGGCATGGGACGTATCTCAGCTACTCTGGATAAATTCACCGGCTTCTTTCAGAAAATCTCGGGCCCATTCCTTAAGCTGCTCTCGTCAGAATTCAACGAGATTACCCAGCCCAAATACCTAAGAGTGTTACGTCTCTCAGATCTCTGGATGGACCCACCAATCCCTCCTGCTGATTCGCTAGTGATGCTGTAGATACAGAAACAGGACTTACTCATTGTGTTACAGGGAATACCGGACGGGGGTGGGGGGTTGGGGGGAGTTAATGTTTTTGGTTTCCGACCAGGGCAGAGCTTTTTATGTTGTAATCCACTCATCGCTGTGTATTTGCTTTCTCTATCTCGTATTTTGCAATGTTGATATGTCCTATCCTGCTACGAGACCAGCTGTGGATTGTATACCTTTTTAGGTCTCGCTTGGCGTTAGCAGCGTGCATGCGCTGCTCTCACCATGCGAGGGCCTTTTGGAATCGATACGGATTCCAGATGTGCACGCGGACGGACAGAGTGCCGCTCTGTCCGCTTTTAGCCCCGCCCACCGGGACTGGATGCTTTACTCGTGATGTGAGACAATCTCCGGGATGTACTATATTTTTCACAATGGCGACAGCTTGTCTTCTCTTCTCTTCGCTTCTCACCTCCCCTCCTTCTTTCTCAGGTAGCTGCTAGCCTGCCAGAAATAGCTGCAGCTGCTGCGGGAGGTTAATGATGTCAAGCGTTAACAATTCTGACCCGGCCATTAGAATTTGCACTGTTTATGTAAGCCCGCATTGCAGGATTTCTCAATAATCTTTTAGATATATCTTTAAAAAAAAAAACCTGTCCCAAAAAACAATATGCATCTAGGCGTTTTTCAAAATGAATTTACAGTGTTATCCTGGCCTCCTCTCGGGTACCCTTTAAGGTGGTGTCTGAGTTAATTAGTCATTCTGGGGCAACTTGTGGTTCGTGGTGAGAGAATGGTAGCATCACTTCTTCTGCCACCAGTATTTCTCCATGAGAGCATCTCCCATGCTGTTTGAGGCGCTGGGGCCTGTGTGTGCAGAGGACGAGGTGACCAAGTTTTAATTTTTTTATCACTGCCCTGCGCATGTCGTGTTACTGGGGTGATTTATACTTTAGTGCAGTGGTTCCCAAACTTTTGACTCCTGAGGACCCCCATTGAGTCACCACTGGAAGCCGGGGACCCCCAAGCAATTTGTAGGATTTAAATTCCAAACATTAAAACAGTAATTCGGAAGAAATGAACACATGTGTGCACACGAAACAAATACTAGAATTACTAATGATTTAGGGGCATATTTACAAGCCCCTATCACCTTTTGATATGTTCCCGTGGAGATAGGGGCTTTGCCTTATTTACAAGGCAACGTTAAGCCACTTAACGTGGCTTATCGGTGCCTTGTAAATAAGACCCCCTTTCATCCAATGCTTAGCGTGAAAGATGTGGGCAGTGGGTGTTGCGGTGGGTGTTTCCCCCGCAACACCCATTGATTTTGACGTTGTCCCCTATTTACAAGGACAGCGTAAATGGGAAGCAGCGCCAAAATTAAGACCAGGGAAAACGTGGTCTGAACTTGGTGAAACAAGGAGAAATGCTTCATTTCTCTTTGTTTTTTCAAAACGCCTAGGATTGTTTATGTTCAGGAAGGTGACCCTTCCTGCACATCAACAATCTTTAAAAAAAATAACATTTTGTAACTTCCATGTGTGCTGCATTAAGCAGCACACATAGAAGTGACAACATTATATTTCAAGATTGTTAATTTGCAGGAAGGGAGACCTTCCGGTACATAAACAATCTTTCCATGTTAAGTGTAGCGCCAGCCCAGGGGAAACGCAGGGCTGCACCATATTCTTGTAAATATGGTGCAGCCCTGCGTTTCTGAAGTGGCGAAGTGTGCTATTAAGCCAAGGAGGCTACTGACACTCTCCGCCCCTACTGTTGTATTTTATATTGAAAGAATTTGCAAGAAAACAAAAAAAGTTAATGGGAAGGTTGGTGCTGCATCTCCGTAACTTTTCAATGGTTGGCTTTATTTCGCAGTACAAGGCTCCTGCCAGGGCCAGACTGGACACTCAAAGCCGCCCTGGCAAACGATTTCAGACCAGGGCCCATACGGTACACACCAAGTGCAGTGATTGAGCCTGACGCCTACAAAGGGGACTTTGGGAGGCTCTCCCCTTAAGAAATTTAGGAAACAATGGTGCATTCTACAACACATTTCTCATTATATATTGAATTGTATTAGCTTTTAAAGAATAGTAAAAGAAGACCTGACTATGCACAGGAATACGACAATCTTTCTGGGGGTTTGTCAATGATTCCCCCACTATCACCCTCCAACAGTGCCTCTCATCGCTCCATAGCCCCTCTGTCACTTGTATTTCATTTTTTATAGCATCTCTCATACCATTGTAGGATGTCGGAGCACTTTACATCACACACATATAGAGACAGTGAGTCATATGTGTCAAACAGTGCATAGAAAATGTTACATATGGCAAAGGGGACTACAAGGTGTAGAATTCACATGTCATTCATACTAGTAGGTATTTTTAAAGAGTGCTGGTCTCGAGAAAAACAAACTCAGGATTCAGAACATAACACAGTGGTTAGCATTGGCTTTAACAATTAAAATATTTTTCAACCCAAATAAACCTTTCTAGAAGCATCAGGATAATGAAAGACTGAGAAAAACATAAATCACTAACTTGTACCTTGCAGTTTGCAAGCAGCTGTTTGATGAGTTTATTGGTCACTGTGCTAGATTACGATTGTCACCTATGAACTGCACTGTAACAAAAGAATCTCTCTGACCTATGCATATTAAATACTGTTTTTGAAAATGCATGGTACAAGTTCTTTGCAGTAGGCATATAAACCCTCAGTGCTACATTTCTTCAGTCAAAGCTGCCACCAGACAAAACTCTCATGTCTCTCCAGCAGGTACATTAATCACTGTTATCTTGACACTTTTATTGTTCTTTGAACACTGCTAATTAAACAAGATGCTTTGCAGTGCTTTTAAAACTCCTGCCTGCGGACCCCCTGGGAATGTGTCAGGGACCCCTGGGGGTCTGCGTTAGTGTAATGCTAAAACCCCTATTCCACAGCCTCGAGAAGAACTTTGCACATCACCAAGGATGAGAACCCGGTTCAGTGTATTTTTCAAGGTGGCAAAGCTCCAAGACTAATATATCACAGCATTGAGCACTCTTCAAAGGTTGCACCGTCCACTCTATGCTCCTGTGTATGTCTTGCGAGCCAAAGCACACATGGAGGGGAGGGCTCTGCTCAGCAGCAGCTTATAATATTTGACTGATTTCCTTAACTTGTTTTCTCTTGTGTACAGTAAGCGATTTTACGCTGTACATTATTTTATGGCTCAGACCAGGTATTTTGTTAGATTTGTCAGCCACGGTTTAGTAAACCTACTGTTGGACTTGTGTTTTTGTTGAAGTAAGCTTTACTTTGGTTCAGTTTCACCAGCCAGGCAGTCACCCAGTTTTGCATTTTAGATATGTAGTACTCGACCAGCTAGGGGTTTCTGAGAGCTCTGCTATGGATCCTTGAGGGACTTTGTAGAGTGAGAGAACATGTCACTCCAAACAATTTGACAGGGATCAGCCAGTTATGTCAATAGTGTACCAGCTTACTGATTCTGTGTCTTCCGACGTACTCTGTCATGCCGTGTGTTATTTTTTCCCATATGTTCTATGACTGCTTACTGATTGTGTATCTTCCTCTGTGTAGTCTGTGTCATACCGTATGTTCAGTTTCCTCATGTGTGTTATGTGACTGCTTACTGATTGGGTCATCCCACATGTTCTCTTTCCTCATGTGTGTTAGACGTCTGCTGATTCTGTGTCTTTCTGTGCCTAGTCTTTCATTCTGTGTGTGTTCTTTTTATTCCCAATGGCTACATAGGGGGCGAGGTCTGGGGCTTCTTTATATGTAACACAATCCAAGCGAAGGAAGCATATTTTGCTACCCTTAATCAAGAGAAATAATATCACCGACCTTAGGGTAGCATCCAGTATGTGCCTTCAACTCAGTAATAATAAGTCTATTTTTGCATAGGTGCTTTTTAGAAAACCGATGTCCGTGCTCGCCTTTCTATGAATATGGTCTAAATCTGAATTATACTTCTTCTGCTCTGTGCATGGCTGTCACGTTATGGCCGTTATATCTTGGATGTTAAATATATATTTGTATTAATTTAATGTTTTTAACTAGTTATATGTTTTATTTCACATGTATGTGGTTTTTATTGTGTTTTAACAGACTTTTATGGATACCTTTGTACCCGAATAAAGATTAAATTGAATTGTGTTCTTTTTCCTATGTGTTCTGTAACTGCTTACTGGTTCTGTGTCACTCTCTGCATAGTCTGTGTCATCCCATGTGCGTTCTTTTTCATGTGTTCTCTGATCGCTTACTAATTCTTATCTTCCTGTGTGTGTTCTGTTCACTCAGGTGTGCTGTGACTCCTTACTGATTCTGTGTCAACCTGGCTGTAGACTGTGACACCTAGTGTGCATTCTGTTTCCTCATGAGTGTTCTGTGTCTGCTTACTAATTCTGCCTCTTCATGTGTTTGCTCTGTGCTTTCACTTTAAGGTCGGCCTCACACCTTCCTTTAGACCGGCTGTGTCTAAAAAGGGGCGTGGCTGCCATTAAAGTGAAAGTGCGGAATGAGGTGCTTTTACAAAGCAGCATTTGCAATGCAGTAGGCCTTGCATTTGCAAGAGTTTAAACTATTGGCATTGTAAATGACAATGCCTTTCATTTATCTGTTTTAAAAACCAAAACATAAATAAAAGGCATTGTCATTTACAATGCCAATAGCTCAAAATCTCGTAAATGCTAGACCTAATACATTGCAAATGCTTGTTACATCATTGTGTTTTTGATCATGCCTTTGTATGGTTGTCTAAGTCTTGAAAACTCAATAAATTCATTTAAACTTAAAAAAAACAGTGAACGTCACTAAAAACCAAAGCTTACTGGGGCGTCATAGTTAGGCAATAGCATAAAAAATTGAGAACTTCACTGAAAAAAACAAAGCTTACAGGGACGTTATAGTTAGGTAGTTGCATTACATAAACCATAGAAATTCACTGAAAAAGGAAGGTTACAGGGACGTTATAGTTAGGTTCAGATTCTACACACAAAACCATAGATATTCGGCAGTTATTGTTACCTGAGTTAACTATAACTTACGCCCTCAACAATGAACTGCTTATGACCTCTCATATTACATCACCAATTACATGGTCAGTGACATCACTGATGACATCTCAAAGTTCTCCAGCAAAGTAAACTTCAATATACTTCATGAAATACCATTTACATTTTTTTTAAATAGGAAAAGGACACAGGCGACAGACATACTGCAGAGAGCTCACTGTAACCTTAACTACTAAATTCACTTAGCACCTAGGAGAGAATTCTCAGTGGGTAGTCTTGTCTCTTCTAAACCTCTACTCTAAACATAAATGACCAAAATAAGGTGTCTAACCGCACAGGCTTTCAAGTCTATCTCACTTCTCTGCGTCTTATTGGCTGTATTTCCTTCCTATGGAGTTTTTTTCTTCGCAATGGTCCGAATGGATCACTGGTGTCCTTCCACTGCTTGCAGTCAGAGAACTACTATATTCTTTTTCTTTCCGCACTTCATGGGAGCGCATGTGTTTTCTTGTCCTCTCTTACAAGTGATGCCTTCCCCCTCAAATTCATCCACCCTCTAAGCCCCTCAAAATGCTCCATGTTGTTGCTTCCCCTTTAACTTTTCCATTGCTTCTCTCATTAAATCCGGCTTCCTAGGTCTCATCTACAATAGCACATGTACTGTTGCTGTGAGCCGTATTGTTTAGTGTACAGTGGGCCGGGATCCTGCCCACAGCATACCATTGCTTGTTTTAGTTTTCACTCTTGTTTGCTGTCTTTCTATTCATTCGCTCCTGTAGGCTTCCCTTGTTTTCTTGTGTTTGCCACTCCCTGAAGCATGGGTAAAGTACATGTTCTTCCCCATGTTTTGGCACACACTATTTTATTTATCTCAGATTCAGTACATTATCTTAACTTCTACCCAAAACATTAAAAAAGGTTTGCTTTCATCTTCTTGTTGCTATCTCCTTTCCTCCTTTTTATTTTTGTTCATATTGCTTTTGTGTCCACTTAAGAATTTGAGGACACTTCATCTGTTTCACATTTTTTCTGTTGCTTTCTATATTCCTAATGTTTGGAAACACATAATTTAACCTTCTTTATAAACACACTAGCAGCCCGTCCCGACGTTGTCCGGGTATGAATTGCTGCCGGCCAGTAGTATATTGTTTTGTAGGATTTCGTTTTGATAGCATTTCTTATCTGTGACAGGCCTGTGAAACGCTCCGATTCACAGTGCACTGCTGATGCACTTAAGAGTGCGTGTTCAGTAGTGTGTGAACTCGATTTTCCCTACTTTATTTTTCCTTGCAATATTATATAGCGCAAACTCGACAACATGGCATGAGCACAATTTACATTACAGAAGAACACATTCATTTGTGGTAGGCACGGGGAGACAAAGCGATTTGCCAGGAATCACAGGATGTTGAGCTGATGCCGAGATTCGAACGTAGCTCCCCAGCTCTAAAGTTCGCAATTCTAGAACTTGTGGCGGGAGGTGTGTCTAAAAGTGTATGTCGGTGTTGGCCATCAATGAGAGCGACCTGTGCATTTTTCAAATGGGTGGTAAAAAAATATGAGTATGTTGCTGGAGATGTGGGCCGCCGTGCAACCAATGTACTTACCGGGGGAGGGTAAACACTCATTATTCCGCAACTTTCTTTCTGCATACCATCACTCCGCATACTTTCATTACGAAAGTACCATGACTCCGCAATGCCATTATAACGCATGGCATTACATTTTATATGCTTTTACCACGTCAACATTTACAAGGAAAATTGGTTTTAAATGCATGAATGGTAAAAGCATGTTTTTTTTAACTGTTTGCATAAGGTAAGTATGGGTATAGGGGTATAGGGGTATATGTTTGGGGGTACTGAGGTATATGTTTTGGGGTGTTTGGGTATTTTAAGGGTTCAGATATAGTTTTGGGTTATGGGGTACAGGGGTAGCTTTAGGGTTTAGGGATAGGTATGGGTTTTGGGATACAGGGGTATTTTTAGGGTTCAGGGCTTGGTTTGGGTTTTGGGGTACAGGGGTATTTTAGGGTTCAGGGGTAGGTTTGGGTTTTGGGGTACAGGGTTGTTTTTAGGGTTCAGGGCTAGGTTTGGGTTTTTAGGTACAGGGGTATTTTTAGGGTTCAGGGGTAGGTTTGGGTTTTGGGGTACAGGGGTATTTTAAGGGTTCAGAGCTAGGTTTGGGTTTTGTAGTACAGGGGTATTTTAGGGTTCAGGGGTAGGTTTGGGTTCTGGGTTACAGGGGTATTTTTAGGGTTCAGGGCTAGGTTTGGTTTTTGGGGTACATGGGTATTTTTAGGGTTCAGGGGTAGGTTTGGGGTTTGAGGTACAGGGGTATTTATAGATTCAGGGCTAGGTTTGGGTTTTGGGGTACAGGGGTATTTTTAGGGTTTAGGGATAGGTTTGGGTTTTTGGGTACATAGTATATCTATAGGGTTAAAATGGGTTAGTGTTTAAGGGTGTTGGGGTATTTTAAGGAGTAAGGGTGGGTTATGATTATGGGGTGTAGGGGTATTTAAAGGGAGCAGGGTGGGATTCGTTTTTAGGGTGTAAAGGGTAATAAAATAAAATAATAAATAAAAAGAATATAAATAATGCAATTTAAAAGAATAAATGTTTTAATTAAATTTAAAAAAGTGTATGTATTTATATATATATATATATATATATATATATATATATACAAAAAAACATGGTTTGAATAGAGATATTGACAATTGTTGTTTCCTTTGCAATGCATTAGATTATGTATTCACAAGGAATGTATCATTGCAATTGTGTAAAAAATACTGGAGGAACAATTAGTTGGAAAATTGTTTATGATTTTTTTCCATAGAAAACAACAATAACTCGTTTTATAATACCATGAGTTTTATATGATTTTACCATATTTATTCATCTTATAGTTATTCGATTGTGGTATTTGTATCGGTTTTGCTAAAATTTGCACAGCTATTTAATAGTAGTATTTTTTCCATTTCTATCCGAAAGATACTCTGTATTACCAATGCACTGTCACTTTAAATACTGGTCACTGCCTACCGCAATTTGCAATGTGATCAAGCTTCGTTGGAGGCGAAACGCGTAATGGCGGCTGGCTGGCTGAGAAAATAAAACCACCTTGAATTAGCACGAAATCTGGGTCAGCTTTCGTCATTTGTGTGGTAACTTTGGCGGCTGCCTGGTTTGAGTGACGAGCTACGTGCATATCTAAGTACCGAAAATAACTTCCTAGGTACAAGCAGAACCTCCTTGCTTGGGCTACGCGGCAGGAAGTGCTACCTTTTTCGTTCACCCGGAAGAGGAAGATTACAAGCTCTGGTGAGGAGCAAGCTGCAAGAACCCCCGCTGAATGGTTTCGCTGGATTGCTGATACCAACATTGTGCACGCCTGTGGTCGGGCCTGAGGAACGGTAATTCAGCTACAGTGACACGCAGGGCGGAGCATCCGGTAAGGAGTGTGCGGGCTGTCTGACGGGGGAAATTCGTTACTTGTCAGAGGCCACTTCAAGGTGATGAGCAAGTGGGGCTCACAGCCATAGTGCCATAATGTCCGCGAACAGATTGCGGGAACGAGAGGAGGCGGCGGAAAACATGTTTTTGTATTCCCCGGCTGGGGGATCTGGTTCGGCGGAACAGACAATACAGGTTACAACTGGGAGCCCCACCACTCGGGATATGTTCAAGAGGCTTGAAAAGCTGATGCGCTGTGAACAATCCAAGTGGTGGGAGCAGCGGTCCCTTTCCCGTTATCTACAAGTCGGGAGGGTGCCGCGTGGACTTCGTATTACCCTGGCTCCAAGTTATGAAAAACCCGACCCAGAAATGTTGAGGGAGTGGGTGGAATTAAACTTAGAATCATCGAGTAAATTGATGACGCTTCTGGTCAGATATGCAGAGAGTGACCAAGTGAAATTGCAGGGAGAAATTGATAAGTTGGAAATTGAAATTACTGCCTTGGGAAATGATGATCAAATAACAAAGCTGCGAAATGAAATGTTGGCCAGATTGAAAAAGGAGGAAGAGGTGATTAAGAAAAGGAAAGCCTTTAAGTTTGAAACGGATCGGCTGGACTACCTCAACGGTCAAATCTTCACCTTCGCTCGCCGATATGATGGGGTTAAAGCGAGGGTTAAAGGTATGCAGAACAAAGGAGCAAGGTACTTAAGGACTACATCGGTTTCTGCATCGGAAATTATCTCAGCTGCGGAGAGTGAACCTGAGAATGAACCCACAAACTCACATTCATTGGGGTTTACCAAACTTTCATTGGCCGAAGAGGTGGATTGCCTCTGTACGGACCGAAGGGACACTGCGCTCCCGTGCACCACCTGGAAGCCAAACCAAAGGCGCAATTTCAGGAGGGCCCAACGTCGCAAGAGGCAACAAAACAAGGGGTGCAACGAGGGGTAGATGGAATCGCAATCAGAGCCGTCAAAGAGTACAAGCAGCAGCTCCAAATCAGTAATTAACCTAACCTCAGCAGTGCTTTCAAAAAATGATGAAGAAATCCTAAAATTAGGATTATCATATTGCCCACCCTGCAATTTAATTTATGCTGACACACATATGGACACCTTCAGGTTTATTCGAAAGTTAAAACTCAGCAAGTTTCACAGCATAACACCCAACAGAAAGAAACCTATGGAAATAAGCAAAAGCCCCACTTTACTAACTGTGGAAGACAAAGAGGCATTCAATGGAATTTGGGCACTTCAAAAAGAAACAGATGATGATAGTAGTCTTGTGCCCAATTCAGCACCGGAGGCAATTATCAAGTGCTTAACTCCATTCAAGCCTAAATCCGTTTTTCACCCAAGTATGGTTCATGATAACATCGATGCTTACCATGATGTGGTGGTCCAGGAACTTAAGAAACTATATATTTCCACCAATAGTAAACGACATGCCATTACCAACCAAAATCGTTGCTATGCTGAAGTGGTTCGAAAATTTAATACGGACAATACGGTAATTGTGAGGCAAGCCGACAAGGGTGGCAACGTGGTACTTTGGCCTCGAAGTCTATATATGGTGGAAGCTGAAACTCAATTGGGGGACATGATGTGCTATAAGAAAAGCAACTTACCTATGGTTAAAGCTGCATGGATTGATCAGTTGAAAAAACTCCAGGCTTGGAGAAGTGGTGGAGTGATCACTGAAGATGAATTCTGATTCATGAAAAAAGAACATCCGGTGATCCCAACTTTCTACCTGAACCCCAAGGTACATAAAAACTATGATGATCCCCAAGGACGTCCCATTATTTCAGCCATAAATAGTTCCCTGGAAAATGTATCAAAATACATTGATTTATTTTTGCAAGATTGGGTTAAGGGTCTGAAAGCCTATGTTCAGGATTCATCAGACTTTATTCGCAAAATTGAAGGTGTTCAATGGGGTCCAGATATGTTTTTAATGACTCTTGATGTGTCTGACCTATATACTTCTATTGGTCATCTTGATGGTTTAAAGGCGGTGGAATATTTCCTGAACAAACGCCCGATGCATTGTGTGGTTCATAATAAAATGCTGCTTTCCATGATAAAAATGTGTTTGGAACAGAATTATTTTGTTTTCAACAATCAGATTTTACATCAAACCAGGGGGGTCGCGATGGGGGCCTGTTTCTCCCCCAGTTACGCATGTTTACACATGGGACTGTGGGAGGAACAGGTCCTGTCGGGAGAACTCCGGGATATCATGGCGTCAAATATTATTGTTTATCTCCGCTACATTGACAATTTATTTTTTGTTTGGCGGGGAACAGAGCAGGCAGCTAATGAATTTGTAAACACATTGAATACCAATACTTTGAACCTTAGATTTGCATCTCATATTCATGCAACTTCTATTTGTTTTCTGGACATGCAAATGTATGTGCACAACAACACCCTGGCGACCAAGCTTTATAGAAAGCCAACAGCTGCAACACTATTCTTCATGCCACAAGTCACCATCCCCGTCATTTGATCCGCAGTATCCCCTACGGGGAATTCTGCGAATGAAACGTCTGTGCAGTGTTGAGTCAGAATTAAGCATGAGCGGATTTTGCGGATTGGCAATCCGCGAATTTTGCGGATTTGCGGATTCGCAATCCGCAAAATCCGCGAATTCCCGCGAATTTGCGGATTTTTTTTTTTTTGTGTTCGCCCGTGTTTCTGCCAGTTCGCGAGGGTTTTTACAATTTCGCAATTTGCGAACTTACCTGTCGGGTCGCAAGTTTTGCGAACTTGTTGTTTCTATGTGTCCAGCCTGTTTGGGACACTCTTCTTCATCACTGCCACTCTCTGTCACCACTGCCACTCTCTGACTACTCATGCCACCCTCTGGCCCACCCATGCCACCCTCTGTTTCATCACCACACCCTCTGGTTGTCCAGTGTACATTATTTTCGGCAAAGCAAAGCACACCTTCCCTGCCTCAAGTGACCTGAATTAATTTGGGGCTGATTAATGTGTCACAGAATATTTTTTTAGCTGGCACCCTGATTAGTGATCTTTTGCACTTGCTAAGTGCTTTCATTGTTGCAAAATTAGTTACAACACCTGCCCTGCCCCAACTGACAATAATGAATTAGGGGCTGATTAATGGATTTTAACTTCCAGCCTGGCTCCTGCTTGTCTCCCTTAGCTGTAATTCAGGACCTTTGTGGCATATGTGTAACTATTCTGAGGTTCAGAGCAGGGTCACATAATAGTTTCAACTGGCAACTGAACTCTGGAGGGGCCCCTCAGGAAGCACTACAGGAAATGGCTACTAATGATGTGCCTGAACTTTTGAACCTGGTAAGTAGTTACTTTCAGTTTTGCTAAGATCGTATTTCTGCAATTTTGCACTTATTCGCGGGGCGCGAACTCACGCGAACAGTGCGAGCAGCGCGAGCAAAATCCGCTGCTCGCGGATTTGCGGATTTTGCGGGAAATTCGCAAATCTCGCGGATTGCGGATTTCCCGAAAATCCGCAAAATCCGCGAGCGTAACGGATTTTCCGCCCATGCTTAGTCAGAATGTGTAGCGGCACAAGAAGCCAGTAGGCAAAGATTCCTGGAAAGGGGCTACTCTTAGAACATAGTAGAATCCGCAATAAAGAGGACACAACAAATGTCCTGTGATGAGGCCTTAATTCCTAAACCACGGGCAGTAGCCATTTCCTCACAGGATGACAGAATACAGTCATGCATGATTGTCACATACAGTAGGCAACACTCAGACATCAGGAAGATCTTATATCGAAATTGGAACCTCATTAAAGGGGATCCAGTGATAGGTCAGAGGGTTTCAAACTTGTCTATGTTGACCTTTAGGAGATGTACTTCAATGGCTAAATCATTGGTTAAAAACACCTTGGAACCACTGTTGTCCAATACATGGGTGGCTTTGAGTAAGGGCTTTAAGAAGTGTAGTCAATGTAAGGCTTGCCGGTATGGTTGCAACAAAACCAATTACATCAGTCCGTTTGCACAGCGTCCACGAGAAATTACCAAACGGTTTATGTGCTGGAGTGTTCGTGTGGGCTGAGGTACGTGGGAAGTACCAAATTACCAGCCCACAAGAGAATACTCCAGCACATAAGGGCCATCACTGGTAAAGATCAGGCCTATCCTGTAGCCAGGCATTTTGAAACATCCCATGAGTCAACTCCATCTATGTTATAGATACAGTATGGCCTCTAAAAAGAGGAGGCGATAGAGAAGCGAGGCTTCGGCTTCTCGAAACTAGATACATTCTGGATCGGGACAGTAAACAACCGAATGGATTGAATGCCACAGAAGACCTACATACTTGTTTACTATAATTTAGCCTTTACATGGAATAATGCACATATACTACTTTACCATACAATCTTGGGATCTTACTAATGACATGTTTCCTAGAAATATGTAGCATTTAGAGTACCTGTATTATATATTAATGTTTCTGCTGAATCACTTTATTAATGACAGAATTTTGCGCCTCAGAATATGACGTTTTTAAATGGGGGGGTTCTAACTGGGATGGTCCCGGACATCTGAATGTAGCTTTGCACTTGCACGAGCATTTTCTTCATGTTATTTACACTTAATTTGACTTACAGGTACCAGTATGTCGGTTATGTGATTTATGGTCAGAGTAGGGCTGTGAAATGGATCAATGCCCACTGGGGCAATATCAACCACCGATACAAATAACCATGGTTTGAATGGAGATATTGACAATTGTTGTTTCCGTTGCAATGAATTAGATTATGTATTCACAAGGAATGTATCATTGCAATTGTGTAAAAAATACTGGAGGAACAATTAGTTGGAAAATTGTTTATGAATTTTTTCCATAGAAAACAACGATAACTCGTTTTATAATACCATGGTTTTTATATGATTTTACCATATTTATTCATCTTATATTTATTCGATTGTGGTATTTGTATCGGTCTTGCTAAAATTTGCACAGCTATTTAATAGTAGTATTTTTTCCATTTCTGTCCGAAAGATACTCTGTATTACCAATGCACTGTCACTTTAAAAACTGGTCCCTGCCTACCGCAATTTGCCATGTGATCAAGCTTCGTTGGAGGCGAAACGCGTAATGGCGGCTGGCTGGCTGAGAAAATAAAACCACCTTGAATTAGCACGAAATCTGGGTCTGCTTTCATCATTTGTGAGGTAACTTTGGTGGCTGCCTGGTTTGAGTGACGAGCTACGTGCATATATATTGTGAACAAGCTCCCTAGTGGAGTGAAATGCGTCATCTTTAATTGAATAAATCGTCTTCCAGTAACTCACTTGAGGAGTGACTTTTTCTTGGTTGGATATTCGCTGCATTGTGAGGGGCTTTTGGAGGTCCAGACCTATTGGGTTACGCGATCATAGACGGAACAAGGACTGCTTTTATATATATATATATATATATATTTATATATATATATATATATATATATGTATATATATATATATATATATACTAATATAATAAAGATGAAAATGAAATGAAATATTGGGCACAACGCTCGCTTTTTATCCTGTAATCCCACGCCCTGCACACACCCACAGCACACGATATGAGACATGGCATGAAGGGCGGAACGTAGCACACGCCCCCAGCGTTTGTCACGCCCCCAGCACACGCCCACAGCTCAACGCAGACATGCCAACAAGGGACTACTTTGCTGGCACGGTTCTTTTGCCTTTTAAATGTATATGGTGGCCGTCTGCATAGCCTATGTCGAAATTAAACCTTCGGATAAAGGAGGAAACGTTGTAATTTTCAATCGGGATCATTATCTTTTGGAGGCACAAAGACAACTAAGTGATAAGGATTGCTACATTCCCATACAAAGATCTGAATACAACAAGAGCATCATAAAGTTTCATAATATGCTAGAAGAATGGGAAAAAGAAGGGATGCTCAGTATGGACGAATATCTTTTCTTAAAATGTGAAGCACCTATCGTACCAACCTTTTATCACCTCCCGAAGGTACATAAACATGCTAAAAGACCTCCGGGACGCCCAATTGTGTCCTCGATTGGGAGCCTCTTAGAGAACACTTCCAGATTCATAGATTCTTATCTGGCACCTTTCATAAAGGACCTCCGTCCTATCTAAAGGACACTCAGGACTTCCTAAGTATCATGGATAATGTTACATGGGACTCTGAAATGTTATTAATAACATTAGATGTAGTTAATTTATACACCTGCATTAACCATGAGGGTCTAACTGCTATTAAGTGGTTCTTAGATCAGAAACAAGACCACTTTAACAGTCACAGTGCCATGATTCTTTCTATGATAAGATTCTGCTTATATAATAACAACTTTCTGTTTGATGGGACAATGTATAATCAAAAGAGAGGTACTTCCATGGGCTCGTGCTTTTCCCCCAGCTACGCGAACTTGTTCGTTGGCTGGTGGGAGAAGCACGAGGCCTGGAAAGATACCAATGGTATATGGACCGAAATAATTTAAATGTGGACCAGATGTATAGATGATCTGTTTATTATCTGGCATGGTGATCGTCTGTCTGCGGAGAATTACATTGCCACCCTCAATACAAATAATCTCAACCTAAGATTCACTAGCACTATTAGTGCCAGCAGCATCAACTATTTAGATCTTGAAATATTTGTATATAATGACACTTTACAAACCCGCCTATATAGAAAGCCAACGGCGGGAAATGCGATACTGCATGCTGGCTCTTACCACCCTAAGAGCCTGGTGAAGAATGTGCCTTACGGCGAATTTCTCCGCCTAAAGAGGAATTGCTCCTTCGAACAAGATTACATGCAGGCTAGCAAGGATGCTAAAGAGAGGTTTGAGAGAAGAGGGTACAATAAGAACATCTTACAACAGGCCAGTGTGAAAGCTTCAGGCATCAACAGGAGGGACCTCCTGACACCAAAATTGAAAGTAGAAGTGCCTGATGAGGTAAGAATGATTACCGAATTTAATACCAAATCGGGGGAAATCGTGAACATCTTTAAAAAGCACTGGCACATACTCACCACAGACAAAACACTGAAAAACCACATGCCACAGAGGCCACTAATTACATATAAAAGATGTCCGCTGTCATTTCAGAACAATGGTCCAACCCATCAAACTATCTAAATCAACGGGCTATTTTCCATGTCTAAGATGCAAGGCATGTAGATTTAGCAGCAAAGTGTCAGATTATCCCAACCGTACTGGTGAAAAGAAACCCAACATAAAAATCAAACAGTTACTTAATTGTAACTCAGAATATACCATTTACTGTTTAACCTGCCCCTGTAAGCTGCGATACATTGGCAGCACCATAAAACCTGCCAAACTAAGAGTCCTGGAGCACATGCGGGCAATTACCGATAAGGACAAGACATATCCCGTTGCCCGCCACTTTGCCGAACACCATCAAAGTAACTGGGAGAAACTTAGTTTCTATTGCATAGATCAGGCTCCTAAATTGGAACGGGGAGGAGAAAGAGACAAGGCCCTACGCATTCTCGAGTCAAAGTGTATCATCAGTCTCAAAACCATGACTCCGTGGGGCCTCAATAATAATGAAGAATTATGGGTTCACCTTTGATACACATATAATCTGACACATAGGATACAAGGGCTATATATGTCCATCTAACATACCCTATGGACAATAACATCATTCCACTGCTAAACTAAATGTCCTCTTTGGTAACTTGTGCTGCTAACATAATTGCCCATCCAGGGCTGTATAACTAGTACAATGCATTATAGGAAAGATTCATCCTATCAATTCTGCACTTTATTGGTTAAAATCTATGAGAGATGCCAAAAATAGAAAATTTATATGAACTTATAAAATAGTAGAATTGTATGCATTCATGAAATTTACTGTGTTTACAAAATGTTTTATGAATGTTTTGTGTTACATGTTTTTAAATCAGCACTATGCACTTTATTTAAAGTCACCATTCAAAGCCACGTACACTTTAATGCAATTTGCATGTTACAAGATGGCCTTCATCTCTTTGAATGTTAGTAGCCGTCTTCTATGTCCATGATTATGTTCGACTGGCTAATGGTTTAAAATGGTGACTCTCATGTGGCACAAACGTAACACTAACGAATCCTGCAAAGGCGAAACGCGTCTGTTTGGGGTGAGGGGGGTTTGGTGTAAATAAATTCTTGAAACGGATACCAGTGTGCCAGCCGTATTCTTTCCGAAACAACGGATGAGAGGAGGAACGTGTAGCAATATATACTAATATAATAAAGATGAAAATGAAATGAAATATTGGGCACAACGCTCGCTTTTTATCCTGTAATCCCACGCCCCGCACACACCCACAGCACACGATATGAGACATGGCATGAAGGGCGGAACGTAGCACACGCCCCCAGCGTTTGTCACGCCCCCAGCACACGCCCACAGCTCAACGCAGACACGCCAACAAGGGACTACTTTGCTGGCACGATTCTTTTGCCTTTTAAATGTATATGGTGGCCGTCTGCATAGCCTACGTCCTTCTGCTGCAATTGCCCTTTCCAACGCTGTATTGGATGTTGTGATTGGTACTGTGGTTCCTGAGATTACCCGCCTCAAAGGTTTGGGCTCTCTCTTTATTATATTAGTATAGATGTATTTTGCTGTGCTCATAAGTTTCAGTTTAATGCAGTAATATTAAGTGTTATGTCTTTGCTCATCTTCATATTCCTAGCTCCGTTCCTAGTTATTCTATTTTTTATTCTTACATATATCACTGTATACGTATGTTACCTTACGTGCCCAAAAACAGACTTTCAGTTTCATACATTCCCATTAAGCATTATGTGTTTGCCCATCTTCATGTCCGATTAAGCATTTGGGGTATTTAATCAGTGTAATGACCAGATTTTCAGACCAGATAGAACCAGCTCACTGAGCAACACCAACCTGGCCAAAACGTAACCACCTCCCTCTTCAGGACCCATCTATCCAGGCACCTGGGTACCTACCTGAGGATGGGGAACTCACAATATACAAGCTCATATCATCAGAAACACCACTAAATCTATAGGGTTACTAAGAATACTCACTGATTACTAAGGACGTCCATGCCCTACACCACACTCATACCTCATAGTCTTGCGACCACATGGGTCCAGACTAATCTACCCTGGGGCAGTTCTGATTATCTACCATTACACACTGATTACCCTCAGTGCTCACTCGACATGCAATCCGGCGTGTCTACACACTGAGCTGCAGCCCCAGTGCTCTCTGTTTATCCGGTCCACAATCCGGCGGACCTACACACCGGTCTCTCCAGTGCTCGCTTACTTACAACATGATCCACAATCCGGCAGATCTACACACTGACTACCCTCAGTGCTCACTCAAGCCGCAATCTTGCGGGTATACACACTGACCACAATCAGTGCTCTCACTAACGCCACTTACCAATGACGACCACTTTCCTATGAATACCTTCAGCTCTCTCTCTATGTTGGGAAGTCTCTCTCGCTATTCACTAAGGGTTCGCTACTACAATAATATTATGGGATGGCCGAATCACTTAGTGTCAATAATTCCCTAGCTCAAGGGCTCCTCTCTCTCCCTAATTATTCAGTGGCTACTTACCGGATCAGGGGCAGCATCTGTTCTGGCTGTAACACCTGACTAGAAGAAAAGGTTACCTGTGCTTTAAGAACAATAGACATTAAAACGCTCTCTATCATAAGAACAACACATACACACTAGTTCACTAAGAACTGGGGTATCTTTATTACAATAACCATAAAATACACATACACAAATCTGCAGGGTCTCTATAACTAACAGGAACTTTAACACACCGCTGAAAGAAAAGGATTAGACATACAGTATGAGGACAAGGTTATCTGCGGGGTCTCTTGATTAACAGGAACTTTAACACACCGCTGAAAGAAAAGGATTAGACATACAATAGCCTAGGGAATAAAGACAAGATTAAGGTGTAAGTGTAAAGCGGACTAGTTTAGACTACCTCACCTATTAGAAGGAAGATTTCTCTCTATCTCTGGTGGAATCAGGGCTCTCTGTCTCTCCCTCCGTCACCATAGCTTCACGCCTCTGGCTCAACTGCTCCAGCTGACAGCCTCAACTCCTCCATCTGCTTTAATGCATTCTGATAGTCTCTCTCCAGCTTCAGCAATCATCTGCCTTCTTTCTCCATTCCAGAAAACCAATAGAACTGCACTGTATTCTGCAGCTCCAGCAGACATCCTACTCTCCACTCTTCAAGAACCAAACTGACCACTCCTTCTCTTCTGCACTTCGCTGATATGGATTCCTCTCTCCTCATGGAAATTTCCAACAGAGGGCTGCCTCCCACCGAATTCCTGTGCTAGCTCCAGAGCTCTTTGCGCAACCGCAGTGGCCATCTGCATGTTACGTCTGGGCCCAAGAGACAAACACATTCTTCCAATAAGAACCAGTCCTGGCTGGTTTTCCCCTAGCACACAACAGCCTTAACTATAAACATTACCTTTCCCCTTCAAGCATCTCAGCTCTGCAGGGATAGAAAGCAAAATGGAGTCTCTCTAGTTCTGGGCCTTGTAGGCCTGAGAAGGATGAAATAACCCTTAGCTCTGTCAGAGTACCTACACAAACCATACCAATGTGTAATATAAAGTCAGGACCACAGGATCCACCCTCTACTATAGGCAAAATAATGAAAGGCAAAGCCAATAGGCAATAGATGGATTAGAGTAAGGGATCTATCATCATATAAAGCAGCTATCCTCTTCTAGGTCTGGAAGAAAGGGCTTAAAAGAGCCAACACAAGCTAAGAATACATATAATGGATGTGAGCAAGTTTAAAGTCGTTATCACTCCAAAATAGAGCCAAAAAACCAGTCAAGACAATCAGTCAACCAGAAATCTTGAAAAATATCGGAGAAAGTCCATCCTTTACTATGAACACAGACATAGCGGGAGTTTGACTTTCTCTGATATTTTTCAAGATTTCTGGTGGATTGATTAAACACCACATGGAGCTCTGTGTAGACAGCCACCTTTTAAACGTACCAAAGTGGAGTCAACTCTGGAGGTTTTTTCCAGCATTATATACCCTCATGTGGAAGAGGTAGAGTGACCTTTCATAGATGATATCCCAATGGAATGTCTGAGGTCCGCCCATGAGACAATTTAAGATCATATAAAAGAGTGCATTGGAGAGGAGATTTTTACGTAATAGGCCTGAGCAAGGTGGATATTATAAAGTGTATCCACCCAAACGCGTCAACGAAACTCGAAGGCATGCGCTACAGTGCACTGCTAGTCCCTACATGACAATGCCTTAAATCATGGACATTTAGTGACAAAAAACAGCAGAAGTGTCTTATAAAGACCTCCGAGATGGTAGGTAGAAACGGGTACGCTTTATTTTCGAAGTCGGGTGCTGCACAGAGGACGATCATGCAGGAACTCCTCCACCTCCAAGCACCAGCCTCAACTGACCCCAGAATCCGAATTCAACATTCTAATATACAGAACATAAGGAAACGGAATGTATAAGTCTAAAGCAAGTGACAGATACGAAGGAAAAGGTAAGATATAACACATTTTCCCTACTCCAGACAATGATAACAAAACCATACACAGACAACGGTAAACAGTCAAAATATCGAGTACAAAATATCGAATGGACATAATATCAAGTTTAAAATATAGAATGGACAAAATATCGAATGGACAGAATATAGACATCAAAAATATCGTTTTTAAGGTAAGTAATGTAATATTGAATGTTAAAAATATAGAAAGTTAAAATATCGAAGTATATAATATAGGTTATTACAATTATCGATTTTTTAATAATATCGAATTTTTTATTGTGTTTTTTATGTTATTATATGTGTGAAAAGTGTGCATTTATGTTATCATTAATTTTAATTAATGAATTTTGTTTTTTTAATTTTTGCGTAATTTAATTCTGTAGCGGGTTGTGGGTTTATAGGGGAATAGGGTGGGAAGTAATTTAATTATAATTAATTAAATATGTAAATGTATTTGTTGATATTAATTTTAATTAATTGTTAATTAATTCATATTTGGTAATTAATTAAATTTTAATTGGCAATTAATTGATTAATTGCTAATTTTGTTAATTTTACTAATTTATTTTCTGTAGCAGGTTGTGGGTTTATCGGGGAATTGGGTGGGAAGTAATTTAATTATAATTAATTAAATATGTAAAATTATTTATTGGTATTTATTTAGAGTTAATTGTTAATTAGGTTTTTATGGGTAATTAATTAAATTTTAATTGCCAATTAATTTAATTTAATTGATTAATTGCTAATTATGTTAATTTTACTAATTTATTTCATGTAGCGGGTTGTGGCTTTATAGGGTAATAGGTGGGAAGTAATTTATTTATAATTAATTAAATAATGACATTTATTTATTTGTATTTAATTTGAATTAATTGTTAATTAATTTTTAATTGTTAAATTATTAATTGGTAATTTGTAATTAATTTGTATTAATAGGTAACTAACTGTAATAATTAATGTTAATTAGAAATTCTAATAGATTAATTATTATATTATATTAAATTATTAATTACTTTTAATTATTTTTTTTATAGATATTAATTTATATTTTTTTTAAATAATATAAGAAGTATTTACTTTCCCTAATGTTGCACTCTCTGGAGACAGACTAGTAATTTTGACCCTACGCTATCCAACGCTTTCCATACTGTTGCACTCTTTGGAGTGGGAATAGTAATTTTTACCTCTACACTATCCAACGCTTTCCCTACTGTTGCACTCACTGTAGTTGGAATAGTAATTTTTACCCCTCCGCTATCCAACGCTTTCCCTACTGTTGCACCCACTGGAGTGGGAATAGTAATTTTTACCCCTATGCTATCCAACGCTTTCCCTACTGCTGTACTCACTGGAGTGGGAATAGTAATTTTTATCCCTATGCTATCCAATGCTTTCCCTACTGTTGCACTCTCTGGAGTGGGAATAGTAATTTTTACACTTCCACTATTGTACGGTAATAATATTGGATATTATTTAATTATATTATGTTACTATATATATATGTTTTAACAAATATGATTTAAAAAATGTTTTTTATAACTTTCATTAATTATTTAATTATTGTAAGTTAATTTAAGTATTTTTAAGTATATTTTAGTAATTAATTTTTAATATTAATTTAATTTAACATTGTTTTTAATAAAGTCGATATTTTTATAAACTATATTTTTGTAAACAATATTTTTTACTCTATATTTTTGTACTTACCTGTTTGTAGATACACACTCGATATTCTGTTTGTAGATATTTTGTCAACAATATTTGTGATAGTCGATATTATGTCCCTCGATATTATTTCAGTGATCCACAGACAACGAATACACAGCTACCGGGAGAAGGACACAGAATACAGGGACACACATAGACAACGACAACTAAAAGATACTCATACGCAAGGAAATATCCTGGGACATCACTTCAGAATCAGTTTGAACAACTTGGTGGTGGTCAGCTTGGTCATCTTGAACTGCTTGGTGGTGGTCAGCTTAGTAACATACCTCTTTTCCCACCTTCACTACTCTTGAACAGTTCCACAAGTGCTCCCCAGTGATCCTAACTGCACAACCACGTACTTTCCTGACTCATACTTGATCACCAAACTTGTTTTTTCCCTTGGGACATGAACAGAAGATTTACCACTTACTAGGTCCCCAACTTGTACCCTTACATACTTCCCCGCTTTTATTTTGATCATATCAGCACGTTTGTTTATCCGGAGCAAGACCAACATTCTTATTGACCAAACTCGTTAACTGTTCCACATCAGACTCACTCTTCAGGCATTTGGACAACTACACTGGACGAAAATAGTGTTAGCTTTTCTACCTCTCAACAATTCAAAAGGAGATTCTTTCGACCATTTGATGCACTCCCCAACCACCCTGTTCATTCTTTCAATGAAACCATTGGTTTGTAGGTGATACAATGAGATCTAGAGATGTCTCACCCGAATGATTCAAGAAAGCCCTAAAACTGGTGGATGACGAATTGAGTGCCAAAATCAGAAATGAGGGATTTGGTGAATCCTTCCCTCAAAAACATATCTCTAAGGAATTCCACTACTGTGTTACAACTGGGCTCTTTTTCCAACTTAAGCTCGGACCATTTAGAACAGTAATCCACCAGTAAAAGAATAAACTTAGAACCTCCAGGTAAGGAATCATAGGGACCCATGACAACGATCCCCAATTTTACCCCTGGTCCCAACAGGCGTTCAATAGGAGTGAGAGGAGGAGAAGAAATTTTCAAACTTTTGTTTGCTGATGCATATACCCAACAACCACCTCACCACCTCTTCAATGTCAGCATCCACTCTGGGCCACCAAAATGACTCACAAATGCGTTGTTTGGTTAATTTCGGGACAGGATGCCACTCATCCCTGCAAACTGCAACTATAACAATTTTGTGGAAAGTCTCAGAATGCTAGGGGTACCACATTTGCTCCCACCTCCACTCAAAATAGGCACAAGAGGCTTGTGCTCTGTCTGTAAACAGAAATACCTACACCACATGTATCACCGTAATTTTGCAATAGCCCTCCAACAAGTGAGCAACTCTTTCTCTATTACCGTGAATTGCAACTCAGCCTCTAGCAAAACCCTTGAGGTGAACGCAATGATAAATTCAGCTTCCCCATTTCTTTGGGAGAGGACAGCCCCCAACCCCACCTAACTGGTATCCACTGTGATGCAACACGGTAGTGAGGGATCAAACGGCTTGAGGGCCTTACTTTCACCCAACTGGATCTTAATTCATGTGAATGCTTCAGCACACTCTTTGTCCCACATGAATTTAGATTACTTTTTAGGTTTTGCCTGCACAGTGCTTGCGCTGTGGTTGAGAGATCTATTTTTTAAATATGAACTTAAAAGGGACTTACATCCCACCTCCTCTCTTTCCTGGCTTATCATTGGTTCCTGTTTGTGCCACTAACCATTCCTCCATTTCTATTTGCTGTAGCATATTTTCCTGCATTTACCAATGCTTGTTCCTCGTCTTCTTCTCTTATC
Organism: Lissotriton vulgaris; assembly: GCF_964263255.1. Lineage (NCBI taxonomy): Eukaryota > Metazoa > Chordata > Amphibia > Caudata > Salamandridae > Lissotriton > Lissotriton vulgaris. The sequence continues at coordinate 836,877,440 of NC_141695.1, forward strand.
AGTTTCCACCACCAAAATACTGTTAACATCCATTTTGGAGTAACTATCTTTTCATAAAGGTTTGTCTTTTACCACTGCAGCATATTTATATATAACAATTTTTAAGAGATTAAGTGATTTGCATAGAATCAAAGGATGTTGCACAGCGCCGCTGAGACTCAAACCCGGATTCCCCTCTCTCAATTTAGCAGCTCTGCCCCTGCGCCACACCCTCTCCACTCCGGTGTTATCTGCCAGGGGGCTCTTTCCTTCTCCCGGACGAAGATTGATGAAAACAGCTGTTCAAATTCACCACTCAATAATTGGCACTTATCTTTCTTTAGAAATCTTTTCAATGCAAACAAAAGAGCAATGACATTAAACATTACACATTGTGGCATCAAGACATATCCATACCGTAGCAATCACCCCTGTCCGCATCTTGGAACCCACGATCACACCCCGCCCACCTCCACCCAATTCATGGGCCAACAGTAAACTCTTTAAAGGCTTCAGAGAGAGATGGTATCACAACAAAATGCCCAAGACCAGGCCACAAAATATAATGAGATCAGAATTGCAAGAGCTGATGTAGTAGATTATCTTGATGGTATATTACGAAATAAATGGGAGGCTAGTAAGTTAGCTCATTACAAATATGGAGAGGGATGCTGGAAGTTACTATCCTTTAAGTCGAGAATAGAGTATTCTAAAAACATAATCAGAGAGATAGTATCTAAAGGAGCCTGCGGGCGATATAAAGAGGACTCAGATATAGGACTAGCATTCACAGATGTTTTTCAAGAACTATAAACAGAAGATCTTATAATCTCTGAGATGCAGTTAAAGAAATATCTTAGAGACACTGCTATGCGCGCACTGAAATTTGATCTAAAGTGGACTCAACTAGAAAATGAGTGTGGAGGAAGTTAAAGGGGCAATAAACAAGTTAAAGAGATGGATGCCCTACTTAATGAGTTTTATAAAACGCTATCCAATGAATTAAATTCAGTTTTGGCTGATTTGATGGGTGGGATATTTTCCCAGGGACATGAGATTCCACAATCCTGGGATAAGGCCGCTATCAGTCTAATTTTGAAACCCAAAAAAGACCCTAAGAGCTTTGAGTCATATAGACCGATTTCGCTACTTAACTGTGCTTATAAAATCTATACGCAGGTCTTAGCGAAGAGGTTAGAAAGAGTTACTGGCTTGTTGGTTCAAGAAGATCAGAATGGCTTCATTAAAGGACGTCAGTTGTAGGAGTTAACACATGATTTGGTAGGTGCCAAATCGTTGCCCCGATATTCATTCTATTTCCCACAGATTTTTGTCCATTTTTTCGGACAGCCCCTACTTTCATAGACCACTTTCTCTGTTAATATGCACTAATCCATGTCTCTTTCAATCGTTCAGGTGCAGTGCTAGCTCTGCTCTACACGTTCATACTATGTTCCGTTTAGCCACCATCAATCCCAGCGTCATCCAGAGCTGTTCCATAAGGGTTAGGTCAGTTGCTTCCCAGACATTTAGAAGGCACCACCCAGTGGCTATCTCCATTTTTTTTTTTTGTAAAACAATTTTTATTGCAGAGTTTGATGTGAATATTACAACATAATTGTAGTATTGCGTTGCGGGGCCTTAGATCCTTAGACACCATCCGATCATCATGTACACAGCCGTACAACCCACATCCCGGAGGTCGGGCGGCGTTTCACGTATTAACAGTACTTTGCTAATCCCATTGGGTAGCGCAGTCAACTTAGTTGGCCTCCCGCACTCTGCTTTTAGTTTTTCACCCCTCTCCCCCCCAAGAGCCATGAGTTCCTTAACATGTCCTTCGTGGCTACTGAGAGTCCTCTCTCCCCCCTCCCCCTCCCCTGCTCCCCCCCCCCCTGGTGTCTGTACCCGTGTCTGGTGTCGGAAGATCTCGTAGTGATGGAAGTGCTAGGTGTCTTAAATCGAGAAGAAAGAAGTGGGCATGTGTCTGGTGCAGGTGTTGGGTCCCAGGATCGCCTCCCCTAGGGTCCCTGATTCTATGCCTCCCCCTCCTCTTCGCTCTCCACTGCGCTATCCCTGAGAGCCTGAACCAGGATTTCCCACGCCATGGCCGCGTCTTGAGCTTTCTCATCTGAACTACGACGGGCCAGTTGGTACCTAATCGTGCTCTCCGCCGCTGCCCATTTCAGGAATTCGTTCAGCCACCGTGTGTGTGTTGGCGCTGCCCTTGCTTTCCACCCCCTGGTCAGCTCTCTCTTTGCAATAATTAACCCCATGTCTATGAATTTGCTTGACAGTTTGTTCTTGCGTGTGTGCGGAAACCAGTGTAGAATCGCCACTGCACCGTCATATTGTAGTTCTCTGTCCGCTACCTCGTTCAGGGTGTCACCCACCTCCCTCCAGTAGGTTTGCAAGTGAGGACAGTCTCTCAGCATATGTAGGAGACCCACGCGTAGTTGCGCGCATCTAGGGCACGCTGCGTCTTCTGCGCCAAAATACGTTGCTATTTTGAGCGGGGTGAGGTAGGCCCTGTGGATAATGTAGAGATGTATTAATTGGAAGCGGGCGTTTCTGGTGCTGTTCTTGGCCCTCCGAACCAGTTGGGACCATGTCGTGTCCGGGATTTCTTTCTGCAGTTCTGCCTCCCAATGAGTTTTAAGACGCGTGAGGGGTTGTGTATTTTCGGTATGCATTCTGGAGTAAAGGCACGTAACCGCCTTGAATGTCCCCGCCGCCATCATCGTGTATTGACACGCTAAGGTGGTCTTGGGTTCCATCAGTCCCTCCCCCCAGTGCGCCTGGATAGCTCTCACTACGGCTGCGTGCAATAAATAGTCCCCTCTGTGGAGGTCGTATCGCTCCTGCAAAGCCTGGTAGGGTATTAGTACCCCGTCATCGAAGAGGTCTCCCACCATTTGTAGGCCAGCCTCCTCCCAAAGTTGGATTCTCGACCAGTCTCCACCATGCGGAAGTGCTGTTATCATGCCTATCGGGATCTCGGGTGCATAGGGATGCTCCGGGCCGGTTCGCTTTTGCATGCGGTTCCAGCACAACCTCAACGTCCGTTCCTCCTGGGATAGGCCTCCCAGCACCAACTTTTGTTGTAGGGTTATATATGGTAGTATATGGCGGGGGGTGCCAATGTCTCTCTCCTGTTCCGGGCCCCGGTACACTCTCGCTACTTCCTGCGTGAAGAACTGCAGTTGTGCGGCCAGGTAATATAGCTCGAAGTCTGGAACTGCTAGTCCCCCTTCGGCTTTTGGGCGGGTCAGAGTCGCCAACGCTAATCTTCGCCTGCCCGTTCCCCATAGGAATGACACCAGTTGGGATTTCAGGCGTTTAAAAATCGTTCCCGGTATCCATATGGGAAGGGTCCTAAAGAAGTACAACAATCGTGGTAGAGCTATCATTTTGAGCAGTGACACCCGGCCTGTCATGGACAGGGGGAGGGTGGACCAGAAAGACATGTTGCCCTGCAGCGCTCGGACGCAGCGGCCTATATTACCATCCAGTAGGTCTGCGGGCTCGTGGTAGATGTACACCCCGAGGTAGTGTAGGCAGTCGGGTTCCCAGCGTAATCTGGGATGGGCCAGGGAGCATTCTTCCGATTTTCGGATGGGGAAGAGGCAAGATTTTGCCCAGTTCACTCTTAAGCCAGAGACCTCTCTGAGTCGCGCTAGGAGCTCTTCAGCCCCCTCCACTGCCTCTTCAGCGTTGTCCAAAAACAACAGGAGGTCATCTGCGTATAATGATATATAGTGTCGGGACCCTCCCACCTCCAAACCGCGATAGTATTCGCCGCTTCTAGCCAGTGCCGCTAGAGGCTCTACCGCTAGAGCGAACAGTAGGGGGGAAAGTGCACACCCCTGCCTAGTTCCCCTATGAACTTCATAGCGCTCCGATATCAAAGCTCCCACCTTCACTCTGGCTCCCGCCGACGCATAGAGTACCCTCGTCCACCGTATGTAACCTTCGCCTAGACCAAATCTTTGCATCACCTTGTATAAATAACTCCACTCCAGGCTGTCGAAGGCTTTCTCTATATCGATCGCCAATACCATGGGGGCTCTCGCGTTTGGTGGAGGATCCGCTAACAACCGAAGTAGTCTACGGATATTGTGCGACGTGTTCCTGGTTGGAATAAATCCCGACTGGTCCCCGTGGATTAGGCCCTGCATGTGGGATACCAGCCTGGTGGCCAGTATTGTACTTAAGATTTTATAGTCCGCCGTCAGCATTGACAACGGTCGGTACGAGGCCGGGTCAGTGCTTTCTCTACGCGGTTTTAAAAGGGGGATCATTATCGCCTCGCGCATCGATTGCGGTAACGTGCCCCTCGCTTTGGCTTCGGTATAGATTATTTGGAGTCTTGGGGCTAGTAGATCTATATATTTCCCATAGAACTCAATGGGCAAACCGTCCATTCCCGGTGTCTTATTGCGCGCCATTCTTTTTATTGCCCCCCTGATGTCTGTCAGGGTGATCGGGCCTCCGATGGCATCAGCGTGGTCTTGGTCTAGGTGGGGTAGTTGTACCTCGGCCAACAAGGCGTCTATTGCCTCGGTCTGGTTCTCCAGCTCCCGGCTGTAGAGCCGTTCATAAAATACCCTAAAACAATTCAATATGCTCGGTTGAGTGTTGTAGACCACGCCATCTGGCCCTTTCAGGGACAGAATCGGGGAATTGCCTCTGCTAGGGTTGGCCAGCCAGGCTAGGAGCGTCCCCGCTTTATCCCCCTCAGCCAGAGTCTTAGTCAGGTATGTCTTGTAATCGAAGCTGCGGAGGCGCTCCACCTCCACCGCCACTGCCTCTCGCGCTGTGCATACCCTTTCTTGGAGGTCGGGGCGGTTAGGCCGTTCCTTTTCCGCCGTTCTCAGTTTCCTCTCGGCCTTATCCAAATCGTCCATTAAAGTCCTCCTCGCGCCCGCAAACTTCCCTATACAATGTCCTCTTACCACTACCTTGAGTGCGTCCCATTCTATGGCTCTGGAGGAAGCAGTGCCTTCGTTCTCTGCAAAGTATTGGGAGATCCTGTCCTCTAACGCGGCTCGGAAAGGCGGGTCATCCAACGTATCAGGCCGGAGCCGCCACGTCGGGATCCGCGCAATCTCGGTCATCCAATCAAGCGTTAAGAGCAAGGGATTGTGGTCTGATATCGTGCGTGTTAAATATTCAGTCCGGACTACCACTGGTAGTACCGGTGGGGAGCCTAGGAAGGCATCCAGGCGGACATGGAGGTCGTGTAAACTGGAATAGAAGGAATAATCCCTCTCCGTTGGATGTTGTAAGCGCCATACATCTGTCAGGCCCCACTGCGCTTGCCAGTTCGTTCTATGCTTCGCTAGTCGGTGTATCGGGGATGTCTGCAGTGGCGGGTGCGACCTATCTAATGAGGTGTCCTCTATAGAGTTGAAGTCCCCTCCCATCAGCACTGGCCCGGTGAAATAGGTAGCCAATACCCCAGATAGTCTAGTGAAATATGATGCCTGCTCTACGTTTGGCGCGTAAATGCTGCAGAGTGCTATATGGCGGCCTCTAAGTAAGCCCTCGACTGCTACAAATCTCCCATCGGGATCTACCGTGTGCCTGGTGACCTGGAAGGGAACCTCCGCTCGAATCCAAATTAGGGCTCCCCTAGCAAATGCTGAGTATGATGTGTAGAACAGGTGACCCCTCCATCTCCTTTGCAGTGCAACACCCTCCTTTTTGGTTAGATGGGTTTCTTGTAGGAAGGCTATGTGGACCCCTCTGCGGACTAAGTAGGAATGTATTTTGCACCTCCTTGTCATTGAGTTCAGACCCGCACATTCCAGGATATACATTTCAATGCCCCCACATTATCCATTGTCCGGTTGCATTCGGCCCATGTCCATTCCCTTTCGTGACCAGATTACGGGTTCGACACCAATCCCGCCTGCCCTCAACAAAACGTCAGAACTTTCAGAACACCTTCTCTGAGCTCCGTCCCCCCTCAGCTCAGTCCCCCCCTCCCCCCCAACTATGCCCTGAGTCACCCCAACCTCTCCGGGCTCCCCCCCCCCCCCCAGAACAGGACCTAACTGCAAAAGAGCTATCCCCATCCAAACTAGAGAGCAACGCACTCTCAAATCTACCTACTCCGCAGTCTGTACTACGGCGGCCTTATGGGCCTCTGGGTGCGTGTACTAGTTTCTGTTACTTTCAGTTGCCCACTCTGTTCCCCCCGCCCTGTAATGTGCGTCAAGACTCACGTAATCCAGTCTCACAACTGCCTGCTCAAGTGTTCATGTTCGCCGTACTAGCCATTTCCGTCCTTGCCAGTTCTTTATGTTTCACAGTCAGCTGCCGAAGATTTCTTCCGACGTTTGCGGCGTGACCTTCGGGTCCTTTGTGCTTTCCCCCTCCGATAATTCAGTCTCCGATCCTGTGCGCAGCTCCTCCGAGTTCGAGTCTCTCTCCAGTGGTGTTGACGCTGTGCCAGAAACCTCTTTCACTGCTTGTAGTGCTGCTTTTCGCTCCTCTCCCGTCTGGAAGTCCGTCGGCTTTTTCGATCCTTGTCTATGCCTCCGGATCCGCTTGGATTGCCTTGTCGGGCGCTGCTGGAGCCGTTGGAGCTCGCTTTCGGCTCTGTAGCGGGCCCCGTCCGTTCCAGCCTTGTAAGTGTCCCACCAGGCCCACGCCTCTGCTGATGTCGCGAAGAACAAAGCCTTTTCATCCACTATTATTCGGAGCTTGGCCGGGAATAAAAGCGAGTATTGTAGTCCCTCCGTGCGCAATTCCTTCTTAAGGGACAGGAACGAAGCACGCAGTTTTTGGGTTTCAAAGGTGTAGTCCGGGAATAATGTGACGTTCTTATTATCGACTTGGAAGGGACCCATGTCCCTCGCACGCTGCAGTAACCAGTCCCTGTCCCTGTAGTGGAGTAGTTTGATCACCACCGGTCGAGGGGGTAGTCCCGGTTTCGGGGGCCTAGCCGGAACTCGGTGTGCTCGTTCTATGGTGAAGAAGGGGGACAGGCCCTCCGGGGCCACCACCGTTCTCAGCCAGTCATCTAAGTATCCCACCATGTCCGCTCCTTCTGTTTTTCTCTGGAAGGCCTACTAAGCGCACATTGTTCCGCCGACTGCGATTTTCGGCGTCCTCCGCCCGTCTTTCCAGTGCTTGTATGCGGTCTAGCGCTTCGGCAAGCATCCCTTTCGTGGCTTTGTGTTCCGGCACGATGTCCTTCAGGGTGATTTCGGCCTCTTTGACCCTGTCGGCCAATTTTCCATGGTCAGCTCTCAGGAGCCCCAGCCCTGTCGACACTAGGGCGTCCTTTGTGGCAGCGATAGCGTCAAGGATCTTGTCCTGCATCAGTTGCAGCTCCGATGGGGGCTGTTGAGTGTTCTCCGGGGTGTCCGTGGTCGGGCCCCCGTCCCCCTTTGGTCCCCGTGGTTTACCCATTTCGTCCCTATAGGATCTGCCGGCTCCGCCGAGGCAGCCGCTCAGGGTGGTGGTGGTTCTTGAGCCGCAGGTGCTAGCGCCTTCCCCTCGGTCGCGTCTGTCGGGTTCCAGGGACCTTGTCGCTATGGAGGTGCGTTTGCTACTCAGGGGAGCAGTAGAGGCGTCAACGGCCTTCCCTCCTTGCACTGGGGCCCAGCTGCATTCGGACCCCTCTCCCTGCTCGGGGATCTCAGCTACTTCCTTTGGGCTCCTCACCTCTAGGCTGCTCTTCGTCGCGGTCGTGTGTAGTAATGGCCGCCACTCCGGTCCCCCCGGTCGCACTCCTGTCCACTTGGGGGGAGGGGGAGAATAGGGCCCAGTGCCGGGGTGTCGAGTCCTTCTCTGCTGTCGCTGGACCTCCGGGGGTCACACTGGGGAGTGCGGGGGCTCCACACCGGTGCTGTCATAGGCAGCCCAGAACCCTCGTGTAGCCCCCTACAATGTAATTCCGCCGTTCCGCTGGGCTTCAAGGCCAGGGATCGGGCACGATCTTCATGGGGAGGTGGGGGTGCCCTCGCAGCAGTGCTCACTGCGCCCAGTGCGCTGCCGTCCGGATTTTGCACTATGGGGGCCAATGCCGGGGCCCTCAGCGCAGGTCCCAGTTAAGCAGGGCCCCGCCGATGACGTGCAGGCACCCCGCCGGTTGCTCCCAAGCGGGCCGAGCCGGGCGATCTGCCCACCACTCTTAACGCGTTGTCCCCGCTGCCACCTCACCTCTTATGCACAGGGCCTCCGGGCCGGAGCCATCGGCAGTCGCTGGCCGTCGCAGTGCCCCAACCCAGCAACCAAGTGTTGTTGGTGCCGCGGGATCCGCCGCCTTAGATACCCGCGTTCGCGGCTCCGCTCTCGCCGCTTGAGCGGGTCTCCACTTCCCGGGCTGCAGGCCCGTGAGCCGGGGTGTAGAGTGTGTCGCCCCCGGTCCGGGAGTTCACCAGGCCACTCGAGCTCCGCACAGCTGCTCACGAGGGCCGGATCCACTGGGGCGCCAAGTCAGGATAAAACCGCTACTCGCTCGGTACAGGTCCGCAATCTCCGCTCCGCAGGGCACTAGGGGAGACCTGTCGTTTGCCAGCAGCCGCCGGCGATTTCTCACGCCGCCATTTTGCACCTCTCCAAGTCGGGCACTCCGCAGTCCGTTCCGCCCGTTGTAGTCGTCCAGCCGGCTCGCTACTCCACCAGAGCAGGCACAGATGGTAGCCGTGGGATCGACCCGAGTTTCACGGGGATCCCACGCCTGGTCACGGATGAATTCAGGATAACCGGGCTGAGGGTCGGGAGCCTCTCTAGGCTGTGTCCGTCCTCATCGGCTGCTAGCCACGCCCCCCCCAGTGGCTATCTCCATGTCGCTCCCACAGATATTTAAACAGGCAACAACTAACCCCCAGAACTGCTGAAGTAATGGGCAGCTCCATAACATGTGAAAGAATGTCCTCTCCCGACCACATTTCTTAGGGCACTATGCGGTCTCTGTCCTACCCATTTTCACAAAAGTAATACATGCATAAGAACAAAAGTTACTTACCTGTAATCTGTGGTTCTCCAGTATTGGTATCTTTCATAGATTCACATGCCTAAATCATTCCCCGTCGTCGGAGTGGGAGTACCACGGTACATAAAAATAGCAATAATTATGCATAACATAGCTACATCCTAGTTAGATTAGAACCAGGAAGTGAAAAAGCTAGAAATCAATAGGAAACATCTTTTTAATAGCATGACTTGTCCAAGTCATTATATATTGTCCAGACTACAGCCAATCAGGCGGCAGCAACCTCCAGAATGTTCTCCTCAGAGGCTCAGGCTCTCAGATTTTCTAGCACAAGTGTGATCTACAGTGACAACAAAAGCATGGGAGGTGGGAGGGTTGTATGTGAATCTATGAAAGATACCAATACTGGAGAACCACAGATTTCAGGTAAGTAACTTTGTTCTTCGCCAGTATTGGGGTATCTTTCATAGATTCACATGCCTGAATCAGAGTAGAGAGTAATCCATAATGATATTCGTGATATTCTGATCATGACATAAACACCTGCATATCAGAGACAATATGAACTCACAGATATAGATCTCTTATTTTATATATATATATATATATATATATATATATATATATATATATATATATATATATATATATATATATATATATATATATATGTAAAATATATATATATATATATATGACATATATTTATTCATAAACAATCCTATAAGATATTTAGGTACGAAAATATCAAGAGGAGGAGGGAAGAACAGAGACTCACCTTATTTAAAAAGATAACGGAGAACCGCCTTTCCCACAGACGTGTCTGCATTGCTGCTAGCCTCCAGACAATAGTGCTTAGTAAAGGTGTGCCTGCTGGACCACGTAGCAGCTCTGCAGATTTGATGAAGAGGACCCCAGCAACGAGAGCAGTAGAGGAAGAGATTGCTCTAGTAGAGTGCGCTCTCGGAGTTGCTTGTAGTGGTCTGCCTGCATGCTGATGGCAGAAACAAATTGCAGCAGAAATCCAATGAGCAATGGATTGTTTGGATATTGGGTGTCCTGTACGCATCCTTCCATAAGCTACAAATAGCTGATCAGATTTCCTAATTGAGGTTGTCCTTCCTTTGTAAATAAAATATGAGACACCTCTTAACATCAAGAGTATGCAAAGTCTTTTCCACAGGGGATTGAGGATTAGGAAAGAAAGTCTTTAAAATGACAGGTTCGTTGAGATGGAAGTCCGAAGGGACTTTAGGCAAAAGAGTGGGGTTTGTGCGAAGCACAACTGAATCCTTGGTGAATTGTAGGTAAGGCGGTTTTATAGTGAAGGCTTGAATGTCACTGACCCGCCTACCAGATGTGAGAGCTAATAGTAGAGATGCCTTCCATGAAAGAAACTTCAAATCTGTCTTATGAATAGGTTTGAAAGAATGGTGCATGAGTTGTGAGAGCACAACGTTAAGATGCCAGGACGGAGGTGAATGGCGGATGGGAGGGAACATCCAAAATAATCCCTTAAAGAACTGCTGGATGATCCTGGAAGAGTAAAGAGAATTGGAACCATCCCGCCGGAATCTGGAGATAGCCACTAAGAATACTTTAAGGGTAAAATGTGAAAGGCCTGATCTTGCCAGATGCAAAAAGAAAGGTAAAATTTGTTCCGGTTTTGCCTGAATTGGATGAATGTTGGTGGCTTGGCACCAAAGGCAAAATCGTTTCCATTTGAGCCTGCATGTCTTTATTGTGGAAGGAGCCCTAGCATTGACCAAGACTTCTCTGTAGTCAGTAGGAATGTCTAAGTGAGCGAATTCAAAGTGCTCATGTGTCAGGCCGCTAAGTGCAGGGATGCAGAATCCGGGTGGCAGATCTGTCCGTTCTGAATGGATAGAAGGTTCGGTATTGGTCGCAACTGAATGGGATCGCCCTCAGAGAGAAGGAGGAGTTCGGTGAACCAGAACTGGCAAGGCCACCTGGGAGCTATGAGTATCAGACGACAAGGCTCCTTCTTAATTTTCTGGAGAACCCTGGGAACCAACGGTATCAGTGGAAAATTGTAGGCATAGATCCGCGACCAGTTCATCGTAAACACATTCCTGCATGATCCCTTGTGGGGAAGCCAACTTGTGAAGAATGGGCATTTGCGGTTCAGACTGGTCGCGAACAGGTCCAGATCCGGCCGACCCCACTACTGGAAGATCTGATCCAAAGTTGGTTGATGGAGCTCCCACTCATGATTGGATATTGACGATCTGCTGAAGGAATCCGCGAGAACATTGGAAACTCCTTTGACATGGATTGCTGTAAGACTTATCCGATGTTTGATCGCTCAATCCCAAATTTCTTAGGCTTGTTGAGACAATAGAGCAGATCTTGTCCCTCCCTGTTTGTTCAAGTAGTGCATATTTGTCGTGTTGTCTGTCCGGATCAGCACTGACGCCCCCCGAGAATGATGGTGCGAAAAGACTTTAGGGCTAGGAAGATCACCAGCAATTCCAAGCAGTTGATATGCCAAGTTCGTTGTTGAGCATCCCATCTTCCGCTGACTGTTAGTTCTTGTACGTGAGCTCCCCATCCCTCGAGGGAGGCGTCCGTGGTAACCACAAAGCTCGGGGCTTCTATTTTTTTTGTCAAATCTGTTTATTGTCATTTATATTATTTAAACATTACAATAAATGCAGTCTGCTATACATCACATAAGCTCGGGGCTTCTATTAGGCATGAACAGCCTGCTGTTACATTTGTCTTGCAAGTCCACCACTGTAGAGCGTCCCTTATTCGAGGAGTGATGTAGATGAGATCGTTGAAGGATCCCGAGACTTGTAGCCACTGTTTGTTGAGTTCCTCTTGTAGAGGTCTCATCCTGAAACAGTAGTTTGGGATCAGGGGAATGCAAGATGAAAGCATCCCCAGAAGCGACTTGAACAGCCGGACTGAAACGCGCCTTCTTGATCGCAGTAACTGAGCGAGTTTGCATAGTTTCAGTTGCCTTTCGTTTGAGACAAAGGCTTGTGTACGCACAGGGTCTATGGTGGCTCCCAAGAACGTTCATTCTTGCGATGGGACAAGGTGAGATTTGTTGAAATTGATGGAGAGACCCAGAGATTGGAACAGGGACAGACATCTCTGAGTGTGGACATTGGCGATTTTGAAAGAATTCGCCTTGATAAGGCAGTCATCTAGATAATAAAAAATCTGAATTCCTTCCAGCTGAAGGTGTGCAGCCACCAGTGCTAAGACCTTGGTAAAGACCCATGGTGCGGAACATAGTCCGAAAGGCAGGACCTTGAACTGCAAATCCTTGCCACCACTCTGAACCTCAAGAACCTTCTGTGTCTGGGTAGACTTGGTATATGAAAATAAGCATCTTGGAGGTCGAGGGTGGTCATATGATCCCCTGCCGTAAGGAGTTGAAGGATCTCCTGAAGAGTTAACACCCGAAAGGACAATTTTTTGAGATATTTGTTAAGGGAGCGAAGATATAGAATGGGACGCCATTCCCCTGATTTCTTTTTTATCAGAAAGAATCTGGAATAAAAACCGGTTCCTCTTTGCAATCAGAAAACTACTTCGATCGCTCCTTTTCGTAACATCAAATTTATATGGCTGGGATGCCCGCCACCCCCTCCCAACACCAATCCCCAAGGATGGGAGAAGTCGGACACAGGTTTGAACTTTTGGAAGGCGGGAGGGAGTCACCCTCCCGGCCGTATTTATTAAAATATGAAACAAAATTTAAAACATTAAATAAAAGTTTCATCATTATGTACAATTTTACATTTATTACATTTCGATGAAGACATGTTCTTTGGCTAACCTTAACAGATCTCTAATACAAAGGTTTCCTAGCCGAGTCTAACATCCTGCAAATGCATACATTCTAAATTAAAATTGTACATCCTAGCATTAAGGGCCAACGGCAAGGTCTTAACCAGATCCCTACTACCAAACTCACCCTCACGGTGTGAGTGGCGCATGCGCAGAGGACTCTACCCTCATTGCCAACTGTAACTTCCCTTGTCATGGTGGGGGCCCCCTTTCCACTCGACGCCATCTTAAAGGTCGTCCGAGTTCCCGTGTGAGGTATCTGTAGGAAGGACAGCGTGGACTCCCCCCCATCCCCACACTCTCTATCCGCCGTCGCGGATATCTGGCCCCCGGGAAATTAGTAAGAGGGGCATCTAGCCGCCTCCCCCCTGGGAGGGGCCTATGGCCATCTCCCCCTAGGCGACCCATCCTTAGTGGGTGCCGCCTCCCCGTGGAAGGGGCCAATGGCCGCCTCCCCCCGGGCGCTCCCATCCATTCTGGGTGACGCCCCCCTCTAGGGACCTTGAAATTACTGCTCACCGATCATGACCTTACCGCCCGACCAAAAATAAATACGACAGTTGTTTACCTACTAAGGAAAGAAAAAATCTGACATAGCCTTGATGTGTCATCAATTGCTCTCTCCTACTAAGAAAAAACCATTATCCTATAGGCAGAAGTTATATCCTTATCTTACACAATCCTCTACTTTTTCTACAAAGGAAAAAAGGCCTATTCATCTATTCTTCAACAAATCTTTATTTAAACAAACATTGCCATAAGGGGCTGGTGGGTGGGTCAAAATTGCCGCTTGTTCCGTCAAGGGCTCACGAGCAACGAGTGGGTGCAGCCTTCAGAGCACAGGAACAAGAGGACGCTTCTTCGGATTCCCGCTCTATTTATTCTTCTGCGGGAGGGCGTGTACCCTCCTTCGGTATGCCTACTGGGCGTGGTCTTCTGTGTAGGTGTCTAGGACAACCCCTCTTGGGCGGGAAAAGGCGCGCCCCGGCTACGCCACTTCGGGCATACCAGCCGAGCCACGCCCCCCGCCCAAAATGGTTTCCCGGGGGATCGGGGCACCCAACAATACGTTCGGGGGGACCGAGTGGTCGCCCCTTTCCATATGGCCGGGATGCCCACCACCCCCTCCCAACACCAATCCCCAAGGATGGGAGAAGTCGGACACAGGTTTGAACTTTTGGAAGGCGGGAGGGAGTCACCCTCCCGGCCGTATTTATTAAAATATGAAACAAAATTTAAAACATTAAATAAAAGTTTCATCATTATGTACAATTTTACATTTATTACATTTCGATGAAGACATGTTCTTTGGCTAACCTTAACAGATCTCTAATACAAAGTTTTCCTAGCCGAGTCTAACATCCTGCAAATGCATACATTCTAAATTAAAATCTTACATCCTAGCATTAAGGGCCAACGGCAAGGTCTTAACCGGTGTCAGATCCCTACTACCAAAACTCGCCCTCACGGTGTGAGTGGCGCATGCGCAGAGGACTCTACCCTCATTGCCAACTGTAACTTCCCTTGTCGTGGTGGGGGCCCCCTTTCCACTCGACGCCATCTTAAAGGTCGTCCGAGTTCCCGTGTGAGGTATCTGTAGGAAGGACAGCGTGGACTCCTCCCCATCCCCACACTCTCTATCCGCCGTCGCGGATATCCGGCCCCCGGGAAATTAGTAGGAGGGGCATCTAGCCGCCTCCCCCCTGGTAGGGGCCTATGGCCGTCTCCCCCTAGGCGACCCATCCTTAGTGGGTGCCGCCTCCCCGTGGAAGGGGCCAGTGGCCGCCTCCCCCCCGGGCGCTCCCATCCATTCTTGGTGGCGCCCCCCTCTAGGGACCTTGAAATTACTGCTCACCGATCATGACCTTACCGCCACAGGCCGGATAGTTGACCGACTATCCGGCCCCCCCTACTCCTCCTAAAGGTCATGCTTCCTCAAACCCCTCAGCCATGCTATGAAGTCTCCTATGAGTAAGTCATTCCCCTCCCTGGACAGATGAACCCCATCATTCAGATACATGTGATCACCCCGAATACACCCGTGAGGAATGCTATGCAACTGCGAAGAGCGAAACAATTTACCAATTTTATTGTTAACCCTTTTCACTGAATGGTTCAGTGCTGACACCGAAAGGCCCCCCCGCCATACCTTCCTGGGAATCATGTGGGACCAGGCAATCGTGCACCCCGGGACTCTTTTAGCCAACCAGCTAACAGCCGACAAGGTGTGTTCCAATATCACTCGTCTACCCAGTGTCACCAAGTCATTGCCCCCCAGGTGTACTATGACTACAGATGGCGGTGACCTTTGCCGCCCTAAGAGACCCTCAAAAAACGATTCGAATTGGTCAAAACAGAGCCCGCCCTTCCCATGGAAGGTCACTCTGTACCCGTATTCCCCAGCTGCGTGAGTCGCGTCACCTGCCTTGAATACGTCCCCGGCGCGCCTCACATATGAGTGGCCCACGACCCATACCACTCTCTCTCCAGTCGGTGATCCTTGACCGCTGGTCTCCTGGTGCTGGGTCGACTGCAAATTCCGCCCCGCGTGACAGGCTCGCGAAACTGTAATTCAAACAAAAGACAAGAAGCGTGAGTGCATGTCAATTGATCTTTACAACATGTGCAATTGCACATACCTTTTGAAGCAATTCGAGGACCAACGTCCCAACTGTTTCACTTCCTCCGCACTCTGACCCCTGGCTGTAGCCTCAGTAGCAGCCCCTATCCTAAAGGAGTGGGTCCCAAAATCGCACGGGTCCATGCCCGCAGCAGCGATTGACAGTGCTAGTACCCTCTGGAACTGAAATCTCGTCAGTGGGGTGCCATCCTTGTGCCTCAGCAAACTCCCCCCCCATGTAGCCGCCCTTAGTGCCAAGTATTCCTCTATACACTTTATCGGGCACGTGGGGGACCCTCGCGCGCGCTGCACGACAACACTATTTCCCATAGCCCCCTGGTCAGTCTTGGACCTGGCTATCGAGACCACCATCGAATCACCCCTAATTTGGACGTGATCCCTGCACAAGCCTCCCTCAACATCTTTCTTGTTCCTTGCGACCAGTTCGCTCACCCGCATAGCCCCATGGAATGCCAATGCGAAAGCTGCCCGGAACAGAACTGCTTCGAAATGGGAGGAGCACGTCTCGTCCAGTTTTGCTATGAGTAGAGACAACCTGTCTAAGCCAATCAGGCGCCTCGTATCCTGCTTGCGACCCTCGAGTCGCTGCCAGCCGCGAAGGGCTTTCTTAACCAAAAAGGAACCGGTCGGGTCTTTAATACCATGCACCTGCGCCATGAATGAAATGGCCGCCCTATGCCTACTGGCCGTTGCCGCTGATCGGCCTTCTCTGTGCAGCGCTACCAGAAACCCCAGGAAGGATTCCTCCTGACCCCAGCTCTGTCTCCCTGTTGGACCCAAAAATGTGCAGTAGGAACGAAACGCTCCTTCGTATGCCTTCCTTGTCCTGGGGGCTAAGCTTGCTGCCACGAGGTCTTGTAATCCGGGGCACCGATTAGCCATAGCGCTTCGGGGAACGGTGCCGCCGCTAGGTCCGCTGTGGGTAGATAGCCCCTGAACGCCTGCATATGTGAACGAGAGAGTGCATCAGCTGCATGATTCAGTACGCCTGGCACATGTTTCGCCCTGAACTGTACATTCAATCTCATGCAAAGTAGTACAATTTCTTTCAACAATCTCAAGATCCACTTGCAGCGGGCTGCCTGCTGGTTAATGTACTCGACCACATTCATTTTTTCAGACCAAAACACCACTGAGCGGTCCCTGAAGTTGTCTGGCCATGCCATCAGAGCACCCCAAATGGGGAATAACTCCAAGAACCCAATGTTACCTGTGAGACCGCTGGAGTGCCACCACGTCGGCCATATTTGCGCCGACCATCGGTTACCAAAGATGGCACCAAATCCCACGCTCCCAGCTGAGTCAGTCCACAGACCAAGTTCGTCCAAAGACGCTGGTGGCTTGTTCCACACAACTCGACCGTTGAAGTCCGCCAGAAATGCCAACCAAATGCGCATATCCTGGCGAACCTCTGCCGACAGTTTCGTACGGTGGTGTCCCTCCTTGAGACCCACCATAGCTTGTGCAATAGAGCGTGAGAAGGGGCGGGCCATTGGCATCACCCTCAAGGCAAAGTTAAGCTGACCCACTGTTTGCTGTAACTGGTGCAGGGTCACTTTCTCCTTGCCCAGGCATTGTATCAGGGAAGCCCTGAATTTGGCTACCTTTTCCCCCGGTAAACGGAAACACCCTTCCACTGAATCGAGCTCAATTCCCAGAAACTCCAGTGAAGTAGATGGTCCGACCGTCTTACCTGGTGCCAGTGGGACTCCGAACTCCCGCATGAGGATGCAGAAGTCCCGTAACGCCTGCGCACAACTCGTATCGCCGGCTGCACCCAAAAAACAGAAAGTCATCTAAATAATGCATCACATGCTTATGGCCCGTGGCCTCAGTGAATACCCACTGTAAAAAACAGCTGAACATCTCAAAATAAGCACAAGAAATGGAGCAACCCATTGGCATGCATTTATCCATGTAATAACTCCCTTGAAATGCAAAACCTAGCAAGCGCTGATCCTGTGGGTGTACAGGGAGCAACCGGAACGCCGATTCGATATCTGATTTCGCCATCAGCGCCCCGGGGCCCAGGCGATTTAACATGGCCACGGCATCATCGAACGATGCGTACCGCACTGAACAAACTTCGCGGTCAATGGCTTCGTTCACCGAAATACCCCTTGGGGCGGACAAGTTATGAATAAGTCTAAACTCACCAGGGTCTTTCTTCGGGACAACCCCTAACGGGGAACATATGAACTCCGCCACCGGCGGGCGCTGAAAAGGCCCTGCCACTCGCCCCAAGCTGACTTCTTTTGCAATTTTCTTCGCTGCAACGCTTGGGTTGTGTTGGACAGATAACTGGTTTTTACAAAAGGAGTCCCCCCGAAAATCCCCCGCCGGGATGTGGAAGCCATGTAAGAATCCCTTCCTCAACACCCCAGCGGATACATGATCAGGGTATTTGTTCAACCAAGGAGTCAGAGCCATGATATCAACAGGTGTAGGCAATCGGTTACAAAGTCTTACCTCACTCTTGCTTAGACCCCCCTTTTCCTCCCGTCCCGCTGTTTTTAGATCTACAGCTACTCTCCGGGTGTGAGGAGTTCCCACAGCCTGCACATGCATGCCTGAACCTACATGTTCCCTGGGGTCTGTTACAGTTGCCTCTATTCGAAGCCCCAACAAACCCCATGCTTGCCGCCATTCCCGCCGGTCTTGGGCGGATAGTCCCCACCGGCGCCCGCTCGAAAGGGCACCGCGGGCTTTTGGCGGACAAACCCCGACCCGCTCCGGCTCGGCGAGGACGTGCCTGCCGCCCCTTGCAAGAGCTACTTGTGCCATGACACTGAGTCAAGGCAATCCCAAGTCAAAGTAGCATCAAACTCTTTCGCTTTCCGGAATTTCATATCATAACCTTTCCATTCGTCCCCCTCATACATGGAATAAAAATCCATAATCCTATTCTGATAGCAAGTCAACTCGGTCATCAGTTCAGGCTTTCGTTCCCCCATGACTGCAATAAATATGGAAAAGGCCTTAACCCAGTTCGTTACCGTCTCATCAACCCTGAATTCCGCCATCTTGGCGCGCCACACACTGGGATGCCATAAATCTTTCTGGGATTTTGCATATTCCATCTCGCGATGGTCAGTCAATAATGAAAACATGTTAACATATTTCTCCCCCCATATTAGTTCTTTTGTGGCCATAGGGATGTGCTGTGCCACCCTTTCCCGCCTCGAGGGTAATGAACCCTCCCCCGCCATTGGCAATGTGTGCTTACCAGGTTCGGCCGTTGTTTCTGCCGCCTTTTCCTGACCAACCGCAGGTCCTCCCGGCACCACCTGTGGGGGAACAAGAGGAACATTCGCCGTCGCGGCCTCTCTCGACTGCCGCAATTGCTCGATTATTAGCCTGGCCTCCTCGGCCGGGTCCCCCGCGGCCACTGCCCCCCGCTTTCTTCTTGAGCCATGGCAACACCGTCGCTAACTGGATGGCCAATTCGGGGGGCATCTCCTCATCATTAGCGGGAGTAATTACAACCGGGATCGGCAAACCTATATCTGGGTTTGGTACTGGGATGTCCACCGGCGTGACAGGGGCGACTGGGGGTACCTCAGGAACCGGGACCTCCCCCGAAACCGCCCTCCTCTTGACCCGCTTCCCCCTACCCTCGGGGACGACTCCCGGCAAGGCCGGGCCTATTACCTTCTTAGGACGACTTGAGTTGCTCAGGGCCGCCAACTGTTTCTTAACCTCCGACAAACCTCGACCGATCGAATCAACTTTTCCGAGCTTTCGGTCCATGCCGGCCATTCGGTTCGACAACAGGCGCAATACCTTCTCCATCTCGGAGCCTTTTCCTGCTTTCTTGCCAGCCATGGTTTCGAGTATTCTGCTCTTAGTTGATCAACGAGGTCCTGGATCCTTCGTACTCCAAATAACTGAAAGAGAAACAACAAGATTACAAGTTCTCAAATTTGCCGCTTGTTCCGTCGAGGGCTCACGAGCAACGAGTGGGTGCAGCCTTCAGAGCACAGGAACAAGAAGATGCTTCTTTGGATTCCCGCTCTATTTATTCTTCTGCGGGAGGGCGTGTACCCTCCTTCGGTACGCCTACTGGGCGTGGTCTTCTGTGTAGGTGTCTAGGACAACCCCTCTTGGGCGGGAAAAGGCGCGCCCTGGCTACGCCACTTCGGGCATACCAGCCGAGCTACGCCCCCCGCCCAAAATGGTTTCCCGGGGGGATCGGGGCACCCAACCATATGTTCGGGGGGACCGAGTGGTCGCCCCTTTCCATTTGGGCAAAAAGCACCGAGAGGTGAGCTGGAGGTGGTCCTCTGGGAGGAGAATTTGGAGGGAATTTCACGAACTTTAGAACATGGCCTCTGGCTACAATGTCCAAGACCCATTTGTCTGTTGTTATGTGTGACCAATTTGAGTAGAAACGGAAGAGTCTTCCTCCAACTTTTAAAGGGGTAAGCGGTTGAGCAGGTGGCAGGTATCACTGCTACTTGGGTGTATCATGGCCTCTGTAAGTTGACTTCCTTCTGTTTTGTGAGTAGGAGGAAGATGGTTGCTGTCTGAAAGACTGTTGGCGTTGGGAAGAGTAATGTTGGTTACTTTGATAAGACTGATATCTTTGCTGGTTCTAAGTCCTTGATTAGAAAAGGATCCGCAGACTCTGGCTCCACAAAAGGGCTGCTTACGAAACTGAAGAGTTCAGAGCGACCTTCCAATTTCGGTATCCTTTTTAATAGCCTGTAGGGCCTCGTCAACATGCTGACCAAAAAGAGACTCGCCATCAAACGGCATATGAAATTATTTTAGCCTGAACCTCTTGGCGAAACGATGTTGATTTCAACGAGCCCTGCCTCCGCAGGACTGCGGCACCTGCCAGTTGTCGAAAACCTGTAGATGCAACATCCACTGATGAATCAATAATCTCAGCTGAGATTCGTTCCCCTTCCGGGAGGATCTTAAGTGCCTTTGACTTAGAAGGTTCAGGCAACATGTCGATGTAGGGAGAAATGTCAGACCACATCTGTCTATTGTATCGTCCTAAGATAGCCAGAGAGTTAGCTGCACAGACGGTTGTTGCTGTCATAGTGGACACCTTCTTCCCAATAGCGTTCAAACGTCTACCATCACGATCAGGAGGAGCTGACAGCAGAGAAGAGGGATTCCGCTCACGCCGTTGAGCTGCTTGAGCGATAACAGAGTCCGCCTTTGGTTGACGTATTAGACATGCAGGGTGAATTGTCCAGTGCCTTATATTTGTTATCAAGGCGGGGCAGAACCGCAGGAACAGAAGCAGGAGCTTTCATAACCTTTAATCTTTCCTGCCAAATGAAATCAATAATCGGAATAGACCGTATTTGTTTTTGTGGTTGATCCTTAAAATCACAAAGGAAACAATCATCCTTCTTTGTCTCCTTAGGAAGGAGAAAACGCTGTGTAGCTCTCCCCATAAGAAGGTGAAAACCTACAATGTCAACAGGAGGAGAGTCGGCAGGAGCAGGAGTTGACTGAGACAGAGTTTGTATTTGGTAATCATACCATTCGGTAAGGAGTGATCTATCATCCAATTCTCCTTCCTCTCTATCGTCCTCAGAGATGTGAACGTCCTGGGAGTGATGCAAAGGAACTGGAGAATATGGCATGGGCGACCTCAGGACTGATGAGGATTGAGGAACAGGTATGGGCCGTAAAGAAGCAGCCGATTCAGATGGGGGAAATGGCGATAGTATTCATACAACATATACTGCATATTATTTAAAAGAGCCAAAGGCATTTGGGCCATAGGGATTGGATCTTGAGCCGGGGTAACCATTTCCCGGCCAAAATCATCCTCTTGATCCACATCCTGATATTTAATTAAAAGTTCTGAAGGGCTTCTGGCAGTACGTAATCTATCCCCTTCATCTGATTCATCTTCATCCTCTCCAGAGTATAGCAATTTTTCCGGTAATCTGAGAGGAACTTTAGCTGGAAAAATGGTAATTGGAGAAAGGACCTCCAACGAAGAACCAAGTCTATGCTGCAAAGAAGACGTTGTTGAGGAAGGCAACTGTACAGACGCTGCCGTAGACAGCGTAGAGGTCGTTGCCAGCATAGATGAAGACCAAACTTGAAGAGCCGTACATGAAGACAATGGTAGGGTTGGCGAGGCAGCCGTTGACGAAGTATCATCGATGAGGCAGGTGTCGACAGAGTCATCATCGACGGGACGACCTTCGTCGATGAGGCAATCATCGATGACACTCTTTTGATCTTCGTCGTTGAAGGAATGTCGACGGTAGATTTGACCTCCCTCGTCGACGGGACAGGTCCTACGCGGGGCACACCAGCGTCGACTGCGAGCCCGCCGACGACAATAACATCTGTGACTTTGGTGACAAGGAAGTAGTAGTCGACGTCGTCGCCTGGCCACGGCCACGGAATGCTTCGTCGACGAAGGAGTAGTCATCGAGCTCGTCGACGAGGGAACTCGATTCTGAGGTAAATCATTGTCAGAAACGTGTTCGGAAGCTTGAGACTTCGTAGTATTCCTTGGGGCGTAGACACAACTTTTTTGGAGGTAGAAGGCATTTCAGCACTCTTGGAGGAGTGTTGTTTCTTAGCCACCTTAACCCCAGGAGAAGTAACTTCCACCTCAGCAGTCCTCTTCCTAGAGGAGGTAGTCTGAAGAGAGGCAATACTTCCAACTTCAGATAAGGGATTGTCCTGGTCTTTAATCTTCTGTAGCCACAGAAGCAGACGTCCCTCTTTGTCCCTCAGAGTCTTTTGAGGGAAGGTTCTACAGATCTTGCAGTCTCTCACCTGATGGTTAGGATATAAGCAGTAAATTCACTTCTTGTGAGGATCTTCTGAAAATAGCCGGAGCTTCCCACAAGACTCACAAGGTCGAAAGAGAGATTTCTATGAAGGAGACATCATAAATGGAGAAATTCCATGGGTGGGTGGCCCTAGCTGCCTCTGTTGCAGCGTCCCTGTATTCCTTTTGTTTCAGGGATAAGCTATGGTGTATATCCCTTTGTTCAGTGTTAGTGAGGTGGGATTCTAACTCCTGGATTTCTCATTCAAGCATGTGTAAAAGGGCCGTCTTTTCCTTTTTGTGCCTCGCTATTAATGACATGCCCTCACCCTTTATGACTGTTTTATACGCCTCCCGTAGGGTCTGCGACAAGGTCACCAAACCTTCATTTTCCTCAAAGTACTTCTTTGTGGCCTAATAAAGGCCCGCACAAATGCGGAGAATTATTAAAATACCAGCACAATTCTCTGGCTACTACTTCAAGCAACCAGGCCGTAAATGGCCCAGACTGGGAATGATCAGAGATGCCTGTGGTGGGATGGCAAACCTGCCAGAAAGGAGGCAGCTAGTGAATTAAGGTGAGTATGTAATCGAAGCATGAGAGGCAGCCATGGGCTCCTGAGTAGAATGTGTATTGTTGTGTTGGAGGGTTAAACGCACACCATGTGTCAACCAGGCCGAGCACCGCTATAAAATAAGCCAAAGGACAACGGGAGGACCTGGCCGGGCGAGAGGGCCAACAGTTGTTGGTGTCACAAAGGTCTGTATTAAAGTAACCTCCCAATAGCAAGCAAAATTTGGGAAGCTGAAGGAGGAGTGCACTAAGATCGACAAATGCTGCATCATGAAGCCGTAGGGGTATATAGAGTGAGATTATGTTGATCATCATAGTGCCCTACCACTGTCACAAGAGCGCCGCATATCTCCCGTGTGTATCAGGCCAGGGTTCTGTGTGATGAATGGCAGTGACTTGCGCATAAGGATACCAACCCCTCTGGAGCCTGTTGTGTAACCCGCATAGGCAACCATTTTATATCCCCACCTCTCTAAGGCATGATAGGCATTTCCCTGAAGGTGAGTCTCCTGAAGAAGAACCATGTCAGGAGAGTGTCTCTTGAGGTATTGTACTACTACTCCATGTTTAATTTTATCACCTAACCCGATAACGTTCCAGGACTGGATTTTGAACCTAGGAGTTGCTAACGTGTTGGCCATGGATGTCAGGTGTCTTCAATCAGAATGTTGTTCTACCTGATGGTATGCAGAGGCAAGATCGAGCTTGGAAAATAGGCTTGCCCCAGCAGTGTGAGCAAATAAGTCATTGATTTTGGGCAATGGATGAGAGTCCACCCAAATTTTATGCGCAACCACCAACGGAGGACAACCACAAAGACAATTTAGCAGGTTCTTTGATCCCTTGCTCATACAAAGCCTTAAGCTCCTTCTCTAGGTCATCTCTGACACTGAACGACACTCCCCTTATTTGTGTTTGACCGATATTGCTCCTTATTTTACCCTGATTTTGTGGTTGAACCCTCTGATTTTAATGCCATATCATCACATTCGATAACCAGCACCTACTCTTTCGCTCCGTGCCTGAGAACCAGACCCTAGTGAAACCACCCCAGAATGTTTAATCCTTTCACAGCAACATATATTTTCGCCTTCAACTCTCCTCCTTTTACACTCCAAAACATCTTCTATGTACCCTAAGAGTTTAATCCTCCATCATTCATAGGAAACGGGTGAACGGTCAGGTGGGAACAGGCTTCTGTCACCTCTAGTTTCTTTAAAAAACATTTGGCTGATTATTGTTATTCTGGCACCTGAATCCACCAGCAGTGTAAGAATCTTATCACCAACCCAAATGTCCCCAGTGAGACCTACACAAGATAAAGGGTCACCCAAAATAGGAGAAGACCTTTTACCTCGGTCAGGCGATGTGAGAGCGGGAAAATCCTCCTCCCCTACGGTGAGCACAAGTTCATGTACACCTTCTATTTCAGAATCAGATTCCGCATCGCCCTCTGACTCCATTACACCTGCTACCGATTTCATGGAATTGTTCTTCTTCTGGCAAACCTTTGCAAGGTGTCCAATTGTTTTGCAATAATTATAAATGGCATTTTTAGCTAGACATGTTCTACCAATCTTGCTAGTTGACGAATTACCACAATGGAAGCAAATATGGAGGGTAGAACTTCCATTTTTAAGTGTTTTTTTATTGCTGTTTTTTGGTGAAAATTTAAATCCTTCCGCAAAGATTTGCCAGACTTAACCACATTAACCAAAGGTTTTATGTCAAATTCCTTGACCAAGATTTGAGAAATCTCTTTGATCTTAGCTATCTTGATGGATTCATCAAGAGAGGGATTACCCATAGGCAACAATTTTCGACGTATTTGCTTATCTTTGCAATGACTAACAAACTGGTCTATAATCAATTGGTCCATGAAGAAGTCAAACTAACACTCAGTCTGCATAGAGCTGAGATGTAGGAATCTACATCCTCAGCGACACTCTGTTTTCGTTGAAAAAATGTGTGCCTGAGGATAATCAAGTTGCCGGTTGTCAAACCTCAATTGAAGTTTTTTAACAGCAACTTGGTACTCAACACGAACTTCTCCTTCATCTAGTACTAGTTCGGGCAAATGTTTGAACGTTGACCTTCCTTCAAAACCAAGGGGATGTTTTTCTTTCAGCTCTGAATCTAGAGGCTTCAATCGCCCCTAAGTACGTCCCAAAGGCATTAAAATCAGACACGCCATCTGATGGGTGGTTCGCACAGTGATTCTAGAAAAGATCTTGGGGGAGTGAAGGACTGCATTTTAAATTAACAAGCGTACTGAAGAACAGTCAGAAAGCTAATAAAGTTCACCAGAGTCAAGCCGATGAGCGTGAAAAGAAATAGAAACTCCTGGAGTATTTTCTATTATTTAATATATCTGGGTTGACTGTATTGCATCACTTACAATGGAAATATTTACTCCTTCTATTCATCCTAACCGCACTGGGCCCTACTACGATTAGAGTAAACTCTCATGTAGTTCAATATCTCAAAACGTCTGATCCATAACCTAAAGGCATAATTCTTTCTTAATGAATCTTTTTTTCTGACAATAGGAGGGGGATTCTAAAAATTCCCAATCATCTCCATCAATTACTAGCTTGGGACCAAATTCCACCCAATGCACAGTCTCAATGAAGAAACATGGACACAAATAAAAGTCTCATTCTATTTAGACTTTGAAAGTTATTGTTTTGAAGAATCAAAATTCATTTGTATAAACAATCTCTTTAGCATTTCAGTTATAAATAGAACAGTTTTAGTAAGACCACTCAGTATTTGTGCAGAAACAATTCAAGTCCCCTAAAAGAGGTACAAGGTCCTACCCATAAGACAGTAGGATGGTTCTTCAGCTAGCATCAATAACCTACTTTGATCCATTAAAAGGAAGATTTAAAGTCTCTAGGGGCATTGTCCATAAAACTAAGGAAGGAAAAGTTCAGGTTTGGCATGAAAGGTTCTCAGCCCATCAGCTACTGACTAGCATCACGGTATAAATATAAAGGAAAATATTTAGAATCTTTAAAGATGCTTCTGCATGGAAATAAATTAAGTGCAATAAAGCATTGCACTTGTCCTTAAACAACAAAGTACATAAAAGAAAATAATTCAGGTGTGCATTCAAGAAAAATAATTTGTGTGTCAAGAAAAATAATTTGAGTGTGTTACCCTTCTTCCAGGGTTTCTTCTTTTATAAGTTCAAAATGAAATGTTCATGTCGTGTTGTGTCACACCACCATCGAAAAGACCATCATCTGTTCAGGATGCACATTAAGTCATCTAAAGAATAGCAACATAGGCAAAGTTTCCCGTGTATGCCATGAGAACGGAAAGATTAGCAAGTCCACTGTCTAAGAAAAACATAATAGCAACATACAGCGTTGTAGGTAACACAGTCAATGGTCCGTCCATTCCCATGGGAAAGGAATTATGTAACGAACACGGAATGCACAAACAGTAATATGAAATGCAACCTATTTTGTAGTCACTAAACCACTGTTAAAAATCTAACAAGTGGGTCCCTATTGTCGGAATCCAGTGCCACGTTTTGCCACAGGCTGCGGAGCAGAGTGCAGCAGAGCGAGTGAGAGGACGCGTTAAGATGGCGCTGAACCTACCACGGCTTCGACCACTTTGCTTCTCCCCTTCTGCGACTTGGTGCAAGCAGCTTTTCTGGCTGTTGTCTTGCCTGTTCCCTCGTGGAGTGCGGAGCATGGGCGTGGGCGTAGGGCCACCAGAAGCCGCTGTGGCCGCGAGGTTTCCTCAGTTGCGGCATAGTCCGCAGCCGCACCAGCCACCACCAGCCACACCAGCCACACTAGCCGCGAAGAGGCCTCCCACAGCGGCCGGAAATGCGGACACAGCCCGGTAGCGGCGGGAGCCGTAACGAGACTCCCTGCAGCGGCAGGAGCTGCGGGAGCAGTTTGGCAGCCCCGCAGTCCGGCAGCGGCAGGAGCCACGGAGAGACCCCCCAGTGGTGGCAGGAGCCGCAGGAACAGCCCGAAGACTGGGGAGCTAGCGAGCAGCAGAGGGATCACACGGTAGAGCAGACACAGGCACAGGCATATGACTCGGAAAGAGAGGAGCTCTGCCCCGCGTTCCCTTGCCACATCTTGCCACATCTTGCCACTTCCCCGTTGCCAGGTGAAGCTCACTTGCTAGCGGAAGCGGGAAGTAGAAAGTGGCAGACCTCGCTGCAAGAGCCTGGTAAGACTAGTGACTGATGAGGCTGGTGAAGCACCTTGATCACGCTCCAAACACGCCGCGAGCAGGAAGTAGCACGGAAGTGACTTCGATCGCCACCCACCCCGAAGTACAGTAGGCGCAGGTGAGGTAAGGTGAGGTGAGGAGGGCTGGAGGTAAATCAAGTGGAGTGAATTAAGCAGATGTTTGCTTGACCTTGTGTCCCTGTAAACCCTGTGAACCTGGGAATCCGCACTTGGGGACCCCCGCCTTGCCCTGCCCAACCGAGAACTCTGCTCCCTTGAGAAAAGCCTCTATCCAACCCCAACCACTTCCACTAGCAACCGCTGCTAGTTGGTGCTAGGAAAACAGAAAATCACTAATCATTGGGAGAGACATTGAGAGGAACCTAGCGGGATCATCATGAGATCGGGAAGAGAAAGAAGGCCCCTAACAAGGCAACCGACCAAACGGAAAAGAAACAATACAGTCATGAGGTCAGTGACACCAGACAGAAATGGTCAAACATCCAACAGCTCTAAGGTCAGCAGTAATACCCCCTTACTGGAAAGCAACTCTAATGGGACCAACATCTGCTTAAATGGAGAACTACCAACAGGCACAGGTCACAGCTCACCCCCAACACCAGAGCTAGGTAGATGCAATAAAAGGAAAAACACCCATGAACTAATCAACTTAGTAGGTCAGCCAGTGAAAATAAAAAATAACTATCAACCGAAAATTTACACAAAATTTAATTTTTTTAAAAACCCAGGAAATGCCATCTACTCATCAAATGATTCTATTACAGGCCTACAATCCCCATTGCACCCTGCTGGCACAAACAGCTCGTTGCTCCAAATACCAAACTACACAGTTGCAGAAATACATACGTTACCAACTCCAATGGTGAACTCTGACAACACCAGAGGCACAGTAGGGGTTGGAGAACAACGGGCACAAGAAGCCAGAAGACCGGCGCCATCAGAAGGTGACCCCAGCCAAGCTACCCCATCAACAGGGGGAAGCGACCAGGAAACAAACTCAATCGGTCCACCGCCCGAGATGGGCACATCGATTAAACACGCCCCAGAGCTGGAAGGGTTCCCGGGGCACCACCGTAACTACACTATAAGTGGCCATTCATCTCCAAATCATCCCTCTATATTCAGTCAGCAGGCAGAGGTCAAAATGAACAAGAAAATGTATCACCTCACGCATACAAAGCCCTCCTACATGCAGAATCAAAAATCCAAGGTGAAACCTAGGCTCACGTCACACAGGAAATAAAAACTGAACCCGTAAACTCCTCTCCAACTATGGCACATGGGGATTCAAGCTCTCTAGACAGGGACATGTCCTTCTTGGCTTCACAAGAATGGAACGACCTAGTGGCATCATGCAACGTCAAGCAATCTACAAACAGCAACACTGAAGAGAGCTCCCATCAGCCCACTGAGGGGACTAGAGATCCCATCAACACCTTTTGGGCAACTTTACTCAACACAATTCAGCTGTCATTAACAGCACTTCAGTACCAATCGGATAAACTAGATCTTCAGTTGACTGTCTTGCAAAGGCTAGCAGAGGCAACCATGGGGATAGACAGAAAACTTGCAGGCCTCAATGGCCTCATAAAAAGAGGACAAGAGTCAGTTAAAGTAACTCAAATTGAAAGAACAAACTGCGTCTATTCACCAATCATTGACAAATTATCATCATTACCTAAGATGCTGGGCAACCTCTTGAAGGAATTAAAATCAAACATCACAAAGCTCCCTACAACAGAGGCCAGGCCTGGCAGTCCAACCCCCAACAAACGGCCACTAGGAATCTGCAACAACACTCAATAAGTAATCATGCAGGGGCACCAACCATCAAATATCAAAACCTCATTAGAAGAGTCTCCTCAGAATACCTTAATCAAAGGAAGGGTTGTTCCACTGGGAAGCCTAACGAATGCGAGTGCACGTCACAAACAAAAAAGAAAGGGTAGGAACAGAACGCCGGCAGGAGCGGACTGCATTGATGAGAATCGTCAATTAACCACACCGGGGGGCAAGGAGCCGCTAGGAGTCACCAAGTACTACACGGAACACATAACTTCCTTACCTCCACATAAAAACTCACCAGACGCAAATATACTAACCGCAGCAGAAACAGGAACCCTGACATCCTCAAACGAGAATACCAGCAACCAGATAGAGCCGAAGCACCTCGGCCAAACACATAACCCATCACCTAGAAACCTACCTGAACTGGTAAACAAAGGTCAAGGCAACCGCCAAGCAGCAACAGTGCAACCGGCCCGGAAGTCGTAAAGCAGGCCCTAGAGGAGCCCGCCATAGCCAACACAGAGGTTACAACTATCGACCTCCCGGACAAATGTACCTGCCACTACACCAAGGCCAATACCTGCAAACCAAAGAGGAACCCTGGAAACTAAGTATCACCAAAGCAGTTAGTGGACAGACCAAGGAGAAACCTCATGGAGCGAGATCCAATTGCGGTGCTATAACAACTAAAATTCAACCCCCACAGGGGCCAACCAAAACGACCAACATACACAACAGCAAACACTGTCCCCTGGGAAAACAGTCTCGGACATAATCCTCTTCATTCCCGAATTCAAATCTAGAGGAAGAATGGACACCCTAAATAGGGGCAACATCCTAAAGCTAATCAACTCAATTGACAAATTAAAAAACATTAATACAGCAGATTTGCTTACAATTGAATTTCATCCAGCACCTTATCCACATGGCAACGAAACAACAAAGACCACATGGATAACAAACGATGTAGCATACTCAATTCTGGAGGAATCACTCAGATTCTCCCAGTGGGAAATAAAGCTCAAAGCAGGAACAAGGCCAGCCTATCCTACCGTGCTCCTTGAAGAAAGGAAACAAGAACGCCTTCAAACAGCCAAATCAATACGGAAAGGAGCACATAGCCACTCCCCAGGACCGGATAAATATCCACCACATCTGCAACACCTAACAACCTATCTACCAGCACAACCCAGAACAATAATAACACGTACTATGCCTGTAGGTGATACCAACTGACTGAGAGCACCAGCCTTAACCTCCACCCCTGCTGTCCCCCTTAAAATCAAAATATGCACCTTGAACATCAATGGTCTCTCAGACAAACTGGAAGACCCCGAAATATCAAATTATTTAAAATCTTTTGACCTGATCTTACTCCAGGAACCGTGGGAAGCAAACGATATACCACTACAAGGCTACACAACCCATATCCACCCAGCAACCAGAGGCTCCCTGTATGGCCACAGCTCAGGCGGCCTGGCGGCCTTCGCTTCAATATCAACCATTGGAACAATGGAAGAAATAAGAGCAAGTATCACTTTACCGAACGCGATACAGGTATTAGCAATAACAACCATAAATAAACAGGCTACCCAACAGTTATACATCATAAACACATACATACATCCGAAGCACAGACAATTGGGGTCAAGGGAACTCATCAAAGAACTGGCAAGACTCATGGAGGATAGGGACATGGAGAACATACTCGTGGCAGGAGACTTGAACCTCCACCTCTTTGGAGATAAACCAACTGACGATATGACAAAGGAAATGGACACCGTCTGGGAAATCCCAAACCAATCCACTCCCTCTCTAAACAAATATACAAAAACCTCAATCCAGCTATTGAAAGACCTTGAGCAGCTAAACTTGAGAGCACTCAATGGACGATTTGCAGAGGATATTCCACCAGTACCAACATACTACTCCTCAAGCACCTCCTCACATCTCGACTACATTTTCGCGACACTTCCATTGTTTGAAAAAATCAGCTTGTTCAAGGTAGGAGACAGCGCCCAAAGCGATCATCTGCCACTAGAAGTTAAACTAGGTCTGTCTTGTAAGAACGAAGTAGCAGAAAGAAGATATATTGGCACAGAGCACACCGCAAATTATAGACGAATAAGGTGTAAGACTAGTGAAGCTGAGGAACTATTAAACAGCGCAAAAACAATCATGCACCAGTTATCTAGCTCAAACACAAATCCACTAGACACCTGGGGAGACTTCGCAACAGAAATCGGAGCAAAACATGCCACAGAGCTAAAAATCCAAAAAGGGAACACTTCGCGGTTCACATACGGAAAAGCAACAACACCAGAGATAAAAATCATAAAACGAAAAATAAACCAGTCTCTCAAGCAGCTCCGAAAAAACCCAAACAATGAAGTCCCTCAAAAGGAGCTCCGCAACCTAAAAGCACAGCTAAAAAAGAAGACCTGGGAAAGGAAAAGGCAACTGAACGAAGATCTATGGATAAAAATTGTTCATAAATCAAAACAGAAGAACAGCTCCAGCTTCTGGAAATCAATCCATAGCCTCCATAACCCAGGTCACAAAGGCATCAACTCCAACATATCTGAATCTGACTGGGCTAACTACCTATCAGCTCACCTCAACTCAGACAATCCAAATGCGCACAAGTCCAGAGAGGGAGACTGGTCAAACGAATCGTATCAGAGTTCAAACAAGACCAGTATACTTAACAACAAAGAGATCCAGGTCCACACAAGGAAATCATTCCTGCTCTACAACCCAACCTCGGACGAGGAACCAACAACAAGATTCGATCCAACTGCAAATAGAGAGGAAACCACATACCTAGAAACAGTGGACAGGATCAGAACACAAATTTCAAAAGGTAAACTTATAAATAAGACGCTGTCTTTTGGAGCAACATCTTGGTACCAGTCTTTCATGAAATAAGGGAATCGGCAACAACACCAACAACCTGGAGAGGTTCTATAATAAGCCCAATTTACAAAAAGGGCGCTAGGAATAACCCAAGAAGCTATCGCCTCATAGCCCTAATTGATACTGAGGCAAAGTATTATGCGGGCCTCATTCTGGAGGATCTAACATCTTGGGCAACCGCAAAGAACATCATCCCAGCAACCCAAACCGGTTTCTGCAGCGGCCAGGGCACTATAACAAACATCATGGCACTAACTCTCTTGGCAGATGCAGCAAAAGCCACTAAGACCTCACTATTTCTGTGCTTTATCGATTACAGCACTGCGTTCGACCACGTAGACCGGCAAAAACTCTGGCAGAAGCTGGATAGATGGGGAATTCCAGGCCCACTCTTACAGCAGCTGGTAATGCTACAAACTAACACCTGGGTCAGGATCAAACTGGGATCCGGTACGCACCTTTCAAGACAAATCAGTACCAGCAAAGGATTGAAACAAGGTTGCGTCCTAGCCCCTATGCTGTTCAACCTCTTCCTCGCAGATCTCCCAGGCGAACTTGAGAAAGTCAAATCCCACGCCCGCGGTTGGGCAACATCACACTCTCAAACCTCCTATATGCAGATGACCTTGTCCTCATCAGCCGGTCCCCCATCGGCCTCCAACATCTTCTGGACAACAACCAAAGCATTCTCCACAACTAACTCAT
Organism: Lissotriton vulgaris; assembly: GCF_964263255.1. Taxonomy (NCBI): domain Eukaryota; kingdom Metazoa; phylum Chordata; class Amphibia; order Caudata; family Salamandridae; genus Lissotriton; species Lissotriton vulgaris. Next base: position 836,909,801 of record NC_141695.1, read on the forward strand.
TAACAATTAACTTAAGCAAAACAAAAGTCATGACATTTAACTACCACAAAAAATGGAAATTTGCATGGCTTCTAGATGGACAGAGGCTAGACCAGGTAGCCTAGTACAAATACCTAGGCGTTCTAATAGACGGCAGTGGCTCTTTTAAACACCAACTAGAGGCCATCTGTCAGAAGGGTACGACATTCCATCTATCTTTAAAGCCATTGCAGAAATTCCTCCCAGACCTGTCATTGGGCCCTCTCCTGCAGGTGATCAGAGCGCGTTTACAGCCCATGCTCACGGTGGCAGTGAATCCATGCAAGGTAAAGACGCAACAACACTAGACAACACCATTAGTTGAGTATACAGGGCAATATTCCATCTACCCGCCTACTCATCGCCCGCTCAAATCCATCTTGAATTCGGACTACAGAAGCAAACGGTGGAGAGAAGAGGCGCATATATAAAAAGTTGGTTAAAAATCAGAGACGCCGACCATGGATCCTCAAACGCCCAACTCTGGACCGAACTGTCCACTAGAGATAATTCACCTGCAAGGAGTTACTTAATGGAATCACTGGAGACCTTAGAATTAACAAACCTCTGGGAGTCATTGACTGACCTTGGCACCTTCAAAAAAGTGGTATCGAAAGTCACCAAGATGATTTCAACTATTGAGGACAAAGACACCTTGGCTAAGAGAGCCCATGGATGGGTGGTGTTGACAAGCTACAACGCTCTTAAACCACAAGAGTACCTAACAACGGGCCTCTCACAGAAAACAAAAAACAAGTTTCTTAACATGCCCCTCAGCAACTTACCCATAATACCTCACTTGGCAGCCTGGAAAGGGGAAAGCTCAGCAAATTGTTGCTGACTCTGTTCATCTGGAAAAGAAGACCTCATACATATCATCTGTATCTGCACAAACCTCTCGGACATAAGGCGTTCCCTACTTCGGGCCCCATGGAACCAGAAGGGCATAACAACCTGCAGACAGGCTGTGATGCTATGTTTTAACCCAGAAGAAATCCAGCTAAACTGCAGATTAACAACATGTTTCGACATAGTGGCTAGCAGACTAACGAAACAGCTACTGGGTTTACCCAAAGTACTTGCCAAGCCAAAGCCGCTCTAACCCCCCCGGAGGCCTCTGTCTTCTAAATCTGTAAGAACCTTGTCTCTCTAATCTTCATGGTCTTTATTGAATTCAAATTGTACCTCTCATTATCTTAATATGCGAGCCTACCCGCTCCTTTTATGTTTTAAATGCAACTATGGTCATCTTTTATATATTTGTACGTTTTAAATTGTGAGTTTTTATTAACTGTACAATAAACTAATCCTTAATCCACTGTTAAAAATCAGAGCAAAGGTTAACACTAAATATGTAGTAACACAAAGCCTTTAACTTGACTCAACGTTCACTTTATCTAATGCATTTGCGAACATTACTAAATGAGATAAATTAATAATGTTCATAAATCAGTATTAATGTTCATGTAATATCATTATATCACATTACTTATGTCTAGGTATGCGTGATTACTGCAATTTTCATTATTTCTATAAAATACATGTTTTTCTACTTTCAAGGTATACAATTGGTTTTGCCATTTTCCTAAACTATATCACTTCTAATATCATTCCCTAAAATGTCAAGCTTCTAACTCATTATTTAGTAGTAATGCTATCTATATTTCTATCCCATGTTATTTCCAAATAGCACTCTATAATGACACTAGGCCATGTTTTCTCTTTCACATATTATATGTAAATGTATAAATTTGCATGAATACTTATCTAATTTTAAAGCACATTTTTCCTATGCTTCTACTACTCTCAGTTGTCTTTTTCATGAGGTTTTCTATCTAATGTGTGCAACACGTAATTTCCAAATTCGTGTTTTCATTTTGCTTGTTCATGTATATAATTTTAAGATTCACGCTCTATCAATCCCACCTCTGATGGCAATCTAGCCATCACATTACCTTTAACTCATGTTGTCTTTAGTCTTTTTCTTCTACAGCTTTTATTTCGTCATAGAATCTGCATTGGGAATCTTCCAATTCAAGATCATTCCTTTTGATTGACAAAAACAGTACAAATATACACAAAGGATGTATCATTATTGGTCTTAATACTAAGATTACTAATACATTGTCTAAATTTCTGTAGCAATTAGTAGGATCCACCAGGCTTAGCACCGTATATATTTTGTTCTTATTGTTTGTTTATTCATTCTTTCAGTTTAGGTATATTTATTTAATATTGAAGTTTTCTTAATTTCTTCTTCTTTCCAGGTTTGGGGGGCCGGGACCTGCGTCACATAATGTCCCTTGGACAGAGAAGAAAAGTCAATGGCAAGTGTCCAGTCTTACATTTCAATTATCACAGCAGGGGAGGGGTGGGGACAGGGGTGGAAAAGGTTGTGAGGAAATAGATCACCCTAACACTCCACCATCAGGTGTATTTGTCTTCTTTTGTTTATGCTTTCTTCCCAAGTTATCAGCACTAGATTTTAGATATAAGAGATGAGCAGCCTTCAAAAAGTTAAATCATATTTCTCTCCAAAAGGGATGATGTTCGTTTTAAATTAGGGAACAATTCAAAAAGTAGATTTTTTATTAGAAACATTTCTTAAGACCACACAGTTAGCCCTCATTTGTTAGGTCTCGCCTAGGCAGCGCCTATGCGCTGCTCTTGGAGAGGGCCTTTAGCAATCGGTCTTCACTTTTCAAGCAGTCGCACTCATGCTTGTGGCGGCATCCACCTTGCGGGAGCGAGCAGCGGCGCACTGTTTGTTATTAACGTGGCCGCGCCACTGCTCGCTCCCGCAAGGTGGATGCCGCCACAAGCATGAGTGTGAGTGCTTGAAAAGTGAAAACAGTGGTCTTCCCTCACCTCCTGTGAGATGTAGCCTTGTACCTAATTTGTTTACATTTAGATTACTAAGTAACACCAGCTTCCGCATGCAATCACCATGCATGGATAATCAATTAATCTCCCCATGGTCCCCCTGTTTACTTAAAATGGGGTGCTAAGGAACATTTACATGCTCTATAAGAAGGGACCACCCCGTTAAATCGGTTTTGTGTTCAATCTACTCGCCATTTTTTGTTTCTAATATTCAGCCTCTTTCTGCTCTCCCATGTGCCCCCTTTGAGATCCTCCTCTTCTTCTGCATTCTGCCAGCACCCTCCTCCCCAATAATTGTCCACGACCACGTCCACCACCACATCCACCACCACCACATCCACCAGCACCATCATGCCCACCACCACCACATCCACCACCACCAGCACATCCACCACCACGTCTACCACCCTGTCCACCACCACCACCACGTCCACCACCATGTCCACCACCACCACGTCCATGCCCACCACCACCACATCCACCATCACCACGTCCACCACCACCACGTCCCCCACCTCCACATCCACCAAATCCACCACATCCATCACATCCACCACCACCATGTCCACCACCACCACCACGTCCACCATCACCACGTCCACCATGTCCATCACGACCACCATGTCCACCACCACCACCCATGATGGGTAAAGTGTCACTGGAGGGCAGGGGTAATAGGATTGTCAACCCCAGCTGTACGTGGGACATTTAAGGGTGCATTGGCTGTGAGAAGATGGGAATAGGGGCTTGAAGTATTACACCAGACCCAAGATACAATTTGAAGAGGCGAATGTCACAGGGGTCCTGTAAAAGCACTTGCAGCATCTCTACCTCACAGTGGCATACCTGTACGAGCCACTCACTTAAAACAAGCATTGGCATAGCCAATATGTCTCGCCTTTGGGACCTTCTAAGTGTTTAGCCATGCAAAACTTAAAGTAGTTGCACCAAGGATATTGTGCTGGATAACTAAACACTTATAAGGTCCCAAAGGTGAGACCTATTGGCTATGCCAATGCTTGTTTATACTGGAGAGCCCTTTGTATTCTCTGTTTGCGTTCTAGTAGCCACCCTCCTCCAGGTCCATCGAGCACGTACCTGTGCTAGCCACGTTCCTCCAGTGGCTTTAGCGGTCTCCGGATCCTCTCGTCTTCTTCGCAGGAGTTGTGCTCACCCGATACAGCAGGTCTCTGAGGTGGGAAGGCGTCCTCGTCTCTCTTCGGCATCTCCTGCCCTGCTTTAACCCTTTTCCTCCTTCGAGGCTCCCAAACCCCACTGGACGTCAGGGAGAAGGATTTTATTGGTTTGAGACCTGGTCACGTGACTATCCGGCCCGTAGCTCTTAAAGGACACCTCCACATTATTTTTTTATCATATTCTTCCCTGGGGCTTCCGTAGTCTAACAAAATCAGCAGGCTGTCTGTCCAGCTTCCTCTACCTGTCTTCCGCTCGAAGGCTTAAAATACTGAACAGCAGTTTCAGCGTTCTTTAGTTCCGGATGCCACTGAACATCACTGGTATATTCTTCTGACCCTACTGTCTGACAATTTCTTAATCATTTGCATGTATTTGATAATCCCTTACCTATCATTTCCCAATTCCCACAAGCCATCAGCTACTAATTCTTTAAAGTCAATGTTTAAATCAATAATGTTTCTACTGTAAGTCTGTAAGTCTTTGCTTCTGCCTGGTATGTATGCTCATCAATATTGAATTTTCAGTAAACACCAGACTCCGCCTCCTTTTGTGAGTAATATGTCAGTGCAAGTCGATTTTGGATAACCATTGATCTCAGCACTAACATTTCCTCATTTACTACTGTAAAACCTCCAATTTATCTATAATCATAGACAGCTTTCAAATTGTCTGTGCATTTAATACTACTTCTATTGCGGGTATTAAAAACCCAACTATGTCACCAATTATTTTATTTGCACCTCTTTTTGTTCTCTTATTAATGTTTATAATTTTGTCTTTTATTCTTTTGACATACCAATTTCTTGGCTATCTGTAGTAAGCATTTTCCCCACATATATAATAGACTCCTGAAAAACAGGATCTACTCCTTCTAAATATCTTCCCCAGGTTTCATACATTTTAAAGGTATGTTCACATTGACTAATTCCCACATTTACATTATTCTCATATGACCTTTTTCTATATATACCAAGTTTACCCTTATGCTGCCAATCTATTTTTAATAAACCTATTCCCTTTAGTATTCTATTCTCTTCTAGCTTCATGCTCCAAGGACTTGTTTTAGGAAATTCATCCTCTTCATTAATTGTTTTATTCTTTCTTCTACTTTTAACAGTATTTATAACATTTTCAGCTCTCACTAATTTACATGTTAAGTTATTTCTATATGCATAAGCCATGTCAAATGATTGAGTCGGTCTGGAAATGTAACCCATTGTTTCAATGCTTGAAACCTCAGAATGCAGATTTCAGTTTTTCAGTACTGAGAGTTCGGAAAAGACTTAATTTTGATTGGAATAATAGTATTGCAGCTGGTTAGTACAATAAAAAAAACTAGCTAGTAATCTACATGGAATACCATAAGTCAAAGGCAAGCTATGATATGTTACACCTTCAGCAACTGATGTCAGTATTTTCATACAAACGTAGCAATCACCTACATCCATAGTATTTACATATTCACTCAATAATATTGTATAAACATTTGAGCTGAAATACATTTTCAAAGTGTCATTAACAAAGAATCAATGCTGAAACATCAAAATCTGAATAATTTCCCTTCACAGAATTAATGTGCTCAGTATTTCCAAGAAAACATTATACAGTAAATTTAAGAAAATCAACAATGCAGCCATCATTAGCACGGAAAGTGTACGCTTCACAGTATTAATCCATCTGTGTTTAGAAGAGATTACCCCCTCAGTTTGCTAGATCACGCAGACTACAGGCCTTAAGACAAATAATATTTAAACCAGCAGCAATGCTTTGAGCTATTTGAGGCAACGTCCATTTTAGCACTAAACATCTATGGCAAAGCTTGACATCTTCTAAGATAGGGTAAAACTATCATATCTTGTTCATTGATGAGTAAACTCAGGATAAACTGTGTCAGTCCGTCAGTAGTAGGTACATACAGGTCACTTTCAATTCTACAACCCAGTTCACTTCAGGGAGGTTCACGTGAACTCATATTGTTAAAACAAAACCTGTAATACTCCTGTTCCCACTCGTTAGCAGCTAAGTAAGCCCACTCAGATAGTGCGTACCTCTGACTAGGCACCTTTCCCCTTTTTGACATTTTTTTTTTTAAAGATATTTTTGTTGTCATTTTTTCAAATCGATACATTGAGTCCAAGAAGGATAATGGAAAAATAAAACAAGTTACATCATCCATCACTGTCTACATTCGTGAGTACCTGCTCCACCAAGACAGTTATATCGTGGCAATTATGTGGGAAGTCGTCCAACATCAGTCCATTGTATGCCTATATATTTGTAAATGTAATCATATTGTGCCATTAACAATGCTCAAACCCAGGAAATGAACAAAACAAAAAAAAAGAGGAGTGAAAAAGAAAATAGGGAAAAAGAAACAAGTAACTCGTGCAGAGGAGTGAAGTGGACATGTTAGAGCGCAGACATCTAATGGAAATGAAAGCATAAACAACCCAGGAGCGGGTCCACTGGTGGCTCCCCCCACCCACAGCTGGTATCCCTCCTGTGCCTGGGCAGACACTCCCAAGGACTACTCAAGCCAGTGCACCCCCCCCCCCCCCACTCATAAATCAAACCCCTGGTACTCCAGGGGACCCTGGATGAGTGACTTGTGCCATGGCATCTATTTGTGGTTCGTGTTCCGTCTCTCCCCCCTCACTGCTAGATCCAGCCGGTTTCTCTCATTCAGCCATTACCTCTTTCCATTGCTCAGCAATCGGGTGCAGTCTCACTCCCTTGGCCTCCTCCTATGCTAGTGCTCTACTCTCTGCCCCAGCCCATGCAATAACAGCCTTGTTCCAGGCTGCAACCTGTTGCCCCTTGAGGATTTCCTTTCCATCGCTATCCTGCGCTTAGCAAGGCCCAGCGCAAGATCTATCAAACGATTCCCAACTTTGCACTTAGGCGGCCTGGGGAAGAGACTCGGCAGGCACGTCTGGATTGTGACGGCCAACTCCCTCCCAAGCACGTCTTTGATCTTGCCCAACACCACCTCCCAATAAGGACGTACACATTGGCAATCCCAAGTCATGTGGCCAAAGTCTGCATCCAGGTGGGCACATCTGGGACACTTCCCCTCCATATGTCACATTAAGCTGGTGTGGCGTCATATAGATTTTATTTAATTAAACAAAACAAGTTGCCAGTACTGTGCAACAGTTCTCAAAACCATAGAAGAACGAACTACCAATTGCTCATTCCCAAATGACCACTCTTTCAGTCAAGGTTTGGAGTAGAAAATCTATAAATCTTTTATTTTTTATTTTATTATACGAGTTTGAGTTGTTTTTGTTTTAACATCAACCATCTGGCCAGCTGGGAACTCGTGAATGTAGATTGGGGGGTCCCTGTGTGGCATCCCCACCAGAGGTAGCATTGGAGAATACTTTCCACGTCTGGAAGGCCGTGAGCTGCAGCAAGGTGGATGTGGCCAGTAGTAGGAGCTTTGCCATTACCAGCCCGTGACTCGGTGCTTGGTCTGCCAGGCAAGTTCCCTCCTCGTTCACTCCCTGTACCCACTGTGCCAACCAGTGTAATTGGGCGGGCAACATAGAAAATTCAAAATTCGGCACCTCAACACCTCAAGTCCTCCCCCATAGGGCGCTGTAGAGTTTGCAAGGACACCCTCTGGAGTCCTTCACTCCATACCAGGTGCCGCAGGAGTGCATGTAGAGGTCGAAACCAGCTTCTAGGCATCCACACCGGGAGATTCACGAAAAAGTACAACAACCTGGGCAGCATAACCATTTTGGATAGTGTAATCCGGGCCATGATGGGCAATTGTAGCGTTCTTTTGTTAACAACAAAACACCTCAAGTGGCAATTCAATGAGAAAACCAATGATAAAACAAGAAAACCAAAAATAGCTAAACCTGGTGAAGGAACACAAAAGTTAATTATAAAAAGAACCCTCACTCACCAACCTGGTGGTGACATTCTTCATCATTGGGTTCCCACTGGAAGGACCGAATGTCCTCCCAGTGTGCTACTACGCCTGTTTACAGCAGAGCTGGTTCTTTTGTTGATGCAGTGACAAACCAAAAGTGATAAATGAGTGCAAAACCTAAAAAATGCGTAGTTGTGACTGTCAACTACTTTATTAATAGTCCAACCAGCATTAGTTAAAAACAGGTGAATTTGGGACTAACAAGTAGGTTTTTTAAAATGAAAACCCTTAGTCCTCTAATAAATTGGCCAACATGTTTCAGCTTAAGAGCCAGAATCGCTCAGCATTCGACATGACCGTAAATTGAATCCTCCGGCGGTATGCACGCGCTAAGGCGCACTCAACCGTGAGGATATAAATGTGAAAAACAATAAATTTGTGAAAAATTGTAGTGAATTACTCACGGATTTACCCGTGGGGGCACGCTCAGTAATTTACTTGGGCCTTCTATCTGTAGGGAGGAAGCAGAACAGTAATTCAAGAGACATATTAATCACATGATTACATTTATACCTTGTGACAGAAATCACAGGGCAGCGTTTCCAAACCCTTGCCTTCACCAGCTGACACCCATTATGGTGGCACACTATTCATGCAAGCATATTTAAATTTAAATTTAAATTGCCAAGAAATGGACTTTTCTTCACTTCTTGGTATTGCCATATTGCAACAAATCGACTGTTATTGAGGAGTTAAAAAGTGAATTTACGGCGACTATAATTGTCGCAGCAATTCGTCTGAGGCTGCAAAATATTCAAACTAATTAGTAGAAAAGAACCACGCCTCAGGTCAATTGTAGCGTTCTCCAGAACTGAACACAAGAGCGAAGGGAACACAACGCCCTTCCCTGATTCCCATCTCTCAAATCATCTAGGTCATGTAAAAAATATGTATACCCAAGTATTTAAAGGTACGCTGTGCCCAGAGAGTGTCAATCAGCAGCGCCTCCGGTCAGGACAGAGGCCCAGCTATGAGAAACAGATAGGTCTTGGTTTTATTGACCATAACCCCTTCCATGCTGATGACGGCCCCTGGCCGTCATGCATCACGGTATTGTGTGCTGATGACGGCTGGGGGCCGGCATGTACACGCCCACTCTCTAAAGCGCCCGCACAGGCTCAGAATTGCGGCCGCGCCCAAGGGGTTAAGGTCCGTAAGGTATAGCAACAAGTCGTCTGCGTATAGAGAGATGTGGTGCCATCGCCTGCCCAAGGTCAGTTGCAGTCCTCTCCCACCCACGCGAAACCGTTCCACCAGCAGTTACACGGCCAGGGCAAACAGGAGTGGGGAAAAGGGGCACACCTTTTGGGACGCCCAGGAAATCTAATACAATCTGGATATGGTTCACCCGTCTAGAATCTCGCAGTGGGTGCGGCATAGAGAAGATGTACCCACCGCACCGAAGCATCCCCCAGTCCCACACAGTGCATCACCTCAAAATGGTAGTCCCAACTCACCGTGTCGAATGCCTTCTCCAGATCGACAGATAAAACCACTGCCTGTTGGAGCGCTGGTGCATCTGCATGGTAGAGTACGGAGTAGAGCCTGCTGAGATTATAAGTGGTATTACGAGAGGGGATAAACCAGTTTTGGTCCGGGTGGATCAGGGACTTCATGTGCGGAAGCAGCCTGCCCGCCAACACATTGCTCAAGATCTTAAAGTCTAGGTTGAGCATGGAGAGAGGACGATAATCTCTCACTCCTGCGTCAGGTTGCTTGGACTTAGGGAGTGGAATCACAAGTGCCGATCGGGTGGGGGCAGGCAAACCCACCCTCCCTCATATGCCTCCGCATACAGGGCCACAAGATGTGGAGCCAGTATATCGGTAATCCGCTGATAAAACTCTGCAGGAAGGCAATCAGGCCCGGGCGGTCTTATCGGGTGCCAACGCCGCTATGGCGGCCCTGACTTCCTGCACAGTGATCGGGCCCCCCCCCAAGTCGTCCCGTGCATCTTGCACCAATGTACAGAGCTGCAGAGGGGCTAGGAAGTGTTGTATATCCAGCAATGAGGCCGAAGTTGGGGCCTCATACAGCCACTCATAGTGCGTTAGGAAAGAGTCATTAATGGCATCTGGGTCATGCACCATGCCTCCCCTGTGTTAACCTAACCACATCACAGATGCTGCCCCCAACTCAGGTTTAATTGATCGTGCTAACAGTTGACCCGTCCTCCCTTACTCTCTTTGTACTTTATCTAGGTAATCCTTATGGTTGTAACACCTCAGCCTGCCCAGGGCGCCGTTGTATCGTTCCCATGCATCTTGTAGGGACACCTGGGCCGCATCGCCCGTGCCCTGTAAATTATCCAGTCTATGGTTAATCCCCTCCAAGTCCAGAAGTTCCCGGTTAATTTCCCTGTGTGCCCCACACACTTGAGCCATGCAATGGCCACTTACAGCCACCTTAAACGCCTCCCACTCCACCTGGGGAGAGGAGGCAGTGTTGGCATTAATCGGTAAGTATGCCTCAACCAGTGCTAGCAATGAGGCCCAGAAGGGGGCATCATCAAGCAATAACGGGTTCAATTTCCATGTAGGGATCGGAGGGCGTCGCCCCTATGGTTGGTATAATATGAGTAGTGGGCTATGGTCCGACAGAGTACGCCTCAAGTATTTAGAGTGGGAAACAGAACCATTGAAGGCTGGGGAACGGAGGAACATATCGAGCCTGGTATGAAACTGATGGACCGGCGAGAAGAAGGAGTACTCCCTATCCCCCCCGTGCTGTACTCTCCAGGTGTCTTCTAAGCCCCAGTGGGATACCCAGGTCCGAAACCTTACATTGTACGATGCGGCTGCGTCCCCGGTAGGGTAGGGTGCGAACGATCAATGACAACATCCGCCACGCAGTTAAACTCGCCCCCCCATTATAGGAAAACCTGTTAAGCAATGAGCCAGGGAGTCAGAGAAAGACTCTAGGAAGCTGACTTGGTCCTGGTTGAGTGCATAAACATTGCCTAGTGTTACCTCCATCCCACCAATCATCCTGTAAGCAGGGCGTTCTACCCCTCCGTGTCTAGCCATGAGCGGTCAAGAGCAAAGGGGACCCCAAGCTTCACCCAGATCAGGCCCCCCCGGCGAAAGCGGAAAAGATGGTATTGAAAATCTGTCCCCGCCACATCTTCTTCAACCTCCCGGCATCCTCCATATTAAGAATTGTCTCTTGGAGGAATGCAATGTGCACGTCCCTGCGCCGCTGGTAGAAGTATATGTTGTGACGTTTGCCATTGTTCCCATACCACGGAAGTTCCACTTGAGGAACCTCACAGTGTTCGGTGTACCTGCCATTTCTAAAGGAACCCGCCCTCCGGTAACATAAGGGGGACACCCCTGCCCGCTCCCTTGTGTGTGCACAACCACCCTTCTCTGCAAACCATCAAACAGAATATATCAACAAATGAACCCCCATATTGAATCACTCCCCAATCCCAGGAGAGTCTCACAACGGTCAGTCGTCCAAACAGCGTGTGGAGCATAACCCTCAGTGAGGCCCTATCCCAGTAAGGTACTCAAAGGGGTTGGACAGAAAGAGCAAAAAAGAAAACCTAGTGCTGACGCACAAACCGTCCAGAGCACACCGGCCCCACAAGAGCAGGCCAGCTCGAGACCAGAGTCCGTCGCCAACAGTTCAGCAACACCCAGGGGTCAAGCCCAGCCCAAAGCCCAAGCGGCCTCAGATGACTTCATCAGCCATGTTCGGGGTCACCACCGGCATCTTCACATTGTCACTGCTGGATGTATCGGAATCAATGTCCCCAGTGTCCCTCAACAAATGGACCTCCACCTCAGGGGTGGGGCTTTCGCCCCGCTGAAGCGCTGCAACCGCCTGCAGGGCTTCAGCCCTCTCCATATCAGTTTGCGATAAAGATTGGTTTCTTGGGGGCTCCCCTAAGAGAGTGTCGTCTTGAACTCTTCCCAAGTTCCGCCTTGCTCCTCAACTCAGCTTTAGGGCCTGCAGGCTGGGAGTCCCAGGGCTTGTAGGCCTTGATCCACTCCCAGGCCTCACCCGGGCTGCCACAAAAGTGGGTGCTACCATGCAACACAATCCGTAACCGGAAACATCAGAGAGTACTGGAGGCCCTCCTCCCGCAATGCCTTCTCGGCCTCCAGAAACATGGCCCGCTTTCTCTGCACTTCCAGGGTGTAATCTGGAAAAAGGGAAACTTTACTATTGCTAACTGCACAGGGGCCCCCCGCAAGTGCGCTCCGCAAGAGCAGGTCTCTGTCCCTAAAATGAAGCAAGTGGGCCAGCACCGGTCGCGGAGGATGCCCTGGCACCGGGGGCCTGGCCGGGACTCTGTGGGCCCTCTTGAGGGTGTAGAAGGTCGACAGACCCTCAGGTGCCACCACATCCCTCAGCCACTGGTCCAGGTTGGACACCATATCGTTACCCTCAACTCCTTTCGCAGGCCCAGAATCCGAATGTTGTTCCGTCTATTGCGTCCCTCTGCATCTTCGACTCTCCGTTCCAATACACCCACTCTGTCTGTGAGGGTTCCCATCTGCTGATCCATGGCCTGTTGGGCAGGGGCTATTGCGGTAATGCTGGACTTGGTTCCCTTCACTCTCTCATAGAGCTACTTGTGTTCTTCGCGCAGGAGGCCCAGCCCTACCGCCACTGTGTTGATGTCCTGATGGAGGGTAGCCTTTGTGTCCGCAATGGCCTCCAATATGGCACTGTCTTCCGGGTCATGTGTGGCTTTGGCCTGCCGGCCTCGAGGTTTGCCTATGGCATCAAACAGCCCCCGGGCCGTTGGACCGTGTCTGGGAGGGAGGTCAATCCAAAAACCGGCGTCGTGATTCCGCCACTCGCACCAGGGCTCAGGTCTGCTGCACTCGGGAGGGCCCCAATACTTCAACCGCTGCGACAGTCACTCCATCAAAGGGCCCACTATTTTGCGTACTTCTGTGCTCACTTGGCGGCCAAATCCCCGCTCAGGTCAACTCCCGCACCAATGTTCGGGCCGACCCCACACAGCCCCAGGTGGCGGTGTGCCCACTACCACTCATGTCACCATCCAGGTTGCCACAACTCTCATCAGGGAGGCCCAACACTCTGCAGGGCAATGTCTGCTGCGCCACACAGGCAGGAGGCCCACTGAGGTCGGGCTCCCCCTGTTGTTCAGGGCATGAGCAGCCGGTCCAGGTGGCCTCGGGCGGTCCTCGGCAGGCTGCAACCCAGGCCAGCAAGGATGATGAGTGCTCCTCCTCAAGAAGGGGGCCGTTGGCAAGGCCCACACATCAATCCCCGACCCCCGATGCGGGCCCCGAACACTCACTTGTGCTGCACCTCCAGGGGCCGCAGCCCTCAGCTTTCGACTTTATCACGCCCGGCACCGCCGGGCCCTCGTTTGCAGGGGCACATGGCACTGCAGCTGAGCTCCACCAGAAGGGAAGTGATCAAAAAAATGGGGGGGGGGGGAAACGCCCCAGCAGCACACAAGCTCCGCCGGGGCGAGAAACCCCCTGGCAGTTCTCAGGCCGATGGAGGCCACAGTCCCCACACCAGACCTCCCACTACTGTACGCTGGCCCCAACACTGGGCACTGCCTCTGGTATGGGGCCGGTGGCATAGCCTGCGTCTCGGTCTTCGAGCCCGACCGGGCTCCAATGCCCCGCATCACCTTGCACTTAGCTCAGTGGGTGTGCCTCCGTACCTCTGGCACTGTCCAGGCAATATTTGCGATGTGCCCCGGCCTCCAGCTTCGCAAGATTGTGCTGATAAATGTCTGGCCAGCGCGGAGCTCCGAGCTCACACGTCCACCATTCTTGGCTCCTTGGCCACCCCCCTTTTTTTTTACCTTTTTACTGCTGCTGCCAGCTAATCATCAGCATCACTTGTATCTGATTGTTCAGAACTTTCAGAAATCATTGGTGGTACTCCTTCTACAGTTAGGCAGCATATCAGGATATCATTTATTCTGGGGCAATGCTCTCCAGGTAACATTCGTCTTTTCCTTGCACTGCGCCCTTCGTTGGAGTCTGCACCTCTCGTAGCAAACTCTCCTTGCTGCAACCCTTTAGATGGAGCAGTCAACTCTCTCTGACTCCCCTCAGGCAAGAAAAATGCATATATTTCAGCAACTTGTGAATCCCCAACAGCTTGGCTAACTTGATCCCTCTGTCCCACCGACACATGAGGAATAGGCACTGTTGTATCATTCAGGGGACCTGAGGCTTTGTGAGCGTGTACAGAATGAACCCTGTTTGAGAGACCTCCACACTTAACAGCAGTGTTCGTAATGAGGATCACCTTATATGGTCCCTTCCAGTGAGGTTCCAGACACATTTTTTGTACGTGTTTCTTCACCATTACACAGTCACCAGGACTGAGGTCATGACACTTCTCCGATTGTACTGCTTGAGCTGCCTCTCCAGCCTGCCGAGAAACAGAACGTACCACATTAGCAAGACCTTTGCAGAAGTCCAGTATAAGGTCATCAGTAGTGTTTTCTAGAGCATTTGCGTAATAGCTGGCAATTGCATCACACGTCCCATGATCACCTCATGAGGAGATAGTCCACACCAACAAGAAAGCAGCCTGGTTCACCGAAGACCTCCGGATCTCCAAGCACACCTGTCGGAAGCTGGCGAAGAAATGGCTCCATGACCGAACACCTGACAGCCACACAGCCCACAAGAGCGCCACCCGCAGACACCGCCAACTCATCAGGGCCGCCAAGAGGACCGCCTTCAAGGATTGCTTAGACAACAACACACACAACACCAAAGAGCTCTTCAGCATCGTGAAAGAACTCTCCATCCCCAGCTCCAACACCAACGACATCCCACCATCACAAGACCTGTGCGACTCCCTGGCCACCTACTTTCACCGCAAGATCACCAACATCCACAACAGCTTCAACTCTGACACCCCCGCACCCACCATCGAGACCACCACCCCTGCGACCCCCACCCGCACCAGCCGCCTGACCGCCTGGTCCAACATCAGCGACGAAGACACCCTCAAAACCATTAACTCCTTCCACTCCGGATCCCGATCTGACCACTGCCCTCAACATGTCTTCAACAGAGCCAGCACAACCATCGCGCCCCACCTCCGGAAAACAATCAACAGTTCCTTCGAGACAGCAACCTTCCCCGAAAGCTGGAAGCATGCCGAGATCAATGCCCTTCTGAAGAAGCCCAAGGCGGACCCCACGGACCTCAACAACTTCAAGCCCATCTCCCTGCTCCCGTTCCCGGCAAAAGTGACAGAGAAGATTGTCAACAAACAGCTAACCCAATACCTCGAAGACAACAACATCCTGGACCCCTTTCAATCCGGATTTCGCAGCAACCACAGCACCGAGACGGCCAGCATCGCAGCCACTGACAACATCAGGATCCTGATGGACAAAGGAGAAACAGCCGCCCTCATCCTCCTGGACCTATCAGCAGCCTTTGACACAGTCTGCCACCGCACCCTATCAGCACACCTCCATGATGCCGGAATTCAAGAGAAGGCCCTGGCCTGGACCACATCCTTCCATTCCAGCAGAACCCAGAGCATCCGCCTCCCACCCTTCCGCTCAAAATCCACCGAGATCATCTGCGGCGTCCCACAGGGATCCTCCCTCAGCCCGACGCTGTTCAATATCTACATGGCACAGCTCGCCCACATCGCCCAACAACATAACCTTAACATCATCTCCTACGCCGACGACACCCAGCTGATCATATCCCTCACCGAAGACCCCCACACCGCCAAAGCCAACCTCCACAGAGGAATGAAGGCCGTAGCCAACTGGATGAAGGACAGCAGACTGAAGCTGAACTCAGACAAGACGGAGGTCCTCATTCTCGGACCCACCCAATCAGCCTGGGATGACTCTTGTTGGCCCACATCGCTAGGCACAGCCCCAGAACCCACAGTCCACGTATGCAACCTGGGGGTCATCCTCAACTCCACCCTCTCCATGACCAGGCAAGTCAATGCCGTCTCTGCGTCCTGCTTCAACACCCTCTGCATGCTCCGCATGCTCCGCAGGATCTTCAAATGGATCCCTCCAGACAAGAGAAAAACCGTCACCCAGGCCCTCATCACCAGCAGACTCGACTACGGTAACGCCCTCTACTCAGGAACAACAACCAAGCTCCTGAGACGACTACAGCGAATCCAGAATGCCTCAGCACGACTGATCCTCAACGTCCCCCGGCGCAGCCACATCACACCCCACCTGAGAGGCCTGCACTGGCTCCCCGTCAAAAAGAGGATCACCTTCAAACTCCTCATCCACGCACACAAAGCCCTACACAACACCGGACCTACGTACCTCAACAACCGACTCAGCTTCCACACCCCCACCAGAAGCCTCGGCTCAGCCACCCGAACCCTCGCCACAGTTCCTCCTATCCCGAAAACCACCGCCGGCAGCAGATCCTTCTCCTACCTCGCCGCCAAGACCTGGTACGCTCTCCCCACCAGCCTTCGACAGACTCAGGACCTGCTAGCCTTCAGAAAACTCCTCAAGACCTGGCTCTTCGATAAGTAGCGGCTCCCCCTCCCCCCCCCAGCGTCTTGAGACCCTCACGGGTATGTAGCGCGCTTTATAAATGCAGTGATTGATTGATTGATTGATTGATTGATAGTCCTGTTCACCGACCTGGAGTAGTCCTCATACTCATACAAGTGGCAATGCATCTGGCCATTTCAGATATTTTAAAGCAAAAACCTTTGCCAATCTGGATTTTAAAGTGCCATTAATCAGTTCCACCAGCCCTGAAAGTTCTGGATGGTAACTGCACTGAAGCTTCTGATCAACCTATAATGCTGCGCATAACATTTTAAGGACATCATTGTTAAAATGAGTCCCTTGTTCTGACTCCAGAGTGGTCGGAAATCCGAAATGCTGAATCAGTTCTCTCAACAGTAATTTTACCACAGTCAAACTATCACCTCCTCTGCGAGTGGGGAAAGCATCAACCCACTTGGAAAATACACATACAATTACCTAGACATATCTCAGACCATTGCACAGGGGCATTTCAATGAAATCCATTTGCATCCGGTTAAAATGACCAGCTAATTTTCCAATATGAGTCATAAGGACCTGTCTTTTCCTTCCTGGAGTCTGTTTTTGACATGCTCTACGTTGATTTTTGTTAAATCTGTTTATTGACATTTTACCCTTTCCATAGTAGCACAGGAAGTGTAAAAAAACAGTAGTGCATACATCATAGCTACACAATCAACCTCCAATCACAGAGCGACTCTAGTTACATTAAGAATACGGTGTGTCTAGAAATGAGAATCATAATACATGCATTGGAGGTTTATTTATCAGCATCCATAATATCAAAGGTGCTGTAGGATGGTACATGGGAGTGCATGAAGTCCAAGAGTGCCATGTCATAGATCTGAACAGTGGGAGTTGGATTCAACATAATGAGGACAAAGTAAGCCGAAGAAAGGGAAATTAATTGTTAGTGCAACGCCGCTGCTGGCTCTCCCTTGGAAACCAATCCACATGCGTGGGACATGTGCAGGAGAGTTCTCGTATGTATGTATAAGTGACCCAGGTAGGAAGCTGCCCTAATTATATCTCTGAGGGTGTGGTGGCTGATGTGCTTTGCCAATTATACCGCTACAACAGTCTGATCCTCCTCCCTTGTGTGGAATCCCCAGATGTTACATCTATCTTCTGCAGATCTGTTAGAATGGATTTCCATTTGACTGATAGAGGGAATTTGCGGAGGCCCAGTAGGTCCTCCCTGCGCAAGGCAACACTTTCAGCCCAGGCCCAGTTAAGCACCTGATGCTCTCCATTGTTTTGTGGTTAGGTGTTTAGCAGTGGCTAGGCCCAGGAAGTGGGAGGTAGCCATGTGTTTCCTGCCCCTTTGGAACAAGTATAGGAGATAGACTTCCCATTCGAAAGGGGTGTCCCGCTTGGTGCAGTGTGCTAGGGTGGTGGCCACTTCAACCCAGTACCTAGTGAGTTCGGGACAGTGCCATAGCATGTGTAGGACATCCACATTAACTAAGAGGCATCTGGGGCAGGCAGAGTCTGTGCAGTGAAAGTACTTTTTGATTTTGGCTGGGGTAAGGTATGTTCGGGATAGAATGAAAAAACGAATCTGACGGAAACATTTATATACTACTAGCAGCCCGTCCCGACGTTGTTCGGGTATGAATTGCTGCCTTGCCAGTAGTATATTGTTTTGTAGGATTTCGTTTTGATAGCATTTCTTATCTGTGACAGGCCTGTGCAACGCTCCGATTCACAGTGCACTGCTGATGCACTTAAGAGTGCGCGTTCAGTGGTGTGTGAACTCGAGTTTCCCTACTTTATTTTTCCTTGCAATATTATATTGCGCGAACTCGACAACATGGCATGAGCACAATTTACATTACAGAAGAACACATTAATTTGCGGTAGGCACGGGGGACAAAGCGATTTGCCAGGAATCACAGGATGTTGAGCTGATGCCGAGATTCGAACGTAGCTCCCCAGCTCTAAAGTTCGAAATTCTAGAACTTGTGGAGGAAGGTGTGTCTAAAAGTGTATGTCAGTGCTGGCCATCAATGAGAAAGACCTGTGCATTTTTCAAATGGGTGGTGAAAAAATATGAGTATGTTGCTGGAGATGAGGGCCGCCGTGCCACCAATGTATTTACCGGGGGAGGGTAAACACCCATTATTCCGTATCTTTCTTTCTGCATACCATCACTCCGCATATTTTCATTACGAAAGTACCATGACTCCGCAATGCCATTATAACGCATGGCATTACATTTTATATGCTTTTACCACGCATACATTTACAACGAAATTCGTTGTAAATGCATGAATGGTAAAAGCATTTTTTTTTATGTTTGGATAAGGTAAGTATGGGTATAGGGGTATATGTTTTGGGGTACTGAGGTATGTGTTTTGGTGTGTTTGGGTATTTTAAAGGTTCAGATATAGTTTTGGGTTATGGGGTACAGGGGTAGTTTTAGGGTTTAGGGATAGGTATGGATTTTGGGGTACAGGGGTATTTTTAGGGTTCAGGGCTAGGTTTGGGTTTTGGGGTACAGGGGTATTTTAAGGGTTCTGGGCTAGGTTTGGGTTGGGGTACAGGGGTATTTTTAGGGTTCAGGGCTAGGTTTGGGTTTTGGGGTACAGGGGTATTTTAGGGTTCAGGGGTAGGTTTGGGTTTTGGGGTACAGGGGTATTTTAGGGTTCAGGGGTAGGTTTGGGTTTTGGGGTACAGGGACATTTTAAGGGTTCCGGGCTAGGTTTGGGTTGGGGTACAGGGGTATTTTTAGGGTTCAGGGGTAGGTTTGGGTTTTGGGGTACAGGGGTATTTTTAGGGTTTAGGGATGGATTTGGGTTTTGGGGTACAGGGTATATTTATAGGGTTAAGATGGGTTAGTGTTTAAGGGTGTTGGGGTATTTTAAGGAGTAAGGGTGGGTTATGATTATGGGGTGCAGGTGTGTTTAAAGGGAGCAGGGTGGGATTAGCACACGATATGAGACATGGCATGAAGGGCGGAACATACCACACGCCCCCTGCGTTTGTCACGCCCACAGCACAACGCAGACACGCCCACAAGGGACTACTTTGCTGGCACGGTTCTTTTACCTTTTAAATGTATATGGTGGGCGTCTGCATAGCCTATGTCCTTCTGCTGCAACTGCCCTTTCCAACTCTGTATTGGGTGTTGTGATTGGTGCTGTGGTTCCTGAGTTTACCCGCCTCAAAGGCTTGGGCTTTCTCTTTATTATATTAGTATGGATATATTGATGACACAAAGTCTCTGCAGTTACTCTGAATCTAGGATAGTACCATACTTGTTGGAATTAGTGTACCATCGCATCTATCCCTACATGTGCTGGACTATGGTAATGGTGTCCCATTGGTGGTAGCAAACTATCCAGCAACATTGGCCTACCACCAACATAAATCCACTCTTTTAGTACATCCTGCGTGTATCCAACTCTGATGTTTTGGTTCTAATACCTAATTCTGTAAGTTCCTCACTTCCTCCCACGTATCTAAGCTGACAACATTATACAACGATCTGTGGTGTCTAATAGCTTTTTTAAGACTTCTTCATTGAATGGGTGTGCATTCAAGGCACAGTAACATGCCATTTCATCTGCAGCATGATTTCCCAGTCACATAGTCAGTTTCCTGATGGTGTGCAACTAATTTCACAACAGCAATTTGGGCTGGCAACTATAGTCACTGCAAAAGGTTCCTTACACAGTCTCCACTTCTAATTTGTGATTCAGCAGATGTCATAAACCCACGCTGAGACCACAGTGGCCCAAAGTCATGTACAACTCCAAAGCTATACTGACTATCAGTATAAATAGTTACTCTAAGCTATTCTGAAATTGTGCATTCTCTTGTCAACACTACAAGCTCTTCCAATTGCACAGAAAATACACTTTGCACCATGAGGCTTTCACAATTCCTCCAACTGTACAGACTGCATACGCAGTTTTCAGATTTCCATCATTGTCTCTCAGGCAAGATCAATCCACAAACAACAGGTGATCTGATTCGGGTAATGGAACGTCAGAGATATCAGAATCCAGATTTGTACACTACTCAGTCACATCCAGGCTTTTCCACAAAGAAACCTACCTGGGGTTTCCTGACTCCCGTTTGTTTCCTGTTTGCTGTCCATGGATCTTTGAGGCGCTCTGGGGCTTCTGACGGGGCAACCCTGGTCTCCGCTGGTCTCCCCCGCTGCCACTGCCTTCTGCAATCTAGTGCGCGACCTCCGAGAGGGGAGACTACATCTCCCAGGGCTCCTTGCGGCTGAACGCCGCCCACACGCTGATTTCACGCCAGGTGGCGCCCAAAAGGACGCCGGAGTTCCCACGTCGTGGGACGCGCGCGGGCGACACCCGGCTAAGCCCGGGCAAAGGGCGGGCCGTCTGTGGCCGTCAGAGGCCAGAGGAGGCCGGGCTGGGCCAACCCCCTAATGTTTCTGGCAACTTGCCCTCTGTAACCAGGACCACCTGGAAGGTACTGTGCTTGTATGTTCTTTTTTGACTGCTGTAAACTGTAAAGGCACAGTTTTCCCTGGTTATCTTGTACATCATGAAGGAGTACTTATTTGTAACCCGCCCCAAAGTCGAAGCCATCTTACTGAATAAATTATAATATGGCAAGGAGGCGGGTAAACAAACCCTTGTTGGACAAAACATGCACCACCATAGATACTTATTTGGTAATAGCAGCTTTAACCGTAGAAATTAACCATACAGAGAGACAACTGTCTATGGGTCCTAGAACTGTACTTGGTGATAAATCTAGAGAAGAATTTATTTTGGCCAATGAAGAAGGAACTATGATTTCTGGGTCCACCCACACCACAGAAGATGTAATTGATCATGTTGCTGATATAAATGATACTATTGATGACCCCTCTCGTATCTCAAACTCACCCACATTATTTTTGCAGGTTAGCCCGCCTAATATATCTCCTACCCCACCACTGAAGGTTATTGGCAATAAAAAGAAAATAACTGGTAAAGAAAATGTCAAGGCTAAGAAAGATAAGAGATATCCTACCAGGGGTGGCACAGCAAAGCTGAATACCAAACAAGCTGCCAAAGTCACATTGATCACTGTATCTTTGGAAGACACTTTTGACAAACTAGTTGTATTGCTTAGGCCACTCCATGACAGGATAGATTATATTGCCAAAGAAGTGCATAAATTAAATGGCAGCCTTGAGAAAATCAATTCCAAAGTCGAGAAGGGTAAACCAGAGGTAGTGTCATATGGTTACTACGTTTCTATATATTGTGTTAAGTTAGCATGAGCTTATTAAATGTTTAAACGCAATATTTTCTTTCAGCTTGAGTTTGCACACGACACCTAATTGTTATTGTAGCTTTCAACCTAGACGAAAGATGTGATTTATTTGAGAATAATATGCTATTGCTCTAGTATCAGTCGTGCTTGGTACACTTGGTACAACTGTCTGCACACCGAGAACTGCACACTCTAAGAATAACCTAACACAAGGTTGCTGAAGGCCTGATCCTCGCACCACGTTAGACATAACACAAATAATGTTGCTGCCAACATTGGGCTCTACGCAGGTTTAAGATACAGTTACAGGGAATGAATCAACACACTTGATGCTTCGCATGCAGAGAGCTGGTAGCTGTTGATGTGATCTCCTCCTACTGAGAATTAGAGGTATGGGCCCGCCCTGCTAGAACCCAGATGAGACCTTCTTAGATATAATATAATATACTGAATAGGGTGCGCGAAATATAGGAGATACAGAATTCTATAGATCTTTGCATCATAACATGCTATCACCTTTTGCTTATTATGGCTTAGTGACTATGCTGCTAACTCTGATTTTTATAATATGTATGTTGATATTATACAAGATACTGCGTTTGAGAATGCTGCATTGAAAAATAAACATTTCAAACTTGCACGTGTGTTCTTTGCCTCCCAGTTTCGGTTTGTAATGATTATATAACAAAAGAGTGTTCATGTGTTCCACGATACCTGAGGTACCCTAAGTTCATGTTCTGGATTGTCTAAGTCATTGGTAAGTTATTACTACCGATGAGACACTGTAGCTAGCTTGGTAAGGGGATTTCTGAAACAAAGGTGAGTTTTGGGTCATCCTAACTCACCCAGGTTCTAGATCTCTGTGCACAGTTCTGTGGGAGAACGGAAACCCTGCTACATGGCGCCCATACGTTGATTGGCCTTATATCATGACACTCGAGTAGTATATCATTAAAACCTTAACGCCTTCATTCCCGTTTCCGGAAAACGGCAGTGTCGGAAAAACCTACCTATTTTTGAAATATGTCTTTTTCAAGCTTGAATCTATCTGTAAACGGTTTCCTTGAATTACTACCCAGTTGTGCTACAAAGTAATCTTTGTTTTTTCACTTTCCTGTGCTGGCATGGCACAAGCCGTGGACATCCCGCAGCATAGTCGCATTGCGGTGCGTGACCATTTGCGGACTTATGATATTCCTGTCGAAGGCTTGCCTGTCGTTCTGGTAGTGAGTGCGGAACATGCTTACCCGTACGAACTGTTTTATTCGTGGGTGACATTTCCGCCAGTGGACGCTAATTCTGGAGTGTTCCATTCATACACTGCTTCAGCTGTACCGGCTGCGTATGCTCCGTACAGATCACTGGAGGTTCCTATTGATGCTTGGCAGCATGGAGTTTGGTTTGGTGGCGCCCTACCACATGCTTTATCCGCTTCGAGGTTAGGTCCTTTGTCCATTCCGGGCACACCTTGGCCCGCTTTGGCTTGATTCACTCCTCACCCTCAACGCGCCACTTGTAACGTGGCTGATCTGCGGCGGCTTCATGAAGTCGCGGTGGAAGTGATTAGAGCGCTTGTTCATTACACTAGCCATAATGTTCAGGACGCGGCCCCTAGGGGTGCACAGCTTCGTGCAGAACATGCTGGTCTGAAAATCAATCCGGTCATGGTGAATTCCGTGATGGGTAAAAAGCCCCAGGACAAGGATGATTTTCCGTTCTGGCTTGCTGAGAAATTCGGCCAGCTGGAAGCTATGTTTCCCAACACGAGTCCGGGTGATAAACACCGGATTCTTACACTAAGTTTACCGAAAGATTTGGCACCTGAACTTGTTGACTGTGAGACCTGGGGTAAGACTTTTGCAGCGGTCTATTCGAGGTGCTATGGCACCCCGTCTGTGACCAATCTAGGTGCGGTCCTTAAACGTGTTCAAGACGAACACGGACCGGAGTCGGCTGTTGAATTGGGTATGCGCCTGTGTGGCTCCTTTGATGTAGTTTGCGATCTGATCCTTGCGAATGTCAAGGGGGATGCAGTGAACTTTCAGGTTGCTAACGCATTGGCGTTGGTTCCCGAGGCCGAAAGACCCCGACGGTTGGCAAGGATAATTGTGGCTGCAATGGGGGTTAAAGCTTTTCCTGATAAAGAGAAAAAGCAACCCCAGGGTCAGACATCGGAAACTAGTGGTCAACAAAAGTCCAAGAAACAAAATTGGCCTAAAAAGCAGAATCAGGGTAAGCAACAACAACAACAAACACAGGTTTCTGCTCCTGCGTCTCCGTTGCCTGCGCAGTCGGATCGTGTTTATGATTTGCGCGACCGCGCGATGATTAAATCGCCTGAGAGGTTTCAGGCTTCTGACCAACGCTCTCCTCGTTCCTTTCAGGACTCATCGGCTCCGTCAACCCCGCCCGCGTAACAGTGGAGAGCAGCGGAAGGCTCTACGCCCAAGAGACCACAGTTTGCCACGAAGAAAGTCGCCGCCCTGACAGCGCATCGTTATGCCCCAGATAGTGAGAACGCGGCTTTGGAATCTGACGTGGGCTCTGACCTTGCTGGACAGCGCGGCAGAGATTACCATAGTGAGAGAGGCCCTCCGTCCACTGTTGAAGGTGACAGCGACTGATACTTATGTTGTGATTGAAACTGCTGATACGCATGTTGCTCCCCCTGAACGTCTTTTTGAAATTGTCCTGTTAATTGAAGGTGACATGCAGCGAACTGTAAAAGGCGTATTTTGGGAAAATCTCTCGTCTACGTATGACATTTTGCTTTCGGAGGCTGACTGGCCCCCACCTTTTGTTCTCGCAGCTCCGCGAGGGGAGGAGGTAATCCTACCCAGTTTCGCGCACACTGTACCGAGAGTGGAAGTGCTGCATTTTGCAGAAGAGTGGGCTCTGGCGCTTGCGCCGGCTGTGTACCGTAATCAGTGTGGCTGGGATAAATTGTCACCAAGCCACGAGATTCCTTTACGGTCTCAGCCGCAGCCTCAACCTCAATATCCCATACGGCGTGAAGCCAAAGCTTCAGTCGCGGCTATCCTTGAACAATTGGAATATCAAGGTGTAATTGAAACGTGTGTGTCACCGATGAATAACCCCCTTTTTACTGTAAACAAGCCTGACGGCTCATATCGTTTGGTTTTGGATTATAGGCATTTGAACTTGCATTGCCGTAACTGCGCAGTACAGAATACTCATGGCTCTGCGTTAGTGAATAGTCTTGAGCGTAAACGGTTCAAAACCACGCTTGACATTTCCAATGGTTGTTATGCCCATAGATTAGACGGTCTAAGTTCCCAATGGACCAGTTTTACATGCGGCGGTGTGCAAAAAATGTTTCGGCGTCTCCCAATGGGCTATAAGAACAGTCCTGGAGTATTCTCCGCCCGCATTGTCTCTCTTCTGGAGGGCATCGACCCAGTTGCTTGTTCGTATGTGGATGACATTTATCTCACAGACGACGATCTTTGGGAGCATCTGTGTCGAGTAAATAGCATAATTTGTAACTTTGCTGACATAGGTTACAAGTTTAACTTTGCAAAGTCGCACATTGCAGAGTACACAATGTTGTTTCTAGGTTACGAGCTTAACAACGAAGGGAAGGGTTTAGCACCCCACTTCCTGGAGAAGTGCGCACAATTGCGCTCTCCGACAACACTGAAAAAATTACAATCTCTACTGGGCTTTTTGAATTTCGGGAGGACTTACATTCCGGAATATGCCCAGCATATCAAGCCTTTGTATGCTTTGATACAACCATCTTTTTCCAAATCATGCTGGCTGCCTGAGCATTCAGCCATTCTGCAGTCTTTGCAGGCTGATTTGCTCGCTTCTGAATACTTACAGACTCGTGATAACCAGACCAACCTGGTGATAAGAATTATCCCTGGGGCGGTGGGTTTCACGTACTTGACTTTTAATGAAGGAGATACAGTACCTATTGCTTACAAGTCACACTTGTACACGTCGGCTGAACTGCGCTTTTCCACTGTGGAAAAAGTTTTAACGGCTGTGCAGATGGCGATTCTTAAGGAACGTGCCCTGGCACAAGGAAAACGCATGTTGGTTGTTACCCCGTGTCCTGCCTTAGAGGCGGTTACGAAAGCCAGTGTACCTAATTCCAAAGCTTTGCACCCTCGTTGGATTCAATGGGCTGCGTCCTTGACGTCCCAAGATGTCACGTTTATTTTTGACGCCACTTTACGGTCGCAGGAGTATTTACAGTATGAATTTGTTCATCCTGCTCCATTAGCAATGCGGCCGTTGGAGGATTTCCATTGCATCATTTACACTGATGGTTCGGCGCAGGTTGCGCATGGCTCTAAACATGCCTACGTTTCCGCTTGCGCCATTGTGGTCGGTGCCATGGTGAATGATGAGTTCAAGTCCAGTGTCGTGCACACGCAGACGCTTGGGGACTGCACCGCACAATTAGCAGAGCTTCGTGCACTGATGCTTGCATTGGAGTACGCTGATCCTAGTGTGACGACTTTGATCGTAAGTGATTCTTACTACTGTGTCCAGTCTTACAATGAGAACTTGTTTTTTTGGATTCAGAATGAATTTCGTGACTCCAAAGGTAGCACAATAAAACATAAAATGATCTGGGTCCGAGTGGCGGAACTTAAAGAGAAGCTGCCACTCGTGTTTGTGATTCATACTCTCGGTCATCAGCGCGTGGGGGTCCACGCTGTTGGCAATTCGCTTGCTGATGAAGCAGCGAAGTCAGCGGTATCAAAATACTTAGTTGCAGCAGTCACAAGGTCCAAAAGCAAAATAGATGATGACATCTTGGCAGCTGTTGCTGCAACAGAGAAGGGAAGTAAATATCCTGCGGGGTTCCCTTCTAAATACACATACCACTTAAGTCCCGATAAGGTTCCTTATGTTAAAATCCCTGATGTTGGTGAACGTCTAGTTCCCAACTCTGATCGCAGGGCTGCTTTGATAATAGCGGCTCATGAAGGTGTGGCGTCTGCGCATGCGGGCGTCTCAGCCACTGTAACTCAGCTACAACAAAGGTTCTGGTGGCGGGGACTGTACAAACAGACGCGCGATTATGTCCTTCAATGTGACATTTGCCAGCAGATTAAACCTTCAACTGCTGCGCGTCCGCCTCAGACACAGTTGTACATCTCGAATAAACCGCTTGGATGCGTTTATTTGGATCACTGCGGTCCATTTTCTTCTGATACTGCATACAAGAACATCTTAGTAGCAGTTGATTCATGCACACGCTTTGTGTGGGTATGGCCACATCGGAGCGCTGATTCACGTACTGTCATCAAGGATTTGCGAGTCTTTGTGGGAGTTTTTGCCTGTGGTACCTTCCATTCGGATCAGGGTCCGGCTTTCGCCTCTAAGGCGTATAAGGATGCTATGGTTTTGATGGGGGTCCAAGTCAAGTTTTCAAGTCCCTACAGGCCTGAGGGCAATAGTGTAGTTGAACGAATGAACCACGACTTAAAGCAATCTTTGACAGCTCGAGTTATAGGCACTGGCAGAAACTGGTTAGCCCACCTCATGGGCGTGCAGCGTGCGCTTAATAATCTCCCTAGAAGGTCTCTGGGTGGGCGGACCCCGTACGAAATGCTCTTTGGTATCAAGATGTATGTCCCTGACCTCGATGGGCTAGACTGCAAGGCCCAGGCCACGGCCTTTGACGTAGATGAACATTGCAATGTTTTACAGAATCTACAAAAGACCAGAGACAGTCTTGCGAAGGAACATTTGCCCTCCACATCGGATGATGCGCTGCAGATCCCGGTAGTTGGCTGGCTACCCCAAGTTGGAGAACTGGTTCGAGAGAAGATCGATAACAAGAAAGAGTTTGGTCCCTCATATCGAACACCGGTTCGAGTTCTTGGAGTGAAGGGCACAAGAACAGTCATTTTACCACCACTTCCAGGTCGTAAGGAAAACAGATTTATTTCTATTGACAATGTCAAGACACACAGGGTGGCCGATTCTTCATAGCATGACACCGGCTGTATCCTGTCCTTCCATGGTGAGGCACTCTGTGCTAGCAATAACATCTGGTGCAGAACGGGGGGTGTCCCTCGAGATGCCTGCCATATCCAGTCCTTTATTAAATACTATTCCTGTTACTAACATTGATGAGCTGAACTACACTTATCCTGCTGATTTATCGATGCCTGATTTACAGACCCGTTTGGCAGACCAATCCAGATTCTCTTTTGACTCTGTTTCGGAACTTTCAAAGAAACCCTCAACTATTGCAAAATATGCCAAGTTATTTAAAAAACATTTTTTGATTCCCCCATGGACATACATTTGGTTGATCCTATTTTCATTTTACCTTTTTATGCCAATTGGTTTTGTGTTTTATTTTTTCCGCCTGATCGATGGTCACTACGTTAGAGAAAGAACAGGAATTCGGTACCTAAATGGAACATTGGCCCCTCTTTCCTCTTCACATTCAGCGCACAGACTGAAACGAAACTTAAATACAGTCAACATTACTGCTTGGCCTGTCCTTGACGGGATTGTGTGGGATGTGGTTAGGTTTCAGATACATGGGCCCACTGAAGTGATTAATGTTCCAAATGTGCTTAGAGTAAACATGGGAGATGTGATTAAACAAAATATGCGTTCTGATGATTGGGATATTCAGGCCGTGGAAGCATTATTCTCTGATTTGAAATACTATGCTGCCTTCGATGCTGAGGATCTGTATTCAGATTCTATTAATTATGGTGATTTGTTTTGTTTTCAACACTATGGTAATCATTTTTTACATAAGACAAATTCCAGGAGGGTTGCTGTAAATTATACACAATGGGAACATTGCCCTGCTCCATTAGGTGACAGCTCCAATACGTTTCTGAAAAAATACACTTATTTCACAGACTTTAATCAATCTAATCCCGAGTCATTTTATTTTAAAATGACACAAAAGTCCATGTCCAAAGTTAGACTTACCGATACAAAATTGCTGTATTCGAAGTCCTTTCTAGACAGGTTGGCTGTAGATGGCTACGAGTTTTGGAAAGGAACAATTGACCTTAAATCGGTTTGGGGTACCAAAGGTTGGCAGGTACAAGGCACTGAGGCTTTGCACCGTGCATGTCTCATCCCGAATCACATGTTGTTTTTAAATTCATCCATTTTCCAAACAACATGCTTTGGATTGGCTACTTCTAAAAAATTAAATACACCGACCATCCCAGATTTAGAGGAATATTCAGGTTGGGGTAATTTTACTGATTTGTCCATTCATGAGTTGCAAGCTCTTTTGCACAATTCATCCTTTAACATTTCCAGTTTGGATTCCAAGGGTTGGCTGATGTGGCATAGGAGTGCTGATTCTTGCCAACGCCGTTTTCTGGGTTTGGCTGAAGGGTTCACAGAAATCAGACCCGATCCCCGTTTTGAAGAAGACTATACTGTCACAACTTATTATGTGGGGAAGCTGTGTCAGAATTGGTTGCAACATTCCACATTAGCTGCAGTTAAACTACATCTGTCTCAATTAAATGATAATGTGGATTTGAACGATTTTATAAAAGGCCCAGCTAAAGGTAGATCTAAACGATGGCTGTATGCGATTTACAATGAAATTTGGAAAGTTTCCCAAATTGAGGCTGCTAAACGCCTGAGAGCTATTGATCAAGCAAATTTAGAAAAGGTGCTTGCAGTTGTCGATAACAGTATTAACACGCTTTCTTCCCAAATTTACACGTTGAACAATATTGTGTCTTCTGTTGTTGACATTGTACATGATGAAGTGTCCATGTTATATCATGGTCAAAATCAATTGCGTTCTGTGATGCAGTTTGCTTGGACACTACAGACTCTGAAGTCTGGTCGAGTGCCTTGGAATTTTATGAACGTCTTATCACTATTTGCCCCATTTAATTTGATTGAAAAACAGCGCATGTTATCAATGAGAGATGCATCATTTTCTATGTTACTGTCAGGTTTCCCCGGCCGCTGGTAAATCACTGCCTGCTATGCGACTCTGTATGGAGTAAAAAACTACATTTCCCATGATCCTTCGCGCGGCGCGCTAGAATGACGCTGTGCGACCGGAAAGGATATCATGGCGTTTTCCCAGGGAAGCGCTGCCGATTATTTTGCTTGGCGAGCAGATTTCCTGCTTGTGTTTCCTGAATTCTAGCTGGCGTTTCTTGGAGGTGGTCTGCGGAAAGCTTGTTATCGCTATACCGGATTTGTGGATTATTGAGGTGGGGCTTAGGAAGCGCCCGCAACGTGAGCGGATTACCGGTATTCTCATACACCTGGACTATGGATTACTGTGGTGGGGCTTAGGAAGCGCCCATATCGAGAGCGACGAACATTGTATCAGGTTTTCATAACTTCGAGTGGTGTGCTTGTTTAAATGCATTTTCTGTGAAGCCTGGGGTTCGATTTATCGGCTCCAGAACTTCCTACAGGGAGCGCGTTGCTCCCGTCATTGCTGGACACCTAGGCTTAGGTGCCGCTTGTTCATTTCTGGAAAGTCACTTTACTGTTTGCGCTTGCAGAGAAGGATCTGTATAGACGCTGTGCTTTGCTTTATGCTGGGTTTATTTTTTGTTACTGTTATACCAGAAACTTACTTGGTGAACAAACAATATAGGGGATGTATGCGTCATATTGGGGTTGACACTTTAGCTTCCAGCGCTACCCAATTAACATTCTACTCACACATATCCTCGGAGAGGGAATCCTTCATAATAAACAGGAAAATACCGAATAGGAGTGTTATAGACTGAGTGTATGTCCCGGGCATTCTGGTTATCTTCATTCCCAGTTCTGGGTAGGTGTAGTTACATCTTATCTGTCTGTATAAATAGAGCCACAGGAAGGGAGTGGGACTGGGGTTTTTTATGCTTTCTTTTGTTGTGTCTTATAGTAGGAAACCAGGGGATTTAGAAGAAGCCCTTTATATCACTCCTTCGTTCCTGCACACCTGTAGGATTAGCAGGTGAGGTATACGTGTAGTATAGTATATAGTAAGTCTCCAAGCTGAGGGTTATCATATCACTCATCCCTTGCTTTCTGTATCTACAGGTTTTCGGATCCAGTTGCCCAGCAGTTCCCCTCCGGACCTACATTTTCCCCCGCTTGATCTCCTTAATAGTCTGTGACCTTGACAGCCAGACTTGGGATGATCTAGAGGTGGGCCCCTTTATAGCATCGATCCAATCCTGAGGAGCAACCACGAAAGACCTGACAGAATAATCGGCCCAAGAGTTTTGCTCCTCCCGGTTGAATTGATCCAAGGGATGGCCACCTTAGATGAGGTACTGGCCGCACTAGGCTTAGTGCAGGTGGAACTAGCCGCCTCCCGCCAGGAAACCGCTGCGTTACAGGCACGGATGGATGCCTTGCAACGGAACCCTTTTGATGCAGGGAACCCTGCCCCTCCACCCGCCTCAGTAGTGGTTGAAATGCCCTCCCCTGTTCCCCTAGCTCCCCCGGAAAGATTTCTGGGAGATAGAAAGAAGGTGCAGGTATTCATGACCCAGGTGATGTTACACTTCACCTGTAAGCCCAAATGTTTTCTTACTAATCAATCCAGGGTTTCTTTTCTTATTTCCTATTTGGGTGGTGAAGCAGCTCAGTGGGCGGTCCCTATCGTCAAGAATAACAACGCGATCCTTTATGATTGGGATTTGTTTCGTACTGAATTTGAGAAAACGTTTGATAGGAGAGCAGAAACCTTTTCCGCTGATAAGGAGTTGCTTGTCCTCAAGCAGGGCAATTCCGATTTAGTGACATACCTGAATCACTTTAGGAGATTCATTGCGGAAACTGATTGGCCTGAGGCCAAACAGATGGTTCTGTTCTACCAAGGACTCACAGACAACTTAAAGGATGTCATAGCCCAAGTTGAACCCCAACCTACCACGTGTGCTGCCTTTATTGACTTGGCCTTGCGTTTGGACCACAGGTTAAGAGAGAGAAAAGGAGAGCTTGGAAGAAAAGACAGACCCCTGTTGTTAGGGGACAAACCAGCCAGTGGGGATAAGTCTGAGGGAAAATCGGAACCCATGGAAATAGGAGTAGTACGTGCATCCCTCACATCGAGTGAAAGAGAACATCGACGCAAATTCGGGCTCTGTCTTTACTGTGGGAAAAAAGGACACTTCCTGCGTGAATGTCCAGTGAAGCCGAAGGGAGGACGCTATCGTACAGGACAAGGAGTGGTCTCCACAGTAGATAAGGAATCGGAAAACTCCACCGCTTGAGTTCAAAGGAAGGGGGGAACTCGAGCGCACACTTCATCCCTTCAGTAACAGAGGAGGTCTTAGTTGGAAACCAGCTGTTCTATGTGGACATAGAATTATGGATTGACCAAAATCCCAAGAATATCCGAGCCATGGTAGACTCAGGAGCGACAGGTTACTTTATGGATTTGGCAGAAGCCCGGAAATTGGGGGTAACTCCTATCGCTAAAACTGTCCCTGAAGAAGTGTTTGCTGTAGACGGTCATGTGCTGGAATCCGGTCCTATCACCCAACATACACCGGAGTACGAGTTGTGGTATGGGGGTTACCACATGGAACATCTCTCGTTCAACCTCATTCAGGCCCCTACCTATGGAGTGATATTGGGACTCCCTTGGCTGAAGAAACATGAACCCTCCATTAAGTGGAAGGAGCAGACTTTGGAGTTCTCCTCCCCTTATTGCCAAAACCACTGCATCAGAGAGAATCTCCGACCCTCTAGAGTGCTGGCTGTTACCCACATGGTCTCTACCGCCGCGGAAAAGGAGGTGGCATTACCCAGTTGTTACCAGGAATATGGAGAGGTTTTCAGTAAGGTGAAAGCAGAAGTGCTCCCTCCTCATAGGGAATACGACTGCCGTATCGACTTAACGCCTGGGTCGGTCATTCCATGTGGCCGAATATATGCCTTGTCTCAACCCGAAACAAAACATCTCCGGGAATATTTGGATAACCTCCTTGCTTTGGGGTTTATTAGACCTTCTAGGTCTCCAGCAGCTTCCCCACTTTTCTTCATTCCAAAGGCTAATGGGGAATTACGCTGCTGTATTGACTATAGGGCATTAAATGCCATAACCACAAAGAATCAATACCCACTCCCATTGATACCGGTATTATTGGAGCAAGTGAGATCGGCTAAGATCTATACGAAATTGGACCTAAGAGGAGCATACCACTTAGTGCGTATGCGATCCGGCGATGAATGGAAGACCGCATTCAAAATGAGGTATGGGCTCTTTGAGTACCTGGTGATGCCCTTTGGGCTTTGCAACGCCCCTGCCTCCTTCCAATTTTTCCTCAATGAGGTGCTGAGAGACTTCCTAGATATCTTTGTAGTAGTCTACATTGACGACATTTTGATATATTCCAACGATGAACCAGAACATCAAAAACATGTGTGTCAGGTGCTTGAGGCATTAAAGCAAAATCAACTATACTGCAAGCTAACGAAATGTGAGTTTCACGTTAATACTGTTGAATTCTTAGGGGTCATGCTCACACCATCAGGACAAATAATGGCGGAAAGGAAGGTACGAGCCATTGTGGAGTGGCCTAGACCCAACTGTGTTAAAGACATCCAAAAACTCCTTGGATTTGCAAACCTCTACCGGAGGTTCATCTCGCACTTTTCGGACATGGTAACCCCACTCACAAAGTTGACCCGGAAGAACACCCCCTTTGTGTGGGGCGTTGATGAACAAACTGCCTTTGATCGATTGAAAACCGCTTTCACGTCGGCACCGATATTAATCCATGCTGATCCGAAACTCCCATTCGTGGTAGAGGCTGACGCGTCAGAACTAGCTGTGGGGGCCGTTCTCTCGCAACGGAGGGAGAGTACAGGTTATCTCCATCCCATCGCGTTCATGTCTCGCAAGCTAAATACCGCAGAACGCAACTATACAATTGCTGAGAAGGAACTGTTAGCAATCAAGGACGCATTCACTGAATGGAGGCATTGGCTGATGGGCGCCTCTCAACAAATCACGGTATACACCGACCACCGAAACTTGCAGTTTATGCGAGCCGCTCGCCATCTCACCCCCAGACAACTTAGATGGATGCTTTTCTTTTCTGAATTTAGTTTCGTGGTTACCTTCCGTCCGGGATGTGACAACCGGAAGGCGGATGCTCTCACGCGCCAGGAAAGTCACCCAGCATTGATGGCTTCACCAGAGAACAGCATCATTGAACCTCAAAAAGTGGTAGGAGTAATACACACTGAAGAGTTTCTCCACAAAGTCAAAAGAGGAAGTCAAACCTTCGCTTGGAAGACTTGGATCCGTCTACATCCCGAATGGAAAGTTCGTCAGGGGTTGCCTAGAAAAGGGTCTCAGTTGCTTCTCCCCACACTAGCCTTGAGACAACAAGCCTTCAAATGGTGCCACGATCTACCGTGTGCTGGACACACTGGAGGGAAGAAAACCTTGGAGAAATTGCTTCGCACCTATTGGTGGCCAACCATCCGGCCTGATGTGTTTGCTTGGGTTCAACGATGTGACATCTGTTCACAGGCTAAGAGCGATCATAGACCTGCACAAGGGCTGTTGCAAACCCTGCCCACTCCTGTGAGTCCTTGGGAGAGCTTTTCGGTGGATTTCGTGGTGGGTCTCCCTAAAGATCACGGGATGACCGCTATAGTGGTAGTTGTGGATTATTTAACCAAGATGGGTCACTTTATAGCCTGTAAAGGGGTTCCCACAGCTAGCCAGCTCGCCCATTTCCTACTCCTTCATGTCATCAGGTTGCATGGACTTCCTAAGGTTATAGTTTCAGACAGGGGAGCACAATTCACCGCAAAATTTTGGAAGGTCTGGTGTGATTGATTAGGCATCGCCTCTTCCTTGTCCACCAGTTTTCATCCCCAAACGGATGGGCAGACCGAAAGGTTAAACCAGACCCTCAATCAATACCTAAGATGTTTTGTTGATACCACTACTGAGGCATGGGTGGATTGGTTGTGGTCGGCTGAGGTAGCCTACAATGATGCAGTCCATTCCTCTACTTTGTACACCCCATTCTTCTGTACTTATGGGTTTCACCCCAGATTTGCCCCATTGAGTGTGCCGGTCGCTGAAGCCCAGATTCCGCAGTTACAGTCCAGATTAGTGGAGTTGCGGAAAACAGTACTGCAAGCTAGAAGGAATCTTGAGAAAGCGAAGAAACAGTATAAGACTCAGGCTGACAAACATCGTAGGTGCTGCCCAGTGTACAAGAAAGGGGATTGGGTGTGGTTGTCCACTCGAAATATCCGTTTCCGACGGTATAGTGTCTTCAACCCTAGGTTCATAGGCCCTTACCAAGTGATTCGCCATGTCAACCCTGTGGCGGTGAAATTGAGACTTCCATCGCATTTCCGGATACACCCGGTGTTCCTGCTCAAACCTGCTCGGGGTCCTAGTTCTAAGGCCCCGGCGCCTGTGAATGTACAACAGGAGGTAGAGTACGAGGTGAGGTGCATCTTGGACGCTCGTAGAGTGAGAGGTAAACTCCAGTACTTGGTTTCTTGGAAGGGTTATGGCCCTGAGGAGGACTCTTGGGAACCTGTTGGCGCTGTTCATGCTCCCAGACTGGTGCGGCGATTCCATTTGTCTCATCCTGGTAAACCTGGTGGCAGTCAGTGAATGTTGTGAGAGGGGATGTACTGTCAGGTTTCCCCGGCCGCTGGTAAATCACTGCCTGCTATGCGACTCTGTATGGAGTAAAAAACTACATTTCCCATGATCCTTCGCACGGCGCGCTAGAATGACGCTGTGCGACCGGAAAGGATATCATGGCGTTTTCCCAGGGAAGCGCTGCCGATTATTTTGCTTGGCGAGCAGATTTCCTGCTCGTGTTTCCTGAATTCTAGCTGGCGTTTCTTGGAGGTGGTCTGCGGTAAGCTTGTTATCGCTATACCGGATTTGTGGATTATTGAGGTGGGGCTTAGGAAGCGCCCGCAACGTGAGCGGATTACCGGTATTCTCATACACCTGGACTATGGATTACTGTGGTGGGGCTTAGGAAGCGCCCATATCGAGAGCGACGAACATTGTATCAGGTTTTCATAACTTCGAGTGGTGTGCTTGTTTAAGTGCATTTTCTGTGAAGCCTGGGGTTCGATTTATCGGCCCCAGAACTTCCTACGGGGAGCGCGTTGCTCCCGTCATTGCTGGACACCTAGGCTTAGGTGCCGCTTGTTCATTTCTGGAAAGTCACTTTACTGTTTGCGCTTGCAGAGAAGGATCTGTATAGACGCTGTGCTTTGCTTTATGCTGGGTTTATTTTTTGTTACTGTTATACCAGAAACTTACTTGGTGAAGAAACAATATAGGGGATGTATGCGTCATATTGGGGTTGACACTTTAGCTTCCAGCGCTACCCAATTAACATTCTACTCATACATATCCTCGGAGAGGGATTCCTTCATAATAAACAGGAAAATACCGAATAGGAGTGTTATAGACTGAGTGTATGTCCCGGGCATTCTGGTTATCTTCATTCCCAGTTCTGGGTAGGTGTAGTTACATCTTATCTGTCTGTATAAATAGGGCCACAGGAAGGGAGTGGGACTGGGTTTTTTTATGCTTTCTTTTGTTGTGTCTTATAGTAGGAAACCAGGGGATTTAGAAGAAGCCCTTTATATCACTCCTTCGTTCCTGCACACCTGTAGGATTAGCAGGTGAGGTATACGTGTAGTATAGTATATAGTAAGTCTCCAAGCTGAGGGTTATCATATCACTCATCCCTTGCTTTCTGTATCTACAGGTTTTCGGTTCCAGTTGCCCAGCAGTTCCCCTCCGGACCTACATTTTCCCCCGCTTGATCTCCTTAATAGTCTGTGACCTTGACAGCCAGACTTGGGATGATCTAGAGGTGGGCCCCTTTATAGCATCGATCCAATCCTGAGGAGCAACCACGAAAGACCTGACATTACACATTGAAAAATTAGAATCCTTGCCCTTTTCTATGGCTGAGGTGACTGCTGCTACATGGCTTATCCATGGTGTTATTACCTTACCTTTTGCTTTGTATAAATTTACAAATTGTATGAAATATATGGCCATAGGGCGATAAGAACCATTAGGCAGTGCTTTCTTCCATGAGACATGGTCTTTACTATTATTATTATTATTATTGGGACATTTGTAGAGCGCTGTGATTACGCACACCGGCGTGTCCACGCGCTGAAAGTGGGAATAGGCAGAAGACAGGGAACACAGGAACTACGCGGGCCATTATTTACTGTAAAGATAGGTTTTTAGTTTTGCCCGGAATCTAGCCTCCTCTGGTTCCAAGCGCAGGTCCGTTGGCAGTTTGTTCCAGTTGTACCATACACTTACAGATGCCTAAAAGAGGGAAATGAAGTGAATCTGAATGGTGAAGAATGTACACAGTCGCCTGACCGCTCACTAATATGCAGACACATCCAGTTGCATGGTTCTTGTAATCAGGACAAACCTAATTTGGCCTGTGTTTTGAAAGGGACACCGGTTCCTGCAATAGTTCCCACGTTCACTTTATTGTCCAACGGTAGTTATTTACTTTTGAATAACGAACTGTGTTGTGGGTTACAGGTCGGTATCGCTTATGTGGTAACCGTTTCAGAGAGGGTGGTTTGTTGCAAGAATGTGTTATATCCACCCACGCATGGGAATTCAGATGTTTCAATTTGGCCACGAATACCAACCTTGAAAGCCGAGTTCAATGGTTTAAGCCGTATAAGAGCCCTATTGTCTCAGAAGCAAGTGGCCCTGAGCTCTGCCCGCGAAACTTATGTCCTTCACATAGCTAACACACGCACAGAGGTGCAGGCACTTTTAAATACTGATTTGCCGTTTCATTTCTCCGAGCTGGTTCATCAAATCTTCAATGCCTCCTCCACAATAGGCCTGGCTCATTTTTTTAAATTGGTTAGCAGTGGTCTCGTGACTACATTTGAAAAAGTATTTGGTATTATCCCTGCGTTCTTTCATTCTATATTCGCAAGCCTGTTTGGCGGATTTCCTGTTTTGCTGGCTTTGGCTGCAGGCGTTCTGGTGATATTTTGCTTTCTAAAACATGGATGCCCATCCTGCGCAAGGAAACGCTCAGCCCCTACTGATGCAGTTTCGCAACCGGATGCTTGATTACTATGGCTCCTTGCCGCTTGTGACTTTAAGCACGGCTTTTGGATTATCGTTCAGATTTTCCTATTTCACATGTGTCCAGCCCGTGTTTCATTGCCTGAGCTGTGATTTCGACTGGGCCATTGATTTGTGTCTCTGCTTACCGACTTCTCCTGACGTCAATTTCGATCAGCTGATGAGCCCCGTAGTTGCTCACGAGTTGGTTTGTTCTGGCGAAAGGGTTATGGCTGTGGCAGCGATGCATGGACTAATGGGTCAGTGGGACATATTCGCAGCGGCGTATGACTTTCTGGCACATAGCGTTCTCGAGAACCCACTGAGTTGTCCTCTGATGTTGCTAGAGGAATCTATGTTGGAAGAGCACGTATGTTCTTTCCCATTGCTTAATTGGATGGCTGAACTGTTTTCGGATGATGACAGTGATTTCATGTTGGAAGCTGTAGCTACCTATTTTGCATATTCATTCAACCCATGAGTGACTTTGAAGACTTTCATTATTATGGCACGTGACTTTTTAGTAATTCTGAATGGTGTCTTTTTTAGTACGAACATTCGACTTTCATATGTTCTGGGCCTATGAACTGGGAGTAGGCCTTAAGTTCGACTTTTATATTTTGTGTGGCCACTATAGGCATTCATACATATTTTTGTTTTTAATTTTTATATACATTTGCATACATTTAGCTTGGCTCAGTATCATTGAACTCTGCTTTCATGTTTTACCTTTCATATGGTATTAGCTTGTGTTTTCTCCTTTTTAACCGTCCTCTGATCATTGGGGGGGGGGTCTTATGGTTATTACGTTTCTATATATTGTGTTAAGTTAGCATGAGCTTATTAAATGTTTAAACGCAATATTTTCTTTCAGCTTGAGTTTGCACACGACACCTAATTGTTATTGTAGCTTTCAACCTAGACGAAAGATGTGATTTATTTGAGAATAATATGTTATTGCTCTAGTATCAGTCGTGCTTGGTACACTTGGTACAACTGTCTGCACACCGAGAACTGCACACTCTAAGAATAACCTAACACAAGGTTGCTGAAGGCCTGATCCTCGCACCACGTTAGACATAACACAAATAATGTTGCTGCCAACATTGGGCTCTACGCGGGTTTAAGATACAGTTACAGGGAATGAATCAACACACTTGATGCTTCGCATGCAGAGAGCTGGTAGCTGTTGATGTGATCTCCTCCTACTGAGAATTAGAGG
The DNA here is from genome assembly GCF_964263255.1 of Lissotriton vulgaris. Taxonomy (NCBI): domain Eukaryota; kingdom Metazoa; phylum Chordata; class Amphibia; order Caudata; family Salamandridae; genus Lissotriton; species Lissotriton vulgaris. The sequence continues at coordinate 836,948,904 of NC_141695.1, forward strand.
TATGGGCCCGCCCTGCTAGAACCCAGATGAGACCTTCTTAGATATAATATAATATACTGAATAGGGTGCGCGAAATATAGGTGATACAGAATTCTATAGATCTTTGCATCATAACCTGCTATCACCTTTTACTTATTATGGCTTAGTGACTATGCTGCTAACTCTGATTTTTATAATATGTATGTTGATATTATACAAGACACTGCGTTTGAGAATGCTGCATTGAAAAATAAACATTTCAAACTTGCACGTGTGTTCTTTGCCTCCCAGTTTCGGTTTGTAATGATTATATAACGAAAGAGTGTTCATGTGTTCCACGATACCTGAGGTACCCTAAGTTCATGTTCTGGATTGTCTAAGTCATTGGTAAGTTATTACTACCGATGAGACACTGTAGCTAGCTTGGTAAGGGGATTTCTGGAACAAAGGTGAGTTTTGGGTCATCCTAACTCACCCAGGTGCTAGATCTCTGTGCACAGTTCTGTGGGAGAACGGAAACCCTGCTACAGTAGATAATAACAGAAGGGGTCCCAACCAGAATGATGACACTGGTGGTAAATCACTTACAACTAATCTAAATAACCAACACATTGTAAGTGTACTAAATGGAAATTCAAATTATATCCACAAGGAAGTGTCTAAAGAGAGTTCTGTACAGAATAAAGTTAAGCCTGTTTCCACCACCAATTGCGATAAGATCCCAAGGGAGAAATCGAATGAAGGGGTTAGGAATTTGCCTGTAATAGATACAACTGGAACTGGCAACCTTAACCCCGCAAGCAAAGCGCCCCTATCTATCAATCTGCCACCCGAATGTGGAGCTTATGTGGCTGTTCTGGTCAATGTACCTAAACTGGGAATAGAGCAGCGAGAAAACCATGCCGCACTTAAGAATAAAATCCTGCATTGGTTGTCGAATAATTGCGGCTTTCCGGCAACAGGGGCAAACCAGATACTACTTACACAACAGGTGGGATGGATCGGACCACTTAAGAAAAAATTTGAGGGTGACTGCATTATCATAAATTTCAAATCCCCAGTCTGGGCACGGAATGCCTTGGCAAATGCCCCCTTACCATCCCAATGGGAGTACAATATGACCCTCTTGCCATTGGGGTATTTTTATAGACACCTAATGATGAACACCAACCTGAGCACATCAAATAATAATTATAATACAGCTAAACACGCACCTACACTAGTACCTCCACCTTGTCCAAGTATCCCTTTATTTAATAGGTACCAGATACTGGGTTCAATGGAAGATAACGATTGACTTATTCCAGAAGAGGGAACAGTACGAAAGCTTATTCCAATAGGGGGCCAGGCTGTAGTTTCCCAAAAAGGAGTACAAGAGGTTAATTTGCCAACTGATTTACATATTAAACACCAAGACCACAGGAAACCCAAGTCCAAATTGGCCATAACTTTAGCTAAACAACAGAATTCAGAGGGGACGTTAGATAGCCAGATTTTGCCCAGTGTTGCAACTCAGGTGCCTATAACCATTGAGAGTCAAATTGTCCAGCATCCATCAGGTATCCCTACATTAATCAATGTAAATGAAGGTTATACAATCATGACATGGAACATAGCAGGCCTTAATAGAAAACTAAATACACCATTTTGAAAAGACCTTATTACATCAAATTATGATATAATATGCCTGCAAGAGACCTGGTATAAAGATCCAATCTATGTAGAAATGTATACATCGAATTGGATTAAAGCCACTGACTCTGTGTCGGGTAGGGCTAAAGGAGGTCTCATGATACTTGCTTCCAAGAAACTGACGGAAGGCAAAATAGTAAGTTGCGTGACAATAGATTCTCACTGTCAGTTAATGAGGCTTCGGTTTCTTAAGGGTAAAGATCTGCTTCTAATTAATTATTATAATAACATCTTTAATTATAATAGGGGCCGTGTAATTTTCAATTAAAAAAAAGAAATTGATAGGGCTCTGGAAGCGTCGAATAGACAAGCCATTATTCTTTGGGTTGGCGATTTCAACATCCAGGCGTGTCCATTGGCCCATACAAAAAATTGTGGGTTTACTAAGGGTCACACCAGAGAAGACATTGTTGGTTTTATGCATTTTGTTCATGATGAATATGGCACAGTATTACATTCTGTAATAGCCAAATATGACCTTGAACTTTTGAGTTGCACCATGAATAAGGACAAGACCATATGCCCAACTTTTACCGGTAGGGGTGCTGCTACAACTATTGACCATGTCTTAATATTGTGTAACAGTGACTACGCTAATCTTTGGATCACAGAACAGGTTGTCAGTGATCACAATAGTATCTCGTTGTCACTGTTATGCTGGGGTAATAGACAACCAACTAGTCCTAAATGTATCACCAATATTATCCCAACAAGAACAAATGGAATGAGGTTAAAATGGGCAGGCGTTGCTCCACAAAAAATTCATAAAGACGTGGTTACTAAATGCAGACAAGAAATAGACCAGTGTCTTAACGAAGGGGCTAACTCAGTGTCATTGATTTATAATTTTCTTAGGATTCATGAAATCATAGAAGGTCTTTTTACTAAGAATTTTAAGACAAAAGAACAAATACCAACTGGGTGGTTTGATAGAAGCTGCACCCAGGCCCTACATAATTTGAAGATGGCTCTAGCAACTAAGCCACGTGACAGAGCGTATATTCAGGAACTACCTTTTAACTACAAATGTACTATTGAGGTACGGAAAAAAGAATTACAAAGCGAAGCATGTGAGAAACTTAGCTTAGAAGCAGTAACTAATAACAGTAACTTTTTTGGGAGACAGTTAATAGTCACTTTTTAAAGGATGATTGCCGACCAGAACTAACCTCGTATGTAAATAGTAATGCTTGGACCGAACATTTTACCAATATTTTTAATCCAGATAGAACCGATATTTCCTTACATAATGATTCTACTTGGCCCATTCTACCGCTACTGATTAACATTGAAGAAGTCTATGAAGGGTTAGCAGATAGCAAAGGGGGTAAGGCCCCAGGGCCCGATGGGGTGCCCATTGATTTATATAAGAGCAAAATGGATTTATGGGCCCCGATTTTAGTTAGGATTTTTAATGCCACCGCAGAAGGCCAGTTTCTGCCATCTTGGGGCCAGTCATTAATCATTCCCCTTTTTAAAAAAGGCTCTAAATCAGAGGCCTGTAACTACCGACCAATATCGCTGCTGGACTCGTCTATTAAAGTTATGAGTAGGGTTATGTTGAAAAGGCTAGAGATATGGGCCCTAGATAACAAAATCCTTTCACCAGCTCAATATGGGTTTAGGAAGGGTTTAGGCACTTTGGGACAGTGTGATAACTTGGATTTTCTTATTAGTAAATATACACTGGCCAAAGGGGGTAATCTGTTTTTATGCTTTGCGGACCCTAGTAGCGCCTTCGATCTTGTGGACCACTCTATACTGTGGCAAATTTTACTGGATACTGGTGCGCCGAAAGAAATTGTATTTTTTCTGGCAAGGGTATATGAGAGATTATCCAGTAAAGTGCGCTACGGCCCGGCAGGGGAATGTACCCCTCTGCTTAATGTTAAAAGGGGCATCCAGCAGGGTTGCGTCCTTGCTCCACTGTTGTTTTAATTATTTATTAATCAAGTAGATGCGAAACTAAAACAGATACCCACGGATGCTCCCGCGATTAATGGCCAGCCTATTCCAATTTTATTATATGCCGATGATGCGGTTTTAATATTACGAACCCCTATTGGCCTACAGCGTCTTATCAATAATTTCTTACTATTTATTAATGGCAGAAAACTTTTAATAAATAAATCTAAAACTTTTGTCATGATTTGTGGAAAAACAACACCCAGATTATGTAAGGCTTTTTTCCTGGAAAATACAAAAATGCAATCGGTTAAATCCTTTTGTTACCTTGGTGTCACATTTGCAGGAAATGAAAAATGGTCATGCGATTTGAGAATATTCGCCATAACATGAGCAGGAACACCAATAGTATTTTCAGATTTTCTGCAAAAGTTGGAGCAAGAAGAATTAAAGATATGGTAACAATATATAATGCCAGATGTGTATCTTCTGCACTTTATGGTGCAGGAATTTTGGGCCATCACTCTGAAAAGTCATTACAGCAAGATGAAAATAATTTTCTTAAACGCTTGCTGAGTGTCCCACCATCGGCTTCTACAAATTTAATACATCAGGAAGTAGGACTCAATAACATTTCGGATTTAGCCGCTTTGCGTCCCATTTTATTATGGCGTTCTATATGGGTAAAAGAGGAGACCGCATTCACGCAAAGTATTATTAAGGCCTGCCTTGAGCTTGACCACTGTGTGTGTATTCCATGGCTAAGCTTCATCCAACAGTGGTTAAGTCTTTTATATAATTGTGATATTTATACAGAATCAGAGTACGTAGCCTCAATTGGGAAAAAAGAGTTTAAAGAAACATTCCTAGCCTATAGAAGAGAGACACGAGGGAGATTACCTATGCATTACCCCACCCTCGTATTTTACCAGCAATTAAATCTCAAAATGGTTTTCATGCTTATTTGGATGAAGTTACAAAAACCTCCCACCGTTTTGTCCTGACACGCCTAAGTCTAGGGATAGCTCACCACCTTGTGGCATTCCCGATTATGAAAAGAAGTACTAGCTCAGTATGCCCATGCGACAATATATCCAAACAAAGTTCCTGCCATTTTTTAATGTTCTGTAAATTTTACTACTTTTAAGGAAATTTTATCTGAAACCTTTGTTTTTAAAATATCATGTTCAGTCCACGAAAAAATGCAATGAGGCTAAGGAAAGTCCGGATATTTGCTTTTTCTTTGCATCCTATATTTTAAAATGTATTGCTGCTAGGAAATCCATTACTTTTAAATTTTATATGGTAGAATTAATTCTCTTAATCTATGATAACTTGGACTTTACACATAATCTGCACATAAAAAGGAATTCTAGTAGGCACATGACACCTTATAGCGCTATTTGCACATTGTATATAATGTCAGTAATTGTACATTTTATAGCGATTTTTGCACATAGTATATAATGTTAGAACTGCTGCTTATGACTGCACTAGTATGATATGCTCTAAATGTGTATCCTAAAAGCACTAGTCACTTTGTGAAATTTGCACTTTATGCCTAAACAGCTAAGCATAAGTAATTATTTTATGGTTTGACTGTTATGTACATATATGACATTACAAGAACTGTATAGTTCTGTAAACTGTTTTTGCGAATATTTGCACAGAGGTAACATACATAGATTGTTTTTAATGAATTGTTTCTCATGTTAAGCTTCACTTGATTCAAATAATGTTATGGTGGTTGCAAATGTGTTTTTTTATTTCACTTATATGGTTGTATCACAAACCGAATAAAAGCGTTTGAACTGAAAAACTGATTTCCCAGTCACATAGTCAGTTCCCTGATGGTGTGCAACTAATTTCACAAGAGCAATTTGGGCTGGCAACTATAGTCACTGCAAAAGGTTCCTTACAAAGTCTCCATTTCTAATTGGTGATCCAGCAGATGTCATAAACCCACGCTGAGACCACAGTGGCCCAAAGTCATGTACAACTCCAAAGCTATACTGACTATCAGTATAAATAGTTACTCTAAGCTGTTCTGAAATAATGCACTCTCTTGTCAACACTACAAGCTCTTCCAATTGCGCAGAAAATACACTTTGCACCATGAGGCTTCTACAATTCCTCCAACTGTACAGACTGCAAACGCAGTTTTCAGATTTCCATCATTGTCTCCCAGGCAAGATCCATCCACAAACAGGTGATCTGATTCGGGTAATGGAATGTCAGAGATATCAGGACCCAGCTTTGTACACTTAGTCACATCCAGATAATCATGTTCCAGTTCCTCCATCACATTGTCCTTTCCTGGGCGTGGCTTGATGCTCGGCAAGATGGCTGCACTGTAGTGCTGCTCTGCCGGTCGCCAAATAATATCCTGCAGGTATCCTGTCCCCACATGGCCATCCGGAGACGAGCATGGTGGGAATCGAATGCACGTCTGACAAACCGTACAAAAAGTTGCTTTTCTGGCCCGTGAAGCAGCTGGAAGGCGGCCGACTACGTAAGAGAAGCCCCGGCCGGGTGAAGATGGCGGTGATGTAATCCAGGGAGATCAGCTTGGCTGGGCTCTTCTTACACTTCGAGCCCGCCTATCTATCGCGGACCCCGGGGCGTGACGATGAGGGGCTGCGCTCGCCGACGGAGGGGAGAGGTGACGGCACGTCTGGTGCGGCAGACTGAGGTCGCAGATACCACACCAGCAGGTACGGGGGTGAGCAGCGCCGTGAATCGGGACACTGCGGCAACTTGAGCGCCCGGTTCCAGTCTGTTGTGCGAGCCGCGTGGAGGCCGCGATCTCTGCCCAACACCTGCTTACAAAGTGAACTACACTGTGCCCGACGAGCAGACTTACTTTGCCCCACGTCAACTGTGGGTCCGGCCGCGAGGCTCTGCGGCTATCGAAAGAGATGCTTTAATGGCGGTGGAGGCCTAGCAGGCAGTCGGGTGCTGGGTTGTCTAGTCCCGCCTGGCACCAGAGGCGCTGCGCTGTACACGGCTGTGATTTGCTGTGTAGGAGCTGCTGCGAATAAGGTGGGCCGGCGGTGAGGGGGCACAGGGAGCCAGAGTTGAATGAGCTCTCCTCACACTGGCCCAGATGGAGATCGCCTTCTGAGACCACTACACCAGCCTCCTGCATAGCTGGGTGCACTAACTGGGCTGCTGCCAAGTACCAGGAGCACTCAGGACTGACATTGTGCTCCCTGATGTGTTGGGCCTGAAGTTTGCAGATCGCGAGGTCCAGACAAGTGACGTGCAGCAGCACTGTTGAGCCATGACTGGACATGTGTAGATATACTTGGTGGTCGACATAACTGGCGTCTGACTGTTTCTTACGACAGGTCACTATGGGGAAGCCGGAAAAGAAACAACCATGCCTGAACTTCAAACAGCGGAAAAGCAGTAAATCATTGCACACCGCCGATTCTGATTCTGAACAGGAGGCATCATCACAGGGGACCCAGCATTGGAGAAGTCAATGGCCGCCATCCAATCTAGTTTGCAGGCCATAGACGGGAAGATAAAAGCCCTCAATGGAAGGATGGATCATTTCTCTGCGAAGCTTAACAAACAGGCTACAAGACTTGGTGAGGCTGAACAACGCATCACAGACGCGTAAGATGGACTACAGCAAGTGGCGTCCAAGACAGAGAACATCACGAAGATACTTGCAGTAATACAAGACAAAAATGAGGCCATCGAAGTGCGCTCTAGGCGCAACAATATCCGCGTCCTGGGCGTCCCTGAGTCGACAAATGTGGGGCGCCTGGAAGACTACATGGAAACAATGCTGCGCTATATTTGTGGCAGCGGAGAACTATCGCCTCTATTTGCAGTTGAACGCGCTCATCGATCTCTAGCAGCCCGGCTGCCGCCCGGCTCCCGGCCGAGGCCTATCATTGCGCGACTATTTAACTTTCGTGACCGGGACACCATCCTGCGTGTGACACGTCAGCGAGGCACCGTAACATATCAAAACAATGTACTGTCGTTTTACCCTGATTTTACAGCAACTGTTCAAGCAGCTAGGAAGGAATTCCAAAATGTCAAAAAAACCTTGATAAAGGGGCAGATTCCATATGCCATGCTCTATCCTGCGCGGCTGCGCATCGGAGACGCTGAGGGCGGTAAAATATTCACGGCACCAAAGCAGGCGATGGACCATGTGAAGTCCCTGCGACGGCGACGGAAGTCACCAGACCACACATCTGATATTGATGACTGAATAGTAAGGAGACCGAGAACTCATGCCCCATATCTGTACATACCCCCGGCGTTGAGTCTAGCAGGGGGTTCGGAGGGGACTGTGGTACTGCCACGAGGGGCACAATTTATGGCATATTTTGCTCCACTGTGTATAGATATGACACCAGCCATCATTACCTGCATTTGTAAGCCGAGAGTTGTGGTCTTTCTGGAGGGATGTTGGGGTGTACAAGGCTGCCAGGCATGTGTGAAGACTATTCCCCTTTTCTCATTTGCGTGTTGTATGGTTGTAGACTGATGCTTTTCATTTAACTCGGGCAATAGGGCGGATGGCTCTACTGGTGGGGTGGGGTGTATATGATGGCGGCTTCCTTCCTAATCAATCTGGGAGTAGATTTTGCCACTCCGTTCCCGCATGGGTATTCCCCATCTGATGTGTTTAATCATGTCATTCTGGTTGGGGAGGGTTTTGTCTTGGGGTCAGGTATTTGGCAATGTTGGGCTGCCGAAGTGAGTGGGGGGAGGGAGGGGATGGTTTTCTTTTGACTCAAGACACAGGTACTGCAGAGGTTTGTGTGCTACTATTACGCAATTGATTGCAAGCAGGTCTTCATGCACCAAGATGGTAGTTCGGTTAATATGTCCTATACCTGTTAACAAATAAAGGGGGCACTGTATAAATACATAACATGGAATGTCCGTGGGTTAAACTCACCTATAAAGACGAAGCAGGTGTTGGCTCAGCTAGACCGTCATGTGGTGCAGATTGCCCTACTGCAAGAGACACATCCGAGCAAATTCACAGAGGGAAAAGTAGCACGCAGATGGTCGACGTTCCGGTTGGCCTCCTCTCATTCCACTTATGCTAGGCGGGTCCTCATTCTCATTAAAAAAGGGGGTTTCCTTCCAGCTCATTGAGACATGTGTCGACACAGAAGAACGGTGGGCCATTGTACATGGCAGACTGGGACTACACAACAGATTTATCATGCCACTAAGCAGACCTATCATTATAAACCAAACTGAGATAGCGTTTGTATCTATAAAGTTATGGAGTGTCACTATCGAACTACAAATATTTCTTCGACTGATGTCATTTTGTAGTCCAAATCACCACGGGTAATGAGGACTTGTATAAGGTAGCACGCCTGTTCAAGATACACAACAGCTTCCTTGGAAAACACATGACATGGCCAAAATAATAAAGATTTTCGCCCACCAATTTTATTCGTTTATATGATGTAGCAACTCTTGTCTTGAAAGTACGGAACTACAATTTCTAACTAAATGATGTCACGTTGTAGTTCACGTCTTCTCGCGAGATTACGGACCGAAACACTTTGGGAAGTGATGCTACGAGGTAGGGTGACCAACCGTCTGTAAATTTCATGGACAGTCTGTAATTTCGGCCGTCTGTCCGTTGTCCGTGAAGGATTGTTTAACGGACGGCATTTGTCTGTAATTTTAACTGGTCGCACAACCGGCACAGCTGAGCTGGCCCCCACCTCCCTTCTTGACTGTGATGCTGCTGAGGTCGGGTGTAACAGACTCGGAGGCAGTACAAAAGCTCAGATACCCATCAGCATTGGCGAGGCACAGCGGGATGGCAACCCTCACACCTTCAGCCCTTGATGAGCTGTTAAGAGGTGCTTGAAGGTGACAGAGGGAGGGGCGGTAGCTTCGGAGCAGGGGCATCTATTCAGATGCAAACAGCACTGAATGCGTCTTGTATTTTCAATTGGTGTGAGACATTCCCTTTCGGCCCAGGGTTCCAAATATCCTAGAACCGCCCTGATTACACCGAGGCAGCACGTGGCTCACTTTACAGAGCTTAATTACTGTCACTAAATTGTAAACAAACCTCGATTCTTCAAACATGCAGTCTATATTGTAATAAAATAGAGAAATGGCACAATCACACTCACACTGATTAACAAAGTATGGAGGACAATCAGTTAAATCAGTTCTCTTCGGAGTATCTCCTTTCAGTACTCTACATCAGTGTGGGGGGAGGGGGGCAAAACTAACTTTTTGGAAACAGAGCCTGTCTTCTCGTTGTCTTATCCAGGAGGGGATAAGGAGCCCTCCCCCACCCTGGAAGAGACCAAGATGATACTAGAATACTGCATACCCACCCCTGTGTTCACCCTGGTGGATCCTGTTCCCCCTCCAGTGATGGCTCTTGTCCCCCCATGTGGTGGCTCCTGCCCCCCCCCTCCCCCCTGCCTGTGATGGCTCCTGTCCCCTCCTGTAGTGGATCCTGTCTCTGCCCTGGGTGGCTTCTGTCCATGTCCTGGAATGTCTCCTGCAGGAAGGGTGAAGTTCTTGATGGGCCTCTTCTCAAAAAGGCTCAGCTCAAAATTAATATGAAAAGGTGGGCGAGTGAGTAAGTGAAGGGATGGCTGGATGAATTAGTGAAAGGGTGAATGGATGAATGAAAGATTGAATAGATAAATAACGGGAGGGGATGGATGGATTGATGAGTGAGTGGAAGGATGGAAGAGAGAAGACGGAAATAGCTGGATGTATGGGTGGAAGGGTAGCTGGATGGGTAAAAGGGTGGATGGATGAGTGAAAGGATGGATGAGTGAAAAGGTGGGTGATGAGTGAGTGGGTGGATGGATGAGTGAAATAATTGATGAATTGATAAGTGCAAGGGCGAATGGATGGACGGATGAGTGAAAAGGTGGATGTAAGGATGGATGAGTGAGTGAAAGGGAAGGTAGATGGACAAAATGATGAATAGACCAGTGAAGGAGTGAAAGGATAAATGGATGATAGAAAGGATGAATGAGTGATAGGGTCAATGGATGGATTCATGAGCGGATGAGTAGATGGATGGGTGGGTGGATGGATGGATGGATGGAAGGAAGGGTGGGTGGATGGATGGATGGATGGAAGGAAGGATTGCTAAGTAAAAGTCTATGGAGAGAGAAAGGGAGGATGATGGATGACTGAAAGGGTGGATGGGTGGAAGGATCAGTGACTGGGTGGATGGATGAGTAGGTGAAAGGATGGCTGGAAAGGTCAAAGGGTAAATCGCTGGATGGATGAGTGAATGGATGGATGGGTAGAAGAGTGAATGGCTGAGTGTACAGATGGATAGGGTGAAAGGGCGGATGGATGGATGAGTGAAAGGATGGATGAAGGGATGGATGAGTGAAATGAAAGATGGAAGGATACATGATGGATAGGTTTGCAAATGGCTGAATATGTCTAGATATGGCTGGGCTTACTTATATACAATTGCGCAACCTCTGATGTGTCTGTAAAACTTATCCAATTGTCCTGCCGTTTTGTCCTGAATTTTGACCTCCTGTCCTGAATTTGTGTCCTGAATTTTGACCCTTTGTCCTGAATTTTTACACTCACCGTCCTGAATTTGCACCAATGCCAGTTGGTCACCCTACTACGAGGACGAGCGTCTCCTTGCCACTTTGCGGGCTATACAATCTTAAGATGCATGCAGCTTACACACCCCTTTGTGGGTAAGTTCCTAAGTTTGTTGAAACATCAGCTGACGCTTAGGAAACTAACACAGAGCAGGCTTGATAGGTGGAATAATGAGCGCTCTGATTGGCCACTACATCTTACTTGGTTTAATCTAGTTGGACAAGCAGGCAGCTGAATTAATAGTTATGCCTGTTAAAAGACAGCCTCCGCCTCTCGTCAGTTACCTCCCCCAACCTTAGGAACTGCCTGAGGTAATGACGGAGAGGTAAGGAGTGGCTGAATCTACAGGTCTATTTGCTTAACCTTTGCATCCTAAGGCAGATATAGAAGGAAGAGAACACATCTGTCTTCATGTTTTGATTACTTAGTCAGAAAGGCTGTAGGTGAGCCTGGGAGAACGCAGAAAGTTAGGATTTACTCTGAAGTTAAGATCATCACTAGGTACTCTTTAGCAGTGGAAAGTAGCAGTTTTTCTTTTCCCTCACAAGAGAGCATCCCTTTTTCTTACCTTCATAGAGCGTGGCCTCCCTTATCCTGAGCTTGGTCCAGGCGAGGTGAGGCAATATCCCCAGTCATTATGGGTGAGTAAGGAATCTTTGGTGTCCTTTATATGTTTGACTGTCTATTTTTATATGGAGTAATACCCAATGTACTCACACCACTTTGCATTCTATTGTAGGTGAAAGATACACCATTTGACATGGAGGAATAGAACACATATCCTTTATGCTTTTGCTTTATTCACAGTTTATATTGCTTTCTGTGTTTGTAGTACGCACTAGCAGTGGCAAAAAACTTTATTAGAACAGAGGCCCTGAAGAAAGCCTTGGGAGGAACCCCCCCCCCTTTTGGCAGAAACATGTCGGCCCTCGAGCAGTTATTTGTTGACACTGCTTCTTTGCGCTGTTATTGTTTTTAATTGGAAAGAGGCTTACAGCTATTAAAGTTTCTTTGCTGTTCGTTTTCTATTCTATTTTATCTCACACACACTCACTTTTTGCACTGCACTTGGTCCCATTTAGTGATCACACGCATGGTCTACAGGTAATTGTGGGCTTGATCCCAGCCTTACATGGTGGGCCTGGAAGCAGTCTCAATGATCTAGAGACACACCAGCCCAACCTTTGGATGACCAGATGATAACATTAGATCACTAACAAGATTTTGATGGGAATCCATCTCTGGATTTTGGGTTTCACCTACTTTTGCTAGTGGTTGGATGCGTTGGGTTGCTCATCTTATGTTAAGACTCTATGGTCACTTACCTTGCACCTTTGTGGCTTCCAGTCTGACTAGTTTAGAGTACATAGTTGACTCTTTCTTTAGACCCCCAGGTTTTGTGTGTTTTTCAGACTGGGACTTGTGACAGTCACGATAGTGAATATTTACGGCCCTGTGGTAGATGAGACAGCACATTTTCTGCAATTGTTTAACATGTTGCGCACATGGCCGGAGGCTGAGATCGTCTGTGGGGGCGACTTAAATACACACCTAGATCCCCTAGTTGATAAGTCCAATCCCGCGGGTGCGCGCATGGTTAAAGTAACACACTGTATACGAGATTACATGCTGGAGGCGGGGCTCATTGATGTCTGGAGGTCCTGCAACATGAACGTTTTAGAAGGCACACATATCACACCTGCATTTAACAGTTGGTCCAGACTCGACTACTGGCTACTCAGCAGAGAGGCAAATGGGTGGGTGGAGAAAGTACAGACGCTTCTGCGCACCCTGACGGACCACAACCCAGTGGTCCTTGACTTAACACTTCCTGCTAACCCGCGTCGTCCTTCTCACAGCGCCGAAGTCGCGCTGACGGGCCCAGGGGCTAGGAACGCTGCCACTGCTACTTCTTACTCCCCCTCTGCCCTCATGAGCCTACAACCGTCTGCCAGTCCTCTATCGCCCGATATCTGGGCTCGGATCTCATCACTTGGCATTGCCGGAAACTCCCCCCCCCCACCTGGGGCCGTACCTACCATCCACTTCACCTGCCCTTGCCGAGTCACAGATCCGCTTATTATATTTAAACACTCGCTCTTTTGTCAGACATCAAACTGACATTTTTCATTTACTCATGACTGAGAGGCCAGACGTTCTCTTATTATCTGAGACCTGGCTTACCGACGACTCCCTCCCTGACATCCTGGCAGCATTACCCCCAGATTACTATCTGTTGAACACCAACCGCCCGGGGGGCCAATCCGGGGGAGGGGTGGCAGCGGTAATACGCAAGAATTTAAAGATCATTGCCACCGCTTCCATGACTCTCCCTGAAGTGGATAACCTGGTTCTCAGTCTCGGGACTGAGGTGGGTGCAATCACCCTTATGGTACTCTATCGCCCCCCTCACCCAATGCCTTCTTTCCCTTCATCTTTTATTGAACAGCTTGCTACTCTTGCTACCTCCTCCCCTCGCATAACCATTGTTGGCGACTTCAATTACTGGTTCCATCACAAGGATGCTGGCCCCCATGCCACTGAACTGTTCGAAGCTCTCTCGAGCATGAACTTTACTCAATTACTTAAGTCTCCCACTCACAGTGGCGGTCACATTCTTGACCATATCTGGGTTCACGGGGTCAAGTCCTCCTGCCCGCTCACCACACCCTGTGTGTGGTCTGACCATTTCCTGATTGACACCACAATCACGGCTGTCGGCCAGATCAGAATCCCCCAGCGGGAGGGCGGCACCGCCCGCAAGTGGCGGGCCGTTGACTCCTCTAAATTGCTATCCCACCTGTCACAAACCCGCCCCCTCTTCCCCAACGATATCGGTACCGACGAGCTAGATGGTGACATCTCTGACTGGCTCACGTCAGCTAGCGATATCTTTGCCCCCTTAACCAAGTTCCCCCGATCCCGATATAGCAACTCCCACAAATGGTTCAACCCCCAACTCAAAGCCCTTCATCTGGAACTCCGCCAATTAGAGCGTAAATGGAGGAGGGACTACTGCTCGTCAAGCAGAGATACCTATGTGGCGGCCCGCAATAAGTATAAAATAGCCATCTCTGCAGCTAAAAAAGCCTATGCCTCAGAGAGAATTTTATTAGCCCCTTGTAAGTCGAAGGAAATCTTTAAAGTCCTCGACGAATTCACCTCTGACCCCAGGACGCTCCCGACTCAGGCCCCCACACAAGAATCCTGCAACGCGCTTAGCACTTTTTTTATACAGAAAATTGTTTTGATTAAGGACACCATCCCGGTCACCCTCCCTGGCGCTGATTTTGTCTCTCCCCCTCAAAATGTTCTCTCCCTCATGCAGTTCCCTCTCTTAGACCCTGTATCCCTGGCCACTCTGGCCGTCCGCATCAAGTCTGGATCCCCAGATGGCCGCTGCCCACCCTCCATACTCAGGGACATCTGCCACTCCTTACCCGACTGCATCCTTCCTCTGCTGAACTCCTCTCTCTCCTCGGGTACGGTGCCCAGCTCTTTCAAGGAGGCCGTTTTGGTACCTCTATTGAAGAAGCCTGGAGCTGACCCCGCTGTCCCGGCGAACTATCGCCCTATCTCCCTCTTGCCCTTCTTTTCTAAAATCCTGGAAGCCCACGTCACCGCCTGTCTTTCACAGTTCATCGAGAGCTCCAACTTTCTCGAGGCCAATCAGGACGGCTTTAGACCCGGCCACTCTACGGAGGCTGTGATCTTGGCCGTGTTGGATGCTCTGAGAGACGGCACTGACAAGGGCATCCCCCAGGCCCTGGTACTATTAGATCTGTCGGCCGCTTTCGACACGGTGGACCACAACATCCTTCTCCACCGTGTCGAGCAGGCCGGCATCCAGGGCCTGGCGCTGGCATGGGTCAAATCCTTCCTGACTGGGAGGTCTCAGACCCTCAGCTTGGGCACTTTTAGGGCTCCCAGGGAGCACTCGCCCTGTTGGGTCCCCCAGGGCTCCTCTTTATCCCCTCTTCTTTTCAACCTCTATCTTTAACCCCTTCTTTTTTCTCTGAGGCAGTGGGACGTCACCGTCTTCAACTACGCGGACGACCTGCAACTCATCTTTCCTCTTAACTCCCCCTCTGCTATCCCTAATTTCCAGGCAGCTATGTCCCATATCCTCCAGTGGATGTGCCAGAACCAACTTAAACTCAACCCCGGGAAGACGGAGCTCCTTCTCCCTGGCAGGAGCTCTGCCCACTGGGGTCCACATTTCTGGCCGGCAGCACTTGCCCCCCCCCCCACCCCTGTGGCCTCGGTGAAAAGTCTTGGGGTCACTATTGACTCCGGGCTCTCCCTGGGGCCCCAGGTGGGGATGGTGGTCTCTTCCTGCATGCACCAGTTGCGTAGGATCAGGAAGGTGGCTTATCTTCTTACACCTGAAGCCTTGCTGTAAGTCATCATGGCCCTTGTCCTCTCCCGGTTGGACTTCTCGAACTCCATCTACCACGGTCTGCCTAAATCATCCCTCCTCACACTGCAAATTGTGCAAAACCAAGCGGCGAGACTGGCCTTCGGGATCCCGAAATGGCAATCTGCCAAACCCCTCCTCACCAAATTGCACTGGCTCCCTGTCATCTTTAAGATCGGCTGCCTTACCTTCAAATCTTTAACCGGTCCCTGCCCCGCTTTCCTGAAATCCCTCGTTAGGCCCTATTGCCCCTCACGCAATCTCAGATCATCTCACCTTCACCTCCTGTCTGTCCCCTCTATCAAACTCTGCAGATCTGGAGGCCGGAGATTTGCATACCTGGCCCCCAAATTCTGGAACTCCCTTCCTTCCCCTGTCAAAGTTTCCAACTATCTTCTTCAATTCCGCAAATCTCTAAAAACCTGGCTCTTCCCACAACCCAGCTAAGTTCCTCTGCCCCCTAAGCATCTGATCAGCGCCAGGAAACCCATGGTGACAGTGCGCTCTACAAGCACCCCTTAACATAACATAACATAACATAACATGGCGCTTCCGGGCTGATGCCTTATCGGACCCGGTCTATTACGGAGACAATTCGCACTGCTATCTCCCAATACTTTGAATTGAATACGGGTTCTGTCGATAGTCAGTCAACTCTATGGGAGGCTTTTAAAGTCACGATCATGGGGGTGTGTATAAGTACTTTGTCGGGTATTCTCAGGGACCTGAGGTGGCAACTGAGCAAGCTTGAAGGACAGATAAGGGACCTAGAAAGCCAATATGTTAGGACGCCAGCACTTACCCTGCTCTCACGCATTCAAGAACACGTGGCGGAATACAATACTGTGGCGGCCTCAGAGGTAAAATACATGTTTTGAAGGTATGTAGCTAAGGCCTATGGAGAGGGTGGACGTCGGGGCAAGATGCTAGCTACTAGACTCAGGGACAGCGCTGATAGTCCCCAATAGAGCAGATAACTGATGACTCTGGCACGTGTCACCACACTCAACATGACATTGTGGAACAGCTCCGTACCTTCTATGAAACCCTATATACATCCCGAGGGGGAATGCCGGAGGCAGTTAAGGGGGAATACCTGGAAGATATCGCCTGCGTGTGGCTATCGGACGTACACAGGAAACACTAAGACCTGCCCATAACGGAAGAGGACGTAAGGGAGGCCATACTATCCCTCCCGAATAACAAAGCTCCTGGCCCGGACGGCTTGACTTCGGAGTTTTATAAAACGTTTTCAGATCTTCTGATACCGCATATTTTGGTAATGTATGCGAAGGCCCACAATACGGGCTGTCTTCCCCCATCTCTGCGCCAAGCGCTTATAATTACCTTGTTAAAGAAGGATAAACCCCCGCTAGAGTCATATCGACCATTATCGCGAATTAATTTGGATGCAAAAATGGTTGCGGAAATTCTGGCCACTAAATTGCAGCCCTTAATGCCACTGCTCGTGCTCCCGGATCAATCCGGCTTCATTCCGGAGCGCCCTACCTCTCTTAATCTCCGCGCGATCTTTGCAATGTTTCATGTGCTCAACCCAACCTTACCAGCCACCACAGTTCTTTTAGACGCTGCAAAAGCTTTCAACTCTGTTGAATGGAAATACATGTCTAACATTTTGGGCAGAATGGGCTTCCCCCCAATCTTTATCCGTTGGATTCAGTTGCTATATAAAGATGCCTCTGCAAGAGTGCGGGTGGGGGGTTTGACCTCTGAACCGTTTGCTATAACCCCCGGGACCCATCAGGCTGCCCCCTGTCCCCTTTTCTTTTTGCTATCATGCTTGAGCCCTTAGCGTGCAAGATCAGACCGTCTCACAGAGCCGTTCTCCTGAACTTTCATTATCGTCCGGTGGGCATCTCTCTCTACGCGGACGACATGGTCCTTTATGTCCACGAGCCACAGCGCTATTTGTCTCCTATTATACGGGAGTACATTAAATTTGGGCTCTTCTCTGGCCTCCAGTTCAACTGGGAAAAATCTGTATTTATCCCGTTAACAATTGTCACACCCCGCCCCAGGTGGAATATCCGCTACTGTGGTCAGCAGACCCGGTTAAGTATCTTGGTGTTTGGATACACAGGGATCCTGAGGTGGTAATTCGGGAAAATTATGGTCGCGCATTTTCAGCACTGGTACAACAGATAGATCGGTGGGTTTCTTTGCCCCTTTCACTGGCAGATAGAATTGCAGTAATTAAGATGGTAATCCTCCCGAAGTTTTTATACTTATTCTGCAACATTCCCATCAAATTGACGAAACATTTTTGCAAGACAATCCGGACGCAACTGCTGCGTCTTGTGTGGGGGAACAAGCAGTCAAGGATTAGCTGGGCAACACCAACGCTGGCATATGAGAAGGGGGGGTTCAATGCTCTCGATTTCTATGTTTACTATTTATGTAGGCAGGCCCAATACGCCTAATTTTGGTTCCGTACTCACAACTTCATTCCTCATGTGGCAGTGGAGGAGGGTGATGTGTATCCAGTCCAGCTGCGTAGTCTCCTTACACATACCAGCAGACACACTCCCAGGTCAGAGATCAACCCACTAGATACCACCATACAGGCATGGCAGGAAATTGGGAGGAGGGCACATAAGCCTCCTATATACGCGCCGGCTTTGCCTATTGAGGGACATGCAGTGCTGTCGGTGGCGGGAGAATCGGGTTCTGTTAAGGCCCTCAGAGAGGCTGGTCTTCTGCTCCTGGGTGACTTATACCCGGAAGGGAGGTACATTTCGGGGGATGCGTTGAACTACATACAGAATCCCACGCCCCTTTTTCTATTCACCTGCTACAGGCTTTAGCGGGCTGTTAGGGATCACTATCTTATCTTTCCTGAGGAGCCGGAGACTCTGCGTTCGCTGCAAATACTGCTTGTAGCTTCCTCTAGGAAGAAGCTGCTGACAAGGTTATACAATACTGTGCAGGAGGAAACTACATGGGGTGAGTGGCAGCAGAGATCGCTGGAATGCGATCCTAGATACACAGATTACAGAGGATATGTGGGAGCAAATATGCATGCTAAAGGGTAGACTGACATCCAATAATAACCTGGGAATCATGCATCTGAAGTATTTACACCAGGTCTATCACACACCAGATAAGCACAAAATGGGTCTGAGAGAGTCAAGTAGATGTCAGAGGTGTGGGTGCAGTGGGGCAGATTTCCTCCACCTTGCGTGGACCTGCAATATGGTGGAACAATACTGGGTGGAGGTTGTGAATAGGCTACAATTAAGGACGGGTCTGACAATCACCTGCACGCCCTTAGAATGTTTGCTAGGATATGTGCCGAGGTTGAAAGCCACAATGGATCGATTTGCAAGAGTGGCGTTACTATTGGCAAATCGGCGACTCCTGTTCACTTGGGATGGTAGGTTACACCCACAACCGGACCTGTGGATCAAGGACATGGTATTTTGCAGGGAGCAATTGGAACTTTATGCTGAAGAACTTCCTGTATCCTCTCGCCCGATATCTGGGCTTCTCTAAGGGAATATTTGCTGGCCACAGCTGAACAGTCGGATGAGTAAAACAATGGTGAATTGGGATCTAATGCATTACCATCATTAGACATTGCAGGTTTACGATGTGACGTCATTGTGCCTGGAAAATGTATACTGCCACAATAACTGTAGACTATCTGTATTCTTTTTTATTTTCAGTCCTGTGTCATAAGGAGCCATAGATGTTTTTTTTATATTTCTTTTTATTAACATTAGGCATTTCAATCAGTGTACAGTACAGAGAGTGAATCTTCCCACAATTATTACAACATGTCAATAATACTTTTTGGGGATACAAGAAGGAGGGGGGGGTTGTAAACCTTTATTTACACTGGTCACGGGGATGCGGGCACATTCGGTGTTAAGTCAACTGGAGGTACACAGATGTCACCCCTGTATCGATTCCATTGGCCCCAGACCGTTTCCCACTTGCGGGGCCTACCTCTAGCCAGATAAACTGTTTTCTACCGAAACATGCACCAGTCCATACTTTCTTTCCAGTCCTCTAGCTTAGGTGGTGTCTTGGACCCCCACTGTTGTGCTATATTTCTTTTCGCTATCATATCCCCTAGAGTAGCCCACCTCGCCTGTGCTATGTTCAGATCTGTGGGTTCCCAGATGTTGAGGAGACATCTCCTAGTCTCCGGTGACACTGTTACTCCCAATACCTCTTGCATAACCTCCTGTATCGCACCCCAATAATCTACCACATAAGGAAATTCCCAGAGGATGTGGAGGAATGTGCCCACTTGACCACAATCTCGTCTGCACAAGTCATCTTCAGATAGTCCCATCCGGACCAAGCGTGGGCCTGTGATATACACCCGGTGTAATATTTTCAAGTGGACTAACCGCAATCTTGCCGGGATCGCAATCTCCCTCGGGGAGGACACAGCCGATTGACAGTACTCATCGTCAAGTTCAATACCATCCCTCATCCATTTATCTCTCAATTCTAGCAATAGTTCTGCTCTATGATTTATCAACTTCCTATAAATGAGGGAAATAGTTTTCTCTGGCAAATGACCATCCAATATTGTATCTTCCAGAGGTGAGGCCTCAGGTACATCCTCCCCGACCGGGATCACCGATCTCAACGTATGTCGAACCTGCGCATTGCGAAAGTATTCTACACCATTCAACTCAAATTCAGTTTGCAGTTCAGTGAACGTCTTTATCCTATCCCTGGCCCAGACATTGCCAAGCCTAGCAATCCCTATCAAATTCCACTTGTGAAAACCTTTCGTGTTCCACAGTTTACCCAGCTTCTCCGAGTCGAATAACGGAGTGGCCAGCGTGATGCGGCTCTTCCATCCCAAAGAGTTGGTGGCATCATGCCATATCTTGACTGACACCTTAGTGGGTCCTGTCAAACTAACCTCCGCCGATTTGGTATAGCCATAGATGTTTTTTATGGTTCGAGCTGTAGCAATGTTTTGCAGGTTTCTGAGTGCTGCTAGTCAATGTAGATTGCTATCCTGGACCTGTGTATGATCTGTTATATGAAATGCTGCATGAATAAAATAATTTTAAAAATTGTCCTTTCCTGGTATGGGCATCAACGTCACCGGATTCAATACCATGCAACTTTTCAATGTCACATTTTCTGCACCCAACAAAATCTGTTTGTATTTAATCAAATGGCTATTTGTTAAATACTGTGTTCAGCTACCAGTAAACAAAAATTGACTATCTTAATGTAATGGGATCGGAAACAGCACCTGGCACAAATCGATCACTGAAAATCATTCAGCTTCACATGGAATTTGAAATAAAATTACGGCTGGAGTTGGTACCATGAGACAACATGGTACTTTCCATTTGGATTCTGTGAGCCCTTAATCAGTTAGTTACATAGACTCTCCATTATCTCCTTCATGAGTCCTTGCTCCATCATTGTCCCAATCACAGGAGTAATTCCAGTAATTGTTTCTGGTGACAAGTTATATTGTGGTGTTCTCGGAAATTCAACATTTGGCTTGAGTGTTATTTTAATTGAGTCAACACCTTTGATCAATCCAATATCTTCACCTGTAAAGTCCCAAACTACAGGTGAAACAGTATCTCTCAATTCATTGGGCAAATTCTCACTTGTCAGGAGAGGACACATCCCTACAGCTGTTTTCTACTGAGCAAGTTTGAAAAGCACATTCTCATCATTTGTATGGAATTCAATTCCACGAGGAGTGCAATAAATTGAACAATTCAGTTTGCACAACAAGTCTCATCCCAATAGATTCACCAGACTTGTATCACATACAACAAATCGATGTCTATCTTCAAATTATCTTATTTTAACCCTTACTGGTTCTGAAACATGACTGGACATCTTTTTATTCGTTACTCCAACAGCTTGGATTTTTTTCTCCCAAGAGAGGTAGGTTAGGGACCTCTGCTGTTCTTACAGTAGAGTGGGTAGCAACTGTGTAAACAAGGAATCAGATTGGATTCCCATCCACTTCTCCATCCACATATGGTCACTTTGGTCTACTTCTAAAGCTGCTCCCAAGCACACAGTCTTCCTGCCCCCTCAGGCGCTGTCATGCTAATGGGTCCTGATCACTGTCATTCAATTCAATCGAATAGTGCTGTGCCACATTCTCGTTCTGATAGGAATCTTATTCATATTATTTGAACCTGGACATTCTGTTGTGGCATTGGAGATTGTGGCATCTGCATCCGTTGGCATCCAGCAGAATTTTACATTCTTTGTCTCTGCACATACTGTGTCTGATCCATGCTGGTTCCTTGAGACTGTGCATACTCTACATTTTGCATCTGATTCCCCATGTTATTCACCACTTCCTCACACTCGTGTTTCCAATGTCCAAGCTTTCCGAAAGCGTAACACGGATTAGACGTTTTTCAATTGAGATGCTTCAATTCCCGTTCTTGGATCTATTGGACCACCACGTCCTCTGCCCTGTGACACAAATGTCTGCTGCTGGAATGCATTAACTCCCTGCATCATAGGTACTTGATTATAGTGCCTCTGTACCATCCTGTGTTTTCAACTCCCATCAAATTCGGACCTCTCTGAATTGATTTCATCTGGGCTATCATTAGCATCTCTTTCAGGAATTGTGTCTGCACCACTATACTGTTTAAAAATCTTGCACCAATCTCTCATAATAGGCTTGCATCAACTCTTTTAATTCATGGTTAATTGTGTCAATTTGTAACCAATCAATCTTTTTAGGAGAGACTCTTGTTACCTCTTGCTGGTATTTTCGCATTATATCTAGTGACGGGCTCCTATTCTATCATCCCTGGGAGGTTCTCCCTTCGGCCAATCCACTGTGATTTACACTCTGCCCACAAATCTGCATGAACCACAATTTCAATCAATGTATTCAAATCAATCCACAAAACCTTTGTAATCTTCACAAACTTTCCAACTTGCCTATGCCATTCCATTGGCTTCTCTCCGAGTTTTGGGAAATCATCTGCGAAAGGCAAAATGTCTTGTGTATTCCAGGGTACATGAACATAGCCCCCTCCTGGTACTTCTCTCATAGGAAGCATATGTGCATTCCCTATGCAGCCTTCTAATCCAAACGGAGATGACTGTTCCTGTACTTTCTTATCTTTTTTCTTCTTTGCCCACCTGCTTTCCTACTTTTCTCGATCTTCCCATTTTTTAATACATCCCATCATTTCTTTTATTTGCTGTTTCTCTCCTGGTACTCTCATATATTCAATGTCTTTGTCAGTAAAATTCATCCTATATGATCTCTGAAACCTCTTTAAAGTATTTCACATGTATATATTATTTTTCTGTGCCTATTCTGCAATCTCACATGTGCTGTTTTTGCTCTTCGTGATATCTTTACGAAGGACAGTAGTCCCTCTTCTTTATAAGCCTCTAATCTCAGAGGATGGAGTGTCCCTTGAATGAATTCTTCTAATTCTACTTTTAGCCTGCTCACATCTCAGCAAACCCTTTTCTCAGGTTTAGCAATTACTGTAGAACTAGGACCTGCAACCAATTCCGAAGAACCAGTTGGACTAGGAACTGAAGTTGGGAATTAAACCAAATTCTGATTATTTGCAATGTCATGATCTCTGAGCCAATGGTCGAATTCTTGAGAAGTTATCTCTATTAATTCTCTTGTATTATTCTTATTCTGAGACCCATTCATGATATTTTCACTTGTTTCAGGTTGGGCATTGAAAATAGTGGATTCTGAAACTGGAAAACCCGTTTGTAAAATTCGATCATTAACATTAGTACCCAGGTTGATTAATTCCATCAGCTTCGGACTGTAAAAACTATTTGGAATTCTGTACATCTTTCTCTGTATTGGGTCAGTCAAATTTTTTGATTCTGTATGGCATTTGTATTCACAGTATTGTCAGTATGCATCGAGACCATAGGTGTAGAAACCAAGAGCCATATGTATCATAGTTCCGTTTTGCGATTTCTAAAAAGCGATTTTTAAGGAATCGCTATTTAGAAATTGCTAAACGGTATGTATGAAAAAAACAATTTTTTTTTGCGATTCCTTAATCTTCCTTATTTGCGAATTCGCAAGTTGCGAATTCGCAAATAAGGAATAATTTCCCATTCATTCCTATGGGCCAGGAGGCCCATAGGAATGATTGAGAAATGCATTTCATTTTGCGATTCGCAATTTGCTAATCGCAAAATGAGATTGATTTCAAGGGTGCAGGGGTGTCTCAAGGACACCCTGCTGCACCCCTGAAATCAGCATGTGTGTGCATATGGGCATGTATGTGCGTCACATGCCACATTCAAAAATACCAATTTGTGCATTTTTACAAGAAATCGCAAATTACCACCAATTGAAAGTTGGTGGTAAATTGCGATTTCTTAAGCTCAATTCGCAATAGAAAAATGCTTCATTTATAGCAT
The DNA here is from genome assembly GCF_964263255.1 of Lissotriton vulgaris. Lineage (NCBI taxonomy): Eukaryota > Metazoa > Chordata > Amphibia > Caudata > Salamandridae > Lissotriton > Lissotriton vulgaris. The sequence continues at coordinate 836,972,908 of NC_141695.1, forward strand.
TTAAGGAATCTCAAAATTGCGATTCCTTAAATGCTATAGCAAAATAAGGAATCGCAGATTTATGCGATTCCTTATGATGCGATTTTTTCATACATATCAAAAAATGCAAAATTTGTTGGAGCATTGGGTACTTGTTGGTACGACATCACTTCCTGCTGCTTCATTACAAGGAGGTGGGTGAGTCAATAACATCACATTTAAAAGATCATCATCTATGTCATCCTCTTCTTCGTCCTTCTCTCGACCCTTTCTATCTGAATCTAAATGTTTCTTTTTCTATTCCCTGTTGTTTCATCATTTGCTTCTAGTCCTGGATATACTCTAATAGCTCCTTTGTGACTGCAGTGATTCCAGTCCGGAGTTTGCAGCAGACCCGAGCAGAGCTGAGCAGACCGCGGGAGCAGTAGTGGCGGAGTGTCGGGAAGGAACGTCGGGAGGCCAGGAGACATCGATCCCGACCCGAGACGCCGAGAACCAACTGGCTTCGAATCCTGCTAGCCGCCGCCGGCCGTGTAAAGCCCCCAAAAAGTGCGGGCAGCACGAGGGGCCGAGAAGTGCGGGCTGCACAAGGAACTGAGCTCACGGCTGAGGGTTCGAGCGGCAGCTTTCAGGTAGCCGGAAAGCCTAACAGCCTGACAGCCTGGGAGCCCGCGATTTTCAGCGGAATAACAGCGACTTCTTGCATCAGCAGCATTGCTTTGTCCAAGCCTGCTCCCCCAGGATCAACACGGCCGCTTGCTGTCCTGCAAGACCGAGACTGACCGGGTAGGTGTCGCGTAAGAAGTCGTGCCCATTGTGAGCCCCGAACCACTGTGTGAGCCACATTGGGGCATCGGGGGCGGGGGCCTCTGGTGCTGTCAGCAGTGAGAGGCAGCTAGCGGAAGGAGGACCGAGGCAATGAGGGTAGAGGCAAGCATTGAAGATTCAGCCAAGCCCTCATTTCACAAACCGCTTAGATAGCCCACATCGTTGCTCGCCACACATTTTTAAACACCATCTGCCAAGAGTGAGGCATAACGCCACACAGCGAATTTGGAGGGGGAAAACATTTGCTGTACAGAGAGTGTTGCACCATTTGCATTAACAGGGGAAAAAAAAACCTCTTAAAGCAACACCGCAACAATCATTTCCCATTAACTACTAACTCTCAGCAAGCTCCCTGCCGGAACCAGAATTCACTTAAACTACGGACGTCAGCCCAAAGATCCGTGAGGAAAGGCCCCAGTTGGGCACTAACCTAGCTTTGACCAAACCCGACTCATTCGTTCTCACCGCCTTCAGAGCAAACACGTTCAAACTGCCCTGCAGGTTGCATTAATTGGCTGAGAAATTTAGTCTCAATCCGATTTAACATAAACCGCGGAGCTGCGGAGCCACGGTGTTTTGCTAATAAGTGTGAAGATACCAGTTCAGGTTCTAGGCCAAGCTCAGGGCCGCTCAAATGAGATCGGGGAAAGTCCGCCAAGTGGCAACAGGCAAAAAAATAAAATAAACTAAGTCCCAAAAATCCAACGAGGGAGACTCACTCTTCAACCAAACAGCAAAGGAAATAGGCTCAAGGGAGAGGTTGGTTTCAGCACCGACCCCGATAACTACAACGCCAAGCCCGAAAAACAAAACAGGGATCTGCAAATTCTTCTTTTTAAAGGACCCAATGGCAGCAATATACGCGCCAACAGTAGAAGCCTCCCAGTTGCCAAGCCCAATTCTTCCTGATAAACCAAGAGCTATCCCCCCACAGACACCGGCAAACCTTAACATCTCATCACAAAGGGAATTATTTCCGCAACAAAACATGGCATGCTTCGGTGCGGGAAAGCTTCTAACCACAACAGCTCAGGTGTACCAGTCAATGTCCACAACTCCCGCCACAACATTTGAAGTGATTGCTAAAAACTTTTAACTCAAATGTAACCGGGACAGTCAACAATGCTGTATTGAAGGGGGGGACTGAGACACCAATGGAGGAAAAGAGAGAACGGAAAAACCTTAACAGCAGCTTTGCAGCTTACGATGTAGCCTCGGAGGGACATACAACCGCTACGGATCCGAAGGATGAAAATCTTTTAGCAGGCCCCAAGGAACAAGGTCTCTTAAACATAAAAGGGTCAAAGGACGAACAATTTAACTCAATAAAACCTGCAGTACAGGCAGGCCCTACAAAAGAAGTTCGCGCTAAATCATTTTCTATGTTAAATCACTCTAACTTGGTGGAAATCCTGGAAATATTGGAAACCAATTGCCAGGAAAAAGAACCCCAAGGAAAGGATCCATAATTAGAATCAAGTAAAAGAACACCACAGAGCAGATCCATAATGGCTGCATCCACACCTTTAAGCCCACTAGGCAAGCCAGATCTCCAGCATCCTCTATTAGCGGAGGACAGTCATATTCCTACAAGAGTCAAGCAAATAAACCTTTCACCACCAATAACCATTTCATCCGTTAGTAGGATAGATCTTGGGTCTGAGGTCTCGGCGAAGCACAATGAAGAATATTCCAACACACAATGGACTCAAACCCTGACTCATACTTTGGATCAAGCAATAAGGGTTTTGAACTTCCAGTCAGACAAAATGGATGTTCAAATAGAACTCGTAAATCTAATTGCTGGCCATATCTCGGGTATAAACACCAAAATGGATTTAATAACATCCCTACTAACAGGCAGGGGAAATATGGACCAGCTAATAGACAACAACAAACAACCATCCAACTGTGGCTGCGGCTCAATTATAGAGAAACTGGTCATCCTTCCTGAAATCCTAAAGGATATCCTAGGGGTAGTAAAACAATCCTGTAACAGCAAGCAGTTTAAAAAATCCCAAAAAACTGCCGATCTAGAGGAAAAAACTAAATGCACTAAATTAACAACAGAGGAAATCAGTAACGTCAACGACGAAACAGAGAAAGTGGTGCTCGAGGACCAAACGGATACAACTTACCTCCAAATAGACGCCTTACAGAGCTCCTTGAAGACAGCGATGGTCGCCAAACCTACAAAACGGGAAGGAAAGCGCGCAAGGAAGGCCTGGCTCAAATACAACAAACAGCCAAGCCCAGCTTTGGAGAAAATCTTCCCGTTATTTACAATAAAACCAGCTCAAGGGATAAAGAATAATCCCCTCCTGCGTGGGGCAGCACAATTTGCTGTAGATCAATCCAAAGCCACTCTGTCCCCCAAATTAAAACAACAAAGTATGACCTCTACTCCAAAAGACAGACCAAGCCTTCCATATGGATGCAGGATCCTTTCCAGAGGTCAATGCAGGCCAGAAATCTATTCAGGAAGTGCAGCAACTAGAAAGAAATGAAGTAATTGTCAAAGGAGAGGGGCGAGAAAAGTCATTTCCTACGTCAGGCAAAAGAGAACTCAGGTGTAACAGAGGTCTAAGCATAGAAACACAGGATTGCCCCCAAGAGGCTAGGAAAAAAGGGCTAGAACCAGAAAAGAGGAAAGCCTCCCCAGTCAAGAAGCTCCAGGCACTAACATCCCCCAAGGCTCAAAACTTTATCAATCCAATAGAGGTCACAATAACTGGAAAAGCCCGACATTGCAAGCTCCATCATTTGGATCTAAAGCCGGGGCAAATAGGGAAAAGCAAAATTTAAAAACCAGGAATAACGGAATGGATACCGGAGGAGGCAAATGCTGTCCCTACGGAGCGTGAACCACGATCCAAAAAGGAAATCCCATTAACAATAACTCATGAAACCGGAACATACTCCTGCCACAATGACCAAAACCAGTAAGAGGGGTTTGAATTGAAATTGTCATTTGTTCCCGAATACGCAACCAAAGGAAGACAAGACACCTTAAACAGAGGGAACCTGTTGAGGCTATTTAAAGAAATTCCAGAATTAAAAGGAATTCGCTCTTGAGATCTAATAGCCATAGAATTCAAACAAACCCCAAGGATGGGAGCCGTAGAGACTCTGACAACCTGGTCCTCAAAGGACTTGGTGGATAAAATACACTCAATGAGCGCAAGTCTGGGGAATTATGCTGAAGGTTCATAAACGCCCAAGGTACCCACATCCCCTCCTTAAAAATCTAAAACGGGGATACACCGGGGAAAAACCACAATACATGCGCACGTGGTGCACCTTCCAACTCTCCCGCTATGCCTCACAATGAGAACAGGCCTAATACAATGGAAAGCCTTGGAAACATGGAGGGCAGACCACAGGAAATTAGGGATTGGTCTTGGGTGTCCAAAATATTAATTAATAAGCATACCTATTGAAGATAAGAAAAGTATTACAGGAGAAAGGAAGCCGGCCCCTAATATGGAAGACGTGCGCCCAGCTAACATCACTTTCTGCTCATGGAATGTCCACGGATTTGGTGGCGCGCTCCCGGAGCCGCCGGCCGTTTGCATTGCGCGTGCGTGCGCCGGGGTAGCAAGTTCGGAGAAGTGACAGGAAGAAGCAGAGCCGGGGTTTCCTGGGCATCGAGAAAGGGGTTATTGTAGCTCGTAATTGCACGCTTTCCGATTCATGCCCTCACGGATTTAAAGACATGGCGCAGGACTACGAAACCTTATCGTTCTTTATTCAACAAGACATAATCCTGCTCCAGGAAACCTGGAATCTGATTCCAACTTCAATCCCAGGATTCATAGAATATATTACCCTGGCTGAAAGATTTTCAAGCTTCGGGCACCCAAGAGGGTGCCTATCAACTTACACAAAAACTGGGCTGGTCAATTGAAGAATTGGACTCTGGGGCTAAGTGACCAAATTAAGTGGTAAACACTCGTCCAACAAATCTAAATGGCAACTTTTATTAATCAATGTCTATATCCATCCTGAAAGAAAAAAGCAGAAAGGAAAATAAACAATTTTAATGAATCTAATAAAATCAATGCAGAGAAGTCATCAGCACTGTGAAATAGTTATTTCAGGAGACTTCAATTGCAACCTTATAGCCAGTACTCTGCACGAAAGTAAAAGGCAAGAAAACCAGGGAGCCAGAACATTAGTGAACGAACTAGAATCTCTCGGTCTGACAATCCTGAACGGCAAAACACCGGGAGATATTCCAGCCGCTGCCACATATTTGAGCGGAAAAGTTTTTTCAACGATAGATTTTACCATCATCAGCAACAATTTGCTCTCACAAATCGACACTTTTAAAATCACCACACGAGTTGAAAGTGATCACCTTCCTCTTATCTTAAGAATGAATATTAAAGTAAAGCCTGCCCAAAAAATTAAGTCCATCATGCAATACCCTGAAAAGTTCAACCTTCGAAAATTAAAATGGCAGGGAGTGGCGCCACAAGCCATACAGGAGACAGCTTGGTAATTCTTGGGCAAACAGGGCCCGCAAGCAGAAGATGATCGTGTCAAAACCAGGGAACAGCTGGCCCAGTTATTAGTCCAAAGATTCCCTGCCACACTGGGTTGTACTTCAAGGATGGCAACCAAAAGAGAACCCTGGTTCAATAATGAGCTAAGAGAACAAAAAAGAGGGATTGCAAGAGAGGTGCGATTACAATCACGAGCAGCAAAAAGGGGTCGGAAAACAGAAGCTGTGTGAACTGAGGAGCAGTTATTGGAGGAACCTGGGGAGCGCGAAAACAGCATACAAGGGGACCATCTGGATACAATTATTGACCGCAAGCAAAAAGCCCAACAGCAGTGACTTTTGGGGCATAATAAACAAATTATGAACTGGCCCAACACTACAACAAGAAGCGGGAATCGGAGAAGAAACATGGATTCACCACGTACAATCCCTGTACAGCAACACAGTAACGGTTCCCGCAGAATGGCCTTGTGGGCAGCATCTCGAGCAAGATGAAACACAATCAGCACCCGACCCGGAACACGCGGAAGGCAGAGTAATACGATCAGAGACATTTAGCAACGAGCTGAACAACCTGACCAACGCAAAGGAACTAAGACGTTTTATATTAAAACTCAAGACCGAGGGAGCGGCAGGTCCAAATGGCCTTCCTAATGCTATCTTTAAGAACGACCCAGATTTTTGGTCCTCCCATCTCACTCCCCTCTTCAATGAGATCTACACACAGTCCACCGTCCCGGCTTCCTGGAAAGGGAACATCATCCACCCCATATTTAAAAAGGGAGACGACCGCAAGCTGGGAAATTACAGACTGATCTCATTGATAGACGTAGAGGCTAAGCTCTATGCTTCTTGTCTGCTAGTCCAGCTCCAAGACTGGATGGAGAAGAAGAATATAATCCCTAAATTCCAGACAGGTTTCAGGCAAGGGATGGGTACCACAACCAACTTGACCATTCTAGCACTCTTAACTGAAAAAGCGCTAAAAAAGAAATCCCGGCTATTCGCATGTTTTGTGGATTTGAAATCTGCCTTCGACCGAGTAAGCAGGAGTCATCTTTGGAAGAAACTTAGTGTTTGGGGTTTGCCAAGTGCAATGCTCAACGCTATTATTACCCTATACACGGACACCTGGGCAAGAGTAAAGCTGGGCGATGGGTACAGCACAACCCCAAGCATCCACACGGTGCAAGGCATGAAACAAGGCTGCGTTTTAGCTCCTAGCCTATTTAATTTGTTTCTATCAGACATTGCATCGTATATTGAAAAAGCCAATTGCCACCCGCCAAACATGGCCAATGAGTCAGTTGCTATCTTACAATACGCAGACGACATTGCTTTGTTAATCCAAACTCCTATCGGCTTACAGAGATCAATAAACAATCTAGCAACCTATTTGGCTCAGGAACAATTGGAGTTAAACAAAGATAAAACATAAATTGCTTGCTTAGTGGATCCCCAAAAAAAACAAGTTTAAATGGACGGCTAATGGGGCAATTGTGGAAGAGCAGCACTCATATAAATATCTTGGCGTAACAATTGGGCAGTGCGCATCTCATCAGGAACATAAATTGGTATTAAAAGCTAAAGCTCAATTATTACACATACAGATTACTACGTAAAAAATTGTACTGCCCGAACTATATCCATCTGCTAAAAGTTATGGCCGCACAAATCCAGCCCAGCCTGTCGTATGGTTTAGTCCCCTGGTGCTGCAAGGAAGCGGACCCACTGAACGAGCTTCAGACAGGATTTACAAGGCTGTTTTTGACCTGCCAAAATCTGCCTCTCCTTCTCCGGTTCGACTGGAATTCGGCCTCCAGCACCAGAAATTCCGGGGAATGAGCGGCTTTGTTAAACCCTGTCACAAATTCCGCTTCTCTAACCCAGACACCTTGAATAGATTATGCTGGGACGAAATCAAGCACCAGATGAACCTTGAAACACCGAATTCCTGGGGAAGCTTCCTGAGAACATCTCTGGCCGAGCTGACACTACAAATAGTATGGGAAAGCGGGGATGATAGAGTAAGCTTTGGTAAAGCTGCAAACTCTGCAGCTAAAAAGAAATCTTTGCTGGCTGACAAAAAAGCAATTACCAAGTGCCGGCAGGGGTGGACAGTCATCAACTCGTATAGAACCCTAAAGCCACAAGCATATCTATCTGCCCATTTCAGCTTGCAGGTAAAAAAGAGCTTTACATACTTTCGAATGGGTGTGCATGACTCAAAAGACCTGCATCAATCGTGGAAAATGTCCTTCCATTCTGCGAATTGTCGACTATGTGGTTTTAAGTGAGAATCCTTAACCCACTTATTATGTGTCTGTCCAGCAGTCCTGGACCAAAGGAGACAGCTTTTAAAACACATCTTCAACGATCTGAACATTCGTTCAAGCAGGCAAGCAGTGATATGCTGACTGGAGGGCAAGTCCATCATCTTGGCCTGCCGGAGGGTCAAATACATGTCAATGGTCAGAAGACTCTTATGGCAAGCCGATGGAGTGCAAATAAAATAAGTAGGATCCATGCCACCATCATTGTTCCCTGTAGCCAGCGCGGGTGCGCGCACGCTCAAACTGCATTCCCTCAGTGCGCACATACTTCCACAAAGCGCGCACTTCAGTTCTCCTTGTGAGACGAAGTGACCATTTGTGAGCAGATGGGAAAAAAGGTCAGTTTCTTGATGCTGAAGGGCTTTTGCAGCGAGTTTACAAGGTCGAGTGGAGGTGCAGAATGCGAGTGAAAGGCTTCCTCTTGGCTGCACGTGTTTTGCCACAGAGGAGAAAACTCTGAACAGTCAGCTGTTCAACATGCTGCTTGCTCTATTAGTGTGAAGAGGTGGGTGTCCTGTCAGGATTTACCAGCTGCAAAGTTCAGAAACTGATGTATTTTTGACAATGACACTGAGAACACCTAATATATGGAGTCTTTTGTAATGCGCAGGATAAAACTGCCCAATGTTTGTGCTGTATAAAATAGCACAAATTGAAATGAGGATTCTGTCCGTTACCAAAATGTATTCACATTGGTTAAGAAAGCAGCTAGCATTAACCTTTGATGGCGTAAAGAAATACATTTCTAAAGGCTGAATTGTATGGTGTGAAACTAGAAAATCTCTTCTTGGCCAAATTGTGTGAGCCTAGGCAAATACATTATTTTACTGAGCATCCCTTTCGTTCGTTATCACTTATAAGAAAACCTCAATAAACAGTTGAAAAAAACCATATGAGAGCATCTTCAAATACTTAAGTTAAAGATGTACGCTATTACCCGGAATATTTGAAAGGAATGACAGAAGCTGAGGATCACTTTCTTTTCAAATTTGGTCACCAAAAGTACTTCAAGAAAATTAAGCTAAAAGTTCTGAAGGAGGCGGCTAAACTCTGGATACAAATCAGATTGATTTTAAAAATCCCCTATTATAGTGCAATGGCACCGATATGGAACTCTCCCGGAACTCCGGACTGTTTAAAAGATGTCATGGCTACCCCCTTAAAACAATGTAACATCGAATATTGGGGTCAACTTTTGAATGGAACAACATTAATATCATGGGAAGAACTGAATAAGATCTCCAATAGAAGAATATTCTAATTCAAATTTTATCAACTAAACAGTTGGGCAAAGACACTACCAAAGTACGATAAAGATAACAAGACCGTAGAAAAAGAAATGATAAAAATCTTACCCATAAAAAAGGAGGTAGCAAAATGGTATTGGACTTTTATAGACAATGAAGAGGAAAGCTCCCAGATGGTAGAGCAAATCTGGAGAAAAGACCTGGCTTCAGAAGATCTAGTAAATATATGGGAAGATTCCATAGAGAAATGTTGGTCAACATTAAAAACAGCGGCACTAAAAAGAAATCATCTGTACACCCTGCATAGAGCCTATTGGACACCGAAAAAGCTTTCAAAATTTAAAAATGCGGGAATCAAAAAATGCCCTAAATGTGGGGAAGAGAAGGCGGATGATGTTCATATGTTCTGGAGTTGCCCATCTTTGAGAACATTTTGGGAAGGAGTTGGTAAGACGTTGAACTCAATATTTCAAAAACATCTAAATGTAAGTACAACTCTTATTCTCTTCGGGATTGATAACACAACGGGGGTAGTTAAACTAACAGTAATGGAAGCAAAATTACTCTTTGTACTAATGGTGATAGCTAGAAGGGAGATCTGCATTAAGTGGATAGGTCCTCATCCCCCGACACATGTAGAGTGGTTAAACTCAGCTATCAAAATAAATAAATTAGACAGAAGGGGAAAAACTAGTAAGAGGTTCAAGTATTGGGAAATCATGGAGAAATATCTGACCTCCGAGGATCGGGCGTAACACACTGTCCTATGATTAATGCGAAAGCGTATTCTGTGTTATGAGTATGATACTCATAGAAGTAGCCAAGGTGGCTAGCTCCCTCCCTCTCGACTACAGATATGTTAATATGTAAATGGAAAAGGTTCTCCTCTGATCAAGCAAGACAAGGGAAAACTCCCAAGTAAAGAGAGACCATTGGGCAGTGACGGTACAAAAAGGAAAGCTTCAGAGGTAGAAATCAAACTTTCCAAAATACATAAAATTTTCGCAATATGAGGATTACAAAAAAAAATAAAAAAAAATAAAATAAATAAAGATGTACGCTGCACAAAAAACTTCTCTTGTGCTTGATTAATTGGCTTATAAAGTTACTCCATTTATAATAAAAATCTAGGTCATGTATTTTGCTTGCACGACAACTGATGTGCCTCTTTGTTCATTAAAAAAATTGTCATCAGGAACGGGCAGGTATGTTTCTCAGTTCATGTTAAAAAAATTCCCACTTTTAATAAATTCTTTTGAAATAAACTGATATGCCATGTTGAGACGGTTCTGTGTGTAAAAAATATACGCTATCTCAATGAAAACGTATCATATTCTAACGTGATGTTTGTTGCAATATTTAGATGTCAAATATTTTCAGAACTCAGCTTGTGAATGGGATATTAGTGCCAGAGCCGGCACTTTGTTCAGCTCTCCCTGTTAATCTGTTGGCCTGCGAGCCTCTTCTTACTCACCACTTTGCCGTGGGCTGCAGCCAGTAGTTAATTTGTGTTCCCTCTCCTTCCATGGAACATAGTGTTAGCTATTTTATGATGTCTCAAGTGTGCTGCCAGCGAAAGGAAAAGTCATACATGTTACCATGGCTTTAAGTGGGATGAATAAAATAGAGAGTCTCTAAAAGGGGCCTGGCAAACAGAAGTGTAACTGCTACTGTGCTACTGGGGTTTGTTAAAGGTGTAGTGCAATCATCCCCTTATCTGTAAGAAATACATTTTCATTGTCTTTAGTTAATTAAGGTGTTTTGTATCTCCATCACACTCTTTTGCATATATTCACAGTTACAATTGTACCATTGCATTGTGCGCTCTGCAGAGGGACCAAGAATTTGATACACAGTAATTTGAACAACATTTGGACCCATTGACAGGCATTGTGCGAATCCCACACCACCGTTCCAGATTATTGTCATCAGTAAAATACAATAATGCCACAACCTTCTGAGTCCTGTCCTTTTCTAAACCTGGGGTGTAGGTGCCACTAGCGTAAACTATTCATGTCAGATCTGCATGTATCTGCATTGCACAACTGTCACAAGTCCCTATTAACGGTAGCTGTATATGTGAAATGCACCTGTTTTTGCTGTTTTTGCAATAAAAGTTCGGAGTGGTGATAGCCACAGATTTATATAACTGAGTACAACGCTCCCATGTATGATCATTGCCTTGGTGCACATAGACTTGTCTGCAGTGCACAGCGATCTTACACTGCCACACACTGAGCAAAGAAATTAGAGGGAACATTGGCCACCATGCAACAGTTGTCTCATCATAATACTAAGAGGACAGAACGCTAATCCAGAAAACGACCCTGCTTACCTGTAGGCCTCAAATAGACAGTCTAGAACATTAAAGTCTTGAACACTGGGGCTTCATCAAAATAATCGTCTTTTTTATGGGGTCTGTATACTTTTAATCAAGCTGTTCTAAATTTTAAACTGTAGCCCCTACCGGTGTTCTAACATGCTGCTTAACTGATAGTCCACCTTTTGTGTTTTCTATGCAAGAGAAGGGGAGAGACTGCACCAAATAAGTTAAAGAGCTATTAGGGTTTAAAGCTAAGAGAATGACTCTGTAAGCAGGAACATCTATACATGAGTTTTTAATGAAAAGCATTTGTATTCTTGTCAAATAATTACGGTATCATGTTAAATGCAGGTGTATTTTAAATTGGGAATGTAATTATATATTTTTTAATGTTTTTTATCCACATCGGGGGGGAATTGTAATGATTTTAATTAATCAAACAATAAAATAATGACGACTACTCCAATAACATGTAGAACATCTGCTCTCCATATTTTCTGTTGAGCATCCCATCTAGCTTCGGCCTAGTGATCCACTGTTCTATTGTATTCTACCTTGATATTTTTCTCTACCTTTTGTTGTGCTATGTGCTCCCATGTGCTGAATGCTTTGAGGACTGTAGGCCTGCAAGGATCCTTCATCTTGTATATTCTACATCTCAGAATTCTCAAATTGAATGTTCCATTTTGAGGGAACTGTAAAACCTCATCTCTCTTAGTCAATAAGTTCCAGTATTCAAGCCATAGACATGGATGTAATCCTTTGTCTGACATACGATCCTGGTGTACTCTTTGGCCGCACCTATATCTTTGTTTAAAGCAAAAACGGTATCTTCCCTTTTAACTAGTTTCATAAAGCCTGTAAGAACTTCGGGGCATATTACCAAGCAATAGCGATAATTATCGCTATTGCTTGGTTAGAGACAAAAATTTATCGCCGACCTGCGGCGATTTGTATCGCAGATAAACCTTGGTATTACCAAGGTTTATCGCAAATGCGATAAAAATCGCCCGCAATGCATGAATATCGCTGAAAAGTCAGCGATATTCATGCATTACCGAGCTAATGCTCTTAGCCATGTTATCCACCTCCCATTGGATAACATGGATAAGAACTGCTCAGGGCAGGTGTTAGCTTTTGGAGATATTCGCGCTTAGCGCGAATATCTCCAAAAGTTGGTAATAGGAGATAGCGATGTTAGCGACTGTTTCCAGTCGCTAACATCTTGGCACGCCCACTTTGCATGTCATTAGTGATACATTTCTCTGACATGCAAAGTGGGGCCCAAGATGGTCGCTATCTCCTACTAGCTGTCGCTAACTGGTGTTAGCGGCAGCTAGGTAATAGGGAGATAATTTTATCTCCGCTTTCTTGGCTTTTAAAGCCAAAAAAGCGGAGATACACCCCCTTGATAATATGCCCCTTCCTTTTTCCTAGTAACCGTTTACAAATGACTTCGGTAAACTCAAGAAAATGTCTCCCTCAATTCAATCTGTTTGGAAATTCCAACCAGTAGCAGAGCGAAACAAATTACATAGTTAACCAATCCTAGCGTGGCTTCACACCAACCAACTAATGTCAGTGCGGCTCACTTTGACGTCAATCTTGCTTCTCTCAGCAACTCACCCTTCTTCTTAATTTTCTTTCTTTGCGCGTTTTCTTCAACAAAAATTAACACTACAATGCAAGCAACACATAAACTGTCTGCCCTACTAAAGGATATTCACTCTCACAAGGTAATTTAAACTTTACTACACATTTGCTGCATTGAGAACATAGACCCGCAAAACCTGACCCTCAATTGATACCATCAATCTCCTTGCGCCTGAAGATTAACTACACCCATTATTTTGCCACTAACATACCAGAAAACCCTTACCAAGTGTAGTCGATGATATCTCGTGACCTACAATCAAAACCAGCAGACAACTTACTCAGTGTCTTCTACACTGAAGACAACCTGTAGGCAATATCTCGAGATCTCAGGCCACAACGGATTTGTTTACCACTTTACTTCGCACCAAAGTGTCATAGTCATACTTGGCCTTTAACCCTGTGGAGTTTAACCACTTCACTCCGATCAACACACAAACATTTCAACAAATCCACACTCTTTAAGCAAAGCAATAGCAACGCACATCCCCTATTGATACTCACACCTCTCTTGTTGCTGCTACACACCAATTCTTATCCAGAGCGATTTTCCATTCGCCTTTTTCCAAATTTTTTTCCCTGCTAAACCAAGAACCTGGGCCTAAAATAATTTGGGTATTCTAAAATTCACAACTTTAGTCCGAACCTTCATACTACTACCAGATTTGCTGGAGTATTTTCTATTATTTAATTTATTTTGGTTCACTGTGTAGCATCACTTACAGCAGAAATACTTACTCCTTCCTCTATTCACCCTAACCGCCCTGAGCCCTCCTACGATTAGAGTGAACTCCTATGTAGTTCAATAGCTCAAAACTTCTGATCCATAACCTAACAGCTTAATTCTTTCTTGATTCATATTTTTTGTGACGATAGGAGTGGTGATTCTAACCCTCCATTCCCAATCATCTCCAACAATTACTAGCTTAGGACCAAATCCCACCCAAAGCACAGTTTCAATGAAGAAATATGGACACAAATGATAGTCTGAATCTATTTAGAATTTGAAAGTTATATTAAAGAATCAAGATTCATTCTTATAAGCAACTTCTTTAGCATTTCAGATAAAAATATAACAGTTTTAATAAGAGCACTCAGCATTTGTGCAGAAATAGCTTAAGTCAACTTGCAGAGGTACAAGGTCCTGCCACCCATATGGTAGGATGGTTCTTCTGCTAACATCAATACCCTACTTCGATCCAGGGAAAGGAAGATTTAAAGTTTCTTGGGACATTGTTCATAAAGCTAAGAAAGGAAAAGTTCAGGTTTGGCAAGAAAGGTTCTCAGTCCAACAGCTACTGACTGTCGCATCAGTGTATAAGTCCAAAGGAAAATATTTTGAATCCTTACAAATTAGTCAGCATAGAAATAAATGAAGTGCACTAAAGCACTGCAATAGCCTTTAAAGAACAAAGTGCATGAAAGCAAATAAATCTGGTGCGCCTCCAAAAAAAATGATTTGAGTGTGCCCCTCTTCTGGGGTATCTTCTTTTAGAAGTTCATTATCAAACGTGCCTGTCATGTAATGTCACACTAAAAAAATCATCTGTTCAGGATGCACATTAAGTCATCTAAAGAATAGCAACATCGGCAACGTTTCTGAATGCATGCTCTGACATTAGAAAGATTTGCAAGTCCACATCGGCTGCCTAAGAGAAATAATATACCAACATACAGCGTTGTAGGTAACACAGGGGCATATTATCAAGGGGGTTTATCTCCGCTGTTTTGGCTTTAAAAGCCAAGAAAGCGGAGATAAAATGATCTCCCTATTACCTAGCTGTCGCTAACACCAGTTAGCGACAGCTAGTAGGAGATAGCGACCATCTTGGGCCCCACTTTGCATGTCAGTGATATTTATCAATAATGACATGCAAAGTGGGCGTGCCAAGATGTTAGCGACTGAAAACAGCCGCTAACATCGCTATCCTATTACCAACTTTTGGAGATATTCGCGCTAAGCGCGAATATCTCCAAAAGCTAACACCTGCCCTGAGCAGTTCTTAGCCATGTTATCCAATGGGAGGTGGATAACATGGCTAAAAGCATTAGCTCGCTAATGCATGAATATCGCTGACTTTTCAGCGATATTCATGAATTGCGGCTGATTTTTATCTCATTTGCGATAAACCTTGGTAATACCAAGGTTTATCTGCGATAAAAATCGCCGCAGCTCAGCGTTAATTTTTTCACGCTAACCAAGCAATAGCGATAATTATCGCTATTGCTTGGTAATATGCCCCACAGTTCATGGTCCTGCCGTTCCCATGGGAGAGGAATTATGTAGAGACACGAAATATAGATAGAGGAATAGCTAAAAGGGCTAGCTAGGCTGCTAGTGGACCCCCAGTGTCTGTTGCAACTGAATGCAATGCATTGCTTGCTTGCAGCAAAATAACGTTCGTGTCACAGCCGTTACTCACTGAATTCCACGGGTCAGATTCCAGATAAAGTGATGACGAATGTAGACCGCGTGAAGTAGTGTGGCTCACTGGTTAGAGGCGGCAGACCCGAGAGCAGAGGACGGCCCGGGACCAGGGTTCGATTCCCGGCACGGCAGGTTTCTGGACCAGGGTCAGCGGACTCGATAATTCTCTCGCCTCGGTGCCCACTCTGATCAGCGATCACACTCGGCAACTCTGGGCATTAGCTTGCCTCATCTTCACTAACGGCCCCACCAGACCGCCGGGGATGCCTGGTCTCACCCTGGAGATACCCATTAAGGGACCATCTCTCAGGGAAACCAGGAAGGGTTTCGCAGCGGTCGAAGCGCATTGGGACCCTACGGGTAAGTAGTGCGCTATATAAATGCCTATACATTTACATTTACATTTACATTACCGCTGTGTTCGTTGTAATGCTCTGGCTAGATATTGGCAATAGAGAGCCCCCTATTCGAGGTATGAAGTGCGTTCATTGGTGCAGCTCCACTCACTGCCAACTATATTGTAGTAAAGGCCTCCAAGACAGTAGGTAGAAACAGGTAAGCTTTATTTCCAAAGTAGGGAGCAGCACAGAAGATGATGACGTAGGAACTCCTCCGCCTCAACTGACTCCAGAATCAAAATGAAACATTCTAATGTACAGAACATAAGGAAACATTGTTTTATCACCACTGTGAGACATTGGCCTGGTATATGCTGTCCACTAGTTATAGTGGACACCTTGCACCAGTCCAAACAACCCTTATTGATGATTAGTTTAAAGACAACCTTTACTGAAAGCTATCCTAGTGGTAGCTATGGAGAGCAGCCTTCAGGCTAAGTCTCAAAGGAATGTAAAGCAGCTTGGTTTACCAGATTATAACCTCCTGAATGACCAATTGAAAGGAGAACCACACAAGGTATAAATAAAATATATTTATTTATTACTAAACACGCTCTACTAACCTCTTTATGAGATTAGAGAACAAGGCACATAATTTTACAGTACTGGACCGACAGTAAATAGCACAATACACCATGGGCTCCAGGGGGAGACCGAACCATTTAAGAAAGTGGTATAACAACCGCGACTTGACTAGACACAGTGCCTAGACCACGTAGAATCGCTGGGACCCCAAGGAACCACAGTGGACCCAGTGTGAGAACACAGCTGTAAGATCCGTACAACTCTATGGGAAAGTCGCAGTTGGAATTTTAAAGATTAAGGACACTTAGGACAGAACTTTGATCAAAACCTTTCAAACATAGAAGGTTCTAAGGCCAGCACTCATGTGAGCACCGGAGTACTCGTGTTACCTAACCCAGGGAAGCCGGTTGCATAGGTGTCAAATAGTGTTGGGAATCTTTGTCGTTTTCAATGGTGTGATGCTGCACAGTGCTGCTGCCATGAAGAGGAAAAGTGTCTGGTGTGATCCAAGCCTGGATCAGAGATGAGAAGAACCTGAAAGCAGAGGGGACAGAGTCTGGGTCACTTCAGGGTGAGCAGGGGGTCGGTAGACGAATGCTCACTGATGCCAATTGCTTCAGGTGAGTTGACGCAATGCTTGACTCTGCAGCCACGGGGACCAGGATACGTCGATGATTTAATTAATTAATTAATTAATTAATTGTGGGTTTGTAATGCGCTAGAATCGACTCCCGAAGGAGTATCTCTGCGCAGTAGACCGCTGGGGAACCCATCCTGGCTTTCCTTGTGAGATGGTCCCTACTGGGTATCTCCAAGGTGAAACCAGGCATCCCCGGCGTATGTGGGGGGCCGTTGTGGAGATGAGGCAAGCTAATGCCCAGAGTTGCTGAGTGTGATCCTTGGTTAGAGTAGGCACCGAGATGAGAATTATCGAGTCGGCTGACCCTGGTCCACGACCCTGCCGCGTCGGGAATTGAACCCTGGTCCCGGGCCGGTATCTGCTCCCGGGTCTGCCTCCTCTAACCAGTGAGCCACACCACTCCACGATGACGAACAACTGGAGGTGAGCTGTCCCACAAAGGATGTTGGGTGCTGGGGGGTTAGTGTTCGGGTGAAACACCCACAAACCTTGCCAACTGCAACCCATGCGGTTAGAGGAAATCAGCTTCGGTGAGGACCAGCAAGGTCCCGGGGACTCTCCAAGCAATGGAGAGTCAGGGTATGTCTGTAGCAATCATAAAAGTCCTTGGGAAGTTAAAGTCACCTTCACAGGGACCCCAGGCCAACGGACCAGGGATCAGAAAGGGACCTCGAGAGGAATCACAAAATACCAGCCTATGGAACACTCTGGGAGTGTGCAGGCCGGAAATCTTCGGTGGAAACACTGCTCAGGGTCAGGACTACAAGTAGCCCAAAGCACCGCCTCAGGGGTCGCCGGAAAGCATATGCTGCTGCAAAAGAGCACGTGCACAGGGGTTCGGTTGCACAATCCCCACAAGGGATACGGGCCTCAGAATTGCTGAGAGTGCAGATCGACCTTGGATACCTAGAGAACCCATCTCCTGTGATGCAGAAATATTGGGAGTCCTCAGGAGCTTCAGAGATGCAAACCGGTCAGATGCGTTTTGGTGCCTGCTTAGAAGGGGAGTAACTCCTTTACTCCAAGGGAGATTCTTCAGTCGTCCAGCGTCGTGCAGATCGTCGAAGTACTTGGTTTCAGTAGCAGAGTTTAGTTCAGGTAATATCAAAAGTCCTGTAGTCAGGGGTTACTACTTTATACCCAAGGAAGGGGTGGGACAAACTCTGGGGACCCACCTATGGGAGGCTCAGGACAGAAGGGTGGCTACACCCATGTCCTTTGTCCAGTTTTGCGCCAGAGCAGAAGCAAATGGCTCCTGCAACCGGTTTGAGCTGGACTATGCACAGGGACACCAAATGTGCCCCCAGTGCAGACATCAAAGCACTCTGAGAGTGCACCCACCCAGCCCAAATACACTAAATCCTGTCTGAGAGGTGGTTACACCTTCCTGTAACAGGAAACCTATTGTCTAGCCTTTCCCTACCAGAGTTTTGTCCAGCAGCAGGAGGGCAGACTCGTGTCTGTGGCTGGCAGCATCCATCTTGTGATGCCAGGATCTAGAAAGCTAATACTGGGTGTACCGGTGTTGTCATATTTCTCCCTCTAGGAGGGTGGAATCATACCTTCCCCGACAATTACTGGCGGAGAGGTATGATTCCAAGGTGTTTGACACCAAACATGACATGTTTTCTTGCAGCCATTTTAAAGATAGCATTTACTGCAAGGTTATAATGCTCTTAAGAGTATATGATTGGCTGCATCGTAGAACAACCCCTGAGAATAGATTCTGAAGGCTGCAGAGGGGCTCTGCTCATGCATGGGCACCCCCTCACACAAAAGCCAGCACCCTGCCTTCAGGAATGTTAAGGCCTGCCATAGGGGTGACTGATAGGTTTATATGTGCAGTGATATAAGGTAGATATAGTGAACCTATATCTAAGTAAGGGGTGCATGCACTACCTTACACAGGCTGCAGTAGCAGACCTATTGGGTCTTCCAGGGGTGGCATAATACATGCTGCAGCCCTTGGGAGGCTTCTGGGGTACCTATGCCTTGTATATATAGACTACCATATACTAAGGAGTTATAAAGGTACCCCAGAATCCAATCTGGAGTGTACCTAAAGTACATGAACAACCAATTTAGGAAGAAAGCAGATAGTCCTGATTAGCAGGATCCCAGTCAAACTAAGTCGAAAACCAGCAAAACACCAGGAAAAAAGTGGGGGAACCATGCAGTGAGATTCCACCTTTATACAACCGCCTGAATATTTTCTTTTACTTGTCAACTTCATTTAATGCACTCCCATTAAGCGTTATGTGTTTGCTTGTGTTCGTCTTGCTATCTGTATTCCTAATTTTTATAGACACTTTTTCGTTGCTTATTCTACAAAAAAAGATAATGTACAATTTATCACCCTCTTTGCCAGCATAAATAACAAGCATTTGAAATGCAATAGGTCTCGCATGTATGGCTATTGGCATTGTAAATGGCAATGCCTTTTATGTAATGCGATTTGAAAACATAGTGCTCGAAGGCAGTAATTAAAGCCTATAAGTCAGATACAGTGTCCCCTTTGGACAATTTATAAACTAGAGGAAACACTTTCAACCTCATCAAACAGCAATCAATTCAATCCATTCAATTTAAGCAAGAGCGAAGATGATGCAAACACAGTCAGAAATTAAAAATGTATACAATTTATTCTAACATTAATAAAAATCAGATTCACAATGAAAGTGATTATACATATATCCTATCACAATACATACAAATAATCATAACACAGTGGGAATAATACATAAAAAAATTCCAATTAAAATAGAATGGGACACAGTAGTCAGACTTAAGTTAATCACACTCCAAATTTGTATAAATATCTGTAAGATGGAGAAGTTGTATAGTCCAATGACTTAGCGTATCACAATTCAAAATGGCATCGACGCGTTTCGGTTTTGGCAACTTGATTTACAAGCCAGCACCTTCATCAGGATTAAAAACTATGGATTCCCACAATATATGGTATATCTGCAAAATAAAAAATGTACAACATAAGATACATCATCTCTAACTGCTAATTGCATCATCATCTGCTAAAACTACTCATACTAGACATCCAATTCTACATTCGAACCAACCAGTTATACCTTGACCTTCAGATTCTCAACTTTTGGTCAGACAATGAGCATCTAGCTTCATATAGATATTTATCGATTTAAAACATTTACATCCTACAAAGGTATATGATGATGTTGTCTACAAGGACATTAACATCCTACAGAGTTATATGAAGATATTTCCACATATCATAGTAGACATTCTCAAAGATAGGTTTAGTATATATTACAGTCAAGTTCCTCCATCTTGTAGGATTAGGGACCTTTCAGAATATTTCCATTCTCATATTGAAACTATAATGAAACTCAATTTTACCTCACTCTTAGATGGAGCAGAGCATTCAAAATTCCTCTGTTACTCGGTCCCGGATTTCGTGATCAATTGGCCCATTTTCTCGGTAGGTGCCTACAAAATTATTTACAATATCAGTCAACTTCTATTAGACATGATATATATTGCCGGGCATTATTATCACAATGTTGGTAATGCTCACCTATTGAGAATTTCCTTTAAAATCCGTCACACGGTGGCTCGCCGGAGTTACACCATAAATGCTTTTAGGTTCTAAAAATAAATCCAGAGGTAAGTATCTAAAGCCCCGTGTTTATGATGATTAATTTAAAATTAAGGGGCAAATACTATACATATATACTAGCGTACCGCTATTGGGTGAAGCCGGGTACACTCGTTATATAGTACATTTTTTAATTACAGAACATAGTATACTGGCCACCGTTTAGCTAAGAATAGAAGACGTTCAATTTCATGTCCCCTCTAGTAAACCTTAAGTAAGCAAGATAGACTAAATTGACCTATCGCTGATGCTGGGCAAAAATACATGTCATCTATAAATATTGGGACTTTATGAACCAGTATTATTATATGAGCGTACGTTTTTTTACACATTCTAACGTAATAGAGGACAAAAGACGAAAAACTATATACCTAAAATTGGTAGTCGTTGCACGTAGAACTACGTTACAGTGATGGCTTTTCTGTCCGATAAAGCTCAAGTTGAGGAGTAGTGTCAACTCCCGTTAAAAAGCTAGACACCGCCCGCAGTCTGTAACAACAAACACAGGGATCAGGATGTAAGCACGTATATATATACATCCATCAAACTGCTAACGAGCTAATCTACATACCTGCTCACAAATTCGGTACCGCTGTCAGTATGGGTGTCCGTGCCACGATGTCAGTAAACACTAGAGGACTCTTTTTAAACGCAAAAAGGGCGCGGGAAGGCTGGCGTCATTGAACCCTGAAAGATTCTCTTCCGGTGTTGAAGGCTCTAGAGATAGATGACGGACCAAATGTATACATAGTTAATCATGGTCCACGTTACGCTGTGTATTTAATAATCAATTATATAAAGTGTCCCGAAGTTTCCACAATACTCAAACTTCAAGACCTACGATATTCATAGTTAATTTTATCGGCATATAATAAGCACGGTCGGTAATCGATTTTCCTAATAAAGTAGTGGCCATAATATCGCTTATAGTTTGCTAAGTCGATCCTATAAAACAATGTTGTAGCCGGTGCCTACGCGTTTCGAGGGCACCGGCTACAACATTGTTTTTACAAGGATAGAATCCATGCACTTTTGATACGAATAAAGAATTCATTACTCTACCACTGAAGACTCTTGATTCACCTGGATTGCATGAATATAATGCTCTGACTATATGGTGTAGATTTCATAAAGAACATTGTTTTTTTCTTGTTTATTATACTGTATAGAAATAGATCCTTTACACTTTCGTAGAGTGCTGGACATTGTGTGGAATTTTGTATGTTTGAGACTTTCTAGTCTCAGGGAGACCTAGGGGTCTGGATCTCCTGTCCGTAGCACCTAAAAATTAAGAATATTACTGTGACACTAGTGGATAGGTGCAATATCCTATAGCCTCAAACCCCTGTGCTTGGTGTATACAGTTTGATGGATGTATATATATATATACGTGCTTACATACTGACCCCCGTGTTTGTTGTTACAGACTGCGGGCGGTCTAGCTTTTTAACGGGAGTTGACACTACCCCTCAACTTGAGCTTTATCGGACAGAAAAGCCATCACTGCAACGTAGTTCTACGTGCAACGACTACCAATTTTAGGTATATTGTTTTTCGTCTTTTGTCCTCTATTACGTTAGAATGTGTAAAAAGACGTACGCTCATATAATAATACAGGTTCATAAAGTCCCAATATGTATAGATGACATGTATTTTTGCCCAGCATCGGCGATAGGTCAATTTAGTCTATCTTGCTTACTTAAGGTTTACTAGAGGGGACATGAAATTGAACGTCTTCTATTCTTAGCTAAACGGTGGCCAGTATACTATGTTCTGTAATTAAAACATTTACTATATAACGAGTGTACCTGGCTTCACCCCATAGCGGTACGCTAGTATATATGTATAGTATTTGCCCCTTCCTTTTAATTAATCATCATAAAGATGGGGCTTTAGATACGTACCTCTGGATTTATTTTTAGAACCTAAAAGCATTTATGGTGTAACTCTGGCGAGCCACCGTGTGACGGATTTTAAAGGAAATTCTCAATAGGTGAGCATTACCAACATTATGATAATAATGCCCGGCAATATATATCATGTCTAATAGAAGTTGACTGATATTGTAAATAATTTTGTAGGCGCCTACAGAGAAAGTGCGCCAATTGATCACGAAATCCGGGACCGAGTATCAGAGGAATTTTGAATGCTCTGCACTATCTAAAAGTGAGTTTCAATATAGTTTCAATATGAGAATGGAAATATTCTGAAAGGTCCCTTATCCTACAAGATGGAGGAACTTGACTGTAATATATACTAAACCTATCTTAGAGAATGTCTACTATGATATGTGGCAATATCTTCATATAACTCTGTAGGATGTTAATGTCCTTGTAGACAACATCATCATATACCTTTGTAGGATGTAAATGTTTTAAATCGATAAATATCTATATGAAGCTCGATGCTCATTGTATGACCAAAAGTTGGGAATCTGAAGGTCAAGGTATAACTGGTTGGTTCGAATGTAGAATTGGATGTCTAGTATGAGTAGTTTTAGCAGATGATGATGCAATTAGCAGTTAGAGATGATGTATCTTATGTTGTACATTTTTTATTTTGCAGATATACCATATATTGTGGGAATCTATAGTTTTTAATCCTGATGAAGGTGTCGGCTTGTAAATCAAGTTGCCAAAACCGAAACGCGTTGATGCCATTTTGAATTGTGATACGCTAAGTCATTGGACTATACAACTTCTCCACCTTACAGATATTTATACAAATTTGGAGTGTGATTAACTTAAGTCTGACTACTGTGTCCCATTCAATTTTAATTGGAATATTTTTTATGTATTATTCCCACTGTGTTATGATTATTTGTATGTATTGTGATAGGATATATGTATAATCACTTTCATTGTGAATCTGATTTTTATTACTGTTACAATAAATTGTATACGTTTTTAATTTCTGACTATGTTTGCATCATCTTCGCTCTTGCTTAAATTGAATGGATTGAATTGATTGCTGTTTAATGAGGTTGAAAGTGTTTCTTCTAGTTTATAAATTGTCCAAAGGGGACACTGTATCTGACTTATTGTCTTTTGGAACCCTACCCCTTTGGCTGCTGGGGTCCCTCTCTTTTATTAGAGAGCAATTAAAGCCTACCAATTAACACTCGTACCAGGGGGTGACGCCATGGGAGGTTACAAATTCAGACAAAGTGGTACTAAGGAGGGACTATTAACCTAATTGACCAATGAACAGCCACAGTTTACAGTGGTACAGCGTTAGCTACTCACAGTTCCACGGGTTGACTACTGAGTAAACTGTGCAGATTTTATTTAGAAAAAAAGCCACGTCACTGTGGGTACTCCTGTCCATAGAGTCTGGTTCCAGGCCACACTGGTCATCATCGCTACGACTTGCAACTCTAAATAACTAGTCGATTTGGTGACTTACTGGTACAGTATCTAAATCTACTACTAGTAGTACTATCGCCCCAAAATCTCTCAACCAAGTACAAATAACACTGTCTGGCCATTGGTTGCGCCTCATTAGTACAGTTTATCAACCAGATATAGAAATAAGCAACAGCAAGGTGACCAGTCTAGCTTTGCAAAGGGCCTTCCACTGCACAGCAACACGTGTTGCTAAATTTTTTGACCCGTTTGAGCTAGAATTTTTTTTTTGTTAAAAACTGTAGATTATGCGGCAGATGATGGATTGCCTGGCAAATCAATAACTATGCAAAACATTTCAGCTGCCGCGCAATCGCATAATTCCAGTGGCCCTGCCAATAGCTAAACCAATCCAACTGTAGGAGCTATAATCCAAGATGCCGCTGTGTTGTGCCGCACCAAAAAAGTTATAATAAACAGCCCCAGCTAAAATTAAAACAAACTATTCTGTGCCATATTGATAAGGCAGCCTGCAAAAACAGTGTGATAGACAGCTTTTCTATATCCAAACCAGGCACTATGAAAGGCAATTCACGCACCATGAATGAGATTTGTGTGTACACAGATGATATATTAATGTCATTCCTAACAGCGATTGTGGGGGCTTAGATTCCCTTAACATTGTTTGTGTTTTCTACCCACAGATACTACAAGATATTATTCAATTGTATGTATTTACTAACGCATGCTTATTAGTTGCAGCATTTTTCACCTTAATAAGGTTATTTAGGAATTGCGTACATAGGGCTGGTCTCTGTGTAGTCCTGACGAAGAGCATTGGGGAACGCTCAAAACATGTTGACCAATACTAGGCACATCTAACCCTTTATAGCTAGGTCTCCTAGTGTTTTTACCCCATTTTAGCCTATGCCAACTAGGAGCAAGAATAAAATAATTTCGCCCACTAGCCATGTATTTTTAAACTCACTTTAGTCCACTCCACTCCACTTCCTGCACTACACATAAATCTCACAATAGTGCTCCTACGTAATTCGCAAGTGTTAGAATTGGGGGTCTCTGGTTGGCACAGGTAGGCACTTGTGACAAGCAGGGACCCTCTCCTCTATTCAGGGCAAGGGAATTACCCCTTCAGAATAACCCCTGCTCACCCTTTAGGTTGCGTGGTGCGAGCGGCCAAGGCTAATCGTCAGGGCGCTGCCAGTTAAGCATTTATGACCACACACAGTAAATCCAATGATCCCCCACAAATGGACACCAGACTGTAGTTTGTATAAAAAATATGTGTACTTTATGTAAAAATATAGATTAGGATGCAAGTATCATCACAAGACCCATATAACGCTTTAGAATTGGGGCCACAAGATTTAAAAATGGCAAGTGTTTCTTTAAAGTTCATATAAATGCTTAGGTTGCTTCCATCTGGTTCCAATCACATTAAAAACAGTTCCACCACACACAGGGCACTATTTCCAGGCGCTGGGGCAAGGTTTGTTAGGGCTGTGCGCTTCGTAGCGCTTCTGTACGCGTCGTTCGGGCGGGGAGAACAGGCCTTGCTGATGCCCACGCGCCTCGCGGTACTCCGCGTACGGCGCAGTCGTTTTTACTGAGGGGTACGAGTCGTACCACTCCTGTGCGACTCGTACTCCGGAAAGAACTTGAAGGCTCCTGTCAGGGTACGCGCCTCACGCATGAGGCGTACAGTGCTGGCAGGCAGAAGCGTATTGAAACAAAGGAAGGCGCACAGTGTCTACGGGGAACCCAGAACGTTGCGGGCCCCAAGCCCGTTGCAGCAAGCTTTGTAAAGTACAGTACATTGAAGTGCGCTGCTCTCCGGACGCGACGTACACTCCTCGATCAGCCTCCTTTGCAGGGGAGCGTAAGCGGTCAGTGCGCTTCGTGGCACAAGCGTATTTTCGGGTCTTTTCAGTCAGCGGGCGGCTCCCAGCAGGCAAGCGCGACCCACGGCCTCCAGTACGGTCCGTACTGGTGGTCACTTCAGGGGGGCGGTGCGGCCTGTATCACAACTTGGTGGGCAAAGCGGGGCGGCCGGGTACGTTGAGGCGTACGGGCGGCCGGCCAGGCGTAGATCGCGCTCCTAAGTAGAATTCCGGCGGGAGGGGCGAGGGAGCACCCAACGCACTCCAGTAGCAGGCAGGGTGACAGGGAAGCAGGCGGCCGGCCCGGCGGGTAGAGAGAAACTCGGACAGAGAGGGGCTCTCAGCGGGCAAGGGCGGCCAGGCTCCTGGGTGTCACGGCCCTAGGAGGGGGCGAGGGTGCACAGGGCTCAGCTCCAGCGGGAAGGGGCTCACGGCTCAAATTGAAAGACGAGCAAAGACACAAGGAACCCACTGGTCCTGGGGTTCCGTTCAGGGGGCAAGCTCAGACAAGCTCTTGGAGATAGTTTTCAGCACAGCAAAGCAAAGTCCTCTTTGGTCTTTTCCTCGGCTTCCTCAGCAAGGCGCCACTGCAGGTCAGTCCTTCAGCTTCTTCTTTGGTCCTTCTAGTCGGGCAGAGGTTCGTTGTGGGAAAACAGGATCTAGTTTCTTGGGAACAGGGCTCCTACTTTTATACAGCATTTCTTTTGTCTTGGCAGGCCAGGGGGGCCTTTGCATAGTTCCTTTCAGTCTCTGAGCACTTTGTTTGGCAAACTCTGGTCTCTCCTTTCAGTGAGCAGGGCAGGCACATCAGACGCTCCACAGGAGGTGGAGCCAGCATTGTGGGCACAAGTACAGTCAGGAGCACTCTGTTGACAGTCTTCCCTCTTCCTGGACCAGGTGCAGGGCAGAGTCATCAGTCGCTCCCCAGGGGGCGGAGCCAGCATTGTGGTGGCAGAGCACAGCCCTATTCAGAGTCAAGGGGCACTCCCACCACCCATCCTGGTGTAATCCCTCTATTCACCACCTGTCATCCCCAGCCCTGTCACTCAGAGAAACCAGACAGCAGATACACATAAGAGCAGAGGCGGGCTGAAATGGCTAGGCAAGCAAATACTAACTTTCTAAAAGTAATATTTGCAAACACAGGATATTAAAATAAACTTTACTAAAAGAAGTATTTTATTATTCTGAGTTCAGGCATACTAAACTTGACTTTCTACCATGTTCCCTGAGCCTGCTGGGATTATAGAGTGTAATAATTCCAGCAGCCCATTCTGGCCTATGAGAACAGGTAGCCTTACAATAGTGAAAAACAAAAATGGCTGCATTTCACTATTAGGAGATGCCACACAAAATAGGGCTAGTCCTACTTTATGCTTACAATGCACCCTGCCCTAGGGCCTACCATAGGGGTGACTCACTTGAAGTAAAGGGAAGGTTTAGAGGCTGGCAAGTGTGTGCACTTGCCCAGCCAGTATGACAGTACCAGACTGCACGCAGGTTCTGCAATGGCAGACCTTAGACACATTTTAAAAGGCTGCTTCTGTGGGTGGCACAACCCGCGCTGCAGGCCCACTAGCAGTATTTGTACTTACAAGCCCTGGCGCTCCTGGTGCACTTTACTGGGGACTAATAGTAAGACACATGAGCCAATCATGGAAATTAATTACAGGCACACTTTACATTGGGAGCACTTGCACTGCGACATGGATTGGCCGTGGCGCAGTGCCCTGAGCACCTAACACCAGCAAAGCATCTGAGGCACATCAGCAAAAAGTGGAAGGGAGACTCACGCCAAGGTGCCAGGTCTAACAGCAAGTCGTAGCATGCCTCAGTCCATAGAGAACTGAGATGGCCCCTATGATGAAGCATGTCATCGTGGGGAAACCCCGGTGAGTGAGGGGACTCAAGAAATAAAAGTTTTTCTTTCCTGTGGATTCTCAAACTCAAATTGAGCTCAGAGATTACACCTCTGTCTAGGTTCTCTACACAATACTTCGGGTTTTTCAGGTCTACTACAGTTTTTGGAGGGTGGACCTAGCTTATACCTCTACCCTCCCCCCCTTTTTCTTCTGAACATGTAAAGTGCACATGACTGTTTGGCCGGCCAAACATTCATGAGCACGTTGGGAGTGCAAACCACTCCTCCTCCTGTGACCACAGCCCCGCCCTAACCTAGCCCTGTGGAGAAGAATAAAATGATAACATGGGTATTATCATTTTATGTTTCCTTTCTCCTGCTCTACGAGTAGTGGGCCTACGCTCCTCTGCCTTAGTGGAGGAGCTGCCCCTGAATAAAAATAGAATTTTTAAACAATTGAATATTATGTTTAAAGGTCATACTGACAGTACTTTTACACATTCATGTTGCTTCATGTCCCACACCTACTTACGTTGCCTTTCACCCATCCATCCTCTTTATTGGTCACACCTTTGTGTTCCTCTTAATTGTTGCTCTTTCCTCAAATTGGTTACATACACACACACACGTACTTTCTCTTGCTTCCTCAAAAGATTGCCTACAGATTTCTTTCCCTTACTCTGTCTTTAGATTCGGAGGTTCCGTCTCCTGCTTTGAAATTATAAAAACACAAGGATATTCACAATTTGTCACGCACTGACAAAAAATTCAGACATTACATTATTTTTATTAACACCGTGTCTTTACAAATGCTTTGGACGAACACTGTGGGAATCTCATTTATTTAACATTTGTTTTTGTTTAACATTAATCATTTGTTGTCAGTGCATGTATTTTCATGTCTTTAGATGACTTTTTACAATTTCTGAAGTTTGATGCCTTCCTATTTAAAAATGCGCTATGACAGTGTAAGGTAAAAAAAAAAAGTATTTTTAACACTATAAAAAAATAACTTTAACCATGCTGCAAAGTAGCCACACTGCTCTGCAACATGGCTAAAAGGCATTGGCAAAGCCAATTGCTCTGACATAGGCGAGATCTATAGGCTTTGTCAAAGCTTGATTTTCGTTTGTTTTTATTTTTGTCCTCTCTCCATGCCTCATGCTAGTCTGTTGGCCCTCCGCCCCTCGCCCAACTCTCTGTTGTGCCCCTCACCCCGGACTGACTTTTGCCCACACCTGCTCCTCTTTTCCTCCAGTGAACTCCCATAGTGTGGTGAGTGAGGACAGGGCTTCACACGTGGTCACGGAGGACAGCACAGACTACACAGGTACGCAATATTATAGTTCGCCGGAAAGACCCCGAGCGGTTTTCCGCCGTTTATTATATACCCCAGAGGCGAGCCCGCCCTGGGGGTGTGGGGATGCGTGGCAGAGTGCTACAATGTAGTGAGAGTCCCGGGTGGCTCTCTACATCCCTCCTTCAATTTAGTCCGGCCTACGGGCCTATTACTGATCATGGCGATGTCCAGGCAAAGTCTCTCAACCTCTGGCTCGGGCCAGGGTTAGGCCTCAAGTTGTACTGACGGCTCCTGCACCCCGGGGAGGCAGCGATCCCAGCCGGGATCGATTCGCTGATTCCAGCCGGAGGGCCCTGGCGCACAGGGGTGGTGGTGCAGGTGGCCGCGGGACTAACCTCTCTGGTTGATCTTCCTGCGCCTGGTGGCGGATAGGGGGCCCCGGCCCATGGTTCGTATTCCCCCTGGATGCCATCTTCATCTCCTCATTCCTGATTGAGGGATCCTGTAGGAGAGCCAGCCGGCCCTCCTACCTTCTTGAAACAGGATATGTTCCGAGTGACCGCTTGATGGCCCCGGCGAGCCGTGACCATAGTTCCTTGCACCTTCTCTACCGTCCATTTCTCCGGTTCATAGAGTGTCCGAAACTTCCACCCTGGGTGACGATCTTGAACCACCACCGTGTCCCCTTCTTGTAGGTTGGGTTGTTTGGCATGTCGAGCCTCGCTGGCTTTCTGGTTGGTAGTTTGTCTCCTTGACTGGATGGTCTCAGCGTCTCTTGCCTTGGGCACCCAATTCGGTGCAGTGGGGATATTGCCTCGGGGTGCTTTTTTGAACAACACGTGGGCCGGGGCACACTTGGTGGTACTGTGCGGTGTTTGGCGGTACGCACTCAAGAATTGATCCACAGCTGTTTCCGGGTCGTTTCCGCTGTCCACTGCAATCCTGAGGGCTCTGTTGATAGTCCTCATGAGTCTCTCCACTTCTCCATTTGCCTGTGGCCATAGCGGTGTGATTTTTCTGTGTCTGATTCGGAGGTTCTCCAGATAATTTTGGAAGTCTCTCCCTTGGAACGGCGGCCCGTTGTCAGACTTTATTTCCTCGGGGAGTCCCATTGTTGCGAAGATGTGGTCGAGGGCTTTCTTGACCTGAGGGAACGCGACCGACGGAATGATCTCCACCACTGGAAATTTGGAGAAAGAATCCACCACTACAAGTGTGTGTCTGCCGTCGGGAAAACTTCCAAAGTCCACACTCAGGTGAGTCCATGGGGTTTGCGGAGCGTCTTCCGTGATCACCGGTGCTGGCGCCAGGTCTGCTCCGGTGATGGTGCAGGCATGACAGGAGCGCACCATCTCATCCACCATGTGGTCCATGGCGGGGAACCAGACTTTGTTTCTCAGCCTCGCCTTGGTCTTGACCATCCCCTGATGACCCGTGTGAGCGATTGTTAGCATGTGATGTTGCAGGCTTTCGGGTATGACAATCAGATGTCCTCGGAGCACGACTCCTTCATCTCCTATGCTCAGCTCATTCCGGATTTGCCATATTTGCTGTCTGGCGTGGCTCACCTCCGGCCTCAGGTTCTGGATTCCGTCTAGGAAACGAGTCCACTGATTTTCCTCGAGGGCACGTTTGACCCTGGCTAGTGTCTCATCCATAGCGGTGGCCTCGCCTATTTCCTGCAGCGTCATGGTGTCCGGGCAGGCAGCCTGTGATATCATATGTACAAACTCTTCTACCCCTGGTCCATCGGCAAGTGGTAGAGCCTTCTTGGTCACATCAGGATGCCGTGAGAGGTAGTCCACAGGGTTGTGGGCCCCTGGTCGGAATGTGAGCTTGAAGTTGTACCCCTGCAACTGGACGGCCCATCGTTCGATACGTGGTGGCGCGAGTCTGGATGATCCTGCGGACAGGGGTAGCAGTGGTTTGTGATCCGTTACGACGGTAAACTCCTGCCCACATAGGTACAAATGAAAGTGCTGGCACTCCCACTTTATTGCTAGGGCTTCTCGCACGATCTGGGCATACCGAGTCTCAGTGTCAGTTAGTGCTTTGCTCGCGTATGCCACTGGTTTCCAATCATCTCCTCCATACTCTTGCAGCAACACGGCTCCCAGCCCCACCGGGCTGGTGTCCACGATCAGTTCGGTCTTTCGGCGCGGTTGGAAGTACGCCATCACCTCTTTATCGAGCAGGTTCGCCTTGATGTCTTGGAATGCCTGGTTTGCGGCACCGATCCACTCCCACTAATGATCTTGTCGAGTTAGTGTTCTCAGGGGTTCTGCCAGAGCTGCTAGATTCGGAATGAACCAACCACAGTAAGTGGCCATGCCAAGAAAACTTCGCACTTCGGAAGGGTTCAGCGGGGTGCTTGCGGTCTGGATTGCTTCTGCCTTCTTTGGATCAACTTTCAGGCCTTCTCGTGAAAACGTGTACCCGAAGAAGTCAACGGGGTCTTGGTAAAACGAGCACTTGGACCGATGCAGGGTCAGCCCATGGTCCATCAGCTGTCTCAGAGTGGCCCTCAGGGGGGTGTGGTGTTCCTCGAGAGTCTTGAAGTATATGAGGATGTCGTCGCTCAGATTGATTACCCCACTCAACCCTGATAACACCTCCCGAATGGCGTTCTGAAACACTTCGGCTGCTGAAGAGACGCCGAAGCTAATCCTCCGGTATCGTCGGAGTCCGACACGAGTCGACAACGTGGTTATATATCGACTCTCGGGTTCCAATTCCAGTTGCTGATACCCCGCATTTAGGTCTAGTTTGGAGAACCATTTTGCTCCATTTAGGTCCGCAATAATATCGTCCATAGTCGGCGTGATATGGCTTTCTCTCTTTATTGCCGCATTGGGGAGCCTCATGTCGACGCACAGCCGGATGGCGCCTGGTTGTTTGGGTTTGGGCTCCACGACCAGAGGAGACACCCACGGGGTGGGGCCGGACACCTTTTCATTGACTCCGAGGTCTTCTAGCTTTTTGAGTTCGTCTTCGACTTGCGGCCGAAGGTTGAATGGCACTCGCCGGTGCCTGATGGCGACCGGACACACTGAGGTGTCTATGTGCAGTCAAATTTTCTTTCCTTTCAACTTTCCCAGTCCACTGAATAGTGCTGGGAAGTCTTGCAGCATGTTTTCCGCATGTGATTGATGAACTTGGTTCGCAAAGAACACCAGCCCCAGGTCTTCCGCCGTGTGGCAGCTCAAAAGGGTGCCCTTTTTCCCTTCCGTAATGTGGAAGCGCGCTTCAGTCGAATATTCGCCATTCACAATGGTGGTGTGGATGACCCCTCGCAGCGGCAACGGGTCTGTGCCCCCATAGGTGTAGATACATGCACTCGGCGGAGCCAGTTCAGGTCTCGGTGACGTCTGTTCATATTGGTCGGAGTCCATGACATTCACCGACGCTCCTGTATCAATGAGCGCTTGCATTTCAGTCCCTTCGACAGAGGCGGTGCACATGGGTGGCGGTCTTCTTTTTGTCGAGATCCTGCTAATGTACGAGACCACATACACCTCATCATCCTCATACCGTGGTCTCCTTTCTTGAGCTTGGTTATCTGCGGGTGGACGCTCGGGCTCCATGGACAATTGCCTGACCCTCTGTGCTATGGACTTTGATCCATATCCGGCGCACGATTGTGGAGCGTTGGGCCTGTATCTCCCGCCTTGGCACACTGCTGCGAGGTGTTGAGTCGGCCACATTTGAGACAGGTCTTTCCTTTCACATTGCAAGTTGCGGTCGCCGGGTGATCTTCTCAGCAATATGCACACGGGGTGCCTCTGGACGGTCATTGCCGCGGGCGAGTGGCCGGCGGTCTTCTTTGTATCGCGTTGACTCTCTCTTCCTTTATGGGCGCCATCTTGGACCCTGCAGGGAGCGCCATTGGGGAGCATAGGGCAACTTCCATCTCTTCAGCCCGCGCATCCGACAGCTCATGTGAGCGGGCGAGGATGAGTATTTCATCCAATGTGATTCCAAGCTGTCTGAGGATGAGTTTTCTCAGCAGTTTCGATCGGCACCCCATGATGATTTGGTCCCTTATCTCTTCTCTGGGATTGAGGAATGGGCAGCTACTGGCCAGCCAGCGCAGTCTCGCGTAGTACATGTCGACGGATTCAGACTCTGTTTGCCATGCCCTCTTAAACTTGAACTTCTCAAAGTCATTGTTCAATTGGGGGTCGAAATGTGCATTGAGGGCGTCAACCGCCGCGTCATAATCATCTTCACGTCCGGTATCTGGGAGCGTCTCAAAGAGGTCATATATTTCGGGACCTCCATATAGAATGAGGAGGGACCTCTTGACGGTTCCATCTGTTTCGCGGGTCCCCTTGAAGTATAGATTGAGTCTGCCAAGCCATGCCTTCCATCTTGGTGCAGCGGTCGCGAGGTCAGCTGACTCGCTGAATGGGGGAAGGGGTGCCACGCCGGTGTGGGCATGGCTGATCACTTGTGGCCCGGTTGCCACAGCTTGGTTCTGAGCATTTCCCGCCGTACCAGGTGGTTGCGGTGCTGGCGCTGCTGCTCCTGGCGCGGGGTCAGACATGGCGTCACGCTGCGCAGGTCACGCTGCGGTTTCTCAGGGCTTGAATGGCTGAGAGGAGTTGCCTGGTTTCCTGACTCTGAATAGTTCGCTACCTTGACCTTGCTGGCTGTGCAGGGACAACTTTATCCGATGAGTGTCGAATTGCAAGACAGGGCTGTGACTGTGCACTGTTTGTGGCTACTAGACTGCTGCCTTGGGGGCCAAAGGTGCTGTCTCTGGCACAGGATCCGTTTCCTTTCTTACTTTCGATTTTTTTTTTCCAGTTGTAGCTGCCAATGCTTGATTGACCTCTCTGGCTGCAGGGACCGAGGAGCGCTGGCTGGGCGAGACGGGGGGGCCGTCTGCCGGAGCGCGGAGCCGACGTGCAGCGTCGCTCAAGTTCCCCCCTCCTTCTGGGCAGTGCGCGAGCTTCTAGCGCACGAGGAGGCGAGGAGGGGAGAGGGGGCCACACGCAGGCCGCAGGTCCCGGCCACACAGGATGAAGGAAGTCGGCGCGGGCAGGGCGGGCTAGCAGAACCACTCACCCGACAGGTGCGCGCTCGGCGAGTACCCAGCCGGCTGAAGGCGCTCTCGATGGGAAGAGAGCGACGCGTGGGCGGGACTCGGGCCAGCGCGCGAGCAAGGCAGCAGGGGAAGCAGGCCTCGGGTCAACGCGGGTGGGCACCACGGCGATCTTCGGTTCCTCGTGGGCAGCGCCGCTACACACGCACTGGGAGCGTGACGACGCTCCGGACAGGAGGCAACGCGGGGCACGCGCGAGGTCGGAACCGGCCTCGTCGCCAATGTGGTGAGTGAGGACAGGGCCTCACACGTGGTCACGGAGGACAGCACAGACTACACAGGTACACAATATTATAGTTCCCCGGAAAGACCCTGAGCGGTCTTCCGCCGTTTATTATATACCCCAGAGGCGAGCCCGCCCTGGGGGTGTGGGGATGCGTGGCAGAGTGCTACAATGTAGTGAGAGTCCCGGGTGGCTCTCTACACATAGTGGGGTTGTCATTCTTTAAAACATATTTTGTAATGTTTTGGAGGTCCTAGCAATGACAACTTGCTGCCAGGACAGTCCTTTTTCACACTACGCTTTCACACACATTTAAATTACTTTTTTATGCACTACTCCAAGATTGGCATTTACAAAAAAGGCAGCTAAGTCATACTATAAGCACACAGCCGGGGTGACACGTTACTCTATGCGTGCACAACATGATGCATAGTCCCCATGTGTCAATGATGCATGGTCATGTACGTATCAATGCGTATTTTTCTGCTGGTGCAGCTGAGAATCACGAAAAGTATCTGTGTTTCTTGCTGATGCTTAACAGCACTGGGAACAAGCATTTACAATGCAATGGTCTCAGCATTCTTATAGTTAGAGCTATTAGCATTGCTCATGACATTATTATTATTTTTTTTAAACATAAATAAATGGCATTGTCATTTACAATGCCAATAGCAGGGCAGGAGAGCAAGCACAACGAACGAGGGGGCAGGACAGCAAGCACAAGCAACGAGGGGGCAGGATAGCAAGCACAAGCAACGAGGGAGGGGGGGCAGGAGAGCAAGCACAAGCAACAAGGGGGGCAGGAGAGCAAGCACAAGCAACAAGGGGGCAGGACAGCAAGCACAAGCAACGAGGGGGCAAGACAGCAAGCACAAGCAACGAGGGGGCAAGACAGCAAGCACAAGCACAAGCAACGAGGGAGCAAGACAGCAAGCACAAGCAACGAGGGGGCAAGAGAGCAAGCACAACCAACAAGTGGGGGGCAGGAGAGCAAGCACAACCAGCGACGGGGGGACAGGAGAGCAAGCACAACCAACGAGGGGGTGGGGCGGAGAGCAAGCACAACCAACGAGGGGGGCAGGAGAGCAAGCACAACCAACGAGGGGGGGGAAGAGAGCAAGCACAACCAACGAGGGGGGCAGGAGAGCAAGCACAACCAACATGAGGGGACAGGAGAGCAAGCACAACCAACGAGGGGGGGCAGGAGAGCAAGCACAACCAACGAGGGGGGGCAGGAGAGCAAGCGCAACCAACGAGGGGGGCAATACAGCAAGCGCAACCAACGAGGGGGCAGGACAGCAAGCACGGGGTGGCAGGAAAGCAAGCACAAGCAACGAGGGGGCAGGACAGCAAGCACAAGCAACGAGGCCGCAGGACAGCAAGCACGAGGTGGCAGGACAGCAAGCACAAGCAACACGGGGGCAGGACAGCAAGCACGAGGTGGCAGGACAGAAAGCACAAGCAACGAGGGGGGCAGGACAGCAAGCACAAGCAACGAGGGGACAGGACAGCAAGCACAAGCAACGAGGGGGCAGGACAGCAAGCACAAGCAACGAGGGGGCAGGACAGCAAGCACGAGCAACGAGGGGGGCGGGAAAGCAAGCACAAGCAACGGGGGCAGGACAGCAAGCACAAGCAACGAGGGGGCAGGACAGCAAGCACAAGCAACGAGGGGGCAGGACAGCAAGCACAAGCAATGAAGGGGGGCAGGAGAGAAAGCACAAGCAACGAGGGGGGGCAAGACAGCAAGCACAAGCAACGTGGGGGGAGGACAGCAAGCAAAAGCAACTAGGGTCAAGAAAGCAAGCACAAGCAACACGGGGGCAGGACAGCAAGCACGAGCCACGAGGGGGGCAGGAGAGCAAGCACAAGCAATGAGGGGGGCAGGACAGCAAGCACAAGCAACGAGGGTGCAAGACCGCAAGCACAAGCAACGAGGGGACAAGACAGCAAGCACAAGCAACGAGGGGGCAGGACAGCAAGCACAAGCAATGAGGGGGCAGGAGAGCAAGCACAAGCAACAAGGAGGCAGGAGAGCAAGCACAAGCAACGAGGGGGCAGGACAGCAAGCACAAGCAATGAGGGGGGGCAGGACAGCAAGCACAAGCAACAAGGGGGCAGGACAGCAAGCACAAGCAACGAGGGGGCAAGATAGCAAGCACAAGCAACGAAGGGGCAGGAAAGCAAGCACGAGGTGGCAGGACAGCAAGCACAAGCAATGAGGGGGGCAGGAGAGCAAGCACAACCAGCGAGGGGGGGCAGGAGAGCAAGCACAACCAACGAGGGGGCAGGGGAGAAAGCACAAGTAACGAGGGGGAAGGACAGCAAGCACAATCAACAAGGGGGCAGGAGAGCAAGCACAAGCAATGAGGGGGCAGGACAGCAAGCACGAGCAACGAAGGGGCAGGACAGCAAGCACAAGCAACGAGGGAGCAGGACAGCAAGTACGAGCAACGAGGGGGCAGGACAGCAAGCACAAGCACCGAGGGGGCACAACAGCAATCACAAGCAACGAGGGGGGGCAGGAGAGCAAGCACAAGCAACAAGGGGGCAGGACAACAAGCGATGGGGGGGCAAGGCAGCAAGCACGAGCAACGAGGGGGGCAGACGAGCAAGCACAAGCAACGAGGGGGGGCAGGAGAGAAAGCACGAGCAACGAGGGGGCAGGACAGCAAGCACAAGCAACGAGGGGGCAGGACAGCAAGCACAAGCAACGAGGGGGCAGGACAGCAAGCACAAGCAACGAGGGGGGGGCAGGAGAGCAAGCACAAGCAACGAGTGGGCAGGACAGCAAGCACGAGCAACGAGGGGGCAGCACAGCAAGCACGAGTAACGAGGGGAGGCAGGACAGCAAGCACGAGCAACGAGGGGGCAGGACAGCAAGCACGAGCAACGAGGGGGGCAGGACAGCAAGCACAAGCAACGAGGGGACAGGACAGCAAGCACGAGCAATGAGGGGGCAGGACAGCAAGCACTCACCGGAGGACTCGGCAGCTTCTCGACTTCTTGCGGCGGCGGTCGGGCAGAAATGACGTCAGAAAAGCGCCGACATTTTCGCATTCGGGGCGTGTTTTTTGCTGTTGAGTGACGGATGACGTCACAGATTAAAAAACTGCAAAAAAACACGCCCCGAATCCAAAAAAGACGGGGCTTGAACAGAGTGACGCCCCTCTCCTCCAATGGCTTGCCTCCGTTTAGGAAGCCAGCCAATGGAGAAGAGGGGCCCCCATACTAAGAAACATTAAATCTCGGAGCGAGACTGCACAAGCGCAGCCTATGGTCCGAGACCTAAAAAGCATTGGCATATCCCAGAGGTCTGCATTGGCAGCCAAATGTGAGAGCTGTTGACTTTGCCAATCCTTGTTAGGCCTGGGTTTTGGCAATGCAGCTCTCAACCATTCATGTTTCTAACAAATTATTAAGATATGGATATTGGTCTTTTCCTTTCAACCACCGGCGTTTTAGATCAACCTCTTTCAGCCACTGGTTTGAGATTCTATCAATCACGTCTTGGCTCAGCCCAGTGGCAAATTAATTTTTCACCAAATACAGCTGGTTGTTTGGGTGCATCTTTCCACCGCCACTGAAATTCTTGCATTGAATTATAGCACTCTCTAGGGGGCGGAGCTGGCCTGGCTCCAAGATGGCCATGACCAAGTGAAGCTCCGATGGCCCGGCCTACTATCTGTAACAGTCCTGGTGCCCAACGCAGCAAATCGTAACTAGTGGACTGCCATATAGCCGGTAGAGCTGGGGACTGGCCTACCGTAGCAAAAAAGTGCTCCAATTGGAAACAGTGAAACTGCAGCGAGATCAGCAGCGGAGGACAGTAAGGGTTGGAGCCCATTCCTGGCACGTGACATGTGCCACAGATTTTTTACAATTTCTTTCATGATTAACTGGAGATACTGTCAGTTAATGATTTCAAAAGAACTATCTTTCACTATACTAAAGTAAATAAATACATTAAAAAATATATATTTCCCAGGTGGGATTTGAATTGAACCCTTGTCAAAAAGAACTCCTAGTCCCCGTTACCTACCACTATACCAAGTGCTATATTATAAATAATCTTCTCCAAAAGTATTTTTGTCATACAAAAAGGGTGCTGTCCTACTTTTATTTCCATGCTGTTTTGCTTTTTACATGAAACACATCCACTCTTGAATTCCATGCTTTATATACAAATAGCCCTTCCTTCTTTCAGTCTGCCACTAGCCTCATGCATTTCTTATTGTTACACAATCATCCCCAAATTATCATTCTACTAAATAAGTGATTTCTTTTATAGCAAACCTGTCCCCCCTTCCACATGCCACACAGCATGGCATCAATGCCTGACATGCACTAAGACTAAGGAGGCCATAGTTCTCCCAGACACTGCTAGGAGGTGATTTACAAAGGCACAGCTTTCATTTGTGGAATTTAGAAAACAAATTTAAAAAAACAAAAAACGACTTTCCCCAGCTGGTTTTTGAACCCTGGTCAAAAAGCACTCACAGCCCCTATGAACTGCCAGTGAGCCATCTATTTTGCTGGAAGTGCCCCCAAATCTTTAATCTTAAGAGTGTAGACTTAACCTTTATAATATTTTTTTTTTCTGAAGGTGGCAGTTCGCTCACGCGTTTCAATGAGCACTCCTTAAAAACATCAGATTTCACATGATTACATTTAGCTGTTACATGTTGTGAACCATAATTTCTAATGTTATGTGGCATCTTGTAGAAATCTATGCCCTGCATATTATGGTTTATCAAATATAGCTAATACCTGTATGCACTTTAATATAATATATTCATGCTGCTATTTTCTTACTGTATTTTAACATATTACGCTGTGCTGTTATTTGTCTGTTTCTGATTGCCCGCATTTTTGCACTTATTACTCTATGCTGCTATTGTCAAAAATAACTGAGCCATTTAAAGGAGTGGTTGTCTTATATATTTGCCGCACTGTTATAATATGAATATTTATAATTCTGTTTCTGCTATATATACAAGTCCTTGTTATTTATTGTCATTTATTGATTTTTTTATCGAAAAAGTTTTTAACGTGACCTGTGTATTTATGGATATTAAGTATCCGAAAAAAGATTATTTTAATTGAATTCAATTGTAATATAACATAAACTCATTGAACCACTACTGCATTTCATTTCCCACCACATCGTCCACCCCAACAAATAGATTCCATCACCATATAGCTGGTCCCTTAACTAAGAGGCCTGCATAACAACATTGATACATATGCATCCACTGGGGGCACCAGGTCCAAATTGAGTCCTCGGTTGTCTGCCCATCGTTTCCAGATTTCGGGGTGCTTTTGTGGGCAACCCCTGGCCTTGAATATTGGGATCTCTAACCCCATGCAAAAAGTCCAGCCCATTTTTCCATGCCGAGAGAGAAGATGGGGGCGTTGCCTTCCACAGCCTTACTACATTCCTTTAACCCAATGTCAGCCCCAACAATAACAGGTGCCTCTTCTACACTTTACCTCCTATGCCCTCCGTGATATGTAAAATTGCTGTTTTGTTGAAGAGGGGAGCTCCCACCCCAACACTTCTGCAAGACCGGCCAGAACCAGTCTCCAAAATTTTGGGAGCACAGTACAAT
This sequence comes from Lissotriton vulgaris, assembly GCF_964263255.1. Lineage (NCBI taxonomy): Eukaryota > Metazoa > Chordata > Amphibia > Caudata > Salamandridae > Lissotriton > Lissotriton vulgaris. Next base: position 837,012,745 of record NC_141695.1, read on the forward strand.
GCCAAATTTTCTGTATTAGGGACCCCTCCTCCCGACCACACTGCCGGCATATAGGGGATGACTCTAGGCCTGCCCTCTACAGCCATATCCTGGTATACTAAACCGGTGAAGGTATTTAAATTGAATAATACGCAGCGGTATTGCTATCACTGCTCCCCTAGGGAAGGACAGTCTTTCCATCCAATCATCTCCGTCTATTTGTCCAAGATCACCAGCCCATGCTTCTCTAAGTCTATCCAATGTAGTGGAGCTATTGGTCACCAGTGACTGATAGATCTTCGAAATTTTATGGTCCTGCAAATGGCCCATGAAGACCTTGGCTTCAATCAGACTGAATTTGTGAATAGCCTCTAACCCTGAGATTCTAGGATAAATCGCAAGCTAAAATTGAAGGTATTTATAAAATGTAGTTTTTGGCATATGGTACTCTTGTTGAAGATCTTGGAATGATTTCAGAACCAAGCCTTGCAATAAGTCTCCTAATGTGTAGACTCCTATATTATCCCACACTCCATATCCGTATAATGCAGCTAGGTGCGGCAATTGACCGTTGTGCCACAGTGGGGTTTCCCCAGTAAATTTGTTCCACCACCCCATCCTGAGGAGAGACTGTTTCCACACCTAGAATACCACCCGAGTGGCCTGCGTTAAAGAATTGCGTAGAGGCGCTAAATACAGTATGGTATGTAGGGTGGACTCTTGTATACACCTTCGCTCCACTGCATAAGCGGTGTCCTTCCTGTCCCCATACCACCATTCATTCGGCACCAAAAAAGATGCAATGCCATATAGTACGATTGGACATCCGACATGGCCAACTTCCGCAATACGTCGACTATCAGCAAGTCCTCAGCGCCACTCTGGAGGCCCCTCGTGACAACAGGAATTGACCCAACGCTGCGTTGACCTGGCGAAACCACATAGGGAGTATCTGATATGGATGGTTCTGCAATTGGTAGAGCAGGCGCTGCAATGACACCATTTTAAAACAAGCACTGGCATAGCCATTAGGTCTGGCCCTTTTGGACCTAATAAGTGTTTAGCAATGCAGTACATTATCCCCCACTGGCATGCCCACACACCCTTAACATCTTTGAATAACTGTACAAGTTTTTTTTCTTCATTTAAAGTCGATATGACAAAGGAGAAGGTGTGGCGTAACGGCCAAAGCAACCAACTTTGGAGTGGAGGTGACGATGTTCGAGCCTCCTCGTTGGCTCAACAGCCTGTGATTCTGAGCAAATCACTTTTCATGCGGTCATGCTGTGTCGGGAGATGGGAAGGGTCTGCTATAGAGGAAATCCAACAGAAAACACTGCAAGTAGTCAAATTCAAAGTGAAAATGCAGATGTGCGCGCCCATGCTCTGTTGGAGGTGGGAGAGGTGTGGTTTGGAGGCAAGCCATGAATTTAACATACAGGCGTCATTATTAAAATAACGCTGCACAATAGCACTGCTCGATGTTGTGTATTAGGTGGGAGGGGTCTGCTTTTGAGCCAAAGAGCAGTTAAAAACAATTATACTGGAGCTCAGACAGAGCTTGCCCTGTGTTTGTGGAGGATTGAGCACCATCAAGGTGCTGGGAGTGCGTGCAGCCACCTTGCTTTTAATAAACATCATGATAGTGGCTTACAGTGGAGAGCACACAAAGCGAACAGGGAGGCATTTGTTGCAGGCACACATCCAGGACTGCAGGTAATAAATAAAGGCGCACATCAAGCAGTGCTCAATGCTGTGTATAAAAAAAAACATGCGGTTGATGATAATAAATAAATGAAGATGCGTCATGAGCGCTGCTCGATGCTTTGTTGGGGGTGGGTTCTGCTTTTGAGGCAATGCAAGACAACCCACGCTGCAAAAGTGAACTCGACCGTTCTCTGTTTAATGACCAATGACGAGGAATGCAGCTGGCACCCTGCACCGCTGCTCGTTCCTGACAGATGGATGCAGTGGGAGTGAACATTTAGAGAAAATGTTGGACATGCACCCGCCTTTGGCTAATTGCATGCTTACATTTTTCAAAGCCACATGCAAAGGCCAATAGAATGTGTGGAAGTTGAAAAACCACACGGACAAGTTCGGAGAAAGTCTGTAGTGATTCCAAGAAGCCTCCCCTTGGAGCAGCGCATGCATGCTGTGCTAGGATTGACCTAAATAGCCGATCTACCATAAATAGAAAGGGGCATGTGTAAACAAGTTTTCATCTCCTCACAAACCTGTGTCCTTATCGGGGCAATATTTCTGTCCCATGCCACACTCGGCACATCTGACAGTAAAACTCCAAGGTATTTCACTCCCTCCGTCATCACCTGTACTGCCGAAGCTCAATGTCCCAGACCAGTGGTTCCCCCAGCACCTACAGAGTGTATTTATGCAGATTCATGAAAAGGGCATAATGTGAAGCAGCCTCGGTCCTGTCGTGTTTATGTCTGTTAATCGTTTTGTCCACCATAAGCGTGGAAGGGTATACTCAGATGTGAGTCCCTTGCTCACTGCACCATCAGGATTCAAGCAAGCCGGGCCGAAGACGGCTGAAATGCCAGAAACCGGTCCCGGGAAGCTTGTTTCCTTCCCAGTATAAGAATTGGCTTGGTAGTTTGGTCTGCCCTGTTCCCATGATGCACTGGGCCAGGGACAGACTAATTTGCATGTAGCCAGGTTCTGAGCTGGGATGGTGCAGTGAGCTAAAAAACGGTGATGCATCAAGCCCTGATCTTTGGACTGGGTAGGAGTGTTCTGCTTAATTCAGATACTCTGTCCATCACCACCCCCTTTTCTGAATTTTTAAAAAGAATAAGACATCATCCGCATATAATGCGACGTGATCCAAGGGCCCATGGTACCACTTAAAGTCCGCCACCTGCTCATCCATCTGTACCCGTGCCGCTAAGGGCTACATGGCTAGAGCAAAGAGATGAGTGCCCCTGCCAATTGGAAATGTGAAGAAGGTAGGTGGATCACAGAACATGCACCAACTCTGTGAGGACTATAGATAACCTTTTTAAATATGACAGCAATTGTGCCCCATTTTGAGACGATCTAAGAGGGCGAACAAGTATACCCAGCTAAGGGAGTCAAACGCCCTATGCATGTCTGCCAGCAAAAGGACTCCCTTTCCCTGGATAGTGGCTACAGCCATGTGCGTTCGTCGGATGTTATGACGTCTAGCCCTTTGTGGCATAAATCTAGGCTGGTGTGGATGAATCAAATTGGTTATATGGGGTTGGAGTTGATTGGCCAATGCTTTAGCCAATTTTTTGCCTCAACATTAAACAGTTTTGATGGGGCGGTATGATGCATGTTGGTCTGCGGGCCGACCTGGTTTATGGAATATAACTATTTCCGCGTGTCTCCAATCTCGTGGCAGATGACCTCGGTCTCTTCCTTCATCTTTAACTGAGGCTCCAATTTAGAAAAGTATGTCATAAAGAATTTTCATGGGAAACCTTTTCCAGAATTCAAATCTCCCAGGGCTGTTCAAAGCTCCTCTTCAGTGAGCAGAAGGTCAAGGTCTGCTCGAGCCTCATCGAGTGGCCACAAGGCGGCAAGCCAGCTTTGAAACTGTGTATCATTTCTTCCAGAAAGTAGTTCCTTAGGGTTTTAGCTCTACAAAGTTTCTTGCAAAACTCTCTGCTAAGAGCCCTCCTATTTGAAACCGGGTATGCTCTGGAGAAACTTCGGATGCAAGTGCCCTTGACTCATTCTATGTAGTTATTTACTGGACTTGTCACCCCATTGGTAAATTCTGATACAGGACGCCAGCCACGCAAGATGGGCCTCATCTATCAGAGTGTCAGAATGGGACAGTTGCACCAGCTGTCAGAGCACCCTATTACCTCCCTCGCCCATAATGCTCCGCTCTAGTTCCATTATTTGGGCCTCCGATTGCATGAGCTATTCCCACCATGTTCGAAGTGCTGCCGCGCAGAATGAAATGTCTACCTCTGTAAGGTGGGCTTCATAGCCTCCCATAGGATTTCGGCCTCTGCGACTGTTCCCACTTTATATCCAGGTAGTGCTCGATTGCCTGCTCTATGTAATCCTGATATTTCTCATCCTGCAGATGTCAGGAGGAGAGCCGCCACCAAAAGAGCTGTTTATCAGGACCCAACTGCGCTGTCCGAACCACTGGGGACTAATCGAACAGACCCCTTGGGAGAATCTCCATGGCTCCTATTGGTATAAATATATAATCAAGACGGGAGTAAGAATCATGGGTTGTCGAAAAATAAGTGTATCTCTGCTCCTCAACAGCCCCCTCCATAGATCCACCCATCCCAGCCCAGGTGCCATGGAGTTCAGTTTGGTACCGTAGAGCACATTTGAATTTCCCCATCTATCTATGGCCAAGTCCATTACATCATTTGCAGTCCCCCCTACTATTACCAATCCTTCTGGTAAATCTGCCCACAGGGTCAAGAGACGCTTGACTAACGTCCATTGCAGCGGCGGGGGGCATATATACAGCCCAATACCACTTGTTCCTCATACATGGTACCCCCATATAAATACGTATCTCGCCTGGATGTGTGTCCATGTCTTGATATGTTGGTATGAGACACTACCATGAATTAAAATCGCAACCCCACGGGACCCCCTGGTGAAGCCAGAGTGGTACACTTAAACACAGCCATTGCGGAGGAGACGCATTGATGTATTACCCATTAAATGTGTCTCCTGAAGCATCAGGATGTCTGCTCTGTACCGTTTGGCCTGTTGGAAGTATAGCCCCTCTTTTGACTTTATCTAGTGCTCCTCTGATGTTCCAACTCACTATTCAGAGGTCCCCCGTCTGGAGTCGCGCCCTATCTATAGTGACTACCATCTAAAGTCTCGTGACTTTAATGTGTGGGACAACTATAAGCCAGTGTGCGAATTTTAGCCATGTGTAGCAATGACACAGTGCAAACATATAACATGTGTACCCCAACTTTTTCCAAACCCCTCCTATACCTCAAAACTGCTGAATTATCTGTCGTGGCGGAGGTGGCTTGCGGCTCCCAATGTGAGCCCCCACCATTGTTTCACCAATAACCTGCGTTCCCCTCAACTATTTAGAGTCAAATAAAGGTACTAGCCCCCGCTCATGCTTCATCCCGGGAGAGTCCTGGCGTACCTATGAGGCTGAAGACCCCTGCCTTGGCACCAAAGTGGATCTGTTTTTGATGCAGGATTGGCGTCTAGATCTCAACCTCCTGGTTCCTTTGATTTTGTTATTGGGTGGGATGTGGACGACCTCACTGGACAATGAATATGATTCTAACCTTAGCGGCGTGCGGGCCGGATATTCACTGTTTCATCTGTCCAGTTAATGACATCTTCTGGCGATACAAAATAGTTGTACTTCGGCACTCTAATATTTGACTAAAACAATTTAAGGTATGGCCATTACATTTAGCTAAATGGCCATTACTAGAAGTCCTACAACAATGATTATATAATCCATGTATTGGATCAAAGAAAGAAAAACAGTTCAAATAAATCAAGCCAAAAGAGAAGAGAACATCAAATATGAGTATTTTTCTTGTTCAATTTAATGTTAATTAGTCCAATGTTTTATAGCAGTTGAGGATAACTTCAAACATAGTACACAAATATGTCTAATAGTCCTGGAACACTACATGTAATATACACATTGTATATATAGTTTGAAAATTGTTTGAGCACTACAAGCAAAAGCAATAGTAACGGCCAGACTGGAGGTCCTAATCCTATGGCCTTCCAGGAAGTGATGGTTGATGAACAGCCGATGACAGCCGATACGTGCTTCTTTACACATGCAAACTTTCTCAAGGCTTGCTTTCTATTGCTGATAAAGCTGTTGCAGAGTCGAAAGGTTTTGATATTGCTCCTAGCGCGGTCATTAGTCTTATAGAATCAATTCTGAATCTCGTGTGTCGTGTTTCCCCTTTTGGGCAACGTAGTATATTAAACCTGACTATTCACAGATCCGTCGTGACTGGACCTAGCACGTGAAGTAGGAAGAGTTTGCCCCGTTAGGATTCCCAGCCTTTCTGTGGGTAGTTCCTAATTAATGTATACAATGGACCCTCATTTAATGCAAAGGCTGATAGTATGCGTGAAATGCATGTTTCACGTAGCAACTAAGGCCTTTGATAGGTCCTTTTTTTATGTCTCGCACCTGGCGACGCAGAGCGAAGCACTGTCGTCAGCAAGACTTATTGTTGCTGACTTGCCTCGGAAGGGATACAGGAGAGTGGCATCCGCAGGCCGGACTGGAAATGTGAAAGCGCCGTGCACATCTCCTGTCCCCCTTCCGTCCACACAAGCCAGCCACACGCAGTAACTGTGCGTGTGTGCGCATACACACACACGCACACCCACACATACACACACACTCCCACCCACCCCCCTCTCCCTCAACAACAAACATTGCGTGCTTTTGCTTTCCCTCCCTCCTCCTTCTCTATGGCTGGTCTTCTACCGGCCCTGCAGCGCTGTTACTGGTAGAATGATGCGTGTGCTGTGGCTCCTCTGGGCCCTCGGCTGGGCCGGCATGTACTCACGAAAAGACCCGCTGGTCATCTTGGACTGCGACAACCGCTCCCACCTTCTTCACGAGTTCTAAGCACCACCACTGGGCACTAGCTGCAGGCCACGCCGATGTGCATGCTCACGACGTGCCTACAGCGTGCACTGCTCTTTCACTTTCCCTTGGTTTTGAGTCGTGGAGCTCAACGCTGAGACTACAGTGCGGAGTCGTTTCCGGAACCAGGGAAAGCACCCGGAGTAGAAGAGGGTATGTGGCATAGCCCTGGATGAGCAGCGGAGGAAGAGGCCTACCGAGTTGAGACCCGATTAAGAGTTACAGCTCGACGTCCGGCCCTGAAGACGAGCCATGCAGCAGAGACCTACGACAAGCGAAGGAAAAGCATAGCGGCGAGACACTGGGCCCAAGTGCTGCGTTAATGAGGTGAGAGCCGCAGGTTCGACGAGGCAGCTGGGAGAGGACGGCATTGCAGACTGGCCCTGACGAGTTGTCTACAGGATTATTGGGCAGATGCAATTGCATTTTCGCTGCAGAGCTCAAAATCTCCACACTCCTTCTAGCAGTTGCTCCTAAGTTATACCTGCACGCACCAAGAGCACGGATGTCTCCTGTCAGGGCACCTCCGAAATGAAAACGCATTTCCAGAGCTGCCTTTGTTTCAAAATTACTCTTTTGGTGACTTATCAGCTTTTTTGCCTCAGAGCGTCCAGCTGTGTTGAGCTGACACCTTGAGCCGACACACGTACACGCAGGCGGCCCTCATCAGTGAGGTCAGCGCCCCCTCGGGTGTGCCGTGGACCGCTCTTCTCCGGTCTAAATAGCCTCATTTCTCAGGACAAGGCCCAGTTCTCTTCCAGAGGGAGCAAGTCCAGCACTTACAGTATGCACGTCCATTTATACAACGTATGCTTGGCACACAGCGTGGAAGCATGGGAGCCAGACCAGTCAAAGCATTTGCAATGCAATAGGTCTCACATTTACGCGAGTTTAAGCTAGTGGCATTGTAAATGACAATGCCTTTTATTTATGTTTTAAAAACGAAAACATAAATAAAAGCCATTGTTATTTGCAATATCAATAGCTTAAACCTGTGTAAATGTGAGACCTATTGCATTGCAAATGCTTGTTTAAAATGCCAGAGTGGTCCAAAGTACGGGGAAATCCTGTTGTGTGTACGGAGACTTCTGGTGACTCAAAGAATAGCATACAGGATTGGTACACCACCCTCAGCCTGGCTAGATACAGCAATCCATAGGGAAGTTTCAGCTCACTAAAGTGGGCCTTGGCTGCTTCTGCTGGACTAGTCTTGTGTATTCATGAAATTTGAGGATGCAAGTGTTTTTGAACATCAGGGGTTCTTTGTCTGGATTGCTTTCAAATCATGTCCCTGGCGTGGTAATTCAAAATCTTTGCAATGAAAGGCCTTGGTCTGGCTTCCGGGGGCGACTTCTGCATCATGGCCCTATGTGCCCTTTCTACAACAAAGTAACAGGACAACAACTATGGAGGAAGCCAGCCGGTGAGCCACTTAGTCAGGAACTGTTCCATGTCCCCCATTCATTTCGAATAAGCTTTATTCGATAGCAAGTATCATAAAAGCATTTCACAGTCATATAACAGATGATAAAATTAACATTTCATATAGTAAAACAAGTTTTAAAAACCTTCCTATACCGTCCACTCTAAAATTAGGCTTAATATCTTAATTTGCATGTGATCATTGGGTTTAAAATTACAGATTAGCTAAGACACATGTCCCATACAGAACAGTTATTCTTCAGTACTTCGCAAATCATTCCTATGTGTAAATTAACTCTCAGATCCCCAGATTAGATGGTATTTATTTAGACATTCTTCCTTGATTGTGCCTTTATACGGATAATCTACGCACACCCCAGGTACTTGGCAACACCACATACTAGCGAAGACCTAGTTGAGTCCGTTCTCAGGATTCGTAGGGCATCAAGGTGGTTTCTAGTGCCCAATAAAATACATATAGGCTTGAGCCATTTGGTCCTTGCTTGCTTGTTGGCTGGGCAAGCAAAGAAGGGAGTAGTTTCTGTCCTGTAACTCCAGTTCTGTAGTAGGAGTATCTCTGTTATAGTCATAATCTAGTGAATAGTCCCGCCCATGTGCGTGGACCCCGGCAATCAAAAATAATCTCTTAAATTGTCAAATAATGCAGGAACTGCAAAGCCACTTAAGAGAGAATTTAAAGACAAATAATGCAGCCTATATCCACAGGCTACACTGTCCAGTACTTCAACTAGAAATTCCACCAAACAAAACCACACACAACACAGCCTGCCCAGTTTCCTCCATAGGGAAACTTGCCTCTACCAGTAAAAGACTCTGGAATGATAGAGAGAAAGGCATGGACAGACAAGCCCCATAGGCTGCCATTATGTGGCTTAAATAGGATACTGTACCTTTAAGAGAACTCTCCAGAACTTTCTCCCAGTATCCCAGAATGCACAGTGGGTCCCTTTTACTTTCAGTTCTTTTTTTCCGGCTCCTGCTAACAGGACCCTGGCATTGAGCTCTCCCCTTTTCAAGGGTTTATATTGGATTTTAGTTCACTTTTTGATAAAACGTGTTTGCAATTTATATTCTTGGTGTTTCCCTTCTCTCCTGTGTGTTTGTTCAGGCTTTTTAGGGCTCTAAAATGCCTGCTCTTTTCGACAAATGCCCAGCATGTGTAAGGAAGAAGGCCAAGACTGATCCACACGACGTCTGCATTATTTGTCTCCCTGAAGCACATGTCCCTGAAGACTGTGACATCTGCCAGAACCTCTCTGCAAGGACCCTGAGGGAAAGGCTGAAGATTAGGCTTCAAGGCCTAGAAGAGAGACGACTGCAGGCTGCAGGTGGGTCTGGGCAGGCTGGGGAGGTTCCCTCAGTCAGAAGTTGCGAACAAGACAGACTCGGACTCAATCAATCAATCAAAGACATTTATAGAGCGCACTACTTACCCGTAGGGTCTCAAGGCGCTGGGGGGAGGGGGGTGCCGCTACTGCTCGAACAGCCAGGTCTTCAGCTTCTTCCTGAAGGAGAGGTGGTCTTGGGTCAGGCGCAGGTCGGTCGGGAGGGAGTTCCAGGTCTTGGCGGCCAGGTAGGAGAAGGACCTTCCTCCTGTAGTCGCTCTTCGGATGCGGGGGACGGTGGCGAGGGCGTGGTTGGCTGATCGGAGGTGGCGTTTGGGAGCGTAGAAGTTGATTCAGTTGTTGAGGTAGCTCGGGCCTTGGTCGTGTAGGGCTTTGTGTGCGTGGGTGAGGAGGCGGAAGGTGATTCTTTTGTTGACGGGGAGCCAATGTAGGTCTCTCAGATGTCCGGAGATGTGGCTGGTTCGTGGGATGTCGAGGATGAGTCTGGCTGAGGCGTTCTGGATCCGCTGGAGTCTCTTCTGGAGCTTGGCGGTGGTACCGGCGTAGAGGGCGTTGCCGTAGTCCAGTCGACTAGTGACGAGGGCCTGGGTGACGGTCTTCCTGGTCTCGGTGGGGATCCACCAGAAGATCTTCCGTAGCATGCGTAGGATGTTGAAGCACGCCGAGGAGACGTTGTTGACTTGTCTGGTCATGGAGAGGGAGGAGTCCAGGATGAAGCCCAGGTTGCGTGCGTGGTCTGTCGGTTTGGGTGCGGTGCCCAGGGCGGGAGGCCACCAGGAGTCGTCCCAGGCGGAGGGTGAGGAGCCCAGGATGAGGACCTCCGTCTTGTCTGAGTTCAGTTTCAGGCGGCTGGTCGTCATCCACTCAGCTACCTCTTTCATCCCTTCGTGCAGGTTGGCTCTGGCGGCGGCGGGGTCGTTGGTCAGGGAGAGGATCAGCTGGGTGTCGTCGGCGTAGGAGATTATGCTGAGGTTGTGTTGGCGTGCGATGGCCGCGAGGGGGCTCATGTAGACGTTGAAGAGGGTGGGGCTCAGCGAGGATCCTTGAGGGACGCCGCAGATGACTTCGGTGGCCTCTGACTTGTACGGTGGTAGGCGGACTCTCTGTGTTCTTCCGTCGAGGAAGGAGATGATCCATTCCAGAGCCTTCTCCTGGATTCCGACGTTGCTGAGGCGCTGTACTAGGGTGCGGTGGCAGACAGTGTCGAATGCCGCGGAGAGGTCTAGGAGGATGAGGGCCGCTGTTTCTCCGTTGTCCATCAGGGCTCGGATGTCATCGGTGGCGGTGATGAGGGCGGTCTCGGTGCTGTGGTTGGCTCGGAAGCCAGACTGTGAGGGGTCGAGGGATCCATTCGTCTCAAGGAAGGCGGCCAGCTGCTTGTTGACGGTCTTCTCGATGACTTTGGCTGGAAACGGGAGGAGCGAGATGGGGCGGTAATTCTTGAGTTCGGTGGGGTCCGCTGTGGGTTTCTTGAGTAGAGCGCTGAGTTCGGCGTGCTTCCAGCTCTCAGCTCTCCGTTCATCGCAAAGGTAAAAATGAATGTAACAGACTAAAGGCATTTTCCCAACATAAGAGAGAGGTTCCTTGTCTCAAACATGTCCCATATTGTTTTCACATAGGTACCCACTAACAAAAGCCCTGAAGAAGAGCCTGATGACTGAGGAAACAGAAATATTATGTGGTCAGTGTGTCCCCCCACTCGCACCCTATCCACGTACCTATGCCCCATGTATGTCCATGTTATCATGTAATTCTCTTCCCGTGCCTGTCATAATAATGCCCCTGCATTTCCGTCCAATGTTAGCATGTCTGTTATAGGGCCTTCCATGAATGATACGTAAATTCTGCACTAAGGCCTACGTTGCCAATGCATTTACATGGTACACGTTTAAATATCGCGAAGCACACGGTTTTGTGGCCCAGCCGAGCCAGGCCCTGAATTCAGGCTCCGAGCCTCTTCTGTCTCTGAAAGCTGTAGTTTTGCATCCCTGACCTCTCCCTTACTCCCTGCCCAGCCGAGAGGTGCCCGGCCTGGCCTGCCTGCCAAGACGGTATTTTGCCTACAGTTATCTGCTCAGCCTCCGCAAAAACACATTCCAGTCTAGTGAAATAGGTAAATACTTTCCGTCTGCAGAGCATAGGGCCTAGCCTTCCTGTCTCCATGCAAGTGATTTACTGAACCCGTTGCCATAGTAGACCCATGGCCCCTCGAAATGCACGAAGAAATATATGCACACACTAGCATTTAGTGATGAACGACTTCTGCTCGAGAGACCTTTACTTCAGACAATACATCCTCCAAACATAAGATATCAGATATGCCAAAGGTGCAGGTCGTTCTGACATCCCAGACTCCAGACTCCTCTTCTAGTGCTAAAGGCAACCCCCCAGCTCCCCCCAGTTACACGTCAATTTCACGTCATGATCAGTTGCGCGCACATGCCGGGTAAAGGTTTCTGCTGACCCTGCAGATCTCCTCTATGCATCCACCCACCTATGACACTCCTATGACTCATCAAGTGAACACCCACGTGTACGCCTCTTTACACGCCTTCTTTTCTGCCTATGTGTTCTTATCTCTCTTTTCACTTGCTCCGCCTGAAGTGTTACGCCTACTGTATTCATTGCAATTATGTGGTTTTACTATATATAATGTGTGATGTTAATAAAACGTTAGATATCCCTTCCTGAACCTTAGTGGTGATGGAACCCGATTCTCCCCTGGCTCGAGTCATTGAAATAAAACCCTTTTGACTCAGATACCACGGACTCTGCCTCTCATTATATGAGCTATCCTTATTGATATCAATGTATAGAAAAATGTCCTGGTAATTTTATTTACCACATGACCAACACACAGGCTTGGAAACGCGTCGGCTTACCTTTGGCTTACCTTTGTCCACTCCAGTTGACGAATTGCTTTAGCGCAAAGGGTGTAAAATAGGATGTGACTTTTTCAGTCAACAGAATAACTTTTTGTAATTTTTTCCCTTGCGATACCAGACCGCAAACATACCAAAGACACTTGAGATAGGTCTGGTGATAAAACCCGTTAGGAGGGTACAGTCCGCACTTTGTTTAATGTAATGACACTTTGTCGAATGTAATGTTTATGTACAGTGGCATCACAAATGTTTGTTTTTTCGTGTTAAATGTAAAAATTTGTATATTATGAATATCATGCTGTGTATGACAAAGTAAGTCCTCAGACTACTATAAATACATTATCAAGTGAAGCAATTGTTAATTCTAAATAAAAAACCAAAACACCCATTGATTAAACACAATAGGGTGAAAAATCTGCCTTAAATAAATTAATTGGCAGAACCAAAAAGCGTCTGGGTCCCTATTTTCTCCCTATACATTGACGTCACTTACCCAGCGCAAAATCTGGACACAACCCCTTGTTTTCCTCACCCGTGAATCACAGCAGGGGCAGTTAGCTAAGATGGAGGTTGTTGGGTCCCATTTTGCCAGTCTGGTATTTAGCATTAGGGATCCAAATCTAAACTGCATATATAGTGCCCTGTCTCTGGGTGTCCTGATAAAATCTAGATAAGGGATCCAACTGATTTATGCTGGAGGAACTCGTCAGATAGTCTGCCAAGCCTTTGGTTATGTAAGACCTGGTGATTTACCCAGTTCCAGTAATTCTTTTTTAACTCTCTCTTAGTCGGACGGACCAGCTTGGCCCAAGCTTCGGCTAAGCCCAGCGTGGTCAGTAAGTCCTTCAGATCTGTAAGCCACTTAACGCTTTTGTTGGTATCCAGGGTAATGAGTTCAGAAAAGCCCTCGCATAGCTAAGGAGTTCTGGGGTGCGTCTTAGTCTTACCCAGTATAGAAGAGGGCGAAGTCTAGCCACCTCGCTAAAAGGGCATCTGCCCATGTCAGAGAGTAGGGGCTTGAGTGGTGTATTGGTAGGGACAGATACCAGATCTCTAAAGAATTTACTCTCTGATCGTCCAATCTCATTAGTTTTTTCGAAGCCCCAAAGTTCAGCGCCATACATTGCTGAGCTCACAGCTTTAGCTTTATAGACTAATAGGGCAGGAGCTACCAGTCTAGTTGACGTTGACCTTTGGTCCCTACCGATGGCACCCACCACCCGCCTATGGTTCAGTACAGTTTGTTCAGGTGAGTCCCCCAATGCATTTTATTCCCAGATAATCAAAGGAATGGACTATCTCTAAGGGGGAACCATTGAGAGTGAGATTGTTTCTATATTTGTTTCCTCAGATTGAAAGCCATAAACTTAGTCTTTGTGATGTTTATCGTTAGGCCCCTTTGTGTACAGAACAATTGAAAGCGGGTGAGGAGTTTCTAGAGGCCCATCAGGGTTTTTGAGATTAAAAGAGTGTTGTCAGCAAACAGGAGGGTATGGATTTTTTCCCCTGCCAAGGTTGGAGCATTTGCTGGAAATTGGCTCAAAAAACTAACCACTCCATTCACCTAAAGTGAAAAGAGGGTAGGAGCCATCACACAGCCCTAGCGGAACCCCCTGTTGACCCGTATCTTGTCTGTGGTTTGCCCGTGATCCCCCCATTTAACTCGGGCGTAGGTTTCATCATGGAGGCGTATTAAAAGATTTAAAAGGTAGGAGGGTAAGCCCATTTCCTGGAGCACTGACCATAGCTTCTCTCGCAGCACTAAATCAAATGCGGTTTTAAGATCAATGAACGCAAGGTAAAGACTTCCCTTGCCAATTATGACTACTTTCCAATAGAGAAGAAGTAATCTAAACACTTGGTCTACTGTACTGGTAGCTTTCCTAAAACCTGCTTGATAGGTGGAAAGAACATCTTCCTCCTCTATCCAATTTTGAATCCTATTTAGAAGGGCTCAGCCAACCACTTTCTGCATGGTATCTATTAGGCTGATAGGCCTATAGTTGGCAGGGTCCAGGCGGTCTCCCTTTTTATATATAGGTATGAGCTCTGCTCCTTTCCAAGATATAAAGACCTCTGCATCGTTTCATTATATTGTTGATTAAAAGCAGGATATATTGGGCCCACTTCTGTGGTTCTAATAAGAGCAAGTCGCCCGGGATACCATCTGGGCCTGCCGCCTTTGCAGGAATAGTACAATTAATTGCATTCTCAATCTCATTTGGAAGAGATTGGTATCTTCAAGTGTAAGTGGAACCTGAATTCTCTGCAACTGAGAGGTAGGTAGGGCCTCGGGTTCCTCCGTGTACAGTTGGGAAAAGTGATCCCACCAGGCCTGATCACTAATATGGTTCGGGATTGGGATGTTGTCCCTCCTATCTCTCATCTTGATTAGAGCCCAAAAGGAGGCGAAATCCCTCTTGGTACAGGCAACTTTCAGGTCCTCCCAATGTACCTCTTCCCAATCATGTTTTACTTGCTTTAGTGATAGGTTGGACTACATCCTCGCTATTTTGACTAAGGTGGGATTTTTCCCCTTTACCGCAGATATTAGTACTTGCCTTTTCTCCCTGCAAGACTCAGTGTACCATGAATTGGAGCTTTTTGTTTGTCTCCTAGTGTGGCCACTGCGTCATCTTTCAAGGAAGTGGGCACCAATCTGAGCAATTGTCTCGTGGTGTATTAATGGGGATCTTCCCCCCCCCCCCCCATGACATTATCTGAAGCTACCTCGAGTTCAGCTGTCTTTGACACTAATATTGAGGAGATGTTCTTTAGTTTTTGGTACTCTCCTGCGACCTTGGGCCATCTTAGACGCCTACCACAATTAGAGAGAATTAACTCCTTTGTGGAGACGAGGGAATTCCCAATGGTATTAGATTTTGTGTTGGGAGGGGCCCATTGATTCTTTAATTTTAACATTTGAGGGTTGTGGTCACTGTCAATATTTAGGCCCACTTCCATGTCAATGACATCGGCCCAGAGGCGTAAGTCGACCAAGGTATAATCAATGC
Organism: Lissotriton vulgaris; assembly: GCF_964263255.1. Lineage (NCBI taxonomy): Eukaryota > Metazoa > Chordata > Amphibia > Caudata > Salamandridae > Lissotriton > Lissotriton vulgaris. Next base: position 837,028,040 of record NC_141695.1, read on the forward strand.
GGGAAGGGCATGCAAGTTTATTGTAAGTATTTTTCCCCCTGATGTCGGATAGGGTTCTGCCATTTGTGGCTCTTAGGCCATATTCTAGTATTATAGCATTAACTTGGATTACAATCTCAGACCATCTTTTTACTGGTGGTAAGACTAGGGGGGAACTACCCATTTGCTATCCTCTTCAATTATCCCTAGGATATCTTCACTGCTTAGTGTGGGGGTCTCCAAACTGGTCCTGGAGGGCCGGATCCATTCCAGATTTTTTGGATATCCCATTGAGATACATGTAGTAATTTAAAAAATCTGGCATGGATCCGGCCCTCCAGGACCGGTTTGGAGACCCCTGGCTTAGTGGCTCGAATGTGCAGTTAAAATCGCCGGCCACAATGATTTTAGCAGACGGGGGCACTTGTTTATCTGATTTTCTAGCTATGTTAAGATGGTCGAGGACTTGCCATTTACTGTCCCTCTTATACAGAAATTAAAGAGCTCCAATAGATCTCCTCCCTTCAAGCCTTTTATTGTAAGCCACATAATGTCGGGACTTACGGTGTCATGTAGGAGGTCTGAGCAGCCCAGATCTAATCTGATCCAAGCTGTTAGTCCTCCAGAGGGCCGGCCCTTTCCCATAGACACTGCCGGGATATGTAATGTACTGTAGCCGAATTTATACAGTGCAGTTACACTCCAGGTCTCCTGGAATGAACATATACCATGAGTTTCTACAAACTTGTTCCACAAGGGAACTGACATATTTTTCTTTAACTCAGCTATGTTCCAGGAGAGGATGTTTAAGAGGGTTTGATCTACGGAAGTGAGCCTTGAGGTTTCCTTAAGTGTAACATTTTATTCTGGAATAAGAATGGGAGGCGCCAAAGGTAGCACTTGGTGGGTCAGAGAAGGGGTGCTGCAACAGAAGGAGTTGCGACTCCTCTCCCCTTCTTCAGGTGGATTCCTATAGAGTCAATCGTTAGCGTCCAAGTTTGACCTAGGACCTTCAATTCCTAGAGCATGTTCCTTCACCCCACCACTTACAGTTGCAGTTAGAATGGGACGGCGCCTTCATTGTATACGGGACGAATCAGGGGAGGACGTTCTATACTCTACCAGGTTTTCAGCCAGACTAGCATCTGCCAGTGTAAATTCAATACTATCTAATGTCGTATTGGGGATTATACATTTTCTTGCTTTAGTTATGTCCTCCCTAATGATGGAACAACACCCTCGTACATGACGAATCCAACAGGTTGATTTATTAATCAGTGATTCGCCATTTTCAGGGCTTCTAGTCTCAGTGAGTTTGGGGGCATTAACCATGAAAACTATATTTGTAGGTGTGTTTTGGTTCTCAAAATTTCTAAGGCATGGGTTTGTTAGAGGAACTGACAGAGTATGAGTTCTATTGTGTATGCCCGGTGGTACTTGTTTGTTTACTAGGAGACTAGATCTATCTGCACTGTCTTTGGTATAAACGGGTCTATTAAGTATGTGATGTAGGGAGCCTCCTTTCCCCCTGGGTGATTCTGATGTAAACCTCGCAGCGACTGGAATGTTTGTGCTTGGGCCCCCTTGGCTGCGTGTGGTTTCCTGAGCTGCATGGGGGACCAATCCAACTTGACTTATATTTGTTTTAAGGTTAAGTGTAGAGTTGACTGTTACACGGAGCTCGGTGAACATGCTTTTCATCTGTTCGATCTCCCCTCTAAGTGCCATTATAACTGCTACTAGGTCCCCAATAGATTGATTACATGGGCAACTTTGCACCTTCTCGGGTGTAGCAGGCAATAATGGTGTTAATATCGAGTGAGAGTGTTCACTCATCGTATCAAGGGAGGCAAATCTGTTGGAACATTGGACAATAAAGCCCACCGGATTTGGCACCATACTCTCTTCTTGGGCGATCAAAGACTTATGCTCAGGGGGATTCGCTTTAGGCTGGGACAGACTTGCAACCCCCTTTTTTTCCCCAGATTTGATTTATTAAAAATTGATGGAATTACTGTTTTTTGGGGGAGGGGCTAGAGGGCTCTTAATTGGGGGTTCATTGACAGGAGTACTAGGCTCATTAACTAGGATTACTTCACATTCTTGTATTAAGTTGTCTATACTATCCATTACAGAGTTAGCACCGGCATTTTTTAGGAGTTTCCGCGGTCTCTTTTTCTTCCTTTGTTCTATTGGCATCCCATTACATCCCCCATTGCTTTCCTTTTGCCCATTTTTGATTTGGGTAGACCTCATAGGTTGTTATCTATGACACAATGTACTGAGAATAAAAGTCAAAGAGCGCTGTGGCACAAGCGCAAGGTAGCAGCTCGAATCAAATATAGATGGCAACCAAGGAACTTATATCAGTCTCTAGATCGAAATAGACAGTACCTCGTGGGTTGTGCTCCAAGGCAAATGAAAGATGAAAGGGACCAGGCCCAGCCCTGCCTCTTCCTGGCTCGGACGGGCGCAGACGGGGCCACCCTTGGTCCGGGCTAAGCCCAGGCACACCCGCGCGCATCCCGGGAGAGCAACGCTGGCTTTGAGCCCCTTCGGCGCCATCTACTGATGCGCTCAAACAGCGACCAGCTGGGCACCCTGGGAGCAGTAGTCCTGGTGACGGCCGGCTCCCTTTTCGATTATGGCAACAGCAGGGGTCCGGCGAGCAGGGCAGGGGGTGATGAATGAAGCCGTTTCCCTCACTGCAGCGGAGGGCTGGCTTGGTGAGTCCCAAATTCGCATTCTTCGTGGAATCTCACAAAGCATTGGTTTTTACTCCTACCCCTGCCCTCAGTGTCTTCCACCCACAAGGGCACTTTTCTGCAAGGTAGCGATCGAATCCTCCACTCTATGGACCCTGGTCTCGGTCTCAGTAATGCGCTCCACCACATTCCACAGTTCTTGTCTTAGAAGCATGACATTGGAGCCCACCTCTCCAATCTTCTCTTCCAATGCGTCCCTGGACTGTGTGATGGCCGCCATGAGTGCGGCATCGTCCGGAATGCCTCCCTGGTCGGTTGTCGAGGTCCATGTTACGGTGTAGTGGTCCAACATGCTCTGCTTAGCAGTTCCCACTGCCGTTTTATCTTTTGTCATGGTGCAATCTTGACGTTCATCCCTCATGATGGCGGTTCTATAACCACCCAGACTAGCCTACTGTACAAACCACACCTGCACAGCCTTTGGCACATACATCTTCCCCCTTGCGTTATTGGTTGTCAATATCTGTCGCTGCTTTGAACCTCTTGAATATCGGGACTTAGGTGGATACCTCCTGCCTACAAGCCGCAGTGAGTTCTAACCCGCCTGCTTCAGCAGATAGTTGTTTCCCCCCTACTTGGTATCACTCTGCCAACTCAAGCGCTGCCTCCAGCTGACCTGGGCAGTATATCTCACACCCCGCATAGGGTTCCACATTGCGCATGAAGCCTAGGCTTGGCTCCTTGCTTGGTAAAAGTCAGTAGCATATATGGGGTCCAGCAATCACAAGCCGGCCTTCATGCCGTAGGTCCACTATTTGCCACTGCCACAAGAACCACTAATGTCTATGTAGGGCTGTTCACTGCTGCACAGGGCTCCATTTGCCTCCCATCAGCTAAGGGCCCTGTGCTGGGCTCCGCTCTCCAGTGCTTTCAATGGCACTCTTCCCCTGCAGTCACGGGCAATACATCCCAGGGCTCAAGCCGTAACACTATTGTACATAAAAAAGGTCACAGTGTCCCTCCACTGAGTGGATATATATGCCTTGTGGAGCCCAACACCTCCCGTGCCAGTCCCCATGCTGCAGGCCCCAATGCTACATCCGCCGGTAAGCAGAGTAACGTGAGCCGGCCCATGGCCCTACAATTGGGCCCGGCGCAGTCCCAATGGCCCCCCACAGGCTGTCCAGGCCCCAGCAGGCAATTCACTCGACTCCGACCCCGGTTAGTCTGCGGGACACCCACTCCACGTGGCCTGATCTGACCTCTAGAATCAATGTAGAAGGTGGGTGGAGGGGAGATGAGCAAAAACAATCATTGGGTCACCATTGGGGACCTCCCGGTCACATATACACCGTTGCTGCCACAAAACGCACGCCAGGCCATCCACCAGGAGCCAATTCTGTCCTCGGCCAGCGCTTCCGCCCTCGGAGCACTCTGGCACTGCCATGCCCGTCGTTCTCTGATCCGGCTGCCGTCCAGAAGGCTCCACCTGCATCTTGCCCACTAGGCCTCCGATGCCACACACCACCGCAGCCACTGCAAACTCTCCTGTCATGGCTGTCTATGAGTGAGAAACACTGCAACAAGGTTCACAACAGCTATGGGAGACTTTGAAAGGTAGGTTATCCAATGAAACAGGATAAATCACATATTAGTATCTTTGTTATTGTAGTGTTCTGCTGAACACAGAACTTAGCTGCGGTTCCTTCGCGGCTTTATTGACACCCACACCCATCCATCACATGCATCACCAGTTAGGTGACACTGCTATTAAAACGTTCTGGGTGTGCAAGTTTTTGTCAAGTTCCACAATGTAATATGTGTCACTTTATTCACTTACATATGGTCTGAGGGTCAACAACACCTTAGTCATGACACTAAAGGGCACATTAATAAATGGCTCGGAAGGCGAGCCGCATCATAATGGGTCGGTTCGATTTCTTTCCGACCGCCTCATTTTGATGGAGGAGTTCGAAATGGAACATGCCCGTTTATTCCGGCTGGCTTCCGACTGGCTTGGAGAGTCTGTCTGCCAGTCGGAATGCAGCCTATAAACTAAAGTGTGGCTCTTTCCGCCCTTGAGATTACGATCATGGTTTCCATGCTGGTCTGTCCAAGATGGAAACCATGTTGAAAAGCGTGTTAGGGTGCCCCAGCTGGGCCACCTTTAGGTCACATCCTCCTGTTTGAGGCTGAGAAAACTCCTTTAGGTACCTACGGGAGCATGTATTATGACCGGTTTATGGCCAGAAGGCATGCTCCCATAGTAAATTATAACAATGCAACACAACAAGGTCTGTTCGCATCGTAATAGGGCGGTCAGGGCAGTTGACTGGGAGTCGGTAGGTCCCATGACTGAGTCAGTATCTGGCAGAAGTGATTCTGTCCAACATCGCCATGAGCCTCGAAAGCTTTTCGGACTTTGGTAGCTGTCTGTCAAAAATTATGTCTCCGGTTCACACAGCTTTTTGTACCTTCATGGGACACATTGTTACAGCTTTTCCTCTGAAGGCACAGAGATCATTGCTGGGCTTGAGGGTAACTCTAAATCTGTTGTGCTGTAGTACATCATAGTGGCGTAAGAAATTTCTTCCACCACCCTGACTGACAGACTACTGCCTATCAAACTATAAATTGCGCCCTTAAAGTTTACGGATCTTACACTAGTTTTAGTCTGACATCATGCCACATTTTATTTATAATTTTGTTCTGCACTGAAAGACACAGACACTAAATGGATTCTGACCCACGCCGGAAATATAGTCACAGGGATTTTGTGCTATCGCCCACCAGGGGCGTTCAGCCTTCAGCAGCAACAAGCACTAATCACCACCCTAACCAATATCGCCTGATCTCACCAGAAGCTGTTTATACTCGGTGATTTTAATCTATGGCAAAACGGTAACCTTGACTCAGCTCTCAAGAACCTACTCTCTACATGTGACAGTTTTGGCCTCTCTCAGCTGACCTCCAAGGCCACCCACAAAGCGGGTCATCTGCTTGACCTGATCTTTGCGGCACCTGACTTGGTGGTAATGGGAGAAATTCTTCCAATGGATTGGACTGATCACTCATTGGTTAAATTCTTTCTTCAAAAGACGACTGGCCCCTACAAGGCCCCGGCACCGACCAAGGAAATTAAATGCAGAGATTGGAGGGCTCTCTCACGTGCACATCCTTCGGGCGAAACGTTCCATTTGCAACAGCTTGTCCCCAGTATCTCCAGGGTGGTCGACACCCACGCCCCCCTCAAAAATCGGACCTGCAGGGGTAAAGACTCTGCCCCTTGGTTCAACGTCGACCTAAAACTGCTAAAACTTGAATGTAAACAAGCAGAGAGAAGGTGGAGACGTGATTATAATAAAACCGGCAAAGACACGTGGAAAACTAAGGTCCACGCGTACAAAACTCTCATCAAAAAATCTAAAGCCGATCACTACTCCTCTCTGATCTGTAACACTACCAACAATTCCAGCATTTTTAGCATCCTAAACAGCGTCACTAACCCGGAGTCTTGTAAAAATGCGATCGTCCCGTCCCAAGACCTCTGTGACAATCTGGCCATATTCTTCAAGGAGAAAATTGAACTTATCCTTAAAGATCTGGATACTCCTCTTACTGCTGGAAATCCCCTTACCTTGAACACTGTTACTCTGGAGAATCAAGCACCTAACTTAGCTGTGTCACCAGAAGAATTCCTCTGCGGGTTTCCACCGCTAACTCTCGAACTCTTCACTAAGGTAGCTAGAGGGATTGTGTCTGGGTCTCCACTGGACCCAGTACCCCCTAAAATCTGGAAAGAATTCGAAGCAGAACTTTTCCCCCCGCTCCATCTAATCTGTCAGCAATCCCTGCTGACTGGCACTGTCCCTGCCAACTGGAAACGAGCGCTAGTCTCCCCCTTGCTGAAGAAACCTTCTCTGGACCCTGACTGCTCAAAAAATTACAGGCCCATCTCATTGCTGCCGTTCCCTGCCAAGATAGTGGATCGGGTGGTCAGTAACACCCTCTCCAACCACCTGGAACATCATCTACTACTTGATGGGGACCAATTCGGTTTCCGGCCTGCTCATGGAACCGAAACTGCCCTTATTATCGCCATAAACGAACTTCAAAGGCGAGCAGACAGAAGTCAGGCATCATTTTTGATACTGCTCGATATGTCTGCCGCCTTTGACACGGTGAATCACAAGATCTTACTGAGACGCCTTTGGGAGGCAGGAGTGAGGGATACGGCACTGCATTGGTTCCACTCTTTTTTGCAGGACAGGCAACAAGCAGTATCTCTACCTCCTTTCCAATCTGCTTTCTCTCCGGTAACGCACGGAGTCCCACAGGGCTCTGCCATTAGCCCAATACTTTTTAATATTCACCTCAGGCCACTTATTCTTCTGATCAAAAGCTTCGGCATCAAAACCATTAATTACGCTGATGACACGCAGATGATCCTCTCCTTGGAAGGAGAGGATTCTATCTCCATAGAGATCCTACATAATTGCCTGCGGGAGACATCGAGGTGGCTGAAGAATAATTCACTCCAGTTCAATGCAGGGAAAACCGAGGTGCTTTTTAACAGTGGCTCGAGGATCCCCCGTCCGTTCCCTAGCAACTTCTGGCCCCCGGAAACAGCTTCTAATGTACAGCCTGCAGACTCTGTCCCCAACCTAGGGGTCATGCTTGACCACAAGCTCAGCATGGAGACCCATGTTCAGAAAACCTCTGCCTGCTGCTATGCCATTCTGCGCTCTTTAAGGAAGGTTCTGCCCCTCCTACCCACCCAGGCCCACGCCCAAGTAGTTAGATGCACTATACTGAGCAGGCTGGACTACTGCAATGCCCTCCTGCTCGGGCCCGGAGTTTCTATTGGACAGGCTCCAAAGAGTCCAATCTGCAGCTGCAAAATTGGCCTTGGGGCTCCCGAGAAGATCCCATGGACCATCCCCCTTGGCACAATTGCACTGGCTCCCTCTTAGACAGAGAGTGCAATTTAAGGCCCTCTGTATTGTTTTTAGGGCCCTCCACGGTTCCGGCCCAGCGCCTTTACAATCCAAGTTTGTGTGGTACGCCCCTACCAGACAACTCCGCTCCTCGGATGCCAAACTGGTAGTCACCCCCAGATTTAAGAAGGTCAGATCCGGAGGTAGATCCTTTGAGGTTTCCGCCGCCAGACTCTGGAACACCCTCCCCTCCGAGATTAGACATACCAATGAACTCCTACCTTTCAGAAAAAAGGTTAAAACTTGGCTCTTCCCGGGCTAGCCTAAGTCCCCTCTGATCCACCCCCCAATCCTCCTCAGACTCTGTCAGCACCAGGATGCCTGCAATGGCGACAGTTTGCGCTTTACAAATTCTTAAAATAAATAAATTAAATAAATTCAATATAAAGTTTTTCGGCTGGATACTAATACTTCATTTCAGGTGTAAGCCCTGAACTCAGAGGAGCTTGTAATGTGCTCTTGCTTAAGTATTAAAGCTTCTATATTCTTTGTTGTTTCACAGAAGAGTTTAAAGTTGCTATGCACTGGTGTGTGTTTAGGCATTATTTATAAGAGCCTATTTGAAACTTTTACAAACTCTGAGATTGTGTGCATCTCTGAGAATCCAGCAGTTGCATAGCAGGGTGAGGGAATGTAGTATAGAAAAGAACTCCATAGGGTACCTGTAAGAAAATGAATTATTACTTTTGGGGGGTTAGTAGGTCAACAAAGTAATAAAGTCACAAACCTTTTTGGTCCAAGCTTATATTTAATTAATTCTAAACTAAGCCCCTGCTAGATATAGCACAGAGCAAACACTGTTAAATTACAGAAAATGTGTAAAGCATTTAAAATATCCAAAAAACGTAAAAGTTTAAAACACAACACACTAATAATCTAACTCCAATCTGAAAAATAATTTAAAATTGAATAAACAGATTTACTTCAAAATAATGAAATACCAATAAGGGGAACCTGAGATATTATATTTTCAAAAGAAAGTGTGTCAAGAATAATTCACTGTTCCTTGGGGACCTGGACCTAGGTGTAATTTGAGGTTTACTGAGATAAAATGCAGTCAGATATATCAATAGGTTAAGTCAGGTTGAAGGTTTTACCTTACGACTTAGAAATTAAAGTGGAGATCCTGAACTGTGCTAAGGTTGCAGACCATACCTGATGAAGTTTTCTGGAAGCCTGATTGTTTTTAGTACGAGGTCCTGCTGAAGTAATTGGTTTTGGATGGAAAAGGCCTTGGTTTTAGCCGTTCGAATTTTCTGTGCAAGAAAGTAATTTTGTTAGGCGGTTCAAGATTTATAAGTGTGTACTTAGTGCCTGATTATGAGTTTGATGGTGTGAGAGCAGGACACCACACCACCGCCCCCTCCCACACTGCCATACCTTACAGCCGGCTAGTGAAGTCTGGCAGGTGGTCCTTTGGCATTGCCCCGGTGGTGCCTATAAAAAAGGCCTAGCAATGTCAATGCTAAAGCCCATTCATTCACGGCATATACTGTAAAGTCCATGGTTTGCAGTAAAGAGGGTGCATGCAGACATGGGTGCACACCATGTGCCCCCCTGCATGCTGCCCATGGCCCTGTGTGAACAGGGTGCCCAGTAAGGCCCCCTAGATGTTCTCACTGCCACCCTTTTTATTGGGGACACACCTCCATTAAAAGGTTGGATGTGAGGAAACTAGTAACATGCTGCACTGGTACTTTCAGCTTATTGCGGCCCTCAACCCCCAGGGATCGCAGAGCCCTGGTGGATGTGGCCTCCTATGGTGATCTAAATGCTATACCTGTAATACAGCAGTCGGACCACTGGTGTGGCGGTTACTGCATTGCCACTGTGGGTTTGGTGGTCCACAAATCTTCCAAACTCATAACCAATCCCTAAGTCTTTTTTTTCTCAAAGGTCAGAATCATCCATCTGACAAGGCTAAAGGTTCTATCTGATGATGAGTCTGGAAACATGGGGCGTGCAGAACTTCTCATAGAGGACCAGCTGAAACAGATTTGCTGCTGCAGAGAAGCTCCTTGCACAGGAAACCTTTTTCTTCAGCCCAGTGAAGATGCAATATTGTGGGATTAGCTCGGATGGAATGGTCTTAGTTCTCCTATGGCAGGAAGTTCAAAGCCATTTTCTGTACACACTTTTTAGAGATTTCAGCAGAATTCAACCAAGTGTCTCATGATCTCACAGACAGCACTTAGACGTTTAGGCTCAGACTTCAAAATCCAATTTAGGATGAGTGACTCTGTATAATAACACACAAAAAATCACATTTGCTACACTGTGAAGGGTTGACCTTACAATGGTTGGACCATGAGCATTCCCATACACCCACCCTTGTATTTTAATGCATTCCTGAATTATTGAAGGTAGTAAACCTGATTTAATGTGACAATCGTGCACCTGATGTAGAGCAGTAATAGGGAGAAAAAGCTTAATTTTGCTTTGTTACTTCCTTTTTGAATTTGTGCTTTATTCTGTAGCACACATATTACAAGGAATATGCCTCTAAGTATTGTTTTTCTGCTGGGAGTATGCCTTCCGATAGAAAAACAATAACTACCCATATCATATTCACCTTTGCATCCTGGTGCAAGTCTGCATGAGTTGGTGCAAGTTCACCAGCGTAGGTAGAGAGCTGAAATGCACCATAGGTTTGTAAGGTGGCACTGTTCTGTTCTTTTCCATTCTTGTATCACAGCACCACAACTTCTCTTGCTGCATTATGTTGTGTGCATTTTTTATGAAAATCTGCCAATACACTTTGAAACGTCCTACTTTTAAAAACAATGTATTCTGTTTTATGGGTAGAATGGCCTTTATAGGAGTGATGTGTTAATATTTAAAAAGAAAGTTATGACCGTTGAAAAGGGTTTACTTTGATAGTTTGAATTGTAATATTTAAACTGCCACACTCACGCTATAATGGTAGTGTAGGGAAGTGCCGCTATCTGTATAGTAACCCCATCCTCATTGCTCTAAACGCTGATGGATATGACAAGAGAACATGAGTCTGCTGCCTAAACGCAGTGCAGGTCCTCTCTCCTACAACTGCTATCTTCCACTTGGTAATCTCAAATTCCAAACATTTTACCACCTTCAAGAGCTCCAAGAAGAACTGCCGAGCCCTCGAGAAATCCTGGAGAAGGGAACCAACACCGGACAACATGACCGCCCTCAAGCTTGCCACCCGGAAGCACCACCAACTGATCCGCGCCACCAAGAAAACTGCATTCAAGGACCGGCTGGACAACAACGCACACAACTGCAAGGAACACTTCAACATCGTGAAAGAGCTCTCCAACCCCAACGCCGGAAACAACGACATCACCCCATCGCAAGACCTCTGCAATTCCCTCGCCTCCTACTTCCACAACAAGATCGCGGACATTCACAACAGCTTCAGCACTCAACCGACGCACGCCACGACTGAACCACCGCCCCCCACCACCACCCTCCGCGTCTGGACTCCGATCAGCACCGAAGACACCGTCCGCACGATGAACTCCATCCACTCCGGATCTCCGACCGACCCCTGCCCTCACCACGTCTTCAACAAGGCCGACGCTGTCATCGCACCCCACCTGCGGGACATCATCAACACCTCCTTCGACACCGCCACCTTCCCGGAGAGCTGGAAGCACGCCGAACTCAGCGCCCTACTCAAGAAACCTACAGCGGACCCCACCGAACTCAAGAATTACCGCCCCATCTCGCTCCTCCCGTTCCCAGCCAAAGTCATCGAGAAGACCGTCAACAAGCAGCTGGCCACCTTCCTCGAGACGAATGGATCCCTCGACCCCTCACAGTCTGGCTTCCGAGCCAACCACAGCACCGAGACCGCCCTCATCGCTGCCACCGATGACATCCGAGCCCTGATGGACAAGGGAGAAACAGCGGCCCTGATCCTCCTAGACCTCTCCGCGGCATTCGACACTGTTTGCCACCGCACCCTAGTGCAGCGCCTCAGCAACGTCGGAATCCAGGAGAAGGCACTGGAATGGATCATCTCCTTCCTCGACGGAAGAACACAGAGAGTCCGACTACCACCGTACAAGTCAGAGGCCACCGAAGTCATCTGCGGCGTCCCTCAAGGATCCTCGCTGAGCCCCACCCTCTTCAACGTCTACATGAGCCCCCTCGCGGCCATCGCACGCCAACACAACCTCAACATCATCTCCTACGCTGACGACACCCAGCTGATCCTCTCCCTGACCAACGACCCCGCCGCCGCCAGAGCCAACCTTCACAAAGGGATGAAAGACGTAGCCGAGTGGATGACGACCAGCCGCCTGAAACTGAACTCAGACAAGACGGAAGTCCTCATCCTGGGTTCCTCGCCCTCCGCCTGGGACGACTCCTGGTGGCCCCCCGCCCTGGGCACTGCACCCAAACCGACAGACCACGCACGCAACCTAGGCTTCATCTTGGACTCCTCCCTCACCATGACCAGACAAGTCAACGCCGTCTCCTCGTCATGCTTCAACATCCTGCGCATGCTACGGAAGATCTTCCGGTGGATCCCCACCGAGACCAGGAAGACGGTCACCCAGGCCCTCGTCACCAGTCGACTGGACTACGGCAACGCCCTCTACGCCGGAACCACCGCCAAGCTCCAGAAGAGACTCCAGCGGATCCAGAACGCCTCAGCCAGACTCATCCTCGACATCCCACGACACAGCCACATCTCCGGACATCTGAAAGACCTGCATTGGCTCCCCGTCAACAAAAGAATCACCTTCCGTCTCCTCACCCATGCGCACAAAGCCCTACATTATCAAGGCCCGAGCTACCTCAACAACTGCATCAACTTCTACGCTCCCAAACGTCATCTCCGATCAGCCAGCCACGCCCTCGCCACCGTCCCCCGCATCCGAAGAACGACAACAGGAGGAAGGTCCTTCTCCTACCTGGCCGCCAAGACCTGGAACTCCCTCCCTCCCGACCTGCGCCTGACCCAAGACCACCTCTCCTTCAGGAAGAAGCTCAAAACCTGGCTATTCGAGCAGTAGCAGCACCCCCCCCCCCCAAGCGCCTTGAGACCCTCCGGGTAAGTAGTGCGCTCTATAAATGTCTGTGATTGATTGATTGATTGACCTTATGAGTTTCAAGCATATGGTACCCCGAGTACCCAGGGCATTGGTAGTAGAGGAGTCACCAGGGCTTCAGCACATTTTATGCCACCCTGGGTGACCTATGTAAACTAAAGACAGCAGGCCTGTTATTGTAGAAGAAGTACATAGTACACAAACTATTCTGTGCCCTCACAATTTGTGGCACAGACACCTACACAGCCTTTACTTTATCACAGACACTCCTTAATGTAGGGCCCCTCAGCCCAGGCATCAGGGTTCATTATATTATATTAAAGGTGTGAACAAATAAGGTCAAGCCTATATGTCCCTATACTAGCATTCCCCATTGTAAATTAGTATATATGTTAGCGGTCAATAGCATAACATGGGATGCCAACCGGACACTATCGAGATTGGCTGTTCCATTATTGGTGCCACTAGAATAAGTAATGTTTGGTAGCAAACAAAATGCCTTCTCACCGCGGACACAATTCTTGTGCCCTGCGTGATGTGGCAAGCACCCATTTGGCACCTTAGAGTTTACCCATAGCTCTACTGTGCTTGACTGACCCTGCCTGATGTAGCCAAGACAGGAGGGTACACCTCCCCCATCCCCAGCAGTCTAGTGAATTGGCACATCAGAGCAGTGAGCTTCAAAGGCAGCACCTCCTCTGATATGGAGCTGAGAGGAAAGAACACTCCCCACGCCCCAGGTGCACTTGCAATGGGGAAAGCTTGGAAATTAGCTATGCAGGAGGCACACACACAGAGGAAGACTGGCCATACCTCTAATTTGGGAAAGCTGTTCTGTACACCTAAAATGACATTCTTTTATCTTTAGGAGGGCAGAAACAGTGTTTTCTGGGTAGAAAAGGTGGCCTTCACCACCAGATGAGGTCACTTCAAGGGAAGACGAGCTGCAAGGGCTAGCAACGCATTGGCTGCTAGCTCCCACATCCCTACATTGCCTAAATTTAGGATTTCAGGAACCCCGGTGACACCAGAATCTTGTATCTGAACAAATTTCTTTTAAAAGGGCCCAAGAGGAGACCCGTGTTGCCAATAACAGGACTTTGCCCACCAGCCAAAAGAAAATGGCAACAAAACTTGGAACTTATTGAAAGACCACCGTCCTTGGCTAGAACTCAACACCCCTAAAAATGGGTGCCCCTGTTGAAGCCAGACACACCCTCAGTCTACCCTTGATTAGAAAAACTACTCCCCTACAAACTGCATTTAAAAACAATCAATCACTGACTCCAAATAATTCTTTGCTATTGGGCCTTCTGAGGGATTGCCCAAATCAAGGTGGTCCAGTGCATAGTGGGATATGTAGTCTCACCTGCCCCAAAGTTTCACGCCACTATGTTACTGACCCAATGGGGTTCCTGAGGCTTGTCATTGTGTTTACTGCAGCCAAGACATGTTAGTCACCAATCTGGAAATCAATGCCCAAAGCTTACACTATATCTACAGGAGAACGGTGTTCAACCAACATCCGACATCAGCTGTGTGTGCCTGTTGTGCTTTCGCATTTTCCTTCTTGCCGCTCTGTGTAAGCGGTAAAATCAGGGGTAACACAGTGTGTCCTGTTCTGCATCCAGAAAGCGCCAGGGCAACTATTCAACTGGGGCTATGTAAAATGTATCTGACTGTTGTGGCCTGGTCCCAGTACTGGGGCCCACATCTCCTTAAAGGAGTTCGAACCAGTGGCGGCTGCTGCAGAACTTGGGTTTTGGGGGATGAAAAAAATATTTACCTGTGTACGGCTATTGCCTCTCCTCCATCCTCTTCTCTTCTTGGCTTCATGGAACAGAAGCACACAGGCTCCCACACTCCCCTAAACCAATCACAACTCTGCTGTCACCAGCAACACAGCAGTATCGAGATTAGTCTGAGCTCCCTGTTTGGCTGCTCAGGCAGTGCCTGGAAGCCTAGGACAGTTCTTCACCTGGCAGACCAAACTGACATGTGCACTAATGATAGACATATTTTCTCCTCCCACTGGCTCAGATAGCCCAGCCCCGCCCCACCCTAACCTGGCTCTGAGTTCATACTGAAAAATAACAGATAATAACATTGAGTTATTACTTTTTAGTTTTTTGCGCTGCTCAAACAGCAGTGGGGTGACTCTGTTCCACTTTGCTGGAGGAGCCGCTGCAGACTCGACCTGCAAGTGACCTATTGTCACTAGTGGATTTTGCAATTGACTTCAATGTTATTTTGTCTATGTATTATTCAGCACTGATTTACTATTGCTTTAAAAATCTATAACTCTTATTATAAGTATGCTATTCTGTTATTTTTTGTCTCTACATTAAGATAATATTACCCTTAGTTTATATAGATTGATGCTGGATTTCCTACAAGTTGTGTTAATTACATGTTCCTCTAGTTAAGCCTGATTTCTTTTAGCCACTCTACTTTCTAGGACCAAAAGAAAAAGTATTACTGTGAATTCAAGGACCATCTTTGGGGTATAAATATAACATTACAAGGTAAGGCTCCCCAGCCATAATATTTTCTATTGCACTTTTCTACAGGTAGTCCCAAAGCTTTGTTTTACACCATCGGGTTAGTGGATGGGACACTCGGTGCTACAGTCCAACAGTGACATTAAACTTGGAGGCCTAGGGTGCACAAGACTAGGGGCTTAGAAGTAAGATTAAATATGCCAAATTACAATAAACCAATTTCATCATATTGAAAGGAGGAGCACAGGCACATCATAACTGGGAGGCAGGTTTAACGTATAGAGAGTAGTACACCCAGCAGTAACTGATATGGTAAGACTTTGGCTATATGTAATGCAAAAGATGTTCATTTCCTGAAGATAAATCACAGATTTTTTTTTTAAACTGAACTGTTTCTTTCCATAAAGGTCACTACATTTGTTGTCCTTTTTAATTTTGACAGACATTAAGGTTTATTTTCCAGCCTTTTCGGAAAAATCTACACAGCAATATAAGTGCATTCTATATTAATAGCATTTTCAATTAGTAATAACATGAAATTGGAGTTGATGTAGAATCCGAATGTTAAAATTGCACTATATGGTAGTCATTTGATTTCTATGTTCATCAAACCAAAAATGATGTACAATACGATTCTTATTGTTTATGAATACAAGTTCTTTGTTTGAATTGTTTAATAATATTCTATGTTGAAATTAAGCATAATCCAAATAGGCCTGACAAAGAATATCTTCATTGTATTTTTATCTCATTACTAAAAATACCTCCATTTTTTTAGCTTTTATATTTAATTCAACCACAGTAAACAGTTATACATATTATATTTTAGTCAATAAATATTTTTCAAAACAATTCTTTTTGTAAAGTTACATGTAATACTATACACCATTTGATGTAAACATACAATTAAATTTTTCAATGTAATGAACAAGACAATCTTTCAAAAAAGTTATTTCAGTGCGCCCATTTTCACTTTTTTCCATGTTTGAACTTCATCTACTTCATCCTCATTGGAGTCTAGGAAGTACCCTTTCATCAGTATAAGTTCTGCTTCATATCTATTTAACTCTTCATGTTTTTGGAGAATTTTGATTGTCATCTGCAATAAGAAAATTAAGAACTTTTAAATCAACATACTTTTAGCTTTAAAGCTTACATGGAAAGTATTCATACCATATAAGCATTCCGTACAAGAATTACAGTCCTCTGTTATTTCATTTTTCAGTAGTGTACATTTATAAGATGGATTTATTGTCAGGTGTGAAGTGTGTACACTTCTTTTATATTTTCAAAACTTTGATGTTTTAAATTAGCATTTTCCAATATGATAAGCTGCTTACTTTTTAGTCTTTCCATGCAAACATTTTTATTTCATGTTATACGAAAAGACAGTTAAATGTACAACTATTTCAGATTGTAAATAGTGCTTATCTTTTGTTGTCTTTCATCATTTTTATATTTAGTATTACCCTTGCTACCTTCATTTGTGAACATGTTACAAGTTGTCTGATTACACCCAATTTAAACATACAAGGATATCTGTTTGCCTATTGTGTTTGTGCTTGGAAAATGCCTGGTTACTTCAATGTTTAATGTTTTACAGTCTGAATAGTCAAACCCTACATTCTTTCAGGTTTATGTGCATACACTTTTAAATATCACATTTTAATTTATAGTTTTTTAAGTAATGATAGATGTTTTAGTTGAAATGTTATTTAGGTGACATGTAATGAATTATTGGCAATTTTCAGAATAATGCCAAATTCTAAGGTATGTGTTGTAAAGAGAAGGGCTTACTATTTTGTGTCCATTTATTTTTATGGAAAGTTTCCCAATACCCTCGTAAGTGTATAACCACATTTTCATGCACCCCATGCCCAATTTTTCAATCTGCCCACTTGATCACAGAAGATGGCTAAACCAACCCATAGTTTTAGCCCTTTCAATGAGAATGCATGTCTTCTTTTTTTATATGAACATCTTATAATGGGTAAACACACTCAAATTAAATAATGTTTTGTCTGAAAAGGAAACTAAATTTTTAAATTCAAAAACATTTTTCAAGCATAACCCCTATATGCCCGCTTGTGATTCTCCTAATGCCAATGAATCTCATTGAAAGATTATGCTTAGCCTCTGCTTAGCCTGACCAGGTTTAGTTTTTCACATGCCGGATTTTTATCCCATATGCTAACGATGACTACTTTATGCAAGGAAGCACACTGTTTTGTCAGGGACACAACTGTTCCATGGATGCCCATCATAATGCTAAGATCCTTCACAACATGTCAGTCATAGACATTATTATTCCAAGACTAGCCAGAATGATGAGTGAAATGGCCACAAATATAGCATGATTACTAACAATGTGGCCTTTAAAGCTGCCATTATCCAATAATTACTTTTTGGAAGCCTGATTTAAGCAGTATTAAACCTTATTATGCCATTCCAAACATAATACGGAAAAAATTGCCATTAATCACTGTCATATTTATGGCAGAGATGTGCTGTAAAAATACTGTAAATAAATCCATACATTCTTATGAATACTGTACAGAGACCAAGTTCTTTAATTTAGGCCCCTGCTGCATCAATTGGAACAATAGGACACTCAAACTTTTTCCCATACCATAGACATTCAAAATTATTTTCCATAGGTTTTGATAACAAATTGACCGTGGCTCCTAAACATTTTTGGCGATCACCTCAAACAAAACTCCTAATAACGTATATCAATTATTAGATGTACCTTGTCAACTATCATATTACTTAAATCTCCTACAACACATCGAATCGAAGGAGATTTTCTCAACAACCCACTACACTTGCCTTCTAAATAAACTGGAATATTTTATGTTTGCAATAAACTTGTAGCACAAAATCTCAGGCCGTAAATGGCTACCATAAAACCGACTTACCGGATACAATGACATGTAAACATGGTCCCCCACCACCTACTTTTTCCATTTAAATATCTGCAGCTATCTATATTACTATTACACATTAAAATAATGGTGAATTGATTTCAAAGCTGTCTTTTTGTATACATGTAGTATATTAGGGAACATTTCCCACATTTTATTAGTATAATTGTCAATCTAACAATGTATGGAAGCGTCCACAACATTTTATTTAAATATTTGTTTTTATTAATATCGACAGATGGAAGACCATATGTCTTGGAGCAGCATTGATTAGAGCGGTGGATATTAATTTAAATATATATAGAAATAAAGGGAAAATGTTATAATGAATACACTCATGCTACTACTTATAATTAAATAGGGGATCCCCAGTAAAAATGATAAGACAGAGGGCACGGAAATTGTTGATGTCTTTCACACCTTGAATCTCTTTCCTTTTAATGGCAGTCCCTCATTTAATTCTTCACCCCTGTAGATGGCCCACGCAAGCCTATATATTTGCTTCATGTTCACTATATTAATTTCAGTTCTCAATTTATTGTGGTTCAGAGGAACGACATTGACCACTTCCATATTCTTGCAAAATGTCACGTGAAATCCCATACGTGGCTTATTAAACACATATTGGAATTACCAAATGTTTTTCTTATTAAATATGATCAACAGGTTCCTTAGTCCCTGATAAATATAAACATTGGTAGGTATCCACCCTGACCCTAGAACGTGTGAACCATCCAGATAGCCAGGATATGTTTGTCCACAATTATTAAGTATGGCTGAGTGTCATAACTCCTCGAAAAGAAATCTAGCTAGCATAGACCAGCTTGTAGGATGACTTAGAACCCGAGTAGGGAATAATTGGTTCTCAGATTCACTGAGACAAAGAATATGTGCAGTTAATATAAATAAACAACAATAGTAAATAAGCCACAGGCATGAAGCAATTGTAAATAATTTAGTACAAATTAAAAAAAATTACAAGAAAAATATAGAGGCTCCAAAGAGGCACTTTTTAATGAAATCTATGCCTTAATTTACACTCTCAACAAATTATGTAATTTTAGAAAACAACATGATGATATTAACAGACCTGACAGAAAAAATGGAACATCAATTACTGAACAAAAACACTGTTTTTATTACAATTAATTGCATGCCGCATAAAAATACCAATCAGACTCAAGTCGATGGATGCCCTCTTTTTTATAACACAACAAACATAGGTCAATGTTTTTACTGGTCTTCAATCCTCCAATTCTTCCAATCATCTATTACCTGTTTACTATCCATCTAAGCAATAAGAACATTACAACCAATGATGCACCATCATCCAACTTAGGGCCTCATTAGGATGGCGGACGGACCTGACAGCATGGCATTGCCATAATCCAGTCTGCTTATTACGATGGACCGGACAAAAGTACTCTGGTCAGGAATTAGGGAGGTAAGGGAAAAATCTGCACAGTAAGCATAGGTTGTGGTAACATGAGCTAGTGGTGGCCAGTATGTGCTCTCTCATAATTAAGGCTAGGTCTAGTTTTATCCCAGGATTCTTTAGTGCTTGATTGGGCATAGGAGTGGCACCCAGTCGATGAGTGCACCAACCAACTGCCAAGATGGAAGATGCTTTACCAAACAGCATGCTCTTGTTCTTATCTGCATTGAGTTGGAGATAATTCTCATTCATCCTCCTTTGTGCAGATCCTATTTACCCATACATGGGGCTGGTTAGGGAAATCAGCATGACTCTTCTTTGTTGTCACTCAAAACCATTACAGGGATGATATTCCAACTTCCACAATGCTTTTGTGCAAAAGTGGCTGGGGGACAAAGGGCAGCCTTCTCCAGGCTCCACTGTTCATTTACTTGTTAAGTACATTTTTGGTCCAACCCTACTAGCCTTCCGGTAAGGGGAAGAAAAACACCTCCACAGAGCAAGTCCATTATTACTGCACTGAGAGAAGTTTTCACAGTTTTTAAAGGCCAAGGAGTGGCTTGGCATCTGCTGTATAGCTAATGCAAATTAGCATCCCAGAGTTTTAGGCAGGGAACAGGTAACCTTATAAAAATTGCTTTAAATAAATATTTGTAAACTATTAGATATTATCAATGTATTTGTTTTTTTATAAACATGTAACATCTTTGCATGAATTTAGTACTAATTACCTGTCAATAGTTACAAATAAAAGTATATAATCTTTACTTTGACATTTTCTAGAAGTCTGCTCGTGCTTTGTTAGTGGAGAAAATCTTTTGTGGCCAACATATACCCAGTAAAGAATGCCTTGGACTATAGACACAACTACTTTTTTGAAGATACAAGTTTTCGGAAAATTTAATATTTGTAGGTTATTGTGCTCAACCTGCAGGTGCAATGGTCTTATATACCTCATAGGTGAGAAAAGCTAATGGTCTCCTCCCCTTACGCGCATATTTAAGTTGAGGAACATCCAGTAGCATGTTCTGGCGGCCCCGGTGGGTCCAGTTCTGGCAGATTTTCCGCCTATTTCAGCTGTATCTTCACTGGCACTTATGGCCAATCTTAAATCTGGGTCGCCTCTTGACCCTTGTCCAGCCAAATTTCTGGCTAAAATGGCTGAAGTGGTGAATCCGCTGGCAAACCCACTCTTGAATCTCTCCTTGAGTCGGGGGATGGTACCACAGGCCTGGAAACAGGCGAATGTTATTCCCCTCCTCAAGAAACCTGGTCTTGATCCTGAGGTTCTGGCTAACTACAGGCCGATCTCTCTTCTCCCTGCGTTGGTTAAGATCTTGGAGAAGCATGTGCACACCGTGCTCTCCAATTTTCTGGAATCGTACAATCTGCTGCACCCTACTCAATCTGGTTTCCGCCCCAATTTAAGCACCGAGACGGCGCTCTTGAAGGTGTCTGAAGCCATTAAAGAGGCACTGAATTCGGGAGGCAAGGCTATGCTTGTAATGCTAGACCTGTCGGCGGCCTTTGACACCGTCCCCAATGAGGGTCTCCTCGCCAGACTTCATGAGATCGGTCTGAGGGGGACGGTGCTCAGCTGGTTTAAATCATTTTTGGCTGGCCGTCGACAAACGGTCCGGGTCCCACCTAGCTCTGCCATGATGCCGCCTTTGGGAGTTGGAGTTCCGCAGGGTTCTGTGTTGAGCCCAACTCTTTTTAACATCTTTATGACCCCTCTGGCGGCACTGGCTGAGTCTTTTGGGGCCCAGATCGTTTCCTACGCCGACGATACCCAGCTCCTCTTTACGTGCAGGAAAGGAGAAGACTTTGATGGAGAGAGTATCCGTGAGTGTCTTGGGGCTGTTTTCAAATGGTTCCAGCTTAACTGCCTCAAGTGCAACTCAGATAAATCTGAGGTACTCTTCTTCGGTTGTTCATCCGATGCAGATTGGCAGGAATGGTGGCCGGTTAACATGTTCCCTCCAGCGGGCTCGTCCCAGCTGGCAAAGAACTTGGGGGGCAAGATTGACAATGGTCTGGCGTTAAGATCTCATATCCTTGGTCTTACGGGAACATGCTTTGGCTTCCTCAGAATGCTCCGCAAGTTCCTTCCGCTGCTTTCTGAGGACCATAGGAAGACGACGGTGCAGGCCTTAATAGGCTCAAGACTGGATTATTCCAATGTCCTATATCTTGGCCTGCCGGAATATCTCCTGCAACGGCTGCAGGTGGTCCAGAACTCGGCCGCAAGGGCCATTTTCGGTCTGCACAGGCGAGCCAGAGTCTCTGGTCTTCTGCAGTCGCTGCATTGGCTGCCTATCCGTAAGCGGATAGTTTTTAAGGCTTTGACCCTGGCCCATAAGGCGCTTCACGCCTCGGGAGCCAAATATCTCCAGAAGAGGCTTGCCTTTTATCATCCGGCCAGATCTTTGAGGTCTGAATCATTGTTCCTCGCTGTGGTCCCACGAGTAAAAAGGGCTCGTATTGGAGGTCGCTCTTTTAAGCTGTTGGCGCCACAGCCTTGGAATACTCTGCCCCTAGCATTACGCAGTACCTCTAATCAGCTGAACTTCAGGAAGGGCCTTAAAACTTGGCTTTTCGCCCTTTAGGTTGTTCTTTCTTCTTTCTGCCTGGTTTGTCATTTTATTGTGTTGTGTTTTTCTTTGTTACTGGTTCGTTAATAAAAGCGTCGGGACACTCCATGGAGTAGCCGCGCGCTATAAAAGACCATAATAACATAACATAACATAACATAACATAACATAACAGGGCATCAGCAGATATTAAAGATCGGTTTGGAATTTATCGTATTTAATGGGAGACAGTGTAAACTGTGGACTATGTCTGGGTGACCGTGTTGTTTCAATTCACAGCAAGCAGACTCTTAACTGCCCTTTTCTGAACATGTTGCAAACAGGGCCAAATTTTTAAGAAGGAAGCCAAAAATATAGTGCATTGCAGTCGTTTACCCGGGAAAGAATGGTAGCATGATGTTTCATACCTAGGTTTGCAACCCAAAAAGAAAAAACAGGGCACTAAATTTGCATTGACTTGCTTTTAGAAAGTCACCTAAATGTTAATGAAGAAAGACAGTGCTATATCAGAAAGTGCCAGTGTAGGAGCCCATTTCAATTTTGAAGCGCACCAATTTCTACTTTCAGTTATTGACAAAGTTTCTAAGTCAGAAGATGTGTTTTATCCATATTAAATTTCAAAGCATTTTTTCACAGCCCGTGGCTCAATGATAGCATACATGCATAAAAAGTAATCCCAGATGTAGATTCAGCTATCAAGGTGACGACAATTTGTGAATTGTTTGGGTATATCATAATGAAAAGGCCCACTCTCTATATAGACCTATTTAAAGGGGAGATGTATAAATTAAACAATGTAGGATTCAAATGCCTATCACTCACAGGTGAATTATGCCAATATTGTTTTGCACACAATCGACTTTTTAAATTCGGGTACTCAACCAAATGGGAAGCAAGGTGTACTTAAAAGTGAATTATCAATATTTAAAAGCTAAGTTTCTTCATGTCAAAAGGGTTATAGTGAGATGTGTAACAGAAAACATTTTAAGCTGCTACAGTCTGGGAATATATGGAAGGCCTTAATCATATTTTTCAGGTCCATCTGTGGATCCCACAATGTTTAGAGTATTCCACAGGTGGAATTTTACTTTCAGGCCCTTTGTTCATTTTCTAACACTATAGTATAGCCTTTTAGGCAAGTTAAAAAAAGTCATTTAAGTTAAGGATAAACTCATATACATGTGTTCAAAGTGAAACCACTTTATATTTAATTTTTTAAGTTGTGATATAGCTTGAAATCCTGCAAAAGACATTGGGTACACATTTGAGAAAAAACAAAAAAAGATGGTAATTATCTGCAGTACTTAATATGATTTGCAGTCGTTCATATCTTCTCATTGTATTAATATTACTTGCTTAGGTAGATTTTATGACATTTCTGTCAGTAAATAAGAATATGCACAATTTGGGCAATGCTGATGATAGTGCAATGCAATCCTCATGTTAATGTGTTATTTTATTCAAACAGCTGCATTCTATGAGGTGCTTTAAAATCTAACGTTTCTAATCTTAAAATCAACTCCTTCACCTCTGATTTGTCATTTGTGTGGGCTAATAATGTAACTCCTTTTTATTTGTATTTTATATGTATTTACTTATAGTTTGTATACTTAACAACAAAAAAGTTTTAAAAGCAGTTTTAACTTATTTCTTTCTTTTATTAAAAAACACAATTTAGAAAAGCAGTGATCATTTCATTAACGAAAACTCTCACCTCTGGTAATAATACATCAATCATGAGTGATGTTTTTCGGCTACTTAGTGAAAAATGTAGAACTTTTTTAATTTTTTCCATTAGAATTCTTGCCTGCAATACAAAATAATTATAGTATAACGGTTTTGGTTTTAGCGATGTCGTTTAATTTATTAATTAAATTACAAAGTTGATAAAAGATAATATTTTACTCACATAATTTTCATTGAATATTGTCATCCTCCGATTTAATTCTTGTTTTAATTTCGGCATAAATGTAGGGTTTGAGAAAAGGAACATTCGATTTGATTTCTTTTTACCCTTGATAATATTATTTACATGTTCCTATTAACGATAAAAGACAAATCAACAATTAGACAAATCAATGCTTCTCAACTTTGACCTTATTATCATTTGGAAAGTAGCTCAGAAAGTCCAAAAGGTTTGTTTTCAGCTGTCTTTAACTAACCAACCTATACATTATAAGTACAGTCAGCTCTACTTCATTGTACTTATTGAAAAGACTGGTAAAGAATCAACTTTATTTAATATGAGCACAAGCTCCAAAAATCATGATCAAATGTACTCTTGACTTTCACACACATGGAGTACGTTAGGAGTAAGACAACTTATACATGTAACTCAAGAGTAAACCGGGGATGTTGCAGAAATATTCTACATATAATCATAGCAAAGGTTTTGTGTATCAGTCCTGATGCGCACTACTTAGTATGCAAAGACAGTTTTGTCAGCTCAAGGGGGCTACCCAAACTAGTCATGCACACTCTGCCCTGCTCCATGCATGCTGCAAGGCAGCCTGCATGTAAAGCATGGCCTCCCCATAAGCCGCTGCCTGGGAGGCATCTGCAACAATCAAAATGCTGCTTGCAGTATTGTGATTGGTTTATTGAAGGGAGCATGGCTGTCTGCTTTTGGCTCATGTTACTGCCGGAGGCAGGAGCAGAGAAGATGCTGGACATGGCCGGTGGAAAGGTGAGTTCAATTTTGCCCCACCCACTCGTGAACCATGGTGGTCGCAACTATATTCCAATTGTCTCCTTTATCTTTTCTGTTAAGTAGGAGTCACTTTTATGTTTAATATATACATATTAAAGTTGTTGTAACTCAATATAAGTTAGTACCTGTTTTTCTAAACTGTGTTGAAGGAATAGCAACAAAATTTTACCAGGCACCCAGATACCAATTACACCCTAATGATGTTGCTATTTGTTGACATCCTGCTGGGTATGTTACTATATTAATGATTACATAACGTAATAGAATCATTCAGTAATAGCTCAAATTTCTCATACATTTACGCTGTATGACAGTTGATGCACCCTACAATTTAATATGTACCACATGGGGAATAAAATACAAATCAGTGGACCTACAAAGGTTTAATTTGGAACACTATTATTTTTGTTTAAACATGCATATTTTGTTAAAGATATCATTAAATTTCATTTTACCACATAGTAAAGGTGAAAATCATAAAGTTACAGTACAAATTCCACAAATTTATGTAATATAAAATGGTATTATAAGAAAATAATCAAACTCTCAAGAAGCAATGTACATTAAAGATGTAATGCTGTTAACTAACCATCACCTATATGGATAAAGATTGGCCTCCTAATAATATGTCTTTTGGGTACACCAGCTTAGTTCAATTTATTTATTAGCTAAAGTTATTTTTTCCTAGCTACTGCTTTCTCCCCAGCTATTTCTTTTTAAAATTATGCATACATTATCTTCTTAACCTCTTGTCTCAGTTTGAGTTTCTGAGTGAGTCCCTTTCATTCTCATATCTTCTGACTAACCCTATTTCATGGGTCATACCTTCATATTCTATTACTATACTGATGGCTTAACTAGTCTTATCAAAACTCTGTTGGCATTACCGACGAGTACTGCCGTGTCTGCGTGATCATTCTCTTATTTGTCTCACAAATGCTACCTACATAGTGCCGCAAATATGTTTAGCTCATTTATCCACCTCATTCTCATATACTTCTACATTGATCGGTTAGTATCTCTCTTATTTTCTTATCTCGGTTAATGATGATGATGACTGCTCTGCTATCTGCTCTGTTTACAACTTCACCTAATGAGTATCATTTATACCCTGATTCCGCCATGGGCTCCAAATTCTAAATCTGCCTATGAAATGCTTACAAGGTAACATACTAGCTTGTATCTGTTCTCAACATACCTGTCTCTCCCATCTTGGATGAAAGACTTTCAGCTTTATCTAGCCCTAGCCATATTGGAGCTTCCACCTTAGTTGTTTGCTCTTCCTTTCTAAGCTCACCCTAGTACAGGTTCTAGCTCCACCAACTATTTAGTCTGAGCTCTTCACTTGCTCCAAATATCTAATTCTAAAATGTCTCGAATGGTTATACACATTTGCCACTGAAAGAGTGGCGGCATCAATTACATTAAATTACCTATAAGCCTAGAAACAATTTTTTGTAACACACTAGTTAAATTATGACCTTTTGTTATTTTCTATTACTAATGTCATGGCTTTCTTGACAAAAGGTGACAATTGCATTTCCTTTGCTTTTAAGCTTGTCTTTGTGCAGAGGTAAGCCAGGTGTCTTCACATAAACCACCCATAAACTGATCCTGACTTATACAACAATATATATTTATTTAAGAAATCTGTTTAAGGTCAATGTGTCGGTTATGGTGTTGTAGATGATTCTAGGACTCTAGTAAATATTCTAGTAAATATTCCCGATTTCATGCCCTTATGTAGTTATATCAAATCATATCCTTATATAGGCATACGAATAATACCCATATTAAGATATAGCCAATGCAGTCCAAATACGGCAAGGCTACTCCCATAGACTCCTAGAAAGCACAACACGTTCTTAAACAAACCAAGCCTCCAGCAGCCCGGGAATTCCCCCTGCTTCTGTATTGATTTGTCCTAGAACTCCTGGAGTCCTGAAAGAACTGCGAGTTCTTAGTAACGTCTTATGTCCAACCTTACATCAAGCTCTGCACCTTCAAGGTATAAATATACCAGCATCTGCCTTAAGCAACACACAGTGGTTTGGAGCAGATCGGCTATCTACCTGCCCAACGCCCTGCTGATGCGAGTGCCGAAGGAAGCCGACCCTCCCACTGACGCACTGAGAGAGACGCTGTCTTTTCTCCTGCCGAGAAATCCAGCTCCAGTGTTTCCCTGTCACCCTTGCGGGTTGCTGGGAGATCGAGTCCTGAGAAAGAGATACAAGACCTCCTTCATTCTATAACCAAGATACAGAGCTGATTAGACCCTTAGAGAATTCTTGATTCAGATTCTTGGCAAAAACTAGAACTCATCTACTCCTTCCCTGTACTAGGCTTAGGTTAGGTGCACCGAGGTAGGCGTATCTTAGAAACACCAATTGAGTACGTTTAGTCATTATTTTATCATTGTATGCATTTTATCCATTTTAAGTATCTTACGGCTCAGAAATCATATAAATGCTTTTACAGTATTATTTCATAATACTCATTTTACTGTACGCACTTTACTTTATGACAAGTATTGCAATTGTGGCAATTAACTTCTCTTGCATGAGAAAGAAGACTGCTCAATAAATAACCACTTTTATTGAAAACGCCCTTACCTCTATTTTCTCTGCACTCCTGGTGAAACTAAGCATGCACGATTAAATGAGTGAAATAGCTATCTATTGTGTCCACGACTCTGGAGATATACTCCTTGTTCTGGGGGAACAAAGTTGTCATGTTTATGCGGTTGTCAGAAACTAATCCCTTCTTGTCTTCAAAAAAGTTAGCACCTTCTTGTTTACTCGAGAAAGTTTCTAGTGACCTCTGAGCTAGCTGGCATTTCAGAATTAAGTCTCACATATTCAATAGAGACCTAGTCGACCTCAGTCCTACGTCTACACTGTTGTTTATGTTATTCCAATGCGCAGAGCCTATTGGGAATATAGGAACTACACTACAATGGGTGGCTCCCTTCACTCATTGAGAAGGGATGAAAAGGGATTGGCAATATGTACCAATAGCCAAATATCCTCCAAATGGTGAACATTGAAGTTAAAGAGCATTGGAGCATGGCAGTGGCACATACTTTTTATTTGTTTGTCTTCAATACTAACACAATCTTGCAAGTTCATTATGTGTTGATGCGAGGCACAAGCAAAGAATGGCTGGTGAGTCTAATAGGGGTCATTTTACCATAACTCGCTCTAAGGCAGACAGTTTCTTTGCTTAGTATTCTTGATCTATCCAATCTACATTCACAGGTTCTTTACATTGTCACGACAGTGACGAGAGCAGGTGGGTTCTATGAAGGACAAGGTTAAAGGATGCTAATGATGCATGTCTATTCCTGTACTTACCATTGTAAGAATCTTTCCTCTATATTATGAAGTTCAGATGTCTGCTAATGTTTCAAGGGACCAGTCTAAGGCAATAATCCTCAAATTCCTTATCTTCCCATCTCTGGCCCTTCCCCGAGCTTCACCTAACTCAATATTATTTTGTTCATAATCATGTCCAGCAGATTTTAGTATACAGACAGTTGCAGCTCTCTTGACCCCTTTTGAAGATTTCCATAATGTGGCTGGCTGACAAGTGCCACAGCTTTCCCCTACACTTACCTGTTGCCTACGCAACATGCAAAAAGGAGGAATTTACCACTTTTGCCCAGCAGGTAAGTCTTAATTGATTATGAGACTAAGGTAGAGACACATTTCTACATGTCTGTAATAAGTGTAAGTCAGAATGTATGTTATTGAGTGTATCATTCTAATTTGATTCTATGCTTGCTTATATGTATGCGCTAGTCTGCTGGTGTCTTTGTATGTGAGTGCTTAAGTAATTGACTGGCAAGCCTATATTTTTGGGAACACTATTAGAGAGATGTAGGAGTTTTGGCCTAGTACTTTCTGAAGATCACCAGACCAAGTCAACATATGTGTCCTGTTACCAAGCCAAAAACAATGATTGAACCATGAGATGGGCTCAATAGACCTAATCAGGGCTATGAAAATACTATTTGCCGAGGGACTCACAAAAGCTTTGTGTGATACACCTTCTTTACTTCACCTCCGCTTACTTTTTCTTCTTTTTATATATGGACACTGTTAGACCTGACATCCTTGGCATGGTTTACCCTGCCTTTTTCTTCCAAAGCTCATGTTTTTGCTGGCTTCGCTTTGATGTCTATAGGAGCCTGGGTTCTTTACCACTGATAAACAATGCTAACATTCAGCTATGCTTTACTGACAACATTGTCTTATTTGCAGTTGCCATATTTAATTTACTTATGAGTTCCTAGTACAGTGCACTACATGTGCCCAGGGCGTGTACATTAAATGTTTCTAGTGGGCCTGCAGCACTGATTTTACCACCTACATAAGTAGCCTTTTAAACAGGTGTCATGCTTGCCACTGCAAACGTCTGTGTGTGCAGTTATAAACTGCCATGTTAACCTGGAAAGTTAACCCACTTGCCTGACCCAAAGCTTCCTTCCTATTACACATAGGTCACCCCTACAATCGGCCCTGGACAACCCATGGGCAGTGTTTAGTGCATTTCAAAAGTAGGAAATATTTATTGTTTTATTTTTACATGTTCGGTTTCTGTAATACTCTCAAAATTGCGTTTCAATACTGCAAGGCATATCTCGCCCCTAGGATAAGTTAGGATTGCCCTATTACATTTCAAAAGTATAATTTCCAAATGGGAAGAGATGAGAAGCAGAAATTATGGTTTCTCTGGAATCACAATTTAAAAACACTACTTATGATGAAGATGGATTTTAAATTGCAATTCCGAAAAGGTCACTTTTTTACTGTAACCTTTGTATACACGTCTGGGGTGGATGACAGCAGGCTTTCTTCATTACCTCTAAACAGCCACACACAAAGGGAGCATAGGTGTGATTAAAAGGTCATCCACATCCTGCGGGCCTATCCCGGGCAGAATGAAAGCAAGGTGCTGACACTTTAACCTGAAAGCAGTATGCACTGACCCCACACAAATGGCTGCATTAGTGAGTCTGGAGCCAGGGCTAGAAAGGAAGTAACTTGTGCATTTTAAAAGGCATCTATTTGAAGTCTCCCCACTTCTAAGGCCCAGCAGAGTATAAGTGGTGACTCTACCAGCCCAGAACACTTCTAAAACTGAGGACAATATCTGTAAAAAGGACTACTGTGCTGCTGCAGGAGGGAATGCCACTTTGCTAAACTACTTTGATGTCTTTGCCTGCTGCCTGCTGTCCTTTTGCCTAGGAGTGAGGAGGACTGGATCTGCATCCCCACATCCCTGAGCCTAAGTATCTCCAAAGGCTTGTTGGCTTGCATCCAGTTTCAGAAGTATAAAAGATATCAAAGACATCTTTTTAACCAATAAACAGCACCTGAACTGTGCTTGCTGCAAGTCTTGTATGAATCCAAGTGGAACCGACTCAGTCCAGGGCTCTTAAAAGTAAGCATAAAGTGCTGCAACAACAAAAACCCTTGCATCGAGGCAGTTGCACTGATCAGAGCCAACACATCCTCTGTAGTGAGCATTGGAGTGATTCATTACTGATACATTGCTGTGTTGAAGACAGATCAGTGCATTGCACTCGCAACCTCCCCATCGCCTCCGGAACCACCACTTCAGAACCAATGCATCTCTGTGTTTAGTAGATCGACAAATCATCTTTACAGAGTGGAGAACCCCCATTGTATCACACTCAGAACCGCTACACTTCAGACTTGGCATCTCATTCATGAAACTGATGCTTCACCGCAATTGCATGGAGACATGATTTGCAACACTACAACTGCGTGGGCATCACGGACATATCGCTCTGCTGCTCCCCACGTCTTTATCTATGCAAACCAAGGACTAAGGTACTTTAGTTTAATAGGCCCAGTTGAGTCCCTGTATCCGGCCCGTGCTCCATCGCAGTCTGCCTGCACTCTTAACTTTGTCCCGGTCTAACATGACCAAATAACTCTTTAGGCAATAACTGCTTCTGAGCACTATTTGTGCGTTTAATCTTTAAAAATTAATACCTTGACTTCTACAGATTTGCTTCTTTTATGTTTTGATCTTGTTTAATCTATCGACTTAGGGGCCGATTCCGATTGTGCTCGGAAGGCCTATGAATCGGATTTGGCTTTAACGGATCCGTTTTGTAGCCTTTTTTCCTGACCAATCTTCAAACTAGTCCGAACGACCAAGTACGAGGCAACGCTCAAGTACGTTTCGAGTGAATCATCTCCCAACCTGATCCAGTCCTTATGACTTGTATGCAGATGCTTCATACAGCTCTATGGACTCTGTTTCCGAGCAAGCAAGTACTATACATGATTCGGACAGCCTTCACAATTCGGTATGTCCGGATCGAAAAATTTGCCGGAATCATTGTTTTGGGGCCCGTAGCAGGGCTACCGTCACTTGGAGCCCTCCGATTGAGACCTGTGGGGTTACCTATGGGCCCCCTTTTCCCATCCATGCACAGTGTGGTGTACACATTTTTCCCCTTTCACCCCTTTTTGCTATGGGAGCCTGTGCATGCATCCAGTATACATGCTCCTATAGAGTTCAATGGGAATCATAGCAAACTGAGTCTGTAAGCATAAAAATGCATCATACTCGCTCGTTCGCCTTTCAGTTGCACGAATCGCTCATAAAGCCCTACGGATCCAAGTTGCATGGAGGGCACTAATAGCGAGATCTAAATTGGGACCTTAGTCTTTATTTTTCTTAACCAAGAGGATTTTTTGTGAAGTAAACACTGTGTTACTGCTTGATGTGGTGCACAAACACTTTACACATTGCCTTTTAAGTTAAGCCTGACAGCTCTGTGCCAAGCCACCTCAGCTTAAGTACAGGTTAATTCCACAGTGTGTTTCTGACTTACCCTGACTATGAATATGGTTACTCCATGTACAGTGCACATACCTTTACCATGTTCAATTCTCACATCATCTTAGACCATTAATATAACTCTATAATAATATTCTAAAAAAAATAAATTTAAATCATTTTGGGGAATTTTAAATGAAAAAAATTAATTCTGACCTAATGTAGAAGAAAGATTTTTTGAGCTTTAATAGTTAGTAAAGAGGGTGTATAGAATTAACATATTTAATTTAATTTTTACATGACAAATTTCAAATTAAAACTTATTTATTTAAATTTGTAATTGTTTATTTTAATTTATCTTAATGTAAGATGATTTCCGATGGCGTATTAATCTAAGTTCCTTTCACCTTTATTTTGTATGGGAGGGTGTTGCATTATCCTTTGTTGACCATGGGTGGTTCTGAGCTTATTTCATCTCTGAGATCTCTACTGTTTTGGAGCTGTTTTGGGCTGTAGTAATCCATTTTGTTGTTTACTTTTGTGCCTCCCTGCCTGGCTCCCCACCCCGCCATCCCCCGCCTCCCAGCTGCTCCGCCCTCGCCCCTCCCCTCCCACTTTCCGCATATGTCAGATGCTATTGCGCGCAGCGGTCACGCGCAGCGGACGCGCACCTTGCGCGCCGAAGGTGCGCCAAAGGTAAGCCTGTCTACGCCCGTCCGCGCCAGGACCGCGCCCAGCGCCAGACCCCCGCAAATCGTTCGCCTCCCGCATATCGTATGACGCCGCCACCCTCTTAGCCCTTAACCCCAGACGCACACCACAATGCTACGAAGCTGCCCCAGGACGTACCCACGGTCCATTCGCCTGCCACTCCTGCAAGTTCGCCTGCATCAAAACCCACACCAAATACACTTCCTCCAAACACAGCTCCGACTCTAACCACCTGAAGTGCATCCTGCTGAACACCCGCTCGGTCCACAGACACGCCTCTGAACTCTGGGACCTACTCGACACTGCGTCACCGGACATCGCCTTCCTTACAGAAACCTGGATGAACGCATCATCAGCACCCGACATCGCCATAGCCATCCCGGACGCTTACAAGATCATCCGAAAAGACCGCACCAATCAAACAGGAAGCGGCATCGCCATCGTCCATAAGAACACCATCAAAATCACGACTAGCTCCGACGATATCCTTGCAACTGCCGAACACCTCCACTTCCAGATCCACACCGACCCCAGGACCACACTTAGAGGCACCCTCATCTACAGGCCCCCAGGAACTCGTAAACAATTCAGCGATGACATCACTGACTTCATCAGCCCACATGCCCTCGCCTCCGAGAACTACATTCTACTAGGAGACCTCAACTTCCACCTGGAAAACAAAAACGACAGCAACACCACCACCCTTCTGGACAACCTGGCCAATCTCGGACTCAAACAACTGGTTGACTCCCCCACCCATGTAGCCGGACATACGCTCGACCCTATCTTCACCTCCTGCAAACACATTTCCTTCGATCACACCACAGCTCTCCATTGGACGGACCACAGTTGTGTTCACTTCAGCTACAAAACCACCTCGACCCACAACCACCCACAACCTATTCCTCGAAGAAACTGGAACAAAATCACCACCGACCAACTCCTCACATCACTCAACCAAAACCCTCCCACCCTCTCATTGGACCCAAACCAAGCTGCCACCAAACTCAAGCAATGGATCACTCACAGCGCTGACGAATTAGCACCCCTGAAAAACCACCAGATCAAATCAGGTAACAAATAGGCTCCCTGGTTCAATGATGACCTTAAGAAATCCAAGAAGCTATGCCGCACCCTAGAGAAAACATGGAGAAAAAACCCAACCACCGACAACATGACCACCTTCAAGGCAGCCACCCGCAAACACCACCAACTGATTCGATCCACCAAGAAATCAGCATTCAAGGATCGACTCGACAACAACGCCCATAACAGCAAGGAACTTTTCAACATCATCAAAGAATTCACCAACCCCACCGCAGCCTCAAACGACATTACTCCCTCCCAAGACCTCTGCGACTCGTTATCCTCCTTCTTCTACAACAAAATTGCCGACATTCACAACAGCTTCGAGAACATTCCCTACGAACAATCCTCCCCACCCCCCTCAGAACCTTCACCGCCATCCAACAACCTCAGCGCCTGGAACACAATCACCACTGAAGACACCATCCGCCTAATGAACTTAATCCACTCTGGATCGCCAACCGACCCCTGTCCCCACCACATCTTCAACAAAGCAGACTCCATCATCGCACCCCATCTCCGTGATGTCATCAACTGCTCATTCGACTCCGCTACCTTCCCAGAAAGCAGGAAACACGCCGAAGTCAGCGCCCTCTTGAAGAAACCCACAGCAGACCCCTCTGAACTTAAAAACTATCGCCCCATATCCCTCCTCCCATTCCCTGCCAAAGTCATTGAGAAAGCCGTCAACAGCCAGCTCGCCGCCTTCCTTGAATCCAACAACTCCCTCGATCCCTCTCAGTCAGGATTTCGAGCCAAACACAGCACCAAAACCGCCCTCATTGCAGCGACAGACGACATCCGAACACTACTGGACAACGGAGAAACAGTGGCCCTCTTCCTACTCGACCTCTCCGCCGCTTTCGACACAGTCTGTCACAGCACCCTTATACAACGCCTCAGCAACATCGGCATACAAGGAAAAGCCTTGACCTGGATCATCTCGTTCCTCGCTGGGAGAACTCAAAGAGTCCGACTTCCCCCATTCAAATCAGAGGCCACTGAAGTCATCTGCAGCGTACCACAAGGATCTTCACTCAGTCCCACCCTCTTCAACGTTTACATGAACCCACTCGCATCCATCGCGCGCCAACACAACCTTAACATCATCTCCTACGCTGACGACACCCAGTTAATCCTTTCCCTCACCAAAGACCCTAACACCACCAAAACCAATCTTCACGAAGGCATGAAAGAAGTAGCCGAATGGATGAAACACAGCCACCTAAAACTTAACTCAGACAAAACGGAGGTGCTCATCCTAGGATCCTCCCCCTCTGCATGGGACGACTCATGGTGGCCTTCGGCTCTGGGCACAGCACCCACACCCACAGACCACACACGTAACCTTGGCTTCATCCTAGACTCCTCACTCTCGATGTCCAGACAAGTCTACGCAGTCTCATCCTCCTGCTTCAACGTACTTCGTATGCTCAAAAAAATCTTCCGTTGGATCTTCACCCACGCACTGGTCACAAGTCGGCTGGACTACGGAAACACACTATACGCTGGAATCACAGCCAAATTACAGAAAAAACTTCAACGCATCCAAAACGCATCAGCGAGACTCATTTTGGACATCCCTCGCCAAGATCACATTACCGGACACCTGAAAGACCTCCACTGGCTTCCCGTCAACAAGAGAATAACGTTCCGTCTCCTCACCCACGCACACAAGGCCCTTTACAAACTAGGACCCGAATGCCTCAACACTCGACTGTCCTTCTACACACCCACCCACCAACTAAGATCCTCCAATCAAGCCCTCGCCGCAGTCCGGCGTATCCGAAGATCCACCATGGGAGGTAGATCCTTCTCCTACTTGGCGGCCAAGACCTGGAACTCACTCCCCACTCACCTCCGCCTTACACAGAACCACATCTCCTTCAGAAAAGAACTTAAAACCTGGCTATTCGACAAAAAATGAACCCGAAGCGCCTCGAGACCCTCTGGGTGAGTAGTGCGCTATATAAATCCCTGAACTTGAACTTGAACTATAAGTGATTTTTTAAATAGAAATAGTCTTACTTTTTTGTGGGTTCCTAACCACCTGACTCACATTCCTTAGACCCCCATAAATCACGCATAATTCCCCAAACCCATTCACTTTAGTCATAAGTGTTCCCTATTTTCCAGCCCCTACCCTCAAAACCCAACATATTTACTACTTTAACTTAAACCTAGGTATGCAGATACTCCGCAGTTGGACAGAGACCTCCAGAGAGGAAAAAATAGGGTAGGTGTACAGTCTACAAGTATGTTTGTAAATAGCATTTTATAGATTGTTAGTAGTACTATAGTAATATTACTAAATGCAGTTTCTAAATTGACCTGTAATTGCTGAACATGGGCTTGCATCAAACTTTTGTAACTCTAGATCTTGTTGTACGTTTTGATTCTTACTTCATGAGTCAGAAATATGCTCTTTTATGATAGTCACATTATTTCCTTATTTAGTTAAATATTTGTTTCTTCGATTATCTCAGGCCTAGATTTTTTTGAGTCGATTACATTGCTATATTACCCCTTATCCACATGTTCTGCTAATAATTATCGCCAAGGTCGCATTTTTAACACGGACCATGAGTTTTAGTATATTAAATTCAGACAGAGAACACAGTCAACATATTAAAAAATGCATATGACAAAACTATGTAATTAAGGAAACAAGATTTTTTTTTAAAGTTGCTAAATGATTAGTAGGGACATAAATACTTGATAAAATATGTAGTTAATAAAAAAAAAATTTCAAAGAGGATAGAAATTAATAAAGATAACATTTTTCAATGTTGTCACTAATTTTCAAACAGCATGTAACCTTCTTTTATGTCATGGCTCTTGAACACAATAAATTTAGTTGCTGAAGGTATTTCCCTTCAGTACATTGGTGTTAATGAATCCATGTTTTAAACACACAAAATGGAAAATTCATAGAAATAGTCATTATTTGATACGAGCCTTTATCTCATCTTCAGTAAGTAAATTCACAATGGCTCTGTCTTCGATGGTTTTTTTAAGCCTACAAATTAATAACTTCATATTAATTGATTGACAATTGTATCTTTTTTTTAGAAAAACATAACAATTGAATGTAATTAATGTCTATGTACGAGTCTTTTTAAGGAATACTTATTCAGAATAATATAAAACAGTAAAGCCTATCCCTGAAAACCTTTTTTTTAATATTTTCATTTATGACCATAATTTAACAATTAAAACCCATTACAAAGAATGCATTTAGGAGATTCAGACTTTTTGAATTTCTTCTTGTGCATTTCTTACCAACAATTTCACTAATTGTGTGACAAAATATCAATATAATAGTTTCTGCTTGTGAATTACATAGTGCTCTGTTGCTGATAAAAGCAAAATAAATCATCTCATAAAGACTAGTTTATTGTGAAGTCTTGACTAACGTTTCTCAAAGCTAAGAAGATTTTTAAGAATACACAATATAAATTATGTCACTTATAGATTCATATGAGTAATTCTAGAATGCTGCTGAATTTCAAATAATTTATATGTGCAACCATTTAAGTTTGTTGAAATGTAGCAAGTTATGTTATGTTATGTTATGTTAAAAAGTTTATACCGCGCACGTACACCGAAACGGTTTCTTGGCGCTCATAACAGACATAACGAACCAGGGCAAGGATGTTATTCTGAGGCAGCCTTGAAGAGGAAAGTTTTTAAAGTTTTCCTAAACGGCTCATAGGAGGGGCAGTGACGGAAAGAAGAAGGGAGGGAATTCCAAAAGGAAGGGCCTGTGAAAGAAAAACGCATTCCGCCGTGTTTTTTGCGTCGGATAGACGGGATGCAGAGAAGGTTATCAGCAGAAGATCTTAGATTACGGGTGGGAAGGTATCTCTTTAGCTTGGAGGAGATGAATCCGGGGGCGCGGTTATGGAGAGCTTTGAATATGGTGCAGCCGAGTTTGAAGGAGCACCGTTTAGCCACTGGGAGCCAATGAAGGCTCCTCAGAAGGGGTGAGACATGCTGGTGTTTGGGTTGGTGGAACACCAAGCGGGCGGCCTGATTCTGAATTAGCTGGAGTTTTTGAAGCTGATAGGCAGGAATCCCCACATACAAGATGTTTGCAAAGTCAACTCTGGAGATGACCAAAGCCAGTATGACTAATATGAGTGCCTCTCTGGTAAGAAATCGACAGATCTTGCGAATCCTACGCAGTTGAAAAAAGCAGGATGAGATGACGGCCGAGATCTGGGATTTCATAGATAAGTCCTCAGAGATGACCACTCTTAGGCTTTTCACAGAGCTGACCGGGCGAGGGGGGATGCCCAGAGAAGGAGGCCAGTAGTTGTCATCCCAAGGATTGGTAGGACCACCCACCAGAACAAGTTCCGTCTTAGACGGATTCAGCTTGAGCTGACTGTGAGCCATCCAGTCAGAGATGAGCAACATCGTTGTTTGAAAGTTAGAACGAGAGGAAGGTGAGATGTCCAAAGGGAAGACCAACTGCAGGTCATCTGCATAATTATAAATAGTGGCAGGGGAATGACGAAGGGAGGCCATAAGTGGTTGCATATACAAATTAAAAAGAAGCGGGGAAAGAGCTGAGCCCTGGGGGACATCACAGGTGAGGGGAGAAAAAGGGGCAGAAAAGGTGGAAAGATGGACTGCCTGGGAGCGGCCTTGCAGGAAGGATCGAACCCAGTCAAGGGCGATGCCCTGGATGCCGGCATTTCTGACACGGTCGATCAGAATAGTATGATCGACCGTGTCAAAAGCCGCAGAGAGATCCAACAGTATAAGGGCTTGGGAAATGTTATTATCGACACCAGCTCTAAGAGTGTCCATAACTGCCGCGAT
The DNA here is from genome assembly GCF_964263255.1 of Lissotriton vulgaris. Lineage (NCBI taxonomy): Eukaryota > Metazoa > Chordata > Amphibia > Caudata > Salamandridae > Lissotriton > Lissotriton vulgaris. The sequence goes on from NC_141695.1 coordinate 837,066,373, forward strand.
CACCATCTCTGTGGAGTGGAGGGGGCGAAAACCAGCCTGTTGGGGATCCAAGAAAAGAGAAGTCTCCACAAACGTGCTCAAACACCTAGTAACATAAGTTTCTAGGATCTTTCCCAGAAAGGGAAGAAGGGAGATGGGTCTGTAATTGCTCAACACAAGTGGGTCTGCGTTGGGCTTTTTCAGAATAGGTAATACCACAGCCTGCTTGAAAGCTTCTGGAACAACTCCTGATGTTAGAGAGGAGTTGAGGAGGGCCAAGGCAGGATCAGGACAGGCCATGAAAATTTCTTTAAGAATATGTGGGGGGCAGCAGTCCTTGGGTGAACCGGAGCAGACTTTATGAAGAAGACTGTGGAAGTCGGTGATGGAAATAGGAGGGAAAGTGTGAAATTTCTGAGGGTTCTCAGAGGGGAGGGGAAATGATTTGGAAGGGGAAGGTGGAAAGATATTGTTTTTAATAGTGGAAATTTTATCTTGGAAGAAGGTATTTAGCTCATCACATAGTACCTGGGTGGGCACCGGCGGAAGAGTGATGCGATCGGGAAGGGAGAGCTCATTGACGATCGCAAAGATGTCTTTGGCTTTTGAAGCCGACTCCAAAATTTTACAGGAAAAGTAAGAAGTCTTTGCCTCAAGTATCGAGGATTTATATTTGTGAAGTAGAGTGATAAACTCTGCCTTGAGTAATGGGTCGTACTTGAGGCGCCAGCGACGTTCAGCTTGACGAAGAGCTAATTTGTCAAGTTTAAGCTGGTCATTAAACCAACGCTGGGCGTCGTGGGGGCGCTGGACTTTTATAGTCTTTAAGGGAGCTACAGTGTCGGCTGCTGCCTTCAGCCAATGCTCAAGAATGGAGGCTTGAAGAGAGACAGAATCAGAAACTGAAGGGGCTGAAGCTGCCAAAAGGGAGTGAAGTTTTGGCAAGTTGGCATTTTTCCAATTGCGAGCCCTGATGTTAGCCGGGCGCGGAGGGCGGGGGAAGCTAGGAAGGTCAACAGAAAAAGAAATAAGGTAGTGGTCTGACCAGGTGCAAGGGGTGATCAGAGGAGGGTCGATGTCAAGGTTAGCCATCCAGACCTGATCGAGAATGTGGCCCTTGCAGTGGGTGGGAGTGGAAATCAATTGCTGGCAGTTCAAGCTGGTAAGGGTTTCTGAGAACAGCTCAGACAATCGGCTTTCTTTAGGGTCATTAGGCCAGTAATTAAAATCGCCCAGGATGAGAATCCTGGAGTGATTGATAAGAAGCTGGGAGACCAGCTCCCCAACTGATTGAGCGAAAGAAGGCATGTAAGAGGGGGGTCTGTACATAAGCACGCAGATGAGGGAGGTAGTGACTGAGCGGAGCTGTATAACGAGGGTTTGAGTATTGGGGATGGGAGTGCAGTCTAAGATGGAAAAGACGTGTTCTTTACGAATGATGGCAGCAACTCCACCACCAGTTTGCCCCCTAGGGCGGTTAACATGTAAAATATAGTAGCCGTTAGGGATAGCGGCTAGGATATCGGGTACAGAGTCCTCTGTTAGCCAGGTCTCGGACAGAAAAAGAATATCTATGTTGGTGTCATCTAAAAGGCGGTAAATCTCTAATTGGTTTTTCACCAAGGAGCGTGTGTTTAGATAGAGGATAGGGAGGGCACAGGAGGCAGGGGTGGGGGGGGGGGGAAGATTAGAGGGTACGGGTGAGAAGGCAGGACCGGGCAGGAGAGGAGAGATTGGGCACGGGGGGAGTAAAATGCCACACTCCTGGGCCCTCCTAATAGCCTCAGGCGGCAGAGGAACAGCATGTTGAAGGGAGCGAAGAACCGCGGAAGAGTAAAGGAAAGTTTGGGCAGAGTGTATGGCCGCAGGTCGCGGCCGGCCGCGGACGGGCGCAGACTGGCAGGACTTTGGCTTGACTTCGGCGCGAAGTCGGCGCTCCCGCTGCGCTCCCGCTGCGCTCGTCCGCTGCGCTTCCGCCATACCGTCATTTATATGATAGGGGCGTGAAACCACTAGACCGCTAACCTGCGCTGGGTGCGTCAGGGCGGAAGTGGAGAAGAGAAAGGCGGGCAATGGCGCTCTAGAGTACGACCCTCCGCACAAACGGCACTCAGCCGGGGCGGAACGGGGTCTGGAGCGAGGGAAACAGGTGAGATTACCCACAGAGAGCAACAACAAAAGCCAGTTGCAGTTATAACAGTAACAGTAATTATTAAAACATGTACAGCGGTAAATGCGGAGGAGCCGCGATAAAAAGCTATTAGTCAGCTAGTCAAATCACGAAGAGTAAATAACACATTGGCAGCCTGGATCGCCGCGTCTGTCAACTGTGACCCGCGTTGACTTCCCAGATATACTCTATGGTCAATAACCACTAGACCGCTAACCTGCGCTGGGTGCGTCAGGGCGGAAGTGGAGAAGAAAAAGGCGGGCAATGGCGCTCTAGAGTACGACCCTCCGCACAAACGGCACTCAGCCGGGGCGGAACGGTGTACCTCCTAACAGGTTTTATCCTCGACTTCTGGCATTTTTTTACTTTTAGCAGAACATCCTACATCTAAACCTCAAGTAATAATCATAATGTTTCTTCTTTAACCTCACCTGGTGACTTTCCATTGGACTTCAAATGATGGGAATTTCAAATATCACTACATGCTTTTCCAAAGTTTCAACTGCTAATAATTTCAATCAATGTGGTGTTCAATTATATAGCAAGATATATCTACACCTAATCATTTATTATGGATTCCGCCATGCAAAAATGGTAATAGGATTAGTAAAGGTATCACTTGAATCATTCATAAAATATAAATGTGGAGATATGTAGTACAAACTGCCTTATCTATCATCCAAGTTTATTGTGGCTTATAGTTTTGCACCTTCAAATTCAATAAGCAGGTCAAATAAATACAGATATTCAATATTAAACTGCATATTTACCTGTCCAATGCGACTGAAATTTCTTTGTGGCATCCGCAATAAAATGGAGTGTCCACAAACTGTTCTGTTATTGGCACACCTGCACAGTCTCAATGTAACCACTGTTTGCACTTTTCGCACTCTATCCATTCTAGTTTTTGTTCTTTGGGATATAGTGAACTGCTCATGCAAATGCATTTACTACAGTGAAAATTAAAATTCTAAAATACTATGTGCATCTTTTACATCACTTTTCCAGGCATAAAGTACTTATTAACATTGTTTCCAATTCTCAAAACTCAGAACAACATAAACACAATGTCAATAGAAAAATTGAAGCGTGCTCTCATTTCTTTCCAGCTTAGGACAAAAGCTACATATTTATAACATAAAACAAGATCACTATAGATTCAGTTGCATAACTTTCCCTGTAAAAAAAACAGTATTATTTTAGTTGCATGTTTTGATTTTTGAAGACATCCGAGTACTACTCACTGTCACAAACTAACATTTATATATTATAAAGCTATATTATTAACAGACATTAATTACTTTTTTTTTTAAATCAGCACTCTCTTGGTATAGGCAGACCATCTTTTTTGCTGCAATGCATTCTGTGCCATCGATTCCTCGAACTAGGCTCTTTCCTGTCTCTCTGTTTTGGACAACACTTTGGTCTGCTCCTGCAGTATCTTCTTTTTGCATTAACTCTTGAATGTTCAGACCACTCTCTTTGGAAAGTGGGGCTACCTTCTTCTTAATGCCCTATACACAAAGCGTACACAAAGCGGAAGGCACCGCGCGGTGCCTGCCACATTGTGTATGCAAATGCAGGGGGGTACCACAGGTACCCCCATGTGCACCCCCCACCACCCCCTTCACCATGGGGCCCGCAGGGGGCCCCCGAAGTGAAGACCACATGCCTTTCAGTGGCGGCATTGCCGCCACGGAAAGGCATCTGTTTAAGCCCATCATAATATGGCTGACACCGCAACCATATTAAACGTTTTCCACCCCGGTCGCAAGGCGACCGGGCGGAAAAGCGGTGAACGGTCTCTCCGTCCGCCGCAGTCCCCCCGCCATCTTAATATGGCGGGGGGAATTTAGGTGCGGGGGCAATCCGCCCGCCATCCGAAAGGGCCCCCATGTCTTTAAACATTCATTGCATTTGAATACTATCATATTTGGATGAACAAATGCATGTTTTGAAAAGAAAATTAAAGTCATAGCGTTTTCCAATTGTATGGTAACAGAAGGACAATTAATGCAGAGGTAAATAGGATGACAATTTATTGTCATGACAAGCTGATGCATGGTGCCAGTTTCTTCTAATTAAGGAGTGACAGTCCAATAGCATATATGCTTATAACTCTTGAGGACAGTTGATGATCTCATATCCACCATTCAACTGACGCCTAGTATGTCCTTTGCATGTATTTTCCACAAACTGATAGTTCATATTTTCACCTGCCACATAAAATAATATGTGTACACACATCATAATTGGATGTATGATGTTAACCCATTTCATTATGAAAAATGTATTATTTCACTAGGAAACAATTTGAAGATTTTATTATCTGATTTATTAAGAAATTTTCATGCCTGCGTTCGAAGAATCAGCATGAGTTTTGATGCATGGTATCTTCTTAGGTGCTGCATATTAGTCGCGGATAATTCTTCGGATGACATTAAGATACCATGACTGACTACATCAGCTGCCAATTAATTGAAGAAAAAAAAATGTTGTTGGTTATCCATGGAAATCAATAATAGACAATGAATAAAGATATCTATTGAAACTTCCAGTGCAGACAAATGCACCACAACTCTCACTGTCTGTCTGTTTCCACTGTATTGGGTATTACATTTTCCACTGTTGAAGATCCCATATGTGCTTGAAAACATTACTGAGTTATAAATACAAAATTACACTTTGATGAATATGACAAGGGTTATTACTAGACGCACAGCTTGTTTTGATGGGGTTTCTTTTTTGTAAGGTGCTCCAGAGAATCGCCTTCTGGCTAGAGGCGTGGTAAATACGTGGGGGTAGCACTCTCAGACTTGAGAAATGTCCTCAGGGCTCCTCAAATGTCCTTATAGAAAGGTTTCTAACAGTTCATGTAGAATAAATAAACAAGTTCAACTGTTGATGATATTCGAATTTTTAATCTTGTTTTCTTAATGCATCTCGTTGTATTCACAAGTATACATTCGGTATTAGCGTTTCAGTTCATAAATGCACTCAAATTATCCCAATGCATTTCGGCATGTAGATCATGCCTTCTTCTGGGGACAAGTTCTGTCAACAAAGAAAAGAATGTATGTAGGCATTCCCAAGGTATTGGATGAGTTCAAAAAATGGTTAAAGTATAAAACCATGCAATTTAGCGGTGGTTAAAGGGTGTGACCTCGTATTTCATTGAAAAGACGGCTTGTGTTGCGCGTCCGAAGGTGCTATTGTGGAGTGACAAACCCGTGGTTAACTAACATGCGGGAAAACGAAGTATCAGACGTTCGGGTGAAATGGTAAATAGATGTTTACACAGATGGTGATTGTTTGGACAGGAGAGCGGTGCGCGGCGAAACTTGTGGTAAAATATCAATGCAGTTATGAAAACCGCCATCCATGCGAGGTTCTCCGGTGAAAATACATGCTGTTTACGAAACGTGAAAAGAAACGTGAAGAGAAAAAGGTTACTGAGATTGGTGCGCAGCTTACCGTAACGCGCAAGGAAGTTGTTCACCCAAGGTGCTATAGTTTTCGACCGGGTTAGAGCGTGACTGGATCCCGGATATGTTTAAAAAGCAACTGGTTACGGAGTAGCGTGAATTACGTTGTTAAAGGTGCAGGGTGTCAATAAAGTGACATGGAAAAAAGACTTCCCGAACATGGTCGGTTTTAGAAGACAGAAGAAACGTTCAATGGAAAAATGTATGAGAAAATGTAAGAAAATATGTATACATGAAAAAGTAAACATGGAAAAGTAAACATGGTATAGTACATCCTAATGAGTCTGTGGGTGTATACCAAATCGGAAGCATTGGTAAAGGTAGCCACTGTTTGTGGTACTAGACTAACACAATGTCAGAGGAATCTGAAAGACAAGGCTACTGTTAACACCATGAGGGGTAACCTAAAAAAACTAATCACATGGTAGATTTGCATTGAATTAATCTAATATAATAAAAATATATGATGAAAAATATGAAATAGGTCTCATCAAATACTGACATAATAAGGTATACTCTTGATGTGACTGAGCTAGTCACTAACGCATAATGAGAGCAGTTGGCTGAAAAAACACAGAGTGCCACAGGGCGCAATGGGCTTTTTGCACTCGCTTTGTTGTGAAATTCTTCATGTGTCATGGAAACTATTGTAGCAGAACTCGAGGCAGATTAAAAAAAAGTCCCTTTGGTGAAATGTTACACCAGTTAACTCCTCCTGTACATGATATTTGATGTTAAAATTTAAAAGAGACATACCCCTCTTCCTATGGGCATAGGGAAACACAATTTTGCCACCATGATTACTGGACCAAAGTACATCCCATCAGAAATTAAGGAGAAACATTTTCCCATACAAATACGCACACATTATTAAAATTATTCACCCATACATACAAAACACTTCACAGACTAGTACCCACTTACCCCAACATCCGTATCACATTTCACACCTCCACTACACAACTCAGCAGAGCCAACCTCCTGATCACCACTGGTACCCACATCTGAAGAACCAGAGCCACTTCCATCATCTTCTTGGTCTGGCTCCTAATCTACTTCACATGAGGCCTGCCAACTCCGTATTTTAATTTAGAAAGAAACAAAAAATGAAGCTCTTCACATAGGCACCAGCCGGAGCCCACTTGCTCATATGCCCCAGGATACCCTCCTGGGCGAGATGTTGGTTTAAAAGTACACTTAACATGACATAAAATAACAGTGCATAGCATATGTGATCAGACATTTGCCATTATCTTCGAATTCTTTATTTCAAACTGCTCATAAGTAAAAAATGTGTGAGATACTGTATCGCCAATATGCTTGCAAGTTTGTTATCAACATAATGCCACTTTCAGAAATTATAAAAGATATACAAGATCTTCTATGCACAGGAATGATGAGCTTTTATGGATTAATTCCTAAAAAATGAACGACAATGACAAGCAGGAATCTAAGAAGAACATGGAAATGTGATTTACATATCTGAACTATTATGAATAGAGACTTACAGATCGTTAGTGAGGCCCAACAGGTAAACAATTACATGAAGTTAATCAATCAATCGATAAGGATGTATCAAGCCGAGCAAATCACCCGTTAAGGTCTCTCAACTCTGGAGTTGCTAGCTGCTTTGCGTATAAAGCACTCAGAAAGACAAAGACAATAGAAGGAGAAAAAAGTGAAAAATGAGGGAACAGCAGGAGAAAGCACTCAGAAAAATGGTTAAGATGAAGGTAAAAGCAATTAAAAAAAGGCAAACGTTGGGGTTAAGGAAGAAAAAAGCAGTACAAATTATAGAAAAGCAAGAAAAAGCACTCAGAAAAATGAGGCAGAAGCAGAGTGGTGCAGCAGCATGGGTGTGCTGGCCCCAATCTACATTAAGAGTATAAATGTTATACAATTTTCTTTTCCGGTTGTACATTCATGAGAGTGATGGGCAAAAGTAGTTAATCCTTATCTCTATTGGCACATATAAGCTAAATGATTGATGGCAACTAAATTAAATGTTAGTGATTCACATTAAGTCCAAAATGTCCACCGATTGCATTTATTTACCTGCTTCCTAGAATACTGTGATTACTGTAGTGCATGTGCATGCAATTCAAAATTTTCAAAAATATTCATCATTAAAACACATTAATTAATTTAGGAAATGACAAAACACACTGAACCACTATAAATCAATAAATTCTTTATAAATAAGTTCTTCATAATGAAGTGTGAGCATTATTAAAAAACAAAAAAACAAAAGAGGACTTTGTTATTTGGTTAAAATCCGCAAAGTAGACTTTTATATTTGCTTACCTTTAAACTTGAGATGTTTTGCTTCACTGTTCCTAAATTTTCTAAATTTCTCCACCAAGAAACGAACTGGAAAGTTTCTATAATGTGATACTAAATATTGATATATATATCATTGTGTGGCAAGAATTGATATTTTCTTTCGCTTTATGGCACTGCTCAAAGAAATCGCATGCTTTAAATAGACATTCAAATATGAACATCTGATGGGAGCACAAAAACACACACAACTGTAAAATTTACAATAGATTACCTTATCTCATGTCATTAATTGAGCTTTCCAAAAATATCTTATGAGATATGCTGTTTACTGTTCATTTAATACATCATTCCATCTCAATAAATAATTGCAGTACTGGACTAAGTCAACATAGAGTATGGGTCCTGATTTCTGCACATATTTTTAAATATACTGTAGTAATGGAGTAATATTTAATTCCTAACATTTATTGTATTTGACTCAAATACATGACATTTAAAGGCACTGAACAAATGTCAACAAATTAAATATCAAGGGATAAAGAAATAGAAGTCTAGCAAAGTTTATTTATTATACAGACAGTAATGCTATTTAATTAGCAATGTCATATTTTAAGATGTAACATCGCATATAAAGTGTTTTTAAAGTGTCAAACATCTGTGTCTCCAACCTTTACTTTAGTAGGAGCTACTTATGTTCAATGAAAATCTTCCTGAGCTACTAATATTATTAGTGCTGTAATAGTGACCACAGCAGACAAGATTTACATTTGTGGCAATGCCATTCAAAACTGCTAGCAGTGAGTACCGCAATGCATCAGCAAAGTTTTTAGCAGTATTGATAAAAAACATATTTTTCAATTTTTTCCAGGCCTCTGCATGGGTAATACATAACAGCAATAATGTAATACCCCTGGAACCAAACTAATAAGACTCCCTACGAATGCATGAGTTATTACTCAAATAATACCTTTTAATATGACATAGCATGTAGATTTAAAAAAGAAATGTGCCAGATAAAGGGTATAGTGCAGCAAAAATAATTGGTTGTATTGCAAATTATACTGGAAATTTGAATGAAATTCACAAAAATTGTCTCAAAACATTAGCTTTGCATCACAAATACACAGTTTTCAAAACTGGTATATATTTATTGAAACAACCAAGCAAAAGCTTAAAATTTAGTAGGCTGGGTTCCATACTGGAAAGCTAATTTACAAGTACGAGCTACTTGTTGGAGAAGATTGTCATAGCTTTTTCACTATATATATATATATATATATATATATATATATATATATATATATATATATATATATATATATATATATATATATATATATATATATATATATATAGAGTTTGCTCTTCTGTTTTCAGTTTTACACTTGGGACTCTTGAGGATGGAAATACAAACATTATTATAGACAGTATATCATATTACAGTATGACACAAAACTTTACTCCGCTATGCTACTTTTCTTTGGTTAGTTTGAAGACTAGATTCAACATTTTAAAGTCTATTTAAGAGGTGCTCTTATCTGCTTTTAGTATTTGTGTGATAACTAAAAAACTATGTTAAGATCATGACCATAGTAAGATTAAAATCTGTTCTTTCATAAAAGTAAAAAAGGCTGTCTAATGTCTAAACCAATATAGTCTTCTAAGTTTGGGAATATTACTTGTAAACAATTGTCGAATGCCATAATCACATAAATGGTGCGATTAAATTAGAAAATGTTACCAATTGCTATAAAAATTGTTAAATGAGACATAGCAACACTGAAATCAGACTTTCGGGATCAGGCAAGTAAACCACAAATAGGTTGCCCTTTGACACTCTACTGGCTTATTATCTTCGAAAAGTCCTGGATAAAATGCATGAATTAATCTCAGCCAATGGTGATTACTCTGTACAACATTCACCTTTGTTGAGCAAGCCATATGCAAACCAGTCTTGACCCTGCTTGAATGTAAACAATCTAGACCAAAATGACCAATTAGGCATACCCTGAACGGGAGCACAAGAACCTAGGGCTTGTTTTGCTCTTGTTGGGGCTTAAAAGCCAGATATAGTTTAGGTCCAGTGACCCAGTGTGCGTGGAGGACCAATAATGATGCACTGTGATGAGGCTCGAGTAGTTACCGGTGGCTGAGAATATTTCAAACATTACATCCATCTCTCTTTTGTATTACATCTGTTTTGTCAGTTTTTTGCTCGCCCACACTATACATGTCTCTCTTTATATGTCTGTCTCATTTATCTACAGGTAGAAGTTGGGACGAAAGGCAGAACAGGTCTTGAAGTATTATTAAAGCAGATTTTTAAAGCAGCAAAAGGACCATTGCTTTTGTTCCATCTGTTGATTTTTTAAAAGCTTACAGTGACAAGCAGACAGAATATTTTTTGCACTTATTCGAAAGAAAAAAGCTAGTTTTTTGGCACGTTTTTTCAGTTTCCAAGCTACTGCAATATTGTTTTTAAAAATAGACTTGTATTGAACTGCTGATAATATCTGTTTAAAAACAGATATCCATCAGCTTTTTGATGTGTTTAATTTTGCATTAAAGTTTAATTTCTATTCTTCATCTTTGCAAACATGCTCACTCATATAAAAGAACTATGCAACAATGTTTTAAGTGGTTTTTGGGAAAGGTGATGGTGGGAGAATGTCTTTTATGTGAAAATGTACCCCCTTGTATACCGGATAAATATTTTGCAAGTTACCTTGGAATTCCTTCGGCATTGTTCCTCTATATGGTTATGGGACATCTTGGTGACTTGCAATAGTCTTCTAATGTACGGCAGGGTTAATGTTATCCCTTATATGTTCATTTGTTATTTTTAACGTTGGCCATAACTATAGTGAAAAAAAATAGATGGAATGCACTTGCATCTCTTTGCTCTGAAACTATTTGATAAATCTGTGCATTAAGAATCTAGAAAGTAAAGATATTTCCATTAACATAATAGCATTTAATCTAATAATGTTTCAGTTTATTCATAATTAGCACAGTGCTTTGTACAATAGTTTAAAAATGTTCTTACATCATCAGTGAGCCCGTTTTCTGATCCATCTTGAGTCTTCTGGCTCCGGTTCATTTGAATGTTAATTGGACAAAAGGTCCTCAAGCCCTTTACATTTATTGGGTTGTTTCCTACTAGGGCTAATGTTTCTTCTTCATCACCATTATCATTTAAAATTGTCTTCAGAAATTCCTTTTGCAGAATAAAATGTTATAGTTAAGTATTATATTTTAGGTAGCTTTTCTAACTGGTATTGATAATGATAGTTATACTATCACATTTTTATTTAATTGGGTATTTAAAACAAGCATTATTCTAATAAATATATGTTCAAATATACAGAAACATAATCATATAAATGTTAATATACATGCAAACATACATATATGAGGGTGTGTAGACGTACCAATATGGAAATATCTACCTATTGATATCATGTATTGAAAGCCACAATTGGCGTTCAAAACACGTTATGGACACATAACAGCAAAATAAATGCACTTAACAACTTGGAGTCTGTGCCAGAATATTTTTGGATGATAAATACGTGAAAACAATATATATATATATATATATATATATATATATATATATATATATATATATATATATATATATATATATATGTGTCAAGACCTCAATACGTTGTCTCTTACCTTTAGTGGTGGACCAAGTGGACAAGAATTCTTGTTGACAACGTAGAGAATTTCGCAGAGACGCAAGGGACCAACTTCCCAAAAATCTAACTAAAACTTGCTGACTAGAATTCACAGCTAAGTAATAACTAGAACTTTGGGAGGAGGGCCGGTACTGGACGTTGACTGGAGAGTTGAAAGTCTTGCTGTCGACCTGCGAATCAACAAGGGTATGGTGTTTACTAAATAACTCTAGCCTTCTGAATTCCTACTTAAACTACTCTACCCTCTTCCCTATAAAGTGAGCAAAAAATCTAACTGACTCCTACCTGCGATCAGTTTGGCTCTATCCACCGTCCAGTATTTCTTGTCTTGTCGGGAATGGAGTCTTTAAGTTGTCTTGTTTGATGAGTTGGAGTAACGGCGATTGAAAGTCTGAAAATAAATACACTTTTATTAAAAATGTTCTTTTTCTACAAGTTCTCTTTTCTCTTGATCCCTTTACCCTGCTACCTAAACTTACTTGGAAATTATCTTCATAAAAATTATAGGGTGGTTCTGATTTCCTTCTTTATCTTTACCTAAGAAAAGAATAGACTAAATACAAAAACAACAGTGCTAACCTAACTCACAATTACTCCTTTTGAATTAGATTGTGTCAAATATCTTTCTCAAAAAGGTTCTATCTTTACATTAATTAAATGGTTCCTAAAAGACGCCAAAAATTGAAAACATAAGCCAAGTACTAATTCCTCTCAAAGTTCTACTAAACAGTTGTCAATGTCTCTTTCTTGCGAGGGGCGCCTTGTTTTCTTCTTTCAAAATATTTCACTTAGCTTTAAAATGTCTCCTTCCTTATTGCAGATTGAAGGTTTCGTGCAAGCGATGGTTTCCTCTCCGGTGAAGAGCGAAAGCTGGAGGGCTGAAATCCGATGACTGGAACTCGCGTTGTTGCTCTCTTGGAAGTCAGAGGCAAAGCGAGTTCCAGAAGCCTGGGTGCGGTTTAAATACCGACCGCACCCAGGAGAAACGTGCGCACGCACGTTTAAACGCTCTTGGTTTTCAGACGGCTTTCAGCCGGCAGAAACGGCAAAGGCAACAGAAGCTCAGCTGAATAGCAATGTGAAAGAAACTTTGAAACGCCACTATTAGGTCCATAAAAATGCCTAAATAAAACGAAATATCTCAGCTAAACTCAATACCTTACTTAGAAGCGTCAAAACGGTACATTTTACATTAAAAGCATGATAAAACACAAGTCACTTACACAAATACTCTCAAGAGGTGCTGGTGCACGGGATAGGGGTGGGTTTTTAAGAAGGGATAAAAACAGCTATGTACTATGAATGTACATGACTGTTAACAGAGTAAATAATGTTTATGGACCTGTGTGATATTAGATGGCAAGTGCTTTAAAACAGTACAGGATCTCTAGACATAGGCAGGAGGATCATGACAATATATATATATATATACACACATATCTGTGTATATATACATCTTTGTGTGCATATAAACAGTACAACAGTATAATACTCCATTCAGCCCAGTACCATTGCCTATTAAAGGAAGTTACAGTTGCACAGCCCAAGCACTAGACAGATTCAGGGAGCGAGGATATAGAGAAAACATACTTAAGAAAACAGTTAATAAAATGCAAACAAGAGCGAGGGAAACCCTATTTAAAATCAGTAGAGGCAAATGAGGCCCCGATAGGAGGTTCGGCTGAATCTCTTATTAGATTTATTACCGCATATAGTGGCCAGGATAGAAAAAAACGGTCTATTCGAAGTAAGAGTTGGCCCATACTCAAAACTGATGCTGTATTATCCCATCATTTGCCAGCACGGCCAGATATTACGTTTCGGAGGGGACCCTCCCTACGTACGCACATCTCTAAACCTTGCCCCCAACTCTCTATGAAAAAAGCTTGGTTCCCACCCCGTTTGGGGTTTTACAAATGCAGCAGCTGCAGAGCCTGCAAATTTGGAATCAACACACAACAGTATAATACTCCATTCAGCCAAGTACCATTGCCTATTAAAGGAAGTTACGGTTGCAAAACAGAGTATGCTGTTTACGTCTTGGCATGCACTTGCGGTCTGAGGTATGTGGGAAGCACCAGGCTACCAGTGCATGCCAGGATATTGCAGCATATTCGAGCAATCGTTAACAACGATAGCTCCTATCCGGTAGCTAGACACTTCAAGAGTGTGCACAACAACAACCTCCAGTGTCTTAGCTATTATGTTCTTACCTCAGTACCCAAACCCAGAAGGGGAGGAGACCGTTATAGGATGCTAAGGAAATTAGAATCCAAGATGATCTTAGAATTGGATTCTAAGGTACCAAATGGACTGAACACTACGGAAGATCTGTATCATTTTCTGTAAATAATAACAACCAGCAGGCTCCGTAGTCCGATATGAGCACCAGAACTGTGGTAACAACAGCTAGATTGTGAGTTGTTCTCCAACCCAGTAATATCTAATGATTTATTATTATGATTATGTCTCAGTCCGACACCCAGAACAGACTTGTTTACTTTCTCTCTTTTTTCTTTTAACTGTTTATAACAGGGATTAATCATGGTTCCCCCTGTGAAAATTCAGTCACTTTAGTAAATATTATTTTGTGTAGGTCACGTTAATCACCAGAATAGGGGTTGCCATCTATTTCAGATGTCCCCGATTGCTCGGGTAGTTGGCTCAAGGAAAATAAAGGATTCGAAATTGCATCTTAATATTTTGCATTATATTGCACATTTTGCGCTATATTGCACATTTGAGTGTCAAGTTTACAACATCACTACTGCACTTTAAAAAATATATTTAAATGATGAAATTGTATAATACATTTTTATCCAACAAAAAAGTTTTTAAGTATGTACAGTTTTACTTTTAAACTATGACTTAATGTGTATGGAGATTGATATATGCATATTTTATTGAAATTTGTTTTATGTCTATTTATATTGAGAATAGGATAGAATAATTTTGATATTGCAACATATTTATTGGCACTCTTTTGCACATGTTAAAAGCGCAAGCACAACGCACTTTATTGCAGTTTCTGTGAATCGATATGTAAAACTCAAGCATTTATGCAGATATCAAATTATTCCAACTTCGACCAAAATATGCCACTCGGAATTTATGTTAAACCCATGGTGTATTGTAAAGTGACCCACTAGTATTTTCTTTATGTTTATTATTTGTGCATCACATGGTGTATACAAACGTGGTTAAAAAGAGGGCATGTTGGGAAATATTTTTTATGTGAGCAAGGGCAACCGCCCGAAACGCGTCATCTGCTAACGCTGCTGTGACCTTTATGGAATAAAGTACCTTTTGCCAGCATCTTTGGGATTCGTTGGTCTCTTCCTTGTGGAATCTCCGAAACGACTGGTGATTTAGGAGTGACCTGTGTTGTTGATATATATATATATATATATATATATATATATATATATTACATTACAGGTCTGTGCCTGTGTGCCCATCCCCTTTGGATTTTTGAAGAAGAAAAACCACGATATCGAACTTTCCGTTAGCACCACATTGAATACACTAACTTCAATACTCATTTATTTGTTTGAGCATGTCAGATGATTACATCACTCATAACATCTCAAATGACATTTCTGATGACAACACAGGGCATATTGGGGACACACATTCTGGTCTGTAAAATAAAACTGCTGGGATTCACTATTTTATTGTAGTTTACAATTTTATGTTTTGACCTACATTTTTATCAAAATATCTGCCCCCTTTAACCAGTGTAGTTCCCAGGTTTAGGTGGATAGCAGCTCCTATATAGAGTACCCTGAAACACCTGTAATACTCTGAAACTGCTCACCTGCAACGTCTGTCTTTCTCGCAAACTTTTAGGGGATAGGATTAGCATAGTGCCACCCATGCAGAGCTAGAAAGTGCAAAAGTATGCTACCATTTTTATAGCAAACTCTTTAAGCATAGGATTAGCAAGTGCATCGATACTGATGTTAAAAATGATAAAAGCTGTTACTACTCCAGGTACAATATTACAACTTTGTACAGGTAAAATTCCATCCAAGCCAACATGGATTTAGTAAAGGCAACCTCTGACTTGTTTAGCTATTCTTATCATTCTTTTCGTAGAGGTATATCTCTGCCCAGACACAAGGGAGCACCCGGTATAAGTCAGCACAGTACACAAACTAAATGATGCAAAATATGAACTAAGACTGGGTAGTTCCCAGGTTTAGGTAGAGAGCAGCTCCTACATTGAGTACCCTTCAACATCATGGACACTCTTAGCTCATTGTGGATGGCACTGTGCTAATCCCATGCCTGAAGACCTTGCTAGAAAAACAGACATTTGAGAGGAGCCCATTCTGAGTGTCACAGGTGTTGTAGTGTGCTTTATATAGGAGCTGTTCTACACCTAAACTTGGAAACTACCCAGAGTTACTTACTTTGTTTTTTTGCATGATTAATGCAATACTCTAACATAGAAGGCGCACAATTTTTATTTTGTATATATATATATATATATATACATTTACAAATATATATACACTTACATGTATATATATATATATATATATATATATATACACACAGACATGCTTTTTCAAAAGACAAACTACAGAGATGCCAACATTTCATAGGTTCATTCTTTCCATTACGAATTTGACACCATTATGCATTCATTTAAAACTAAAATATTTCCAAATATACAGTAGTCTACTATGGATTTACCTAAATTAGTTTGTATGTCAAATTTCATTTAAGGTGAGTACTGTAAGAAATATGTCATTTTATTGGGATGTTTGACAAGGCACCTTAAGGATAAATAACAATCCTTTTCAAGGGTGTCACGGTGGCACCCTTAAAACAACTAAATTAACCTGTGCTCAGCATCTGGTATCTACGACAAAGAGCAGACTGGCACAACTTAGAACAATGTTCAAAATATTTATACAGTTGCTAAAACATAATAAATTAATAACACCCAAACATAGAAAGCATAAACTGAAATAGAAAAGAAGAGCACAATTTGATAATTAAAGTGTATTGAGATCGTTTTGTATAGATATAAAGCTAAATTCTGCCAAAAAGCACAACACACCAATAGTAGTTAATATTTGCAATACATTGGAACTTAGGTTTGATTTTGTGTGGACTGCATGGGGAAATGTCAACCATATTTTAACGGGCACGGGGTTTTAACTTGTACAGTTGGTGTTAGCAGAGAAAGCTCCAAACAGAAAATTCAAATCCCTCATGTTAGCAGATACTTTTAGCAACTTGACCCTGTCAAGCCTTCTACTTTTTGACTTAGGGGTTGATGTACAATTTGGCGAATATGTTACTTAAGCACCAATGTCACTGGCATTCTGTCCGCCATATTATATCCAATGCTAGTCGTATTAGGGTGTGTAAGATATCTCAAACATTAGTGACTGGTTGTTAATCTGCTGATCCGGAGTCTCTTTTTGGGAGCTCATAATCTTCCTCCGGGGCAAGGCAGCAGGCTGTAGCTGATGATGTATTCAACAAGGATAGATACTGTTTCACTGAAGGCCTGCTGAATTGGGTTTTATATTGCTTGAGAAGGTCAGAGCGGAAAAAAATTGACTTCTTAGCTTAGTAATGCTGAGCTATGGTGTGGTTTATCTCAGTCTCCGGTAGTCTTGAAGTTCAACATTTATAAATCATTTTTTGAGATGCGGTAGGAGAAGTCCAGTTAAATGCAGTAAAATGTCCCTAGGAAGAGCATTTCGGGATTAAGACTCTCTTTAACGGAGGGCACCAACAGGGTTCATGTCTGGCCCAGTTCATAATGGTCAGCTGGACACTTCAGAGAAAAGGCCACTTATAGCTTGTGTCCATGTTGTCACACAGGAGTTCAGCAAATTGACGTTTGAAGTCGACTTATTTGTCCTTGGTGCAAGAGCAAGCCTTGTCTTTCAGCATTCCTCTGAGGTCAGGGACAGCAGGTCCAGTCCTCTTTTATTCTTTCACAGGTCCATAAAGTGTTATAAAGTGGCTGTCTTGGTGTGCTACATGCCAGGCACCAGCTAATGAGTGTAGGTATTCCTGGCTCCTTCCGAACCAATGTAGTATAAAGTTCCTAGAGGTAAACATACAAGCGTTTTCAGCATTTCTGGTGTGCCTCACAGCAAACAATCCCACAGTTGCCCCCATTCCCAAGATCTTCAAATTCAAGAAACTCTTTCCCCCTTGTGCAGTGTCTCAGTACCTACCTAGAGACCGGGGCAGTTTAATTAGCAGTCGTCTCTTATGTGGTCACTCTAAACCAGTTTTGAAGGCAGTTCTTCCCCTCACTGGTCTTGTTGCGTTCCTGACTGGAGGACAAAGGCTGAGCCCTTTTCATGTGGAATCTGTCATTTGCTTGAGACAGTAGAGGCCCTTCGTCAGAGGGCCATGGGTAATATAGGAGTTACCTAGCCCAACCAAGGTGGTTGAGGCCTTTTAATCTGAAGGTCCCGGGTCCCAGTCCACCATGAGTTCAGAATACCTGTGTTAAGTACTCCCCCGTAAGCACTTGAGTCTCAGTGGTAGCACATGTCAAACCGACTAAGGCTTCTTGCAATTGAGGTTGATGCAAGGTATACACAGACTTACAACTCAAAACATGTTCAACAACCCTAATTAATAATTGTTAAAATGGGAAAGACCTGTGCTCTTGCATTGTCTTGGTAAGTCATAGAGTCCCAGTATCCTGTCTAAGGAAACTGGTTAATCTCTATTCAAATGAGGCAACCTTCAGGTAGGGACAACTAGAAAGAGTGCGTTTTTGATTTTCCACAATAGATTCTTAAAAGTCAGGCCAATTTATACTCTGGCAGAATGTTTCCATGGTGGAGTTCTTAATTCCCACCATGATATGAGTACTCTGCCCACCATATTTAGGGATGTTCATTAGCAAGTCGACATCACTTCTATTACTGTGAAGCACCGTCACACCCGTTCCTGCCAATACATTAAAAGTTGAAATGTTTCAACTTTTTTAGAATTGTTTTATTAAAAATAAAATACCAAAGCATGATTTTGGTTTATAAAATAATAAGAGCACTGAGCCCCATGCCAATGGTTTTCTATCCAATTTGTGAAGGCCATGTGCCAGTTTTTACTGCGCCATACAGCAGCCTTTACCAGGTGATGACCAGTAGGGAAAATCTGCCATTTGAAATGACCAACAAAAATAGGACAGACAAATGACACAGTCTTCAATACCCCTTACACTGTTGGACTGTCCTTTGTATATGTCAGAGTCAGAAATGGAGGAGTCCCCACATCTACATACTAAGGTACACCTGAACATAATGAGATGGAGAGAAGCTCTCCACCAGAATCTAAATCGGGCCCCAAAGTGTGCCAGTGGTTTTAGTCCGAGCAAGTTCGCCAAGAGGCTCAGTGGCTCGGCAATCAATCTTACTCGCTATCGCTGGATGTGGGTTTCATAAGACCTGTGTATGTATCGGCAGCCTGGAGTCGAGCACAAGTATGGATATTGTGAGTGAGGTGACAGATGTCCAGGATACCTCTTCTATCAGATGCTAAGTATTCTTGATTTTAATGATCATTATTAAGTAATGTTGGGCAGCCCCTGAATTACAGGGTAATTACAAGTGTGATGATTGCCAAAAGTGTATGTTCATGAAGAACACAGAAACATAACAGACAACTTTTAAAAAATGCCATCTTGGGACATTCTCCAACTGTAATACAAAGACTGGAAGCTGTGTCATTTCTTATCCTTTATGAAAAGTTCACAGATGGTAGAGCATTGAAAAAGCCAATACCGCAGCATGATCAAGTGGAAGATGCCTCCCATGTTAGACACTGAACTAGGCCACGCAGATGACAAGATCAATTGGCAGGTGGTGGATGTGATGAAACATGACCCAAGAGGTAGCAATTTTGCAACACTATTCAACACCAAGGAAGGTAAATAGTTTTATTGCAAAGTTAAAGGATGGTACTGATTGAAATATGAGAATTAGAAAGCTAAGAGTTTTAAGGTATCTAGGCTTAAGGATGCAAATTCTCAAAAACGTCTTGGCAGGGGGAACTGTGACCAATTAAATATAGATTGTGGGTTTATTCTTTACTGAATGATGGATACATCAGATTGGACTAATCGCACAAGATAAACAATTGGTGTTCTTTTTTGGTAATGGGTTGACTTTACTTCGACAGTGTCATATAATGTGTTTTACTTTCCCTTTGAACAGGAATACTGAGACGTGACCCAACTTCAATATTGAAGAGCGAGTTTAAGAAACGCATCGTTTCTGCTGAACACCTTGGCTGCTAGAGATTTTCCCCTCCTGTGGTGCAAAGTGGGATTTATCATTGTTCATGACGAGCTCAGCTCGTCATAAGCACAGCTCCACTGTGCCTCATGACGAGCTGAGCTCGTCATGAGCAGGGAAGGGGTTAACACACGCCAAAGGACAGCTTGGTATGGAATTATCACCACACTTCAAATACATAAAACCGAAAACTGCAACGCCTTGAAAAATGTGCATGTCCATATTACTGAGGCGACAAAACACGTGTTGGCTTAAAGATCCGAGTTTGAAGAATCCATGAGAAGGAATAAAAGATCGAGGAAACAACTTTGATTTCTGTATATATTTCATTCTGACTTACAATAGATACTGCTGTAATTTATTGCATTATTAGATTTCAACGTGTGCTGGGGACTTGAATTATGGTTTTATACACATGCACATTTGCACTACGTCTTATGTTTTATATTTGTCAGCTGTTTCTACACCAACAGTGACAACAATATAAGTTAACCGATCTTCCCATTTTCCATAGAGGTGATCATTACACCCCAAGAGGGTGACCTTTTAATCATAAGTAGGGCTAGACAGTTTATAAGTTATGGATTTCAGCAACTATCTAAAATTGTTCCTTCCTGCCTGTCTTTACTTTCATGACAGATTGAGGGTCTCCGTGCTACCATGCCAATTGTGGTCTGCAGTCTGTTTTGTAAATATTTTAGAATAAGAGCTAACGTATTTTTGTTATCTGACTCTACTACAGTGCAACACGTTGATCGTGGTTGATGAAGCGGTACAGTATTGGCTGCTGTTTGCTTTTGCCTCCCTGCTGCCCCTCCCACCCACGAATAGAGGGCTCACCACCTCCCCGGCCAAACTGTGACCGTCCGGACCCACTCCAGAACGGTCGCTCCCCCACGCTCCCGGACTCTACAACCTCTTGGCGCTGCTACTCGCAATCGCACTCTGCTGAAACGCACTCCCTACAGGATTTGGTATTGTTTACTGTGATAACTGTAATTACTAGCGCTTTTTGCCTGTGATCGTAGCTTCACCTTAGGAGCATTCTTTTCATCACATTGAGCGTTTTTAATACGTAGTGCCGCACTCTCTGCCCTGCTTTACAGCGCGACATTGCTGAGGCTTTATTTGCATGTTGATACATTAGCTGCACACTCGGTGCCATTGGACATTTGCTGCCCCTGTCTCCCTTTCCCTTTGACCCTCCATTTTGTTGTTGAGGTTTTCCCCTGGCCCGCCCCTCCTCCCCGCTACCGCCTCCCTGCTGCCCCTCCCACCCTCCGCCCCCTCCACTAACAATTTAAGACGGATGTCCCAACGCGCAGCGTCCATGCGCTGCGGCCGCGCCGAGGTGCGCCAAAGTGCGCCAAAGGTAAGCCCGTCTACGCCCGTCCGCGCCTGGACCGCGCCACTCCCAACCCACTAGAACCACTTATGATGCCGCTACTCTCCTCGCTCTCAACCCCGGACGCACACCACAATGCTGCGAAGGACGTACCCACGGCCCATTCGCCTGCCTCTCCTGCAAGTTCAACTGCTTCAGGACCCTCACCAAACCCACTTCCTCCACACACATCTCCGAACCCAACCGCCTGAAATGCATCCTACTGAACACTCGCTCGGTCCACAGACATGCAACAGAACTCTGGGACCTAATCGACAATGCGTCACCTGACATCGCCTTCCTTACTGAAACATGGATGAACGCATCTTCTGCTCCCGACATCGCCATAGCCATACCGGACACTTAAAAGATCATTCGAAAAGACTGCACCAATCAAACTGGAGGAGGCATCGCCATCGTCCACAGAAAAATTACAACCAGTTCCGACGACAATCTTACATCCGCCGAACACCTCCACTTCCAGATCCACACCGACCCCAGGACCACCCTTAGAGGCACCCTCATTTACAGGCCCCCAGGCACCCGCACTCAATTCAGCGACGACATCACAGACTTCGTCAGCCCGCACGCCCTCGCCTCCGAGAACTACATTCTTCTAGGAGACCTCAACTACCACCTTGAAAACATACTCGACAGCAACACCACCACCCTTCTAGACAACCTGGCCAACCTCAGACTCAAACAACTTGTTGACACCCCCACCCATATAGCTGGACACACGCTCGACCCCATCTTCACCTCCAGCAAGCACATCTCCTTCGATCGCACTACAGCTCACCACTGGACGGATCACAGCTGTGTCCACTTCAGCTACATAATCACCCTGACCCACAACCGTCCACAACCCATTCCCCGGAGAAACTGGAACAAAATCACCACTGACCAACTCCTCACATCACTCAACCATAACCCTCCCACCCTCTCAATGGACCCAGACCAAGCGGCCACCAACCTCAGGCAATGGATTACCCACAGTGCGGACGAATTAGCACATCTGAAAATCAACCAGCAAAAAGGCTCCCTGGTTCAATGATGAACTTAAAAAATCCAAGAAGCTATGCTGCACCATGGAGAAGAATTGGAGAAAAAACTCAACCTCAGACAACATGGCCTCCCTCAAGTCAGCCACCCGCAAACACCACCAACTGATTCGATCAGCCAAGAAATCAACATTCAAGGACCGTCTCGACAACAATTCTCATAACAGCAAAGAACTCTTCAATATCGTCAAAGAACTCCCTAACCCCACCGCAGCATCCAACGACATCACTCCCTCCCAAGACCTCTGCGACGCGCTATCCTCCTTCTTCTACAACAAAATTGCCGACATCCACAACAGCTTCAAGAATACTCCCAGTGATCAACCCGCCCCACCCCCTTCAGATTCCACTCCTCCAACTAACAACCTCAGTGCCTGGAACCCAATAACCACTGAAGACACCATTCGCCTCATGAACTCAATCCACTCTGGCTCGCCTTCTGACCCTTGTCCCCACCACATCTTCAACAAAGCTGACTCCATCATCGCACCCCAACTCCGCGATGTCATCAACTGCTCTTTCAACTCTGCCACCTTCCCAGAAATCTGGAAACACGCCGAACTCAGCGCCCTTCTGAAAAAACCCACAGCAGACCCCTCAGAACTGAAAAACTACCGACCCATATCCCTCCTCCCTTTCCCGGCCAAAGTCATCGAGAAAGCCGTCAACAGCCAGCTCGCAGCCTTCCTTGAATCCAACAACTCCCTTGATCCATCTCAATCCGGATTTCGAGCCAAACATAGCACCGAAACCGCCCTCATTGCAGCGACCGACGACATCCGAGCACTCCTGGACAACGGAGAAACAGTGGCCCTCATCCTACTCGACCTCTCCGACGCTTTCGACACAGTCTGCCACAGCACCCTTATACAACGCCTCAGCAACATCGGCATACAAGGAAAAGCCTTGGACTGGATCATCTCGTTCCTAGCCGGGAGAACTCAGAGAGTCCGACTTCCCCCATTCTACTCAAAGGCCACCGAAGTCATCTGCGGCGTACCTCAAGGATCCTCACTCAGTCCCACCCTCTTCAACGTCTACATGAGTCCTCTCGCCTCTATCGCGCGTCAACACAACCTCAACATCATCTCTTACGCCGACGACACCCAGCTAATCCTTTCCCTCACCAAAGACCCCAACACCGCCAAAACCAATCTTCACAAAGGCATGAAAGAAGTAGCCGATTGGATGAAACAGAGCCGCCTAAAACTCAACTCAGACAAAACGGAGGTGCTCATCCTAGGATCATCCCCCTCAGCTTGGGACGACTCTTGGTGGCCTTCCGCTCTGGGCACAGCACCCTCAACCACAGACCATGCACGTAACCTTGGGTTCATTCTAGACTCCTCTCTCTCAATGTCTAGACAAGTCAGCGCCGTCTCGTCCTCCTGCTTCAACGTCCTTCGCATTCTCAAAAAGATCTTCCGCTGGATCCCCCTCGAGACAAGAAAGACTGTCACCCATGCACTGGTCACGAGTCGTCTGAATTATGGCAACACACTTTACGCCGGAATTACAACAAAATTACAGAAAACACTCCAGCGCATCCAAAACGCGTCAGCGAGACTCATATTAGACATCCCGCGCCAAGATCACATCACCGGACACCTAAAAGACCTCCACTGGCTTCCCGTCAGCAAAAGAATTACTTTCCGCCTTCTCACCCACGCACACAAGGCCCTTCATAATCTAGGACCCGAATGCCTCAACACTCGACTGTCCTTCTACAAACCCACCCGCCAATTAAGATCATCCAATCAAGCCCTCACCGCAGTCCCGGGCATCCGAAAATCCACCATGGGTGGCAGATCCTTCTCCTTCCTGGCTGCTAAGACCTGGAACTCACTCCCCACCCACCTCCGCCTTACTCAGAACCACATCTCCTTCAGAAAAGAACTGAAAACCTGGCTATTCGACAAATAATGAACCCCTCCCTCTAGCGCCTTGAGACCCTCTGGGTGAGTAGTGCGCTATATAAATGCCCGAACTTGAACTTGAACTTGAACTATGTTGGTTAATAAGTAGTACATATATGATGCAAGTTGTTACACTGATATGATCCTTATGAACACGTCACCATGAATGGACACTGGGTTTTTAAACTTACATTAGTTGAGTGCTCGGACAAAGTGGTTAGTAATTATTATATGTAGGGGGAAAGTTGATACATTGATGTGCTTCCCTTGATATATTTCAACTAATATTGATTGGTTCTTTAATATTGACACGATGTCCATGATGCATTAAAACAGTGCATGCTCCATGTCGGATTATTTTGACAAACATCTACACGTGCAGTTTATTGAACTTAGGGCTGTCAGGGACTTCTTTTGGCCTTGAACACACTTGTTTTAAAAAAAACAAAATGTATTGACATGAACACATATAATAAATTGAGCAGTACATTATTATGACTGATGCAGCCATATGCCGATACAGCATACCAAGCAATTTCACTGCACATGCAGAGTTATAGAGTTAAATATGATTACACTCAGATGTAACCAGTACAGTTCTGAAACTCAGCCTGTCTCTTTGTACGAATCTTGAACACACTCTTGGTCAATGCACCCTGTATGAAATTTAACATTAACTCGAATATCTCCTTGCATGGATTTTTTTTAATTAATGATATTAGCAGTTTTATTTGGTCCATGACAGATCAGACAAACGTCTTCACTCTTTACAGACAAACTATTGTTGTGTAACTTGGTGCCTTTCTTTAGGATAGATTCACTATGCCCACTGTTCTCTGTTGAAAGGGGTAGATTATTTACCCACATACTGTTACTAGACAGTACAGCCTGCTCTTTTTATAAAATCTACTCTTACCTACAGCTTTTGGAGATACATAGATGATCTAGACCCTGCTGGTGGCCTCTGATGGATTGATTCTTGCACCCCAATTGATTTACCTGGTGTCCTGGAAGCCTTGGCGGTGAATCAATAGACTTCTACTGCATAAATAAAAACCTGGAATTTAGCAATGTTTTTGGCTGGAAGACCTCTGGAGGGTCAGGACAAAACTGCCAAGCTAATCCGTCAAGGTTGTGTTGCTGTTGGGCTGAAAAACAAACTTCTTTGGCTCAAAACTTCTCAACGAAACAAAATGCTAATCAGCTTGAAATCTTAGAGACATATTTCTTGGAGCCATCTTGGAGCAATCATGAGATACAGTCCGCAGCCTTACCACCTGAAGGATTTCTAGCTCTGAATAATGGCGTGAGTACTAATGCAGAAATCTTGATTTTGGGAAGGTCCAAAGGAATTTGGCAATTGGAAAACTTCTCTGGGTACAAAATGATATTTTTCCACTCTGAGATTTTCCTGTCTAAACCAAAGGCATCATGCAGATCTCGTGTAATGGCTATCCTATATAATGGAAACCTTTTTGGATATAGCCTGTTGTCTTGCCCTGAGGAACATTTTTGACTTCCATTCTTGAGACTAGGACTAAAGATTAAATCTCTTTCCGTGTTGAACTTGGTTTCTGTATCCGACTGTCCAGTATCTTGGGCAGCCTGAAATCATGATTACGTCTCAGTGTTCCACTACCAGTTGTTCCACATTGACACATAGTGTTTTTGGTAGCCAATTTCTCAGAGAAATATAAAGAATCATGTCTAAAGGCTGTCAAAAATGGACTGCTATAATTTTAGTGTAATTGTATTTATTAAAATGTGCTTTCTGAATCTGAACTTTTATTGGGTTTTCTTTTTAATGTATTACTCTTTTGGTGCAGATAACTATTAAGGGATTTTGTTTTAGTAACTTTAATAAAAGTGGGAGTTACATCCCGACTATACATAAGGCGGCTAGTCATCCACTTCAACTAATAATCATTTTTCTTGTAGAAACATATTTACAAAAGGCGGTTTTCAATGATACCATAAGCATTTTTTTTTTTTAAAGAAATTCATCATTACAGAATTAATCAATATAAGTCAATCATACCTGCGGCAGAGTATCAAACATAATCATTCATCTATTCACCTCATCACTTGAATCAATCAGAAAGTGTCCCATCAGAAAACCTGTGAATCATATTCTCTTTCAATGTTTCTTTGTGTGTTAGCTCTTGCTTCATGGATTTACTTCTGTGGTTTTCTTTTTCATCTACAAAATAAAAGTTGTTTTTATAAATATATTTTATAAAGTACTACACCTTCTCAAGGAAATAAAAAGCAAGTGTATGAATTGTTAATCACATTATTGAGTGTTGTAATTTGGGACTGTTGAATTACACTTCATACGTCATTTTTTATACAATGAGATTATCAATATAAAGTCATGTAAAAATAGAATTTTAATATAATATATCAAGTGCAGTCCTTCCATCAGAAAGGAAAGTGAAATTGGCTGATGTAATTTTTTTCATTTGCTTTTCAAACGTTTTGTAAATTTTTTCATTGTTTAAATGAAATAGAAGACAAACTGAAAATAAGAAATGCAACTCTTTCATATCGCAGACAAAGTAATGGTTTGAAGCAAGAGCACGATTCACTTGCTCATCCTCAGCAGTGTTTATGTATCCAAGCAAGTCTGGAGTTAAAGCTGTGCTCCTTAATTTTTCTTCTGCTCGTTTCTGGTTCTTTTCGTGAAATCGATCATACAAAGACAATCGTTCATGTGTGCCAGATATGGGATGCTGTTTCTGATAAAATTCCTTCTCAGACATTTTCATGGATTCCATTGGATCATTAGATAATACATTTTTAAGCCAAGGAATTTCAATCTTCAGGGTCTTCTCTGTGGCTTTCTGGATATTCTCCTCAGTTGCTGCACATATTCGCCCATCATAGGGTTGAAAGAATTGTTGCTCTGTTCGGTTGTTGGTGTGTCTAGCAACCTGACCAGCAATATCAGATATATAGATTGATGGTGGGTATAAAAAACTTAGCAGCCCATCTGCATGATCATGTGAATATTCTTGCCACCACAGTGGCGAACTATAATAAATGACTGAATGTGTGCAGCCCATGTGTAGAACACCTCTTGAAAAATATGGAGCACATATTCCAATTTATATTTCTTCATTACTGTTTCTGCATTAAGAAAACACAACACATTTGGGGATGCTCCAAATTTTATCTGATGAGATGTTAACAACATACACATCAATTAATACTTCTATGATTCAGTATTTCTATACTTTTATGATGGAGAATGTTTTAAACTAACAAAATGTTAGACGCATTTCGAGGTTCATGAAAACTTGTAAATATGGGAATGCAGGAGAATTCATGGATATAACATGGAAAATCCACTGCAACACACATGGTACGGCCCATTGCGCCAGTTTTCCATGAAAGAAGAACATATTTACAAGGCAATGAAAAGCTATGCATCATGATTTGCTTGGCAAAGTAACTTAGGCCACCACACTGTGCCAGCATCGTAAGGGCCATGTAAATGGTGCTCATCATCTATCTCCAAATTTTGAAAAAATTGAAAAAATTGTCATTTACTTTTTGGAAGCATTATTGCATACATAGATGTAGATCAACCAAATGTATTCATCATACGCTTGCACAGCAAAGTATCCCAAGATAAATTTGACCTTTACATATTGCCAGAGGTATAATTTAAAATTAACTATATATATATATATATATATATATATATATATTCACTGAAAAAACCATGGGTTATAGACCATATATAGTTAGGAATTAGCATTTACAAAACCTTATTTTACTCACACAAAACCATTGAAATTTCATACATAGTTAGTTGCACTAACTATATATCGCGCACCCGCAATCCACTGCTGATGATGTCACATATTACATCATTCATGACATGGTCAGTGACATCACTGATGACATCACTGATGACAACATCCAGTGACTATGTTTCTGAAATTTCAAAATATGTCTTACATATTGAAGAATGAGTGGATGTATAAGTGTCTGGATGAAGGATTTAGTAGGTGCATGACTGACTATATGAGTGAGTGATTAAATGTGTCTCACTGAGTGCATGGGTTAGTGACTAAACTGTCTTAATTTGTGCATCATTAGGTCTGTTGATCAGTAAACTGCTGCATGTGTTGATCAGTAGTTATATGAGTAACTATATGGGTTATTGATTGGTTGCCCAAGTATTTGTATGGGAGACTGAGTGTGTGTGTGGGTGGCTGGGAGGTGTATGACTCTGTGCATAGATGTGTGAGCAGTTGATTCACTAGATGTATGGGTTCAAAAGTGCATGTGGAAACAGCTGTATGGGCGGTTGACTGTGTGCATGAGTGTATTGGTGAGTGAATGGATATCTCAGTGCTACATGTCTAGGTAAGTACATACGGTATGTAAAACACAGTACATGTGAGAGTTGACATGTATAAATAACTGTGCATAAGAGCCAGTGAATTTGTGAGTGGCTGTATGGATCATTGTGAACTTGTATCAGGGATTGTATAAGAGAGTAAATATGTGTTAGTATATGTTTGAATAAGTAAGGTGTGTATAACTGTATAGTTGAGGAAATGGAAGTGTGATTGATTCTTTGCATGACTGAGTAGGTGTGTGAGTAACTCCATGGATGAGTGACAGTCTGTGTGTCTATTTACTCTGAGTGTATCTAAGTTTATATTAGAGTCTGAAGAGGTTCACCGTATTATCACATGAATGATGTCATCAGTGATGTGATCAGTAATGTCAAATGAGATGTCATCAGTGATGTCATCAGTGATGTCATCAGTGATGTCATCATTGATGTCACTGATCATGTCATGAATGATGTAATATGTGACATGATCAGCAGTGGATTGCGGGTGCGCGATATATAGTTAGTGCAACTAACTATATATGAAATTTCAATGGTTTTGTGTGAGTAAAATAAGGTTTTGTAAATGCTAATTCCTAACTATATATGGTCTATAACCCATGGTTTTTTCAGTGAATTTTCAAGGTTTTGTGAATGCTAATTCCTAACTATATATGGTCTATAACCTATGGTTTTTTCAGTGAATTTCAATGGTTTTTTGATAGCAAATATCAAAAACTTTACAATGTCAAGTATGTGGTAGGTAAAAACATTTTCGTGTTTATGCACGCTGATGTGCTTTGAACGCTGCCCCCCCCCCTCCTCTTTTCTTTTAGGAGTATTCTCTCTTTGCAGATAGTGAAGGGTAGGTAACGCAGGCCTTTGCCCCCGTTGTAATCCGTCGTGCCTGCTTCCCTCTCCATTTGAATAATTGTTATCCTAGCATTTATTGTTTTGGAATTGGTTCTCTTTGGTTCATTCTCTATTTACAAACAAGCACAGAGTTGCAATACTCTGTTTAGTCTTTGCAGATACTGAAAAATCGTTAAAAAAACAAAAGGAATCAAGCAAAATCAGTAGGCCACTAATGGGATCTCTTTTTGACCTCGCTGAAATAGAAACATTATGAACAACCCCATCATGAGAAATACGAAACTAGTGAGAGGAACTGAGCTCGACACCATGATGGCTGCAAGACAGCTCGGCTCCGCCGCCCACCCCACCCAAAATACCAACAAACCCTATGCAAATATTATAAATATATACAACACACCAGCAAAGCAACAGGGTAAAACGTTTTATTAAATAACTATTTACATGGCAGCCTGCTGCAACATCGATCCAAACAAGCCTTTGTATTTGGGGCTCAAAATCAACAAGTAACAGGGTAAAACGTTTTATTAAATATCTATTTACATGGCAGCCTGCTGCAACATCGATCCAAACAAGCCTTTGTGTTTGTGGCTCAAAATCAACCATCAATAGTAAGATTTTCATAGGTGAGTGTAGGTTCATGGTTTTCCATCCACAGACTAAAAGCCTGGAGTGGGAGTGAAAGAACAATAACTAGGTAAGAAGGAAGGCAGAGGTTGTGGGAAGGACTCTGGATATGGTATGTTGCTTGGTCCCTGAGATGTCACTGCCTAGCACAAATGGCATAAGTCCTGGATGTTGGGTGCCATAGTTGAGGGTTCCGAGCAGCGCTTGTAACACTGTCTGAAGCTTATTTGCACCTGCTGCAGCTTCATTATTCTCAAAGTAAGTGGGGGCTGTTTGTGGACCTGACTGCATTGGAAAACAATGTGATGCGGTGCCTCCCTGAACCGCTTAACGGAGGCCCCGAGATAATTGCGCCTGCTCCACACGTTGTCCCACAATCCGTTTGACCCGAAGACACGTCCTGTGGTGCTCTGGTCCGACCATCACATATTCCTGCGCCAGGAGACGGTGTGGGGTGCACTAGAAGGGAGAGGCGGCGAGAATGAGCCTCCCCCACCTCCCCAGGTGGAGGTTTCTCAGCTACACCCCAGCGCTTCACTCGACCAGCTGACTTGTGCCCACTCTTGCGACACAGTGCCTCGCTCCGCCAGCTGAATTGCGCCTGCTCTTGCTATTACAGCGTCTCACCCGCCATCCAACGGGATTGCACCCAATCTTGCGGTACAGCGACAGGCGGCTGCCACGGAGCTCACAAAATGGCGGTCGGCTCCATAGACTTGTTGCCTGTCCCTTCTGTTGTCATTTAACAGAACTTTTTGGACTGCTGAAAGGGGTTCTGTTCCGACCGCTGGTTGGTGGAGACATTTTGACTATATTCTGGACCTGCATTGTCGCGTAATGCATCATATGACGCGCCGCGTTAACGCACCCGGAAGCGATCAGGGGCGCGGCGCGCGTAACGTAAGCATAACAGGTCATGTGACTTGTTAATAAAACTTTTCATTGGTTCCTTTTACTTTTGGTTTCCTAATGATGGAAGGCTTGGTCATATGACCTAAAAATAACACTTTTCATTGGTTTAGAACATTTTTTTTCCCAAATGATGAAAGCCCCACCTTTTTTTTTCTCACTCTGACTTGTAAAGCAAAGGACCCAGATGCATTTACAGTTTATCACTAACAATGTTCCAGGCTAATGTATTTTCCCGGGAAATTTACAACTGTCCTGCAAGTAAAATATTCCTATTTCGAGAAAAAGGGCGTTTCTTCGTCCCATGAGGGAGCCGTTGAGCAAAAGAGGCTCGGCCTGCTGTCTTAGTCGCTGATAGGCCTGAATATCGGATTCTTATCGATCACTCTATGTTGCAGGAGTGGAAAACACAACAGCCCTTGACCATTTATCTTTACTGCTTACCTGCGTATTATACCTTTTAACCGTCATGTAATCGGGCTGCTTTATTTCACTTGCCTTTTACTGATTCGAAAACAGTGGCTATTATTCAAAAGGTACTACTACCATGTTTTGTTTTAAAAACCTTTATTGTGAAAATGTCAGTATACAAATACGGGCCTATAACCACGTGGGCCGGCCACGGAGCAAACTGTAATCGTTTATGATGAGGGGACATTTACACTGTAGAAGAACGTAACGGGCGGGCCATTAGGTTGCAAGAACTAAGGTGTCTAACAGTTGCGGAATCGGTGGACGTACATTTTATAATTAAAGTACGACAGGGCCAGTTACAATAAAATTATCTAGATATACATTTGCGGGCAAGTACCATGGGTGACATTAATTCGAACTTTCAATAATACAGTAATCAATAACACATCAGAACTTAATATCAATAGGGATGTCCAAATGTTCAATCAGTACTCGTTCCCGCCCGCCATGTGCTTCAAAACTGGATACGTATCTCGTGATATCAAGGCTGGGCAACCAGTACACAACAAGGAGTTACGAGTCCCATTTATACCGGCGCCCATTTTGGACGAGGCCGGGCAGGTCCGGGATATAGTCAAAATGTCTCCACCAACCAGCGGTCGGACCAGAACACCTTTCGGCAGTCAAAAAAGGTCCGTTAAATGACAACAGAATAGATAGGCAATAAGAACAATCAGTCAAGAGGGGAGGGCAAGTTCTTACCTACCGGGTCACGTTGGGGCTCCATCGGAACTGATCGAATTGGTAGTCTACAGTGTTTCTGGATGTTTCAGACTGAAGCTGGCGTCAGCATGAGAACACCACCATCTCGTGGCTCCGTCGTGGCCATTCCGCAAGCAATCATGGCAGCCCCTCCCCATCGGAAGCCTGCGGGAGTCGGGGGCCCCGGTGACTTTTGTAGAATCTTCACGGCTGAGGGGAAGTTTTCGGGAATGGGGCCCATGCCCTAGCAGGCAAGCGTCCGAGTTCCAAGGTGTCCCAGGGCCATTTTAGTGGACCAGGCCCAAATCCAAAGAGCCGGCCGCCATTTTGAGAGTCCTGTTGCAGCCGCCTATCGCTGCACCGCAAGAGTGGGTGCAATTCAGCTGGATGGAGGGCGAGACGCTGTGCCGCAAGAGCGGGCGCAATGCAGCTGGATGGCGGGTGAGGCACTGTGCCGCAAGAGCGGGCGCAATTCAGCTGGATGGTGGGTGAGGCACTGTGCCGCAAGAGCGGGCGGAACTCAGCTGGATGGCGGGTGAGGCCCTGTGCCGCAAGAGCGGGCGGAACTCAGCTGGATGGCGGGTGAGGCACTGTGCCGCAAGAGCGGGCGAAACTCAGCTAGATAGCGAGTGAAACGCCAAGGGGCGCCCCACTGCAGCTGAGGAGCCTCCACCTGGGGAGGCGGGAGAGGCCCGTTCGCGCCACCTCCCCCCCGGGACGCCCCACGCCGTCTTTCTGCGCAGCATTGTAGGATGGCCACACCAGTGCAACTTGCTGGACACCACCTCGGTGCCATCCGGATCTCAGCACGTTGTGCTGCCTTCGGCCTATTCGCACATCGGTCCGCTACTGACGCCGCCTCACAGGCCAACGGATTTTGTAGGCTTTTTATAGCCCAAAGCCGCATAACAGGTCATGTGACTTGTTTATAAAACTTTTCATTGGTTCATTTTACTTTTGGTTTCCTAATGATGGAAGGCTTGATCATATGACCTAAAAATAACACTTTTCATTGGTTTAGAACATTTTTTCCGTTAGATGACAACAGAGGGGACAGGCAACAAGAACCATCAGTCAAAAGAGGGGAAGGCAAGTTCTTCCCTACCGGGTCACGTTGGGGCTCCACCGGAAGTCATCGAATTGGTAGTCTACAGTGTTTCTGGATG
Organism: Lissotriton vulgaris; assembly: GCF_964263255.1. NCBI lineage: Eukaryota > Metazoa > Chordata > Amphibia > Caudata > Salamandridae > Lissotriton > Lissotriton vulgaris. The sequence continues at coordinate 837,099,742 of NC_141695.1, forward strand.
TTTCAGACTGAAGCTGGCGTCAGCATGAGAGCACCACCATCTCGTGGCTCCGTTGTGGCCATTCCGCAAGCAATCATGGCAGCCGCTCCCCACCGGAAGCCTGCGGGAGTCGGGGGCCCCGATGACTTTTGTAGAATCTTCAAGGCTGAGGGGACGCTTTCAGGAATGCGGCCCATGCCCTAGCAGGCAAATGTCAGAGTTCAAATGTGTCCCAGGGCCATTTTAGTGGACCAGGCCCAAATCCGAAGAGCCAGCCGCCATTTTGAGAGTCCTGTGGCAGCCGCCTATCGCTGCACCGCAAGAGTGGGCGCAACTCAGCTGGATGGCGGGTGAGGCGCTGTAATAGCAAGAGCAGGCGCAATTCAGCTGGCCGAGCGAGGCACTGTGTCGCAAGAGCGGGCGCAACTCAGTTGGATGCCAAGGGGCGCCCCACTGCAGCTGAGGAGCCTCCACCTGGGGAGGCAGGGGAGGCCCGTTCGCGCCGGCTCCCCCCACGGGGCGCCCCACGCCGTCTTTCGGCGCAGCATTGTAGGATGGCCAGACCAGTGCGGCAACTTGCTGGACACCACCTGGGTGCCGTCCGGATCTCGGCGCGCTGTGCTGCCTTCGGCCTATTCGCACAACGGACCGCTACTGACGCCACCTCACAGGCCGACGGATTTTGACGACTAAAAGACAGACCAAAGCAGCCCATTGTTGCTTTGAGATGGATGTTGCAGCAGGCTGCCATGTAAATAGTTGTTTAAAATGTTTTTTTTTATCGTGTTTACTTTGTTGGAGCGTTGTATATATTTATAAGTTATTAAAGTGTTATAATCCTACTACTTTGTTGGAGTGCTATATATTTTTAATGTGACACATAATTGTGAAGACTTTGATGTACAAAAAGGCATCCCTGGAATCTTCCGCTTCAGGCTCGGTCCCACACACCCTTACAGTGAGAATCCCCTCCCCAATCACAATACAGGATCGTTATCAGATAGTAGGAACGCGTGTGGTGTGACGGATCTCATGGGGTGGGGGCCTTGATCTACTGTAACTCCTTTGAAGAGGGGTGATTCTTTACAGTTGGGGCCATAAACTACATCCGCAGGGCTAGGTGATAGCCTGGGACCGGCCTGGACAATCGGACACAGAGGAAGAGGAGTGTCAGAGGGTGCGGTAGTGAATATTGTGAAAGGGAGGTGTCGGGCGGGCACAGGGTGTGATTCTCAGGGAAGAGCAACGCAGATGGGGGGAGGTTTATGGCCCATGCATGAGAGAGAGCGCGGGGGTGACCAGTGCGTGGGGGAGATGCTTGCGAGGGTGGGGAGCCATGCTGAGGATCGGCGGCGTGCAGAGAGTGGGTCTGGTCAAGGCATCTAAAATGGCTGCCGTGCACGACAAAAGTGTGGCATTGGAAAAAAGGCAAGATGGCGCAGACAATGTTTATCAATACGGATTAATTTATAACAATTATTTTGAACAATATATTTACTCGCAGTGACAAAATGGCGGTCAACACTTCCTGATTTCCTTCGAATCGAACGTTAACAGACGTCACGCAGCAAAAAAAAAATAATCCGCTCATGCGCAGCCGCTGGAAGACATGTATCAACATATATGAGCATCCTCAGCCACCCTCAGAAAACATAGGGGGTCAGGATACGTCTCCCGTACCCCCTTATACCCATTTCTCACATTGTTTTTCCTCCATCTTGTAATTTAATTAAAACGAAACACAAAATGGCGAATTCCCAGTTCGCGAACCGGGAAGCGCTTCTACCGCGAAAAATCTAATTTTTTTTATTTGCCCCACGGGACCCTTTAATAACCCCAACATCATTCCTAGGGGGTCAAGAGGGGTCCACCTTGCCTCCTTTCATTAAATTCCCCCTTCGTTTTACTCCTCCTCTTGTCTCTCGATCCTACCGAGAGACAAGATGGCGGCCGTTCCGGACTGTTTAGAATGTTGACAGACACCGGAGAGCCAATCAGCTTCGCAAAGTTCCGTTACGCGAAAAGTACGCGAACCGGAGCGCTACCCGGGACGCTGTCACAGATATATCTGTTTTTTAAAACGTTAATTTCTCAAAATCCACTGGAGCACATATATTGAGACCTAGCAAAGGCACATCGGGCTAACAGTCCCTACAATTTTGCCAAGTTTCGTGCAAATCCATTCAGCCGTTCGAGCTAAAAGTGAGGCCAACCGCCCTATGGAAAAATGAATGGGAAAAACACGTTTTGGGACCCCCCTTTTTTCTCGGCCCCCCCTTGTCGAAACCCCCCCCAAATTTTCAGGGGCTGCTCAGAAACAAAATGTGCCATTTTCCTGAAAATTTCAGCTGATTTCGTACACAAACGCCAAAAAGTTATTAGACAGAATTTTCAAAAGTCCCATAGAGAAAAAATCCTAACTATATATACATACTGGCGACCGCCAGTAGGTTATATATATATATATATATATATATATATATATATATATATATATATATATATATATATATATATATATATATATATATATATATATATATATATATATATACACTGAAAAAACCATAGGTTTCACATACTTTATAGTTAGGAATTAGCATTTAAAAAACCATAGAAATTCACTGAAAAAACCAAGGTTACACATACGTTATAGTTAGCTAGACAATTCTCTCATTCTCTCATACAAAACCATTGAAATTTCCCCGTTCTAGTTAGTTCAGCTAACTATAACTCGCGCGCCCACAATGCACTGCTGACAACGTCACATATTACATCACTTATGACATGGTCGGTGACATCACTCATGACATCACTGATGACATCTCAAATGACATCCCTGATGACATCATCCAGTGAATGTGTGTCTTTCTGAAAAATATTTTTTTTTTACATATGTTTATCTAAAGGTCGATGGAAGAATAAATGGGTGGATAAGTGTCTAAATGGAAGTTTTTTTTGGTAAAATTCATTGTATATCTTAGTGAATAGGTGTACTAGCGAGTAATCTTTAAATATCTGTATGGTTTTTTCAGTGAATTTGCAAGGTTTTTTAAATGCTAATGTCTGTATCAATTATTATATTTTATATATATTTATTTTTCAACAAACTGCCTATGTATATTGTAATAGATTGACTGTATCCTGTAATATGCAATGGCTCAGCTATTTTTTTGACTTGCATGAAGTTGAAAAGTATAGTTGACATCTTCAATCAACATATAAACAGTCAAATGTTTGGTTTTTTTTGGGTTTTTTACGTGCGCGCACCTCGCAGGGTTTTTAAAAAAAAAATGTTTCTTTTTGCCCTTTGGGGTCCTTCAGGGACCCCCTGAGAAGGCCTAGGGGGTCAGAGTCTACCCTACCCCCTTTTCACGTTCTTCACTTTTGTTTTTAAGTCACTTCTGCCTCAAGGGTGCCAGCACCCTGCGCGCACCTCGCGATTCAAAAAAAAAAAAACGTTTTTTTGCTCTTCGGGGTCCTTTAGGGACCCCATGAGAAGGCCTAGGGGGTCAGGGAGTCTCTTCCCTGCCTCATTTACATGTTTTTAAAAGCATTTACGAAATTCGGGTAAAATGTCAATTTGCGACGTGTGCGTGCACCGTGCGCGCATGCGTGCGCGCACGTAAAGTCATGTGACTTGAAAACAAAGTCATGTGACTACAAAACACTTTTGATTGGTTTATAGTAGTTTCTGTTCCAGAATCTTCAAAAACCCACCCACTTCCCTCACTATCTCTTTCTGTTGCCAGAGACAAGGATCTTTGGAGCTTTTTTACTGCTTTTGTTATTATCAACATGGCAGAACAGCAGCCACAGGATTCCTCATCAGACTCAGATGTGGTGTTGGTGGAAGAGCAGCCAAGGGCCAAAAAGATAAAAGAATCCTTCATCTGGAAATTCTTCAGTTATCCGGAGGGGCAATAAAAAGTAAATGCACCAAAGGTAATGTGCACTATCTGTGGGAGTGTGCTGTCGAGGGGAAACCTAACAAAAAATACTCTTTCAGCATTCACACCATGATGCGGCACATGAAGAAAGTGCATCCCAACAACTTCGCATGAGAATCCACAAGAGCCCTTGCTGCCGAAACTCCAGCTGCTGCCCCCAGCACCTCATCAGCAGCAGCAGTATCTCCATCAACATCGAATTTAGATCTCAGGCCACTTTTGGCCAATGTACATATTAGATGCAATTTTTCAACGAAATACTCTGCTATGGGGAGCAGAGCGTGAACCTAATCGAGATAAAGATTAGGCAGCACCAATGCTCCCGAAGATAATTATTATTTCTTTTTTATTGTTCCTGTTGAACAGTTTTCCGTTTTCTGATTATGTTTTTGGTTTAAGAACTTCACTTCTCCAAGAAGAGCTGTATTTCTTATATACTGTGTCATTTGTTATTGAACTTTTGTTGTTGTTTTTTTTTCCAACTTCGCAATTATTTTTTTATTTTTTTATTCTTTTTGGGCCTTCAGGGTCCTTCAGGGACCCCCTCAGAAGGCCTAGGGGTTCAGGGGGTCTCTACCCTGCCCCTTTTCATGTTATCCACTTTTGTTTTTAACTCTCTTCTGCCTCGGGTGTGCGTGCACCGTGCGCGCACCTTGCAATTTTTTTTTAAATAATATTTTTGTGGCCTTCAGGGACCCCCTGAGAAGGCCTAGGGGGTCAGGAAGTCTCTACCCTGCCCCCTTTTCACGTTTTCCACAATTTTTTTGGGCTCTCTTCTGCCTTCGACACAAAATGGCAGCCAACACTTTCTGATTTCCTCCGATTAGAATGTTGACAGACGTCTAAGAACAAATCAGAATTCAGCTCGTGCACATCCGTTTCACGCACCGTGCGCATACGGGTGCGCGCACGGTGCGTGCTTATAGATATATATATTTTTCTTCTTCTAATTTTCTCAGTAACTACTAGAAGGATTTACACCATTTAAGAAAAGGGTGATCTGTGAATCAGACTCTACCATTTTGCCAAATTTGGTGTAATTCCGTTCAGCGGTTCAGGCTGTAGCCGTGTCTAAAGTTCCGATGGAAATTAACATGGGGAAAACACGTTTTGGGACCCCCCTTTTTTCTTGGCACCCGCTTCACAAATCTACCCGAGACTTTCAGGGAAGAAGCAGAGCGGAACGGGCCATCATCTTTGAGAAATTCGCGAAGATTCGTCCACCGGCGCCAAAGTTATTCCCAATAGAATGTTGCAGATTTCCTATGGAAACTAGGTCCTAACTACAACTACCTACTGGCGACAGCCAGTAGGTTATATATATATATATATATATATATATATATATATATATATATATATACATATATATATATATATATATATATATATATATATATATATATATATATATATATATATATATATATATATATATATATATTTTGACCTGGATAAAAACTCTCCAGAAACTAGAAAACCGACAATATGGCTTCAACCTGCAAAGGGTTTCAAAAAATGTACTACATGTCGGGCCTGCAAATTCGGCTTTAACAAATCTACATACGAGACCCCTTTTAATACTTCCGCTATATCCATCAAGGGGAATTTTAATTGTAAAACGGACTTTGCTGTCTACATCCTGACATGCACCTGTGGTTTAAATTATGTGGGAAGCACAAAACTACAGGTGCATGTCAGGATCCTACAACATCTGAGAGCCATCCTTCACAATGACGCTGCCTATCCCATGGCCAGGCATTTTGCTAAGTGCCACAACAAAGACATTAACTGCCTTTCGTATTTTGTTATCGCCGCAGTTCCTAAATCCAAACGCGGCGGCAATAGAGAGAGAAAGCTAAGACAGCTGGAAACGAAGTTTATATTGGAATTAGACAGCAAATGGCCTAGGGGTCTTAACAACTCGGAGGATATGTATACATATCTGTAGAAGATTATTGTGCCCAAAAAACTGTGTGTAAAAGGACTTTTTGCAAAAAGACTCTCTTCTTTTTTAACTAATTTTATATTTTGATGATTATACACTGCACAATAAGTAGCGATTTTGCATCTGGTCTTCAGCCCATGTATATATTCATACATTCTCTCTGCCATGCCCGCTCTCATGACACTCCTCTGTCCTTCAAATAGTCTATACTGACTTTTACAAACATAACATATATTCTATGGCTTTTTTCCATATGTCCTATGGACACTGGCAAATACTGATCTAAATAATGAGTTATATGAAATTATATGTTTATGTGTATATAGTAATGTATAGCTATGAACATTTAATTGACTAATTGGTCAACACATATTGCACGTTGAACACTTTACATCTATTATTTTTTTGCACTATTTGCACAAGAAACAGCACTTTATGCAGGAATTTTTTTGCACTATGTATGGTCTAGCAGGATTCACATTATTCTTACCTTGAATGCAGGAACATATGGCGCAATTTACGTATGAAATATGTCAATTGGTCAAGGCAGTATTTACTTAAGGTTGTGCAAATTGACCCACAGTAGAATAATTCTGGGCTTATCATTGGAAATATTTTTATATATGGATTCATCCTGTTATTTTAAATTACAATTTAATGGTGTATATTAACTCGCCTTAAGTTTGCAATTAGAAGATCAATATGTCACATAATATAAACTTGCATTTAAGCGGTTATTATTATTGTTTCTTCTATCGTTGTAAATTAGCCTGGGAAAGTCATATATCCATTCGGTAGTCTTTCTTTCATGCCTATCAATCATGTGACCTGCAGTCCACTCAGTGTAGGGGGTGTGTACATTTGATGTAAAAAAAATGTATAAAAAACACAACGGTCGCAATGTTTGCTGAATGTGATCAAGGGCTCTTGAAGCCCGAAACGCGTCATTGCAGGCTGAATAAACGCAAATAAAATCTACATCTTGCCTGACTTTTTGTGGTGGTCTGAGTTCCTTCCTCGCCGCACGCCGGGAGTGGTGGGAATTGTTTGGTGCTGGATGTATATATATATATATATATATATATATATATATATATATATATATATATATATAAATAACGCGTTTCGGTAGTTACATCTACCTTAGCATGGGTTACCAGCATTTGTTGGATTTGATACGGTTGTTTCCCGGCCGGGAAGATTGACCCACCGCTGTTCGCGGATCCTGAGCCTTCACCACATGGGTGCAGGCATCGAAAGGAAGGAAGATGATCGGGCGTCTTGCAGGATGAGGTCCGACCGCTCCACGATGACATCTACAAAGCGGGGCAGGCCATCGACATGGTGCACATCTACCCCCTTGGATTTACTAGGTTTCAATTGTGAGGACATAAAGAGCGCGCCCACCGGGGAGAACGCACGAACACTACAAGAGCCAGAAGACCGTGCATACGGTCACGCCCACTTGGAGAGGACTTTCATATCAAAATGGTGCTCTCTGCCTTTCACTAACCATACGCCACTGAAGAAGGGAGACCCTATTTCCTGAAACGCGTCTGGCGTTTAGAGTTTTACCGATGCGGTCACGCTGTTCTTTTGCCTGATTGCAAGATGACATTAAAATATGTGAGCAACAATTTTCTTCCTGTGGTCACTTCGCATGAGTTACCTGCATTTGTTGGATTTGATACGGACGTTTCCTGGCCGGAAAGATTGACCCGCCGCTGTTCGCGGATCCTGAGCCTTCATCACATGGGTGCAGGCATCGAAAGAAAGGAAGATGATCGGGCGTCTTGCAGGATGAGGCCTGACTGCTCCACGATGACATCTACAAAGCGGGGCAGGCCATCGACAGGGTGCACATCTACCCACTTGGATTTACTAGGTTTCTATTGTGAGGACATGAAGAGCGCGCCCACCGGGGAGAACGCACGAACACTACAAGACCCAGAAGACCGTGCATACGGTCACGCCCACTTGGGAGGACTTTCATATCAAAATGGTGCTCTCTGCCTTTCACTAACCATACGCTACTGAAGAAGGGAGACCCTATTTCCCGAAACGCGTCTGGCGTTTAGAGTTTTACCGATGCTGTCACTCTGTTCTTTTGCCTGCTTGCAAGATGACAATAAAATATGTGAGCAACAATTTTCTTCTTGTGGTCACTTCGCATGAGTTACCTGCATTTGTTGGAGATATGTATATATATATATATATATATATATATACATATACACACATATATATATATATAGTGAAGACAGGGTTCTGCTTGCACACATTGTTATGTTAGCATTAGCGTATGAAAAGTTTAAACGCTATTTTAAAACTTAGCAGCTTTTGCACACACTACATGTAACTAATGTTGTAAGTTAAACCGCTTGCTTTCTTCGTATGAGAACGGTCTGTTTTTTACATCCCTAGACTTACACCGCGACCTGAGTCTGTAGACTGTGTGCAGAAGTCTTCAAGGTCATAATAACAATGAACTTAAACGTTGGGAGGATGCAGGCTGGGAAGATCTGCTAGCCGCAGCGAGGGTAAGAGACTATTCATTATTCTGGTGGATCATTGCAAACGGTAATAAGTCCAGTAAAACAGCCCGGGTTTATCATCTGGCCACTAGCACTTGGTTTAATCATTTTGCACACTTATATGCACTTGCGTATTTTACATCCCATCAGAATTTACGTATAATTAATGAGCTGTTAAAATATGAAGATATTGCTCCACTACATTTTTTTCTGTCTTAGAAATCAAGCAGGCTATAGTATCTATGAAGTGGTAGCAATAATTACTTTCAAGGAAGGCTGAAACAGCTCAAGACACACAAAAGCACACCTCTCTGAGAACAAAGTTTTTATATAATAAAAACACAATACACGGGAATTACTTCATTCCGTATTCGTAACAAGATTATTATAACAAGTGATTAGTGACTGTGGTGAACAAAGTGACTAATGCATTGCATATAGTGACACTTATATACAAATGTTTTTTTTACAATTGAACCAGGGGGGAGTGGACGGGGGCAAGGGGTGTTTTCTTTCGTTGACAGGCCAGTATTACAAAGTTAGTATTCCAAGGAAATAGATGGTTAATGTCCAAGTTCCTGGAGGCATCTTGGCCAAGTATGAGCCACAACGTTTCGACCCTAATGCGCCCCAATTGGTGGTCGCGGCGGGTCTTTATCAAGACAAGGGGTTGGAGGGCCTGGAATGGAAGGGAAAGGTATCAGAGAGTTGTCGATAATCATCGTCATGAATGACAGGGGAAATTAGAAATTACTTACATGGGGGTCTGGTAGGGTGGGAATTGACTCCGGAGGGAAGCCCGTCGGTCAACCTAGATTGAAATGTGGTATAGACCAGATCAGTATTGAGAGGTCTGGTGGAGGATATGCAATATTTAACAGTGCCTAGGAGATTTACGCGGGGTGTTAAATCAATTTAAGCGATACTGGCTGTGCCTAGGTGATTTAGGTAGCCAAAATGGTTACGCTGGTGAGTCATCTGCGCAGCAGTTGGACAGGCAGGAGGCTAGCTTACCCTCGGTATTGCGAACTAAAGTAGAAACGCTGGCGATCAAAGCGATGTCAGAGCGCCATCCGAGCTGTCAGGGTAATGCTCGAGCAGAAAGAATGAACCCGGGAAACTCCGAGAGTTTAAGTGTGCTTGTTGCTGGACAACCCGGGTCAGTGGTTCTGACGCGCCATGGCTGACCCAATCAAACTGGGGGCGTAGAACTGGGAGACGTGAGGTGCATCACCTCGAGTACGCATGCTACGTCGGTTGCCAAGCAACTATGTGATGCGCCATGACTGGCCCATACTATGGATAGTGTCATACGTCACGGGGTATTAGTAAGGGAACCAGATTAAAACATTTAAAATACAATTTCAAAGTTAGTAATTGCAATAAAAGAGTTCACATTTATCTACAGAAATGAATCGTTCAAGGGAGATTTGCAGGTTCGAAAAAGAGTTCATGTTAAGTCCAAATGAACAGTTTTACAAGAATTCAGATTTACAGTAAGCCCATTTGTTTGGAAATCTCCTCATGTTCATTCAATCCTTGACTCACAGAGTTAAGGATGTGGATCCATTTACACTCTTTTCTATTCAAAGCAGTGGACAAAGAACCCCCTCTAGGGTTTGCATTGATTTTCTCCAAGATGCGCCAACGTAAACTGTCAGGATCATGACTTTGGGTTACAAAGTGGTCCACCATGGGTGCCCCCTGCACCGTGCAACGAATCCTACTCATATGCTGGAGTATGCGAGCCTTCACCTTCTGTGTGGTCTGTCCCACGTGGGGTTTATTGCATGGACACAGCACAATGTATAGGACATTGGAAGTGTTACAGTTTGTCAGGGAAGGCAATATATATGTCTTGTTATTGTGGGAGAAGGAGGGTCCATCAATGCACAGGGAGCATGCTTTGCAGGTACTACATTTGAAATGTCCTTTCATGGGAGGTAGACCCAGATGGTCTCTGAGTGTTGCTGGTTTTGGTGGTTCAAGGAAAGCTTTCACTACATTATCCTTTATATTCCTACCTCTCTTGAATGCAAAGAGCGGACCTTCATCTGTATTTAGCTCGGATGCCACCAAGTTCCAATATTTCTTTATTGTCTTCTTCATGATGTTGCTCCGTGAATGGAAGGTAGTGACACAGACTAGACTGGCCGTGGCAGGTTTCTTTTCTTTTGGGATCAGTAACTCATCTCTCGGACAGTACCAGGCTCTTTTTTTGGAACATTTGGGGAGTCCCAATGGGTAGCCACGTTCACGTAGGCGATTTGTAAGTGTCTCACATTTCTTAAAGAAGTCCGTTTTTTTGGTGCAGTTGCGCCTCATCCGTGGGTATTGGCCGAATGGCAGATTGTCACGTAGATTACGTGGGTGGTGAGAGTCATATTTCAGCAGGGTATTCCTCTCCATGGGTTTCCTGTAGAGATCACATAGTATTAGTCCGTCTTCTGTTTTGAACAAAAGATCAAGGAATGCAATGCTCTTTTTGACATAGCTGATGGTGAATTGGATGTCTTTGCACCTTGCATTTAACCAGAGGAAGAAGTCTTTTAAATCAGCTTCCGTACCAGTCCAAATCATGATCACATCATCGATATAACGCTTCCATATCGATATAGAATTGATGAATGGATTCTCTTCTGTATACAGGTGTTGTTCCTCATATTGGTCCATGTACAAATTAGCCAGACTCGGGGCATAGGTCGCACCCATTGCTACTCCTTTGCATTGCAGATAGAACTGTTGTTGGAAAATGAAGTAGTTGCGCTTCATGGCTATCTCGAGGAGGTTGATAAGAAAAGTGGTTGGTATCCAATGTGGTGCATGACGTTTATCTAGTGCGTCCTGTATGACCTTGATTGCATTGTCTTGGGGTACCGATGTATACAAAGAAGCCACATCTAGTGTCACCATGAATTGTGTGGCTTCATCATATGGTTGCCCCTCCAGTAATTGGATGATGTGCATCGAGTCCCTCACGTAAGATTTAGTTTCTGGTATCAATGGTTGCAGAAAGTGGTCGATGAATTGGTTCACAGGTTCTAATACGGATCCACAACCGGATATGATTGGTCTTCCCGGCGGGTTATTTAACCCCTTGTGCACCTTTGGCAAGGTGTAAATCGTCGGGATCCGGGGTTCCTTTTTGATTAAGAAGTCTCTTTCTGGTGGACTCAGGAAGCCCTTGCTGACACCATCCTCTTCCAAGGTTTCAATCAATGTTTTTATACTTGCAGTGGGATCTCTTGGTGTTAACTGATAGCTTTCTCTTGCAGCAAGTTGACGTTTGATTTCAGTTACATAGTCATCCGTGTTTTGTAGTACCACTGCTCCCCCTTTGTCAGCTGCTTTTACGATGATGGAGGTATTATTGCCGAGTTCTTTTAGAGCAAGGTTCTCTTTCGTGATTTGTACTTGATATAGTGTCTTTCTTCAAGACTCTTCATCACCTCGTGCATTACTACTTGCTCGAATGCCAATATCCGTTGGCTCATACAATAAGAGCCCGGAGTGAAGGTAGATGGTGGTTTGAAAGGAGTCGCTGCCATTTTGGGAGTGTAGTCATTTCTGCCAAAGTAGTATTTTAGCCGTACTTTGCGGAAGAATTTCTGCAGTTCTAGTTTTGTGGTGAAAGCGTCTGACCTGCTGGTAGGGACAAACGAAAGTCCTTTACTTAGGACACTTCTTTCTGCAGGTGAAATTTGATGGTTGGACAGATTGATGATGGGATCTGTTAGAGGATGAGTTTCCGGTGTTTGGACTCTCGTGGGTTGAACAGGGTTATTCTGTCTCTCTTCTCCCGTAGCTGCTGGTAAAGGGGTCATTTGCTGCCGCAGTTCTGTTCTATCATCTGCGTTGATTTCACGGGGGATATTTGAATCATCCCTTAGTGCAGTGGGCGTTGCGACCGTTGCCATATTCATATTTCCGCTAGTCGCGTTTTCTTCTCCAGCTTGGGTTACCATCTGTAGGTTTGTTTTCGGGTTGAGATCTCCCCATGTACTTCTGGTTGGTAGAATCTCACTCTCGTGTTCCCTCTCGGAGCCCCTCTTGGTTTGTTCCATGTTCTCCTTGGTGTCCAACCTTTGTGGGCAGTACCGCCTCGGTTGGGTTGGCGGTAGCCTTGGTCTAAAAAATGTTGTTGTGGGGCCTGAGGTGGTTGCCTGCTGGTGGATGCTCCTTCTTGTTATATCAGCGGTTGTTCTATCTGATCCAAGGAGAAAGCTTGAGGAACCTTGCTCCTGTATCAATTTTGCTATGTATTCTTCACTACCAAAATGTTGTTAATCACGCTTACCCAGGTTCTGAGGGACACAGGGTTACCCCTTTTTTGTAAATCATTCTTTTGCAAGTGCTGACTTGCGAGGGTTCATTCCTTTGATTTATTCTTACCTATAGTCTTTCCCAAATGTACTTTCATTTAAATTGAGAATGTCGGACATAGAAACCTTGTCTTATAGTGAAGAATACATAGCAAAATTGATACAGGAGCAAGGTTCCTCAAGCTTTCTCCTTGGATCAGATAGCACAACCGCTGATATAACACTCAATGAAAAACTGATTAAAATAGAAAGACTTGAAAAGAAATTAATCAGATCCCGTCTCCATGGACACGTTCTCATCAAATATCTTGCATCCAACATAATTCCTAAAGGTTTACAAGTCAGAAAAGAGCCAGGAATTTTCATTGACATGCCTAAATTCAGGGAAGGATTCAGTTTTGTGGCCAACAACTGCTCCAGGCACTGGATGGTGCTCGGGGTGGAAACGGCCATAGATTATGTCAAAAAATTGACATAAGAAATTGCTGATCTAAAAAAAGAAATACTGGAAGACGGAGCGCTTTCAAACGCCAAAGAGGCATTGGAAAAAGCTGAAAAAACACTGGCAGAGTTCAACACAGTAACAATGAATAGAAAATTGGATAAACTCAGCAAAGACATCCGCAACTACGACAAAAAAATCGCCTACCCGTACATTGCGGACGAATATTACCAACAAGACGATCAAGGCTTCTTTACCAACAGAGGCAGACAAGGGCCTAGGAGGTTTGCAACATTCTCTTATTCATCAGCAGGCAATGGATCTGAGTCTGAACAAGAAGGAGCATCCACCAGCAGGCAACCACCTCAGGCCCTACAACATTTTTAGACCAAGGCTACTGCCAACCCAACCAAGGCGGTACTGCCCACCAAGGTTGGACACCAAGGAGAACATGGAACAAACCAAGAGGGGCTCCGAGAGGGAACACGAGAGTGAGATTCTACCAACCAGAAGTACATAGGGAGATCTCAACCCGAAAACAAAACTACAGATGGTAACCCAAGCTGGAGAAGAAAACGCGACTAGCGGCAATATGAATATGGCAACGGTCGCAACGCCCACTGCACTAAGGGATGATTCAAATTTCCCCCGTGAAATCAACGCAGATGATAGAACAGAACTGCAGTGACAAATGACCCCGTTACCAGCAGCTACGGGAGAAGACGGACAGAATAACCCTGTTCAACCCACGAGAGTCCAAACACCGGAAACTCATCCTCTAACAGATCCCATCATCAATCTGTCTAACCATCAAATTTCACCTGCGGAAAGAAGTGTCCTAAGTAAAGGACTTTCGTTTGTCCCTACCAGCAGGCCAGACGCTTTCACCACAAAACTAGAACTGCAGAAATTCTTCAACAAAGTACGGCTAAAATACTACTTTGGCAGAAATGACTACACTCCCAAAATGGCAGCGACTCCTTTCAAACCACCATCTACCTTCACTCCGGGCTCTTATTGTATGAACCAATGGATATTGGCATTCGAGCAAATAGTAATGCACGAGGTGATGAAGAGTCTTGAAGAAAGACACTATATCAAGTACAACATCACGAAAGGAGAGAACCTTGTTCTAAAAGAACTCAGCAATAATACCTCCATCATCGTAAAAGCATCTGACAAAGGGGGAGCAGTGGTACTACAAAACACGGATGACTATGTAACTGAAATCAAACATCAACTTGCTGCAAGAGAAAGCTATCAGTTAAGACCAAGAGATCCCACTGCAAGTATAAAAACATTGATTGAAACCTTGGCAGAGGATGGTGTCAGCAAGGGCTTCCTGAGTCCACCAGAAAGAGACTTCTTAATCAAAAACGAACCCCGGATCCCGACGATTTACACCTTGCCAAAGGTGCACAAGGGGTTAAATAACCCGCCGGGAAGACAAATCATATCTGGTTGTGGATCCGTATTAGAACCTGTGAACCAATTCATCGACCTCTTTCTGCAACCATTGATACCAGAAACGAAATCTTACGTGAGGGACTCGATGCACATCATCCAACTACTGGAGGGGCAACCATATGATGAAGCCACACAATTCATGGTGACACTAGATGTGGCTTCTTTGTATACATCGATACCCCAAGACAATGCAATCAAGGTCATACAGGACGCACTAGATAAACGTCCTGCACCACATTGGATACCAACCACTTTTCTTATCAACCTTCTCGAGATATCCATGAAGCGCAACTACTTCATTTTCCAACAACAGTTCTATCTGCAATGTAAAGGAGTAGCAATGGGTGCGACCTATGCCCCGAGTCTGGCTAATTTGTACATGGACCAATATGAGGAACAACACCTGTATACAGAAGAGAATCAATTCATCAATTCTATATCGATATGGAAGCATTATATCGATGATGTGATCATGATTTGGACTGGTACGGAAGCTGATTTAAAAGACTTCTTCCTCTGGTTAAATGCAAGGTGCAAAGACATCCAGTTCACCATCAGCTATTACAAAAAGAGCATTGCATTCCTTGATCTTTTGTTCAAAACAGAAGACGGACTAATACTATGTGATCTCTACAGGAAACCCATGGAGAGGAATACCCTGCTGAAATATGACTCTCACCACCCACGTAATCTACGTGACAATCTGCCATTCAGCCAATACCTACGGATGAGACGCAACTGCACCAAAAAAACGGACTAGTTTAAGGAATGTGAGACACTTACAAATCGCCTACGTGAACGTGGCTACCCATTGGGACTCCTCAAACGTGCCAAAAAAAGAGCCTGGTACTGTCCGAGAGATGAGTTACTGATCCCAAAAGAAAAGAAACCAGCCACGGCCAGTCTAGTCTGTGTCACTACCTTCCATTCACGGAGCAACATCATGAAGAAGACAAAGAAATATTGGAACTTGGTGGCATCCGAGCTAAATACCGATGAAGGTCCGCTCTTTGCATTCAAGAGAGGTAGGAATATAAAGGATAATGTAGTGAAAGCTTTCCTTGAACCACCAAAACCAGCAACACTCAGAGACCATCTGGGTCTACCTCCCATGAAAGGACATTTCAAATGTAGTACCTGCAAAGCATGCTCCCTGTGCATTGATGGACCCTCCTTCTCCCACAATAACAAGACATATATATTGCCTTCCCTGACAAACTGTAACACTTCCAATGTCATATACATCGTGCTGTGTCCATGCAATAAACCCTACGTGGGACAGACCACACAGAAGGTGAAGGCTCGCATACTCCAGCATATGAGTAGGATTCGTTGCAAGGTGCAAGGGGCACCCATGGTGGACCACTTTGTAACCCAAAGTCATGATCCTGACAGTTTACGTTGGTGCATCTTGGAGAAAATCAATGCAAACCCTAGAGGAGGTTCTTTGTCCACTGCTTTGAATAGAAAGAGTGTAAATGGATCCACATCCTTAACTCTGTGAGTCAAGGATTGAATGAACATGAGGAGATTTCCAAACAAATGAGCTTACTGTAAATCTGAATCTCTTGTAAAACTGTTCATTTGGACTTAACATGAACTCTTTTTCGAACCTGTAAATCCCCCTTGAACGATGCATTTCTGTACGTAAATGTGAACTCTTTATTGCAATTACTAACTTTGAAATTGT
The DNA here is from genome assembly GCF_964263255.1 of Lissotriton vulgaris. Taxonomy (NCBI): domain Eukaryota; kingdom Metazoa; phylum Chordata; class Amphibia; order Caudata; family Salamandridae; genus Lissotriton; species Lissotriton vulgaris. The sequence goes on from NC_141695.1 coordinate 837,116,074, forward strand.
ATTTTAAATGTTTTAATCTGGTTCCCTTACTAATACCCCGTGACGTATGACACGATCCATAGTATGGGCCAGTCATGGCGCATCACATAGTTGCTTGGCAACCAACGTAGCATGCGTCCTCGAGGTGATGCACCTCACGTCTCCCAGTTCTACGCCCCCAGTTTGATTGGGTCAGCCATGGCGCGTCAGAACCACTGACCCGGGTTGTCCAGCAACAAGCACACTTAAACTCTCGGAGTTTCCCGGGTTCATTCTTTCTGCTCGAGCATTACCCTGACAGCTCGGATGGCGCTCTGACATCGCTTTGATCGCCAGCGTTACTACTTTAGTTTGCAATACCGAGGGTAAGCTAGCCTCCTGCCTGTCCAACTGCTGCGCAGATGACTCACCAGCGTAACCATTTTGGCTACCTAAATCGCCTAGGCACAGCCAGTATCGCTTAAATTGCTTTAACACCCCGCGTAAATCACCTAGGCACTGTTAAATATTGCATATCCTCCACCAGACCTCTCAATACTGATCTGGTCTATACCACATTTCAATCTAGGTTGACCGAAGGGCTTCCTTCCGGAGTCAATTCCCACCCTACCAGACCCCCATATAAGTAATTTCTAATTTCCCCTGTCAGTCATGACGATGATTATCGACACCTCTCCGATACCTTTCCCTTCCTTTCCAGGCCCTCCAACCCCTTGTCTTGATGAAGACCCGCCGCGACCACCAATTGGGGCGCATTAGGGTCGAAACGTCGACGCTCATACTTGGCCAAGATACCTCCAGAAACTTGGACATTTACCATCTATTTCCTTGGAATACTAACTTTGTAATACTGGCCTGTCAACGAAAGAAAACACCCCTTGCCCCCGCCCACACCCCCTGGTTCAATTGTAAAAAGAAATTTGTATATAAGTGTCACTATATGCAATGCACTAGTCACTTAGTTCACCACAGTCACTAATCACTTGTTTTAATAATCTCGTTACGAATACGGAATGAAGTAATTCCTGTGTATTGTGTTTTTATTATATAAAAACTTTGTTCTCAGAGAGGTGTGCTTTTGTGTGTCTTGAGCTGTTTCCGCCTTCCTTGAAAGTAATTATTGCTACCACCCGACAGAACAATTTTTGTTGTTAATCACGCTTACCCAGGTTCTGAGGGACACAGGGTTAGCCCTTTTTTGTAAATCATTATAGTATCTATCAAGGCATCGAAAGCTCCAGGGCCCGACAATGTCCCGGGGATCTTTTTAGATATGATCCAGATGTCTGGGCCCCGTACATGAATCAAGCAATAAGTAGTGGTCAGCCCATTCCTGCATCATGGAATGGGGCGGTGATTGTCCCTATACACAAGAAGGGTTGTAGGGACAATCCCGCCAACTACAGGCCTATCAGCCTGATAGATATTACTCAAAAAATATACTCAAAGCAGATCTTGATATATTGTTCCCCTACCAGGCTGGGTTTAGAAAAAGAAAGAAACAAGCACCATAGACCTGGTGTTTAGGCTGCTAACCATTGCCTGGAAATACACTAAATTAAGATTGGTTAACTTGTATGTGGCCTTCATTGATTTTAAGGCCGCTTTTGACCTAGTTCCAAGAGATCTGCTGTGGGTAAACCTGTTAAAACTAGGTGTTCTCAAAAACGTTTTGGTGCAATTGATAAGACTCCATGAAAATAATTTAGCAAAAGTCAGTTGGGGACTAGGCGGAGGAACTAACGGAGGAGATCCCGGTGAGGAGAGGTGTGCGCCAGGGGTACGTCCTGGCCCCAACCTTGTTCCTCCTTTACATCACTGATATGGTGGACTCCTTACTGAATTCAAATCATCACTCCCCCAAGTTCGGTGGTTCCCACGTATGCGCCCTGACTTTTGCGGATGACACTATCTTTCTTTCACAAACCCCTAGGGGATTGCAGAATCTTCTTAAAAAGCTGGAGGAGTACTGTACAGGAAAGGGTCTGGAAATAAATCCCTTAAAAACTAAATACAAGTTTATCAGGCCCCATAAAAGTTTTTAAAATATTATCACATTAAATGGTGCAGTAATAGAGAGGCTTCATAATTTTGTTTATTTAGGAGCGACCCTAGATTCTAAGCCCCCACATCAGAAAATCAGGGACGATTTTAATGCAAAATTCAGTGCCAATCCTGAAAAAACTCCATGCTACCTATACTAAATCCATCACTCCGGCATTGGAGGTATATAATTCGAAGGCCCAAACTGCCACCCTCTATGGTTCTGAGCTGTGGGGTGGGGCGCAAACTTCCACTATTACTACGGGAGAAAATAGGGTTTTAAGAGCAATGATCCCCTTGCCCCAAAGTACCCCGGTGATTACATATGTATATGAGCTGGGGTTAAAACGCATTGAGGACAGGGCAGTTTGATGACCCTGTTATACTGGATTATTCTATAGGCTACTGACAAACTTTTTATTTATAGGCAGGCACTAAAAGAACTCATTGAATTAGATATACATGTAACCTTCCCTTGGTTGATTAAAATACGTAGATGGCTAATAGACCTGGGTCGTAGCGAGTTCTGGCTCCATCCAGAGAAATTGACTCTTGATTCAAGAAATGTACTTAAGATGATTTATTGGAGCCAAACTGTATTAAAAGTAGTACAGAATAGCAGCGATGGCCAACTCACGAATGATTACCTGATGGTCAAACCCACCCCTTGTTTTGAGGTTTTTCTCGATCAAATAGAACCTCAGCTTGCAAAGATACTGTATTTAAAATTTAGGTACGGGACTCTTCGTGTTAGATCTTTTACAGCCAAGTGGGGAACGCCTTGTAATGGGGAGGAAGACAGTAAGTGTACAATGTGTCAGCTATCTACAAAGGAAAGTATAGCACACATTGCACCGTTGGGAAGGAAAATGGGTGTGAGAAGATATATGGACATGTTACGTATTTTAACAACAGATAACACCCAGCTTGTTGTTTTTGGAGTTTTGAGATTTTTATTGGCTGCTAATTATATTAGAATGAAGAAAGGTTTGAAATTTTAATTAGGATTTTGTAACAGTGGACTTGAGAATATTCAGTATGTACCTTTTTTCTAGTTGAATATTTTTAGTGCACATAGTATTTAATATTTTGTTATGAAATGTACTGCCAGTAATTCTGAGGAAAATTACTTTGGTAAAAAGGCACTGTATTTTATATATCGAACTGTATTTTATATTTTAACGGCGATCGCACTTTAGTCCGGATTTTGCGCATTTGCACAAATGTTATGTTTCATGAATTGATAACCCATAACTGCGAATATTATTATAAGGGACTTAATTACTGTGTTCTTTTTTGCACTGACTTGATCGCACCTTACATTCGTATTGCATATTTGCACAAATGTAACGTTGTATAAATTGGCACTCTATAACTGTGATTATATTATATGATTTTGTTTCTTCTTTTATGATTCCTTGAATCGAATAAAGATGCTTTGACTTGACAATGTATGCTGTTGATTCAGGTCTATCGGCACCTGCTCGAGACACAACACGCACACAGCTGCAACTAACTGAAATTCAAGTGCCTTTAATATTGCTTTGCATGCATGACTCGGGCACTTGGAGAAAAAAAAATCTTTCCAGTGATAGAGAGCTTTGCTGATCCTGAGATGCGGTTCACTTCTGCTGATTTTGGAGGTATCAGGTTCCCTGTTTAAACCTAGAGACCTTCTATTATCATTATAAAACCTAGCTCTGAGTGAGGGGAGGGTGGTACACAAGGCGCTATACCACCTGTTTCCACTTTCATCGTAACATGATTTCTCCCTTTATATTTTATGGAATTGTAACAATGCTGATTGTTTTATTTCTCATCATTTGCCTGCTTTTGTTAGCCATAATACTGCATCTTAGAGCACGTAGTTAAAAATAAACATTTTAAACTTTTCCGTGTCTCTGATTACTCACGTTGTGGAAAGTTATGAGAATAAAAACGAAAGAGTGTTCTTGATTCCTTTTTTATTTTTTATTTTTTTTATTATCATTGTGAGAAACAGACAGAAAAAAAAGTCCTTCATTTTGTCATACAATATGAAATTCCAATGAAGAATATTAAAACAGAGGTATTATTCATATCAGAAAATTCTTGTAACATAAAAATATATCCTAGGTGCATAAATATTATAGTCATGTCAGATCTAAAACAAAAAGGAGTCTATGATTAAAGTTTACATAAACTTTCCCCAGATTCTCTCCTGTCTCCTCATAGAACGAAAACCCCTTACTCTGGCTTGTGCTAATTCCATCGAGAAGATTTCATTAACTAGCGACCACCACTTCATAGCATGCAGAGATTTCGGAGAGATCCAGGCCCTAGCAATAGTCAATCTTGCACATGCAATTAAAATAGTAATTAAATCATTATGTGGGCTATTTAGCTCCTGTACATCTAACAATACCATTTGAACTGAAAGAGGAGAAAAAGTAATCTGCTCCTGATTAAGCAAACCTTCTATTCCTCTCCAGAACTCGCATAATGTAGGACAAGAATATAACATGTGTTCCAAATCGGCTGCCGCGAGATCGCACTTAGGGCATTTAGAAGGATCATTAAGTGTGTTACTTGATAACCAGCCGGAAATTCTTTGCAGAGTGTAATATAGTTGGCAAATAGTTCTGTATGACTGAAGTCTTAAACTAGAAGACTGAACCATTCGGTTAATACGACAGAGAGAAGCGGATATCTGATTCGGTGTTATATTGGAATCCGTTCTGGTGGTCCATTTAGCCGCTAGTTTAATACAGTCATCGACTTTCATCTGATTTAGGTGTTTATAACCCTCGCTAATTAATGATTTAGTCTTATCCGAGTAAAGACAAGTCAAAATATCTGAGTCAACAACTTCATTGATTTTTATTTTCCGGACTAAAAAGACCCAGATTTGCATATATTTAAAGTACATAGAATTATTCAGTTTATAAAGACGATGCAAAATCAAGTAATCCATCGGGGCCATACAGGTCACCTAAAGTATTAATACTGCAGCTGGACCATAAGGTCCCTGCGCCATCCGAAAAGATTTTAGGAAGTCCTGGATTGCCCAATAGCTGTAGTTCTGGATGGAAGAAAGAAGTTTTGCTAAAAGTCAAGATCAAGATCCACATTCTAACAATCTCCCTGGCGGTCTTAAACTTGACCCGTTTGAAATAATTTGGGTCATGAACTCTAGCCAAAAACTGATTACAATCAGAACCCAACATAAATTGAAAAAAGAACCAAGAGTTTTCAGTTTTAAGCAAACTTCGGAGACGATCAAAAAAGGTTGCAAAAAATAAAGTTTAAAATCCGGGAAATTTAACCCTCCCTTTTCAATTGGGAGTTTCAGTAGCTGCAAAGATCTACGAGCTTTTTTGTATCCCTAGATATAGCGGCTGCATATCCCATCCAGTTTTTAAAAAAAAGATTATTAAGGCGAAGGGGAATTGATTGGAATAGATAAAGAAATGTTGGTAATACTTTCATTTTAATTAAATGAATCCGTCCAACTAGGCTAAGTGGGATCTTATGCCATTTTTTTTAATGAGAGTGCTACCTCCTTTAACAAAGAGTCGTAATTGAGCTTGATTAGTTCATTAATATTAGCAGAGATTTTCACTCCCAAATATGTAGCAGTTTTACATATACCTTGAACCGTACCAGTGGTTTATAGTTAACGACGATCTGCGTTTTATTACCTTTCAATTTATGTCCGCAGATATCCCCGAAATTGTCTGCTTCTTTAATTATCCCAGAGAGAGCTTTAACCACATCTGTAGTAAAAATAGCGATATCATCCGCGTACGCAGTTATTTTTAAAGTATCGATACCATGTTGAAAAGGAATAATATTTGTTTGGGTCTGAAGAGCGTTTAAAAAAGGTTCCATAGAAAGGGCAAACAGCAAGGGAGACAAAGGACACCCTTGCCGGGTGCCCCTAGCTATTGAAAAGTTAGATGAGGTCATACCTGCATAACTTATTTTAGCACTAGGATGGTCATATAAGGAACGTATCCAGCCAAGATATTGACCCTGAAATCCAAATGCCTTCAACACAGCCCATAAATAATTCCACCCCACTCGGTCAAAAGCTTTCTCAGCATCTAACATGATCAAACCGAGTAGGGTGGAGGAGTGTTCTTGATTCCAAACATTCCTGAGAGTACCCGAAGTCGCTTGTTCTGGGTTGTCTAATCATTGGTGGCTTCGCTGTAGTACGGAGAATGAATGAGACACTGATGCTAGTTGGGTATGGGGTATGGGTTCTGGGTACTGTGGTGACTTTGTTGGTACACCACAATTCACGGAGGTCCTGGTTTCCTGTCCATATTTCTGTGCATGAGCAGAATCCCAGCAACAATATATACCTTCATCTTCTCATCCACACTCCATTGATGCGTAACACGGCGGCACCAAGCACCACAACACACATTTATGGATGTGCGAAAGAGGAATTTCATAAGGCGTCTCCACAAAATGCAGTTTAAGGTGCAAAAATCAAACTTTTTTTTCGGTTACATCTACATATATCCTTAAACTTTCCCGGGTGCAGTCTCAAGCGGTGGTGAACCGCTACACAGTAATCCACAGGGGTGAACAATTCACGTTCAAACAAAACGAGTGCACTCACGGGTGAATTATAACAAAAATGCTTTTTATGTGCAAACCTTCAAGTGCTGACATCACTGAATGCAGGAATTGTTCGCGGCTGTGGATGTATATATATATGTTTACATTTACTCCAAAATCAGACATACGCCACTTTGCTGGTGAATCGATCCTTGTGTTACTAATATTTAACTTGAAAAAATATGCGTGCTTATTCTCTTAAACTTACCAGATGACAGATCATGGCTGGAGTTTATGATAGGAACGTGTACCCTGCCCAACTCACCGCGTATCCATATGAGAACCAATGAAATATTGATGTATTTTCACTGATTGATCTTGAAGAAGCTGCTATGGTTTAGGGATTTATATTTGTTCAAAGAGTTTTTTTTTTATCCTCATATTGCGATTATGCAGATATGAAGGTGTTTGGGAGTTTGACGGTCTTTTTGCGATCGTTACACCAACACTGTCCCTAATCGTCTATCGATGAATACAAGGGGAGTTTCTCATTATCTTAGTTCTTACCAGTCAATTTTCTCCAATACACCCTTATCTTGCCCAATAATTCCTCTGTTTCTGGGAGTATCTAGCCCGTAGGCTGCTTGGCAGAATTCCAATCATTCCTGGAATTATTGTTCCGCTTTAATCATTGGAATCAAAAAAGAAAAAAGGAAAAAAAAAAAAAGAAAAGAAAAGGAGGAGTTCTAGTATATCATCTAGAGGTGATATACTTTTCCCAAATCTCCCAGTATATCATTCTTTTGGATTGTTTCCCTTTTCTATCTAATCTACTGGTTTTTATTACGGAGTTTAGCCAGTTTTCATGGACTGGTGGTGCCGTTTTTAACCAATTAATACAAATTAATTTCTCTTCGTGCCAACAGGATCAGAACAAACAATAAGCTTTCTTGATGTTTACTTAGCCTAATCAAATTTGGTTGAGTGGTACAGTGGATCCCAACAATAATTAAAAGTGTACTTACAGTTATAGGTGTTGCCATTTCTGCAGTTAGTGTCTTACCAATCTCTTGCCAATAATGCGTGAGTGCTGTACAGCAACAGAACATGTGAATATCATCCACCTTTTCTTCACCGCATTTGCGACATGATTTTACTGCCGTGCCTTTAAATTTTGATAGTCTTTTGGGTGTCCAATATGCTCTATGTATAGAAAAAAGATGATTTCTTTTTAGGGCTGCGGGCTTTACACACAACCAGCATTTCTCTACTGATTTTTTCCAAATTTGATTTAGATCCATGACTTCGTTTGGTAGGTCTTTTCTCCATATTTTATCCGGTATAGTTAAAACTTCTTCGCCAGATTCAATTAGAGCCCAATACCATTTTGAGACTTCTTTTTTTATTGCCGTTTCTTTCATCATTTCTATTTCTAGATTGCTCGGGTCTATTGCTCCTTTCGGGATAGTATTGGCCCAACTACTCAGCTGATAATATTTAAACTTAGAAACTTTTCGTTCTGTTATTATTTGCAGATGTTCCCAAGATATTAAGACATTTTCAACCAGAAGTTGTCCCCATTTTTCAATTCCGGATTGTCTGAGTGGGCTAGATAATGAATCCTTTAAACATTCTGGGGTGCCCGGCGAGTCCCATATTGGGGCCATACTACTATAGTAAGGTATCTTTATAGCATTTCTTATCTGGCTCCAAAGCTTAACGGCGTTGTTTAAGATCTTCAGTTTTACTTTTTTGAAGAATTTTGGGTGACCAAATTTGAAGAGGAAATAATCTTCTCCTTTCGTTAGATGCTGTAAGAAATTTGGGTAAGCATAATGTTCCTTTAGCATGGCTCTGAAATTTTTAAATTGAAAAGATCTATAATATTCATATATATCAGGGCTTGCTATTCCACCTTGTTCCTTCTTTCTCCTAAGTTTGTTCCATGAGATTCTTGTACTTTTTGCTGACCAGATAAAACTGGATATTTCTCCTTGTATTTTTTTTAGGGCTTCTTTTTTAAACTCTAACGGAATGTTATTGAAGAGATAAGTAAATTTGGGAATAATTGACATTTTTATTGCATTGGATTTGCCTAGAAAACTTAGCGGCAGACCTGACCAGATTTTAAGGAGTCTTCTCATTTCTTTAACCACTATATTTAGGTTTAGTTGTGGTATTTTTTCAAGCTCTTTTGTTATAGTGATGCCTAGATATTTTATTTTGTCCTTTAAGAAAGGTGAATTTGAGTTAGTGTTCCAGCTCATTGCCTCTGTTTTATCGTTGTTAATCAGGTATCCTGAAACCTTGCCAAAATTATTCATTGCATCCTCGATCGCTGTTTTGGAGAGGTTGTAGTTGTCAGTAAACACCATTAGGTCGTCTGCATAAAGTGCAACTTTCTTTGTCCAGTTTTGATATTTATAAGGTGTTATGAGTGGTTGGTTTCTGATAGAGCAGGCCAAGGGTTCGATATACAGATTAAAAAGTAGCGGAGACAAGGGGCAGCCTTGTCTAGTGTCCCTCTGAATCTCGATGATATCAGTGAGGTTCCCGTTTACTGCTATTTTCGCTCTTGGGTTTGTATAGATTTCTTTCACCATATGACCAAAATTACTCCCTAGTTTGTTTTTTTCTAGGATTTTATTTAGAAAGGCCCAATTGATGCGATCAAAGGCTTTGGCTGCATCGTATGTAATGATCGTTAGGGGTAGTTTTTCGCAGACAGCAACATCGATTGCTGCCACAAGTTCATGCGTAATTTCCTGAATTTGTCTGCCCTTTATGAAACCCTTTTGATCCGAGTTAATCAGTTTAGCCATAACTTTTGATAATCTTTTAGCTATCACATTCATAAACAGTTTGTAGTCACAGTTGAGAAGTGATATCGGCCTATAAGATTCGCAATTCTTTGGTTTTTTTCCTGGTTTTAATATAATACTAATCGTCGCGTCATTCCATGAATCAGGTATCATATCGTGTCCCAGGTAAGTCATATTCATTATTTCTGTTAGATGTTCAATTAGTGTGTCTTTTAGTGCTATGTAGAATTCATTAGGCAGCGCATCCGGTCCTGCAGCTTTTCCTCTTTTTAGGTTACTTATGGCAGTTCTTATTTCTTCTGGTGTAATTTCAGCGTTCAGGGAATACACTTCTTCATCTGTCATGCTTGGAAGGGGGACGTTCTCAAGGTAGTTCTTAATGTCCTCATCTGATGGATTTATGTCTTCTCTATATATTGCGGTAAAAAATTTTGAGAATTCTTGCCTTATTGAAACATCATCAGAGCAAGTTGATAATTGGTCTTGGGTATAGATACTTAATATATTATTTCTAGACTGATCCGTTTTCATTTTCCAGGCTACCCAGGAAACCTATAACTAGATGACTAAAACATATGATGGGAATCCTGTCCACAGTGATTTAACTGCACATGTAAACATATTGTAATCACTATAATTCTTATAAAGTTAAATCGTACATCAATTTTGAAAAATAGTATTACTCATCACAATGTAAAATGTAATTAAATGAGCATGTATTTGTTGAAGCCTTGGAATAGTGTTGACTAGTGAAAAAACACACGCATACAAATACACACATATAGTGGTACACATGCACACACAAGGACACATATTCACAAACACACACACAAACACACACAGTACCTGAAATGAAGAGGTCATAAGAACACATAGAGGAATCGTCAAAAATATCTTGTCATTAAAATTGTGAAATCCTGATGTATATTCTTGGTACCGTACCGGGCTAGCACAAATGGGACAAATCTTCACATAAACATATATGCCTGATTCAAAGGGATACATAAGACATACATTATTATACACACCCCTATCTTAAAAACAAATTATTCTATTGAAAACTACAATCATAAATACACAGATGGGCTGTGAAAAATAATAGGTCCTAAAAGTTTTTGAACAAGGGCATTTAAGAGCTCTGTGAACCCTGATTTGTAACAGAGACAAGAGCTAATAAGGATAATTTGGCGTATTTTAGGAATCTGAAGAAGCAGAATGACATGATGGAATACTGCTCTGCCTATTTCACATTGTGTCTTTTAAAAGAGCTACTTACAGTGCAGTAAGTCCACCCAGTAGATTTGTGTGAGGATTTGGCTGTAGCAAATACCATAAAACCTCATTCTTGCCATTTTCTGAGAGGGCCAATCATTAACCGCACTAGCCCAGATTTCCGAGCAGCGTCATGCCTATTTAAAAAAGCCACAAAGCCTGGTCAGCTGTGGAAAGTACTATATGAATCCATTTGCAATACAAGATATAACCCACAATAATAGTAACACCATAGACCCAGCGATCTACTCAGTCAATGTTAGGTCATACAGGCTGTATAAAAATTCCCATTCATTGCTTGACACTCTTAAACTCACATACAATGAAACTGCTAGGGGTGATGTCCCTTACCCATTACTAGACCACTCCGCAACAATTAACGTCCCATTACCTACTAAACACACGTGGAATAAATAAACAGCTCTGCCACATATCATGGGCCTATATATGAATATACTATAGAACACCACTACGGGTCAAACTGGCTACATACAACTGCTCCTTGACATCTCACAATGACAATCAGATATTAAATATGAAAAATATCCATCTCAGCAGATCGTCACGATCTTGTCCTATAAAATGTGCCTGATCATGATTGTATACTTTAAACAAAATATTTGAAGTTCGATATTCTAGTGCATTGTACAAGTAATTAGACTATAATTATAAGAAATAGCCGAAAGGGACCAGAATTGTTCTAACTTATCACTTTACTGAAAACTTCAAACTGTGTGCCTCTCTCTCACATTTCTTAACCCATCACACTGATAAATGCTGCATGCCATCAAACTATAGCTGCAACTCAAAAGTCATTGTGTCCGCAACAATGAAAGACTTTCTTCAATGGATCAAAACAAACAACACACTTTCAAATACACACCCTAGTATGCTACCCATGTATGCAAGGACTTTAGCACCACACATAGGAGTAGTAACTGCTGTTCAAACGATATAAAAATTATTAGCCAAAGTTCCCTTTGATCAATTTGATTATGCTTATTTGTAACCCATGTTTTTACTACGCTTTTATGTATGTGTTAAACCCCATGGAAATTGAAATTGTAGGTGGTATTATTGACCATCAAAACTGCTTTCACATTGCAATTCCACAATCCATGTAGTTTAACTTTTAATTGCGTGTTTTAATTTCAAAATTATTTACTGACGCTGGAACTAGGGGTGTGGCAGGTGCTGCACCACTCTCAGATGACATTGAACACAGGCCCGGACTGGCCATAGCGGGCACCGGAAAATCCCCCGGTGCGCCGCAAGGGTGGGGGCCGGTTTTGAGCCCCTGGGGGCCGATTTTGTTACAGGGCCGTTTTTGCAGCAGAGCTGCAAAATCGGCCCTGCAACAAAATCGCCGAAAACCAGCCTTAGCAAAGCGCTCGGCGGCACCTCCAACCCGGGAAAACGCCGTCGCGTATGAGCTGCGATTTGTACGGAAAACATCGCGTATGATCGAGCAGCACAATCAAATAGAAAGTTAAGCCCCATCAACGAAGCACACGCGTACCCCGCCAATACGTCTCGTATGAGAGCCACACAAAGAATCGAACCCCCCATCAACGAAGCGCACGCGTACCCCAATACGTCGCATATGCGAGAGCGAACACAATAACGTGAGAATCGAACCCCCCTCAACTAAGCGTACACATACCCTGCTAATACGTCGCGTATGAGAGAGCCACACAATAAAGTAAGAATCGAACCTCCCTCAACTAAGCGCACGCGTACCCCGCCAATACGTCGCGTATGAGAGAGTTACACAATAAAGTATGATTCTAAGCCCCCCTCAAAGAAGCGCACGCGTAGCCCGTAAATACGTCGCGTATGAGAGAACTACACAATAAAGTACAAGTCGAACCCCCCCTCAAAAAAAAGACAAGTACCCCAAAAAAAGCACAAGGAGTGTTCAAAACAGACACAACACACCACTAAACATATCTCCTGTATACAAAGCAATGTCCTGGCCAGATCAAAAATGGCAAACACGGGGCCAAACTCAGACCCACCCCTTATGACACTCCCACCCAAAAATTCAAAATAAGCCACACCCACTAACGGACCAATAAAAAGGGCCCACAAACCATCAGCCTTTGCAACATAACCATTTTCTGACAGAGACGGACAACACACCAACAACTGCACACATCCACCTTCACACATACCCACAATCATATTCAGGCCCACGCACCCCCTTCACATTCTGACCCACACCTCCATCCATACACACTGTCACTCCCCCAAACACATTTGCCCCACAACATGACTACACCAAAGAATCCAAAGTTCACTAACCAGGAGATGGAGATCCTTGCAGATGAAGTCATCAGAGTTGAGCCACCGCTGTTTGGTGCATTGGTCAGACAGACCAGCATAGCGGAGAAAACACGCATGTGGGAGAGGATCGTCGATAGGGTGAATGCTGTTGCACCCATCAGGCGCACCAGGAAGGATTGCCAGGCCAGGTGGTACGATATGCGGAGGATGGTCAAGCGCAAGATGGATGAGGGCTACGCCAACGCTCACCACACCGGGGGTGGTGGTCCCCGCGGACAAGTACAGTTCCAGCCTTGGGAGGAGAAAGTCATGGCCCTGCTACCACCGGTGGGAGTACATGGAATTCCAGGAGTCGTGGAGCCTGGTGAGTATACAAACAACTCATGTAACATGGGTGGACCACCAGCATTAGCCAGACACATGAGGGGTGGCTGGATAGGACTCCCAGCAGTGCCCAGACATAGGAGGGGGTGTATATATGACTCCCAGCAGTGCCCATACATAGGAGGTGGGTGTGCATATGACTCCCAGCAGTGCCCAGATATAGGAGGGGTGGCTGGATAGGACTCCCAGCAGTGCCAAGACATAGGATGGGTGGCTGGATAGGACTCCCAGAAATGCCCAGAAATAGGAGGGTGGTGTAGATAGGACTCCCAGCAGTGCCCAGACATAGGCAGTGGGTGTGCATATGACTCCCAGCAGTGCCCAGACATAGGAGGGGTGGCTGGATAGGACTCCCAGCAGTGCCCAGACATAGGAGGGGTGGCTGGATAGGACTTCCAGCAGTGCCCAGACATAGGAGGGGGGTGTGGATAGGCCTCCTAGCAGTGCCCAGACATAGAAGGAGGGTGTGCGTATTTCTCCCAGCAGTGCCCAGACATAGGAGGGGGTGTAGATAGGACTCCCATCAGTGCCCAGACATAGGAGGATGGTGTGCGTATGACTCCCAGCAGTGCTGACATAGGAGGGGGGTGTGCGTGTGACTCCCAGCAGTGCCCAGACATAGGAGGGGTGGCTGGATAGGACTCCCAGCAGTGCCCAGACATAGGAGGAGGGTGTGCGTATGACTCCCAGCAGTGCTGACATAGGAGGGGGGTGTGCGTATGACTCCCAGCAGTGCCCATAATTAGGGAGGGGTGTAGATAGGACTCCCAGCAGTGCCCAGACATAGGAGGGGTGGCTGGATAGGACTCCCAGCAGTGTCCAGACATAGGAGGAGGGTGTGCGTATGACTCCCAGCAGTGCCCAGACATAGGAGGGGTGGCTGGATAGGCCTTCCAGCAGTGCCCAGACATAGAAGGAGGGTGTGCGTATGACTCCCAGCAGTGCTCAGACATAGGAGGGGGTGTAGATAGAACTCCCAGCAGGGCCCAGACATAGGAGGAGGGTGTGCGTATGACTCCCAGCAGTGCTCAGACATAGGAGGGGGTGTGCGTGTGACTCCCAGTAGTGCCCAGACATAGGAGGGGTGGCTGGATAGGACTCCCAGCAGTGCCCAGACATAGGAGGGGTGGCTGGATAGGACTCCCAGCAGTGCCCAGACATAGGAGGGTGTGCGTATGACTCCCAGCAGTGCCCAGACATAGGAGGGGTGGCTGGATAGGACTCCCAGCAGTGCCCAGACATAGGAGGTGGTTGTAGATAGGACTCCCAGCAGTGCCCAGACATAGGAGGAGGGTGTGCGTATGACTCCCAGCAGTGCCCAGACATAGGAGGGGGGTGTGCGTATAACTCCCAGCAGTGCCCAGACATAGGAGGGGTGGCTGGATAAGACTCCCAGCAGTGCCCAGACATAGGAGGGGGGTGTAGATAGGACTCCCAGCAGTGCCCAGACATAGTAGGAGGGTGTGCGTATGACTCCCAGAAGTGCCCAGACATAGGAGGGGGGTGTGCGTATGACTCCCAGAAGTGCCCAGACATAGGAGGGGGGTGTGCGTATGACTCCCAGCAGTGCCCAGACATAGGAGGGGTGGCTGGATAGGACTCCCAGCAGTGCCCAGACATAGGAGGGGTGGCTGGATAGGACTCCCAGCAGTGCCCAGACAAAGGAGGGGGTGTAGATAGGACTCCCAGCAGTGCCCAGACATAGGAGGGGGTGTAGATAGGACTCCCAGCAGTGCCCAGACATAGGAGGGGGGGTGTGCGTATGACTCCCAGCAGTGCCTAGACATAGGAGGGGTGGCTGGATGGGACTCCCAGCAGTGCCCAGACATAGGAGGAGGGTGTGTGTATGACTCCCAGCAGTGCCCAGACATAGGAGGGGGGCTGGATAGGATTCCCAGCAGTGCCCAGACATAGGAGGGGGTGTAGAAAGGACTCCCAGCAGTGCCCAGACATAGGAGGGGGGTGTGCGTATGACTCCCAGCAGTCCCCAGACATAGGAGGGGTGGCTGGATAGGACTTCCAGCAGTGCCCAGACATAGGAGGAGGGTGTGCGTATGACTCCCAGCAGTGCTCAGACATAGGAGGGGGTGTAGATAGGACTCCCAGCACGGCCCAGACATAGGAGGAGGGTGTGCGTATGACTCCCAGCAGTGCTCAGACATAGGAGGGGGGTGTGCGCGTGACTCCCAGTAGTGCCCAGGCATAGGAGGGGTGGCTGGATAGGACTCCCAGCAGTGCCCCGACATAGGAGGGGTGGCTGGATAGGACTCCCAGCAGTACCCAGACATAGGAGGGTGTGCGTATGACTCCCAGCAGTGCCCAGACATAGGAGGGGTGGCTGGATAGGACTCCCAGCAGTGCCCAGACATAGGAGGTGGTTGTAGATAGGACTCCCAGCAGTGCCCAGACATAGGAGGAGGGTGTGCGTATGACTCCCAGCAGTGCCCAGACATAGGAGGGGGGTGTGCGTATAACTCTCAGCAGTGCCCAGACATAGGAGGGGTGGCTGGATAAGACTCCCAGCAGTGCCCAGACATAGGAGGGGGGGTGTAGATAGGACTCCCAGCAGTGCCCAGACATAGTAGGAGGGTGTGCGTATGACTCCCAGAAGTGCCCAGACATAGGAGGGGAGTGTGCGTATGACTCCCAGCAGTGCCCAGACATAGGAGGGGTGGCTGGATGGATAGGACTCCCAGCAGTGCCCAGACATAGGAGGGGTGGCAGGATAGGACTCCCAGCAGTGCCCAGACAAAGGAGGGGGGTGTAGATAGGACTCCCAGCAGTGCCCAGACATAGGAGGGGGTGTAGATAGGACTCCCAGCAGTGCCCAGACATAGGAGGGGGGGGTGTGCGTATGACTCCCAGCAGTGCCCAGACATAGGAGGGGTGGCTGGATGGGACTCCCAGCAGTGCCCAGACATAGGAGGGGGTGTAGATAGGACTCCCAGCAGTGCCCAGACATAAGAGGGGGGGTGTGCGTATGACTCCCAGCAGTGTCCAGACATAGGAGGGGTGGCTGGATAGGATTCCCAGCAGTGCCCAGACATAGGAGGGGGTGTAGAAAGGACTCCCAGCAGTGCCCAGACATAGGAGGGGTGGCTGGATAGGACTCCCAGCAGTGCCCAGACATAGAAGGTGGTTGTAGATAGGACTCCCAGCAGTGCCCAGACATAGGAGGAGGGTGTGCGTATGACTCCCAACAGTGCCCAGACATAGGAGGGGGGTGTGCGTATAACTCTCAGCAGTGCCCAGACATAGGAGGGGGGTGTAGATAGGACTCCCAGCAGTGCCGAGACATAGTAGGAGGGTGTGCGTATGACTCCCAGAAGTGCCCAGACATAGGAGGGGGGTGTGCGTATGACTCCCAGCAGTGCCCAGACATTGGAGGGGTGGCTGGATAGGACTCCCAGCAGTGCCCAGACATAGGAGGGGTGGCAGGATAGGACTCCCAGCAGTGCCCAGACATAGGAGGGGGTGTAGATAGGACTCCCAGCAGTGCCCAGACATAAGAGGGGGGGTGTGCGTATGACTCCCAGCAGTGCCTAGACATAGGAGGGGTGGCTGGATGGGACTCTCAGCAGTGCCCAGACATAGGAGGAGGGTGTGTGTATGACTCCCAGCAGTGCCCAGACATAGGAGGGGGGCTGGATAGGATTCCCAGCAGTGCCTAGACATAGGAGGTGGGTGTAGATAGGACTCCCAGCAGTGCCCAGACATAGGAGGGGGTGTGCGTATGACTCCCAGCAGTCCCCAGACATAGGAGGGGTGGCTGGATAGGACTTCCAGCAGTGCCCAGACATAGGAGGAGGGTGTGCGTATGACTCCCAGCAGTGCCCAGACATAGGAGGGGGGTGTGCGTATGACTCCCAGCAGTGCCCAGACACAGGAGGGGTGGCTGGATAGGACTCCCAGCAGTGCCCAGACATAGGAGGGGGTGTGGATAGGACTCCCAGCAGTGGCTAGACATAGGAGGGGTGGCTGGATAGGACTCCCAGCAGTGCCCAGACATAGGAGGGGTGGCTGGATAGGACTCCCAGCAGTGCCCAGACATAGGAGGGGGTGTGGATAGGACTCCCAGCAGTGGCTAGACATAGGAGGGGTGGCTGGATAGGACTCCCAGCAGTGCCCAGACATAGGAGGGTGTGCATATGACTCCCAGCAGTGCCCAGACATAGGAGGGGTGGCTGGATAGGACTCCCAGCAGTGCCCAGACAAAGGAGGGGGTGTAGATAGGACTCCCAGAAGTGCCCAGACATAGGAAGAGGGTGTGTGTATGACTCCCAGCAGGGCCCAGACATAGGAGGGGTGGCTGGATAGGACTCCCAGCAGTGCCCGGACATAGGAGGGGGTGTAGATAGGACTCCCAGCAGTGCCCAGACATAGGAGGGGGGGTGTGCGTATGACTCCCAGCAGTGCCCACACATAGGAGGGGTGGTGGGATAGGACTCCCAGCAGTGCCCAGACATAGGAGGGGGGGCTGAATAGGATTCCCAGCAGTGCCCAGACATAGGAGGGGGTGTAGATAGGACTCCCAGCAGTGCCCAGACATAGGGGGGGGTGCGTATGACTCCCAGCAGTCCCCAGACATAGGAGAAGAGTGTGCGTATGACTCCCAGCAGTGCTCAGACATAGGAGGGGGGTGTGCGTATGACTCCCAGCAGTGCCCAGACATAGGAGGGGGGCTGGATAGGACTCCCAGCAGTGCCCAGATATAGGAGGGGTGGCTGGATAGGACTCCCAGCAGTGTCCAGACATAGGAGGGGGTAGGACTCCCACCAGCAGTGGCCAGACATAGGAGTGGTGGCTGGATAGGACTCCCAGCAGTGCCCAGACATAGGAGTAGGGTGTGCGTATGACTCCCAGCAGTGCCCAGACATAGGAGGGGTGGCTGGTTAGGACTCTCAGCAGTGCCCAGACATAGGA
Organism: Lissotriton vulgaris; assembly: GCF_964263255.1. Lineage (NCBI taxonomy): Eukaryota > Metazoa > Chordata > Amphibia > Caudata > Salamandridae > Lissotriton > Lissotriton vulgaris. The sequence goes on from NC_141695.1 coordinate 837,134,334, forward strand.
GGGTGTGCGTATGACTCCCAGCAGTGCCCAGACATAGGAGGGGTGGCTGGATAGGACTCCCAGCAGTGCCCAGACATAGGAGGTGGTTGTAGATAGGACTCCCAGCAGTGCCCAGACATAGGAGGGGTGGCTGGATAGGACTCCCAGCAGTGCCCAGACATAGGAGGTGGTTGTAGATAGGACTCCCAGCAGTGCCAGACATAGGAGGAGGGTGTGCGTATGACTCCCAGAAGTGCCCAGACATAGGAGGGGGGTGTGCGTATGACTCCCAGCAGTGCCCAGACATAGGAGGGGTGGCTGGATAGGACTCTCAGCAGTGCCCAGACAAAGGAGGGGGTGTATATAGGACTCCCAGCAGTGCCCAGACATAGGAAGAGGGTGTGTGTATGACTCCCAGCAGGGCCCAGACATAGGAGGGGTGGCTGGATAGGACTCCCAGCAGTGCCCGGACATAGGAGGGGGGTGTAGATAGGACTCCAGCAGTGCCCAGACATAGGAGGGGGTGTAGATAGGACTCCAGCAGTGCCCAGACATAGGAGGGGGGTGTGCGCGTATGACTCCCAGCAGTGCCCACACATAGGAGGGGTGGCGGGATAAGACTCCCAGCAGTGCCCAGAAATAGGAGGAGGGTGTGTGTATGACTCCCAGCAGTGCCCAGACATAGGAGGGGGTGCTGAATAGGATTCCCAGCAGTGCCGAGACATAGGAGGGGGGTGTAGATAGGACTCCCAGCAGTGCCCAGACATAGGGGGGGTGTGCGTATGACTCCCAGCAGTCCCCAGACATAGGAGAAGGGTGTGCGCATGACTCCCAGCAGTGCTCAGACATAGGAGGGGGGGTGCGTATGACTCCCAGCAGTGCCCAGACATAGGAGGGGGGGCTGGATAGGACTCCCAGCAGTGCCCAGATATAGGAGGGGTGGCTGGATAGGACTCCCAGCAGTGCCCAGACGTAGGAGGGGGTGTAGATAGGACTCCCAGCAGCAGTGGCCAGACATAGGAGGGGTGGCTGGATAGGACTCCCAGCAGTGCCCAGACATAGGAGGAGGGTGTGCGTATGACTCCCAGCAGTGCCCAGACATAGGAGGGGTGGCTGGATAGGACTCCTAGCAGTACCCAGACAAAGTAGGGGGGTATAGATAGGACTCCCAGCAGCGCCCAGACATAGGAGGGGGGGTGTGCGTATGACTCCCAGCAGTGCCTAGACATAGGAGGGGTGGCTGGATGGGACTCCCAGCAGTGCCCAGACATAGGAGGAGGGTGTGCGTATGCCTCCCAGCAGTTCCCAGACATAGGAGGGGGGGCTTAATAGGATTCCCAGCAGTGCCCAGACATAGGAGGGGGGTGTAGATAGGACTCCCAGCAGTGCCCAGACATAGGAGGGGTGTGTGCTTATGACTCCCAGCAGTCCCCAGACATAGGAGGGGTGGCTGGATAGGACTTCCAGCAGTGCCCAGAGATAGGAGGAGGGTATGCGTATGACTCCCAGCAGTGCCCAGACATAGGAGGGGGGTGTGCGTATGACTCCCAGCAGTGCCCAGACATAGGTGGGGTGGCTGGATAGGACTCCCAGCAGTGCCCAGACATAGGAGGGGTGGCTGGATAGGACTCCCAGCAGTGCCAGACATAGGAGGAGGGTGTGCGTATGACTCCCAGAAGTGCCCAGACATAGGAGGGGGGTGTGCGTATGACTCCCAGCAGTGCCCAGACATAGGAGGGGTGGCTGGATAGGACTCCCAGCAGTGCCCAGACAAAAGAGAGGGGTGTATATAGGACTCCCAGCAGTGCCCAGACATAGGAAGAGGGTGTGTGTATGACTCCCAGCAGGGCCCAGACATAGGAGGGGTGGCTGGATAGGACTCCCAGCAGTGCCCGGACATAGGAGGGGGGTGTAGATAGGACTCCAGCAGTGCCCAGACATAGGAGGGGGGTGTAGATAGGACTCCAGCAGTGCCCAGACATAGGAGGGGGGTGTGCGTTGACTCCCAGCAGTGCCCACACATAGGAGCGGTGGCGGGATATGACTCCCAGCAGTGCCCAGAAATAGGAGGAGGGTGTGCGTATGACTCCCAGCAGTGCCCAGACATAGGAGGGGGTGCTGAATAGGATTCCCAGCAGTGCCGAGGCATAGGAGGGGGGTGTAGATAGGACTCCCAGCAGTGCCCAGACATAGGGGGGGTGTGCGTATGACTCCCAGCAGTCCCCAGACATAGGAGAAGGGTGTGCGCATGACTCCCAGCAGTGCTCAGACATAGGAGGGGTGGCTGGATAGGACTCCCAGCAGTGCCAGACATAGGAGGAGGGTTTGCGTATGACTCCCAGAAGTGCCCAGACATAGGAGGGGGTGTGCGTATGACTCCCAGCAGTGCCCAGACATAGGAGGGGTGGCTGGATAGGACTCCCAGCAGTGCCCAGACAAAGGAGGGGGGTGTATATAGGACTCCCAGCGTATGACTCCCAGCAGTGCCCAGACATAGGAGGGGGGGCTGGATAGGACTCCCAGCAGTGCCCAGATATAGGAGGGGTGGCTGGATAGGACTCCCAGCAGTGCCCAGACGTAGGAGGGGGTGTAGATAGGACTCCCAGCAGCAGTGGCCAGACATAGGAGGGGTGGCTGGATAGGACTCCCAGCAGTGCCCAGACATAGGAGGAGGGTGTGCGTATGACTCCCAGCAGTGCCCAGACATAGGAGGGGTGGCTGGATAGGACTCCTAGCAGTACCCAGACAAAGGAGGGGGGTATAGATAGGACTCCCAGCAGCGCCCAGACATAGGAGGGGGGGTGTGCGTATGACTCCCAGCAGTGCCTAGACATAGGAGGGGTGGCTGGATGGGACTCCCAGCAGTGCCCAGACATAGGAGGAGGGTGTGCGTATGCCTCCCAGCAGTGCCCAGACATAGGAGGGGGGCTTAATAGGATTCCCAGCAGTGCCCAGACATAGGAGGGGGGTGTAGATAGGACTCCCAGCAGTGCCCAGACATAGGAGGGGTATGTGCTTATGACTCCCAGCAGTCCCCAGACATAGGAGGGGTGGCTGGATAGGACTTCCAGCAGTGCCCAGAGATAGGAGGAGGGTATGCGTATGACTCCCAGCAGTGCCCAGACATAGGTGGGGTGGCTGGATAGGACTCCCAGCAGTGCCCAGACATAGGAGGGGTGGCTGGATAGGACTCCCAGCAGTGCCCAGACATAGGAGGGGGTGTAGATAGGACTCCCCGCAGTGGCCAGACATAGGAGGGGTGGCTGGATAGGACTCCCAGCAGTGCCCAGACATAGGAGGGTGTGCGTATGACTCCCAGCAGGGCTCAGACATAGGAGGGGTGGCTGGATAGGACTCCCAGCAGTGCCCAGACAAAGGAGGGGGTGTAGATAGGACTCCCAGCAGTGCCCAGACATAGGAAGAGGGTGTGTGTATGACTCTCAGCAGGGCCCAGACATAGGAGGGGTGGCTGGATAGGACTCCCAGCAGTGCCCAGACATAGGAGGGGGGTGTAGATAGGACTCCCAGCAGTGCCCAGACATAGGAGGGTGGCGTGCGTATGACTCCCAGCAGTGCCCAGACATAGGAGGGGTGGCGGGATAGGACTCCCAGCAGTGCCTAGACATAGGAGGAGGATGAGCGTATGACTCCCAGCAGTGCCCAGACATAGGAGGGGGGGCTGAATAGTATTCCTAGCAGTGCCCAGACATAGGAGGGGGTGTAGATAGGACTCCAGCAGTGCCCAGACATAGGAGGGGGTGTGCGTATGACTCCCAGCAGTCCCCAGACATAGGAGGGGTGGCTGGATAGAAATTCCAGCAGTGCCCAGACATAGGAGGATGGTGTGCGTATGACTCCCAGCAGTGCCCAGACATAGGAGGATGGTGTGCGTATGACTCCCAGCAGTCCCCAGACATAGGAGGGGTGGCTGGATAGAAATTCCAGCAGTGCCCAGACATAGGAGGATGGTGTGCGTATGACTCCTAGCAGTGCCCAGACATAGGAGGGGGCTGGATAAGACTCCCAGCAGTGCCCATACATAGGCGGGGGGTGTAGATAGGACTTCAAGCTGTGCCCAGACATAGGAGGGGGGTATGCGTAGGACTCCCAGCAGTGCCCAGACATAGGAGGGGGTGTGCGTATGACTCCCAGCAGTGCCCAGACATAGGAGGGGTGGTTGGATAGGACTCCCAGAAGTGCCCAGACATAGGAGGGGCGTGTGCGTACGACTCCCAGCAGTGCCCAGACATAGGAGGGGTGGCTGTATAGGACTCACAGCAGTGCCCAGACATAGGAGGGGGGTGTGCATATGACTCCCAGCAGTGCCCAGACATAGGAGGGTGGTGTGCTTATGACTCCCAACAGTGCCCAGACATAGGAGGGGTGGCTGGATAGGACTCCCAGCAGTGCCCAGACATAGGAGGGGGGTGTAGATAGGACTCCCAGCAGTGGCCAGACATAGGAGGGGTGGCTGGATAGGACTCCCAGCAGTGCCCAGACATAGGAGGGGGGTGTAGATAGAACTCCCAGCAGTACCCAGACATAAGAGGGGTGGCTTGATAGGACTCCCAGAAGTGCCCAGACATAGGACGGGGGTGTAGATAGGACTCCCAGCAGTCCCCAGACATAGGAGGGGCTGTAGATAGGACTCCCAGCAGTGCCCAGACATAGAAGGAGGGTGTGCGTATGACTCCAAGCAGTGCCCAGACATAGGAGGGGGGGCTGGATAGGACTCCCAGCAGTGCCCAGACATAGGAGGGGTGGCTGGATAGGACTCCCAGCAGTGCCCAGACATTGTATCAAAAATACGGCTTCTTTATGTAAAAATATATGCAGGCAGGTAAATTATCACAAGACCTTATATCACGGGTTTCAAAGGAGGCCACAAGAGTTCAGACTGGCAAGTGTTTCGGTTTAAGGTTACTAGAATTGCTTATGTGGCTTCCTGGATCTCTATCGGGTCTTAAAAGCGGTAATGTTACGTTCCAAGTACGATTTTAGGGTGTTGGGGCAAAGGGCGTGAGGGCTGGAGGCTTCGGTGCGCTTCTGGGCGCGCCGTTCGTCCTGTAGAACGGGCCTCGCCGATCCTCGCGCTTCGTGCGGTGCGCCGCGTATGGTACGTGCTTTCCCCTGCCGGGTACGCGTCGTACCGCTCTAGTGCGACTCGCACTGAAAGACGAACAGGAGATTTGGAAGGCCGGGTACGTGCCGCACCCTGTCAGCGCACAAGGCGGGCAGGCAGGAGCGTACACGGCGAGCAGGCAGGAGCGCACAGGGCAGGTCCCAGCGCACAAGACCACGGGGAAAACAGAACATTGCGGGCCCCGAGCCCGATGCAGATAATGGCTGGAGGCGTACCTGGGAAAGCGTAGCAGAAGTATTCAGTTGTCCCTCGTGCAGGTGGACGTGACGTAGGCGGTTTGGTGCTCTTGGTGACACCGGCGTACCTGTAAAAAGGGTAGACGTATTCAGTTGTCCCTCGTTGCAGGGGGACGTGTCGTAGGTTGCTGGTGCGCTTGGTGACACCGGCGTAGCTTCGGATCTTCAACTCAGCGGACGGGTTCTCACGGGTAGGCGCGGCCCATGACCTTCAGTGCGGACAGTACTGGGGGTCACTTGAGGGGGCGGCGCGACCTGTAGTATGCCTTGGGAGGCCAAGTGGGGCGGCCGGGTACGCTTCAGTTGTATGGGCGGCCGTCCAGGCGTAGATGGCACTCCGGAGGGGAATTCCAGCGGGAGGGGCGAGAGAGCATTTTGGCACGCTCCAGTGACAGGCGGGGGCAGAGGAGCAGGCGGCCTGACCAGAGGGGCAGAGAGCAGCTCTAGAAGAGCGAGACTCTCAACAGGTAGAGAGCATGCGAGCTCCCGAGTGCCACGGCCCTAGGAGGGGCCGAGGGGGTGCAGTCTTAGCTCCGGCGGGAGGAACACACGGATTCACTTAAACAGACAGGCGAAGATACAGGGAACCCACTGGTCCTGGGGTTCCATTCAGGGAGGCAAGCTTAGTCAAGCCCTTGGAGACAGTTCTCAGCACAATGAAGCAAAGTCCTTGTCAGGGCTTCTCCTCTCCTTCCTCAGCAAGGCAAACAGCAGATCAGTCCTTCAGCTTATTCTTGGGGCCTTCTGGTGGGGCAGAGGTTCGCTGTGGGAAAACAGGATCTGATCTCTTGGGAGCAGGGCTCCTTCTTTTATACAGCATTTCTTTTGTCTTGTCAGGCCAGGGGGGCCTGTGCATAGTTTCTTTCAGTCTCTGAGCACTTTGTTTTGTCAACTCGGGTTTCTGCTTTGAAGGAGCAGGGCAGGGACAGCAGACGCTCCACAGGAGGTGGAGCCAGCATTGTAGTGGCAGAGCACAGCCCTATTCGGAGTCAAGGGGCACTCCCACACCTGTCATCCCTAGCCCTGTCACTCACACAACCCAGACAGCAGATGCACATCCTGGCAGAGGCGGGCTGAAATAGTTAGGCAAGCAAATGCTAACTTTCTAAAAGTAGCATTTGCAAACACAGGATATTAAAATAAACTTTACTAAAAGAAGTATTTTATTATTCTGAGTCCAGGCATACTAAACTTGACTTTCTACCATGCTCCCTGAGTCTGTTGGGATTATATAGTGAAATAATTCCAGCAGCCCATTCCGGCTTATGGAGAGAAGGTAGCCTTACAATAGTGAAAAACGAAAATGGCTGTAATTCACTATTAGGACATGCCACACACATCAGGGCATGTCCTACCTTATGCTACCATGCACCCTGCCCTTGGGCTTACCATAGGGGTGACTAATATGAAGTTAAGGGAAGGTTTATGGACTGGCAAGTAGGGGTACTTGCGCAGTTAGCATGACAGTACCAGACTGCACGCAGGTTCTGCATTGGCAGACCTTAGACACATTTTAAGAGGCTGCTTCTGTGGGTGGCGCAGCCAGTGCTGCAGGCCCACTAGCAGTATTGGTATTCACAAGCCCTGGCACTCCTGGTGCACTTTACTAGGGACTGACAGTGAATCCAATGAATCAATCAGGGACATCAATTATAGGTACACTTTACATTGGGAGCACTTGCACTGCGGCACGGATTGACCGTGGCGCAGTGCCCTGAGCAGCTAACACCAGCAAAACATCTGAGGCACATCAGCAAAAAGTGGAAGGGAGACTCACGCCAAGGTGCCAGGTCTAACACGTGTCCCCTGCAGCTGAAATGTGGAGAGAACTACCCTACCCCAGGGAGTTCCTCATCACTAAGGCGGAAAAACCTGGTTAGACCCTCAGCATTGGCGTGATCTGTGCCAGGGCGATGTTCCACGGTGAAGTCCATACCCTGTAGGGAAATGGACCACCTCAACAGCTTTGAGTTCTCACCCCTCATTTGAATCAACCATCTGAGGGGCCTGTGGTCTGTCTGAACTCGGAAGTGAGACCCAAACAAGTAGGGTCTTGGCTTCTTCAAAGCCCAGACCACAGCAAATGCTTCTCGCTCAATTGCACTCCACCTTTGTTCCCGTGGAAGTAACCTCCTACTGATGAAGGCTACAGGTTGGTCCCAGCCCTCCTCAGTCATCTGTGAGAGAACCGCCCCTACACCATGCTCTGAAGCGTCTGTTTGTACTAAGAATTCCTTGGAGAAATCATGAGCCAGGAGCACAGGTGCCGTGCACATGGCAGTCTTCAGGGTGTCAAAGGCCTTCTGACAGGTGTCAGTCCAGATCACTTTCTTGGGCTGCTTTTTCGAAGTCAGCTCTGTCAAGGGGGCAACAATGCTGCCATATTCCTTGAAAAACCTCCTGTAGTACCCTGTGAGTCCTAGGAAGGCTCTCACCGCAGTTTGGGTCTTGGGGGGCTCCCAAGCCAGGATGATCTCAATCTTTGGTTGCAGGGGCGCCACCTTGCCGCTCCCTACTTGGTGTCCCAAGTACACCACTGAACCCTGCCCGATCTGACACTTGCTTCCCTTGATCGTGAGGCCTGCCTTGCGCAGTGCCATCAACACTTCTCAGAGGTGTTGCAAGTGTCCTTCCCATGTGCTGCTGAACACTGCAATGTCATCCAGGTAGGCAGCGCTGAACTCCGCCAGCCCAGCCAACACCTGGTTGACCAATCTCTGTAAGGTGGCAGGGGCGTTCTTCATCCCAAATGGCATAACCCGGAACTGGAAATGCCCATTTGGAGTGGAGAACGCTGACCTCTCTTTGGCCCCATCCGTCAAGGCGATCTGCCAGTACCCAGACGTTAAATCAAACGTGCTGAGGAACTGGGCAGCCCCTAACCGATCGATGAGCTCATCAGCTCTGGGGATGGGGTGCATGTAGGAAGGTGGATACCTGACTATGGTTACCCCAGATTTTTTGCCTAGTGTTTAGCTGGTTTTCTACTTAGTTGGCCTGGGATCCTGCTAAACAGGGTCCCAGGCTATCTGCTCTCTCTGTAAAATGGACTCCATGTACCATAGGTACATCTACAATTGGATATTGGGTAACCTTATCAGCCCCTGTACGGAGTACTATAGGTACCCAGGGCATAGGTGCATCCAAGGCCTACCAGGGGCTGCAGCATATCTTTTGCCACCCCTGGCTGGCTATCCAAACTGACACAACTGGCTGATTACTCAACTGGGGCAAGGTTGTGTAATCACCCCTTGCTTAGATATAGTATACCTATATCTACACCTATATCTGGACTTATATGCACCTATAAGTCACTCCTATGGCAGGTCTTATCAATCATGGAGGCAGAGTGCTTGGTTTTATGTGAGATAGTGCTCTAGCATGAGCTGAGCCTGTCTACAGCTGTCGGCACCAACTCCCTTAGCTGTTCCGGGATATTGCCTTACCATATACTCTTAAGTGCATTATAATCCTCGCGGTTACTTGCTAACTTTGGTTTGGCTTTATCAAAACATATCGTGTAAGGTGTCATACGCTTTGGAATACTACCCCCTCACCAGTTCTGGCGACGGGTGTAGCATTCCACCCTTCTAGAGGGAGAAGACATGTTACTTTGCTTAAACACGGTTAAATCTAACCAGAGCCCCAGCATCAAAAAATGGATGCTGCTGCCACAGACACAAGTCTGGCCTCCTGCTGCTGACCGAACCTCCGGCAGGGGAGGCCTGGACAAATGGTATCCTGTCACAGGGAGGTGTTACACTACCCCAGACAGGAGATAGTGGATTCTAGCAGGGAGGGTTGAATGAAACTAGACACTTCCTGGGGCGCACAAGGCACCCCATGCATAGTCCAGTTCGAACCGGTGCTGGGGCACTCCAGCCCCAGCTCTGGCGCGAAACTGGACAAAGGGAAAGGTGTGTAACCACCCCCTTCCTGGGTCCCACCCATAGGAGGGACCTAGCAGGTGATCCAGCCCCTTGATTTGGAATAAAAGGTAGGAGCTGTGCTAATGCAATTTAGATCATCCTGACTGAAACTTTGAAACAAAACTCTGGACCCTTCGACATCCTACTCAACGTAGAAGACTGAAGAATCTCCCTTGTGGTCAAGGAGTGGCCACCCTGCAAGCAGGCACCATCATCGCGATGAGGCTTTCTTTGCCGTTGCTCCCGCCGGAGCTCGAACGACAGAGACCGACAAGACCTGGACTCCCAGACTTCCAACAGCCCGATCCACAGTCCTAGCAAAGCTTAGACCCGTGGAGGCTGACGAGAGACGTGGGACCGGCCATCTTGAAAAGTCGACAAAGTGCTTCCAGTGCAGCCCCGAGGCTCCCTCGACGCTGTGCTTTGGGGTTTGAGAAGCCCCAGCCCGAGCAGCCTGTGCTCCAAAGATCACCTTTCCACACTCTCCGAGTGCTGCGTGTGGCCCTTGTGCACTTTTCCTGCTCGACGCGTTGTCCGGTCGCTTGCCCGTTGGCTAGTGGCCTCTGTGACGACGAAATCCCGAAACTACACTGCTGGTCTGGTTGCTCCAGACTGGACCCAGCTCCCCGGAAAAGGAGCCATCGATCTGACCTTCCCGGTTCGATTGTAAAGACATCTTCGAATCCGGCGTGGGTTGCCTTTGCCAAGGCTTGGGGACTCGAAATCGAGTACCGACATCGCCGACAGCAAGAGCCTTCGTGGGACAGCTCGTGTTCACCAGCTGGTCATCCTCGATCCTTCCTGGTCCACGTGGCAGCGGAGACAAACACCTCAACATCACCCGATTGCAACCCGACATCGCCTGGTTCCTTCCTGGTTCCTCGCTGGTCACTGGCTAGTGACGTGAACATTGTCCCCTCTGCTTTCAGGTACTCTACATCTTCGATCCACCCTTGGATACAACCGGACTCTTCTCTCCTGGCCGCCTGCAGCATCTTCATCTACAGGCTCCATAGAAATCCACGACGAAACCCGACACACTTTGGCACCTAGGCACCCGCTTCCTGTGGGTGAGGTAACGAACTAACTCCGGTGCTCCCATAGGGGATTACACCTCTAGTGTCCTAGTTTGAAGTGGCTAAGTTCTAGTCCAGTCGGAAGTCTCCTAAACCTATAACTTTCTGATTTTTACGCACCATTGACTTGCATGGTAAACACGGTTGCCTATAGACTCTGCACCCGTATCCTGTGGGCCTCTCCCGACCTAACCTTCGTTAGTCCAGTGTAGGGCCAGCGATTCCCAAGGCCCTAGGCCTGTTCATTGTTCGTGACGTGGTACTTATACCACTTTCTTAATATATGGTTTGAGTGGCCACCCGGCCTATCCATAATTGTGCAGCTTATTGTATGTTATACTATGTTCTTTGTTTAACGCTTGTGCTCATAAAGAGTTAAGGGGATTATTCTAGTAATAAATACATATATTTTTATAATATATAACTTGTGTGGTGTCCTTTCATTTGGTATTACAGGATTGAATATGGTAAAACAGCTGGCTTCACATGCCTCTTGAGTTTAGTCTAAGACTGCTTTTGTCCATGCTACCCCTGGATAGCTGGTCTATAAGGTTGACTTACAACCAATCACCATAAGGGTCGTTTGGACTGGTGCAAGGTGCTCACTAGAATAGTGAACCCCATATACCAGGCCAACTTCTCACAGTGCGCGTCAGTCTTGGTCACTGAATTGAGCCCTCTGTAGTCCACACAGAACCGGAGTTCAGGTGTGGCTCCCGGCGCTGCAGCCTTTGGGACCAAGACCTATGGACTGCTGGAGGATTCAACCACCCCTAGAGCAAGCATTTTGGAGACCTCCTCCTTGATGCAGGCTCTGACCCTGTCAGTTACTCTGTAAGCCTTGTGCTTTACTGGCAAGCTGTCTCCTGTATCCACATCATGGACGCACCAATCTGTGATACCAGGAACCAGGGAGAACAGATCTGGAAACTGCCCCAGCAATTGGCGGCAGTCATCCTGTTGTTCTGGCATCAGGGTGGGTGAGAGGTTAACTCCATCCACTGACCCATCTCGCTCTGAGTCTACCAAGAGGTCAGGAAGAGGGTCAGTCTCCTCCTCCATCCCATCATCAGTTGCCAAGAGCATGCCCACTTCGGACCTCTCCAAGTGGAGCTTAAGGCGGTTAACATGTAGGACCCTCAAAGGGTTCCTGGGAGACTGCAAGTCCACCAAGTAGGTGACAGGACTCTTGCGCTTCACAACCTCAAATGGACCTGTCCACTTATCCTGAAGTGCACAAGGTTCCACTGGGGCCAAGACCCACAACTTTTGTCCAGGTTGAAGCTCTACCAGAGTTGCATTCTGGTCGTACCACCGCTTCATCTCTTCCTGGCTGGCTTCCAGATTTGCCTCAGCAAGTTGTCTGAATCTTCGGGTTTGGTTTCTGAAGGCCAGCATGTAACTGTATACATTCTGGGGAGGTTTCCTGGGAGAGTGCTCCCAGCCTTCCTTTACCAAACTCAGAGGTCCTCTTACTGGGTGTCCATACAAAAGCTCAAAGGGGCTGAACCCTAGATACTTCTGTGGCACCTCACGGTATGCAAATAGCAGGCATGGTAAGAGGACGTCCCACTTACGCCTCATTGGTCCTTCTAGGCCCATGATCATGCCTTTTAGGGTTCAGTTGAATCTCTCAACCAACCCATTTCCTTGGGGGTGGTAAGGGGTGGTGAACTTGTAGGTTACACCACACTCTTGCCAAAGGGGTTTCATATACTTGGATATGAAATTGGTGCCCCTGTCAGACACCACCTCTAGAGGGAATCCCACTCGGGAGAAAATTCCCATCAGCGCTCATCCCACCACGGGGCCGTCACTGTCCTTAGAGGGATAGCTTCAGGGTACTGGGTGGCATGATCCACCAGGACCAGGATGAACCTGTTGCCCATGGCTCTCCTGTGGTCCAGAGGCCCAACTATGTAAATTCCCACTCGCTGGAATGGTGTACTGACCACGGGAAGGGCTGGAGAGGAGCCTTCTGCTTCCTCCCACTCTTCCCACTTGCCTAGCAAGTCTGACAGGTCCTGCAATGCACATCTGAGCTCTTGGCAATTGGGGCCAATAAAAGTGGGTGACAAGCCTTTCAAAGGTCTTGTCCTGCCCAAAATGTCCTGCTAATGGAACGTCGTGAGCCAGCCCCAGTTGGAAGGCTCTGAACTTCTGGGGTACCACCAGCGCACGGGCTGACCCAGGTTCAGCAACCTTAGTCTCTGAATACAGGAGGTCATTCTCCCAGTAAATGAAGTGAGTACCGGACTGACTACCATTGGCCTGGTCTGCAGCCTCCTGCCGCACACCTATGAGAGAGGGGCATTCTCTGTTCCCTGCAGAATTCCTCCCTGGAGGGGCCCCCTTCTTGCCGCCAATGGGTCAGCTCAGGCAGGTCCCCCAGTTTGGCTACCTGTTCCCCGGTAGGCTCCAGGGCATCCCCCTAAAGGTCTGCTCCCTCCTGGGCCGTGGGAACTTCAGGGGCCGGTTTCCCACGCCCCCTTTGCCCTCCCTCTAAGGCCGGTTCCTGGGCCTCTCTCTCAGCAGGCTCCAGGACCTCTTCAACACCCCGACTGGCTGCCATTGACCGGGTGGTCACACATGCCCAGTCGGGTAGACCCACCATCCGCAGGTGAGCCGTCTTCTCCACCTTTTCCCAAGGGGAGCTCTCCAGGTCCTTCCCTAGCAAACAGTCTAAAGGCATGGCAGTTCTCACAGCAACCTGTAGAGTACCAGAGACCCCCCCACCCACTCAAAAGGAACTTGAGCCATTGGACAATGGCTCTCTAAGTTGTCAGCATTGACAACCCTGCAGTAGGCATGGGGTACAACCTGTCCTTGAGACACCAGGTGCTGCCTCACTGCATTCACACTGGCTCCTGTATCTCTAAGAGCCTCTATCTTTTTTCCATTGACGGTCACTACTTGCCCATATTTTTTAGTGTTAGAGGGTAAGTAGTTTTCAGGGACCATCTCGCTGTCTCCTAGTGAGACCAGGGTCATCTGAACAGAGTCCCACCCACCTTGGACTTCTTCCTCCTCCCCCAAGGTTATACTAGCCATCTGTCGGGGGGAGCACCAGTGGGTGCTGGTTTAACAAAAAGGCGACACCGGAGATCACTGGCCACATGACCCAGTTCGCCACACTTAAAACACGTTGGGGGCCCTCTTTGAACAGGATTACCTGTCGGGGCCCCGGCCTGCTTCTGGGGCGGGGGAGGCTGAGAACCTTTCCCTTGGTTCCCTTGGGGATTACTTGGGGGCCCTCTTTGAAACTCCCTGTTTTCCCCTGTCCCCCCCATTCCTCTGTGGGGGACCCTGCCCACCTTTGGCTGAGGCTCCCACTGGACCCTTGTGGACCCTGGTGCTGAGCCAGTGGTTCGCCTCCTCAGCAAGCTTTCCAGGGTTAGCTAGCTTGCTGTCTATCAGGTGCTGGGGTAGCTCAGGAAAACAATTACTAGACAAGTGCTCCCAGGCCATTAAATCAAGAAGCCCTTGAAAATCATTCACTTTGCTACCCTTCACCCAACCATCCAGTGCTCTGCAGAAAAAGGTTACATACTCCACATAGGTACCCCCAGGAATTTTAGAACAACCCCTGAACCTCTGTCTATACATTTCAGGAGTTAACCCAAACCTGGTCATTAAGGCGTCTTTCATGTGGGAATAAGAATCGGTAACATCCGAGGGTAGATCTAGTAGTGTGTCCCGCCCCTCAGTAAGGAACCATCCCCACAACCCGCTCCCCAATCTCTCTCAGGGACCCGGTGGAAGGACATGGCTACCTCATAGGCTCTGAACCACTGCCCTATGGCCTCCCCCTTAAAGTATTCCTTTACTACCTCTTTAGACATGTACACCCTTGACTCTACCTGTGCCGGCGTTGTGCTGCCACCAGGAGGAGTTGTTTCCAGACTTTTTGCTTTCATCTCCAACTCCTTCAGTCTCATGTTGTGCTCCATCTGGAGCTTCTTTTGTTCCATGGCAAATCTTTGTTTTTCCATTTCCATTTGGCCATTTAATTTTGCCATCTCCACTTCATGTGCCCTGTTGGCTGCCCGGTCTGCCAGTTCCTCTGGTGGGGGGCTTCTGTTGAAATCCAAAATGCCTTCTGGTGGTACCATTACCACCGCATTCCGTGGCTCTCTTGACTCCTTCCAGGCTCTCAGTGCCTTGATGTACTGGTTTTTCTTATTGCATCCTGTGTGGGGGACCCTGAGCTTGTGACAGTGGCCTCTCAACTGCTCTACTGTGTAGCCCTCCAGTCCACGTGGTTCCCAGTCTACATCATCCATTCCAGAGATCACAGTGGGTGCTCTTCCAGCGGGGAGTGAGCCAGGCATTGCTTCAATAATGGGAGATCTCTCAACCAAATTAAAAAACAAAAATCTGTGGCTGTGTCATAGGTCTGCTCTCGCTATGTGGTGATCAATAATTTACTGTACATGAATTACAAATGCAAATTCGAAAAATCCCTTCCGCTGCATCCAGTGTTAGAATTGGGGGTCTCTGGTTGGCACAGGTAGGTACTTGTGACAAGCAGGGAACCTCTCCTCTAATAAGGGCAAGGGAATTACCCCCTAAGTATAACCCCTGCTCACCTTTTAGGTTGCGTGGCGCGAGCAGTCAAGGCTAAACTCAGGAGTGCTGTCAGTTAAGCATTTGTAGTCACATACAATAAATACACCGATCCCCCCACAAATGACAACCAGGATGTGGATTGTATCAAAAATACGGCTTCTTTATGTAAAAATATATGCATGCAGGTACATGATTACAAGACTTTATATAACGGGTTTCAAAGGAGGCCACAAGTGTTTTAGACTGGCACGTGTTTCGGTTTAAGGTTACTAGAATTGCTTACGTTGGTTCCTGGATCTCTATCTGGTCTCAAAAGCGGTAATGTTACGTTCCAGGTACGATTTTAGGGTGTTGGGGCAAAGGGCGTGAGGGCTGGAGGCTTTGGTGCGCTTCGACGCGTTGTACAGCGTGTAGAACGGGCCTCGCCGATCCTCACGCTTCGTGCGGTGCGCCGCGTATGGTACGTGCTTTCCCCTGCCGGGTACGCGTCGTACCGCTCTAGTGCGACTCACACTGAAAGACGAACAGGAGATTTGGAAGGCCGGGCACGTGCCGCACCCTGTCAGCGCACAAAGCGGGCAGGCAGGAGCGTACACTGCGAGCAGGCAGGAGCGCACAGGGGAAGGTCCCCGCGCACGAGACCACCGGGAAAACAGAACGTTGCGGGCCCCGAGCCCGATGCAGATAATGGCTGGAGGCGTACCTGGGAAAGCGTAGCAGAAGTATTCAGTTGTCCCTCGTGCAGGGGGACGTGACGTCAGCGTTTTGGTGCGCTTGGTGACACTGGCGTACCTGGGAAAGCGTAGACGTATTCAGTTGTCCCTCGTTGCAGGGGGACGTGTCGTAGGTTGCTGGTGTGCTTGGTGACACCGGCGTAGCTTTGTATCTTCAACCCAGCGGGCGGGTTCTCACGGGTAGGCGCGGCCCACGACCTTCAGTACGGACGGTACTGGGGGTCACTTGAGGGGGCGGCGCGACCTTTAGTATGCCTTGGGAGGCCAAGCGGGGCGGCCGGGTACGCTTCAGTCGTACGGGCGGCCGTCCAGACGTAGATAGCACTCCGGAGGGGAATTCCGGCGGGAGGGGCGACAGAGCACTTTGGCACGCTCCAGTGACAGGCGGGGGCAGAGGAGTAGGCGGCCTGACCCGAGGGGCAGAGAGCGGCTCTAGCAGAGCGAGGATCTCAACGGGTAGAGGGCAGGCGAGCTCCCGAGTGCCACGGCCCTAGGAGGGGTCGAGGGGGTGTAGTCTCAGCTCCAGCGGGAAGAACACATGGCTTCAGCTAAACAGACAGGCAAAGATCCAGGGAACCCACTGGTCCTGGGGTTCCGTTCAGGGGGGGAAGCTCAGTCAAGCCCTTGGAGATAGTTCTCAGCACAATGAAGCAAAGTCCTGGTTAGGGCTTCTCCTGAGCAGAGCAAACAGCAGATCAGTCCTTCAGCTTCTTCTTGGTGCCTTCTGGTGGGGCAAAGGTTCGTTGTGGGAAAACAGGATCTGATCTCTTGGGAGCAGGGCTCCTTCTTTTATACAGCATTTCTTTTGTCTTGTCAGGCCAGGGGGGCCTGTGCATAGTTTCTTTCAGTCTCTGAGCACTTTGTTTTGTCAACTCGGGTTTCTGCTTTGAAGGAGCAGGGCAGGGACAGCAGACACTTCACATGAGGTAGAGCCAGCCTTCAGATGACAAGGACAGCCAAGAGCACTTTGTTGACAGACTTCCCCCTTCCTGGGCCAGGTGTCGGGAAGAGTCATCAGTCGCTCCCCAGGAGCTGGAGCCCGCATTGTGGTGGCAGAGCATAGCCCTATTCAGAGTCAAGGGGCTCTCCCACCACCTGTCATCCCTAGCCCTGTCACTCACACAACCCAGACAGCAGATACACATCCTGGCAGAGGCGGGCTGAAATGGTTAGGCAAGCAAAGGCTAACTTTCTAAAAGTAGCATTTGCAAACACAGGATATTAAAATAAACTTTACTAAAAGAAGTATTTTATTATTCTGAGTCCAGGCATACTAAACTTGACTTTCTACCATGCTCCCTGAGTCTGTTGGGATTATATAGTATAATAATTCCAGCAGCCCATTCTGGCTTATGGAGAGTAGGTAGCCTTACAATAGTGAAAAACGAAAATGGCTGTAATTCACTATTAGGACATGCCACACACATCAGGGCATGTCCTACCTTATGCTACAATGCACCCTGCCCTTGGGCTTAGCATAGGGGTGACTAATATGAAGTTAAGGGAAGGTTTAGGGACTGGCAAGTAGGGGTACTTGCGCAGTTAGCATGACAGTACCAGACTACACGCAGGTTCTGCAATGGCAGACCTTAGACACATTTTAAGAGGCTCCTTCTGTGGGTGGCGCAACCAGCGCTGCAGGCCCACTAGCAGTATTGGTATTCACAAGCCCTGGCACTCCTGGTGCACTTTACTAGGGACTGACAGTGAATCCAATGAATCAATCAGGGACATCAATTATAGGTACACGTTGCATTGGGAGCACTTGTACTGCAGCACGGATTGGCTGTGGCGCAGTGCCCTGAGCAGCTAACACCAGCAAAACATCTGAGGCACATCAGCAAAAAGTGGAAGGGAGACTCACGCCAAGGGGCCAGGTACACCATTTATTATCAATATCTTATTTATGGCACCGTAATTTTCCGTTGGAATCTATGTCAATTCTTTTACGGGAGCAATCAAAGTTCCCATGTGTAGCTTTCAAATAAACAGATACAAGTTATCTCAAAAATGAAACTGAATTGACTTTCCATTTAGCCTAAATTTCACCGCTACCACAATTTGATGTTTAATGTACTCACTATAAAGAAACAAAAGATACCATGAAACATGTTCATGACTTACCATTATTTTCTTAACAATGTTCCTCAAGATACACAATAGGGTTAACATTTTCCAAAGATGGATGTGTAGGCCTTACCGCACTTTCCTACTGCAGGGATATTATCATTTGTTAGATAATTGTGTTCACCAGAATGATTTTTCTAAACGGCCTATGAATTTAGTGACATCATGCCACTGACCAGCACTACCTTTTTGAGAACTGTTCACCACCACTGGATTTTCTGCATAGTAGCAGTAAATTGGGAGGCAAATGTACTCTGTGGTAAATTTTCCTCAGTACAGTGCATCTTATTAGGACCTTGAAAGAAAAGAAAGCATTATAAAATATATATAATATACCTATTATTTAAATATACAATAATCAAAAGGTTTGCTAAAACAATGTCAATTTGTTAAATTCCAAATGCAAAATGCCCACAAAAAGATAAATAAGGGGGGCGTGGCCGAGGTAGCCATCATGGCAGACGCAGCCTAAGAGAGCTCCGTCCCGCCATTTGTAAATCCGTCCATTTATCCTCAATCCCCCCCATCTGGTAGTACCCCGACGGAGGGTCCCCGTGGCGGACATAGGCAGCGATACTGTAGAGCAGTCTTGGCTGACCAGGGGCACCGGAGACCGAGCAGAGATCCCCGGAAGCAAGGAGGCCTACGCTGTGCAGCGAAGCCCGGGGCCTCGAGTTTTGTGGTCCCCGGAGCGTAGGGCGACTTCGAGGCGGGCTGGGAGAGGCGCCGGCCCGGCACCGGGGACAGAAGGTGTCCGACCGGAGTAGTCTGGCCCCGGCGGATCTGCAGGAGGCGTGGGGGAGCGATCAGCAACGGCAGTGCGGCGCCCAGGTCGGACTGGTAGCAGCGAGGCCTAGTGTGCCGAGCGAAGATTTTGGAGTCTGAGGGGGGCCAAGCGGAGGGGGAGTCCTGAGCATCGATGCCCCCCCCCCCCCAGCGGCCGGATCGGGACCTGGTGGCAGTGAGAGCAAGCAGGAGGCCCCCGCCTTGCAGGAGACCATGCCGGGGGCCAGGCGATGGAAGAATATCGAGCCCTGGTATAAGCAGAGACAGGGTGGCCTGGAGACGGCTGCGGAGCCAGGGACTACACTCTGGAAGTTGGCGCGCCGGTGGAGGTGGCAATTTACCCTGGCGGCGGCGGCCCGCAGGGACACAAAAAAGGTGGTGTGCTCCCGGGCAAAAACTGTGTGTGCTCGAGTGGAGGGGGGCTTAGAGTATCAACGGGTCCCCCCACCGGCGGCCGGTTCGGGCCGCGGAGCCTGGTGGACACTGCGGAGCCGGGGACTTGACCTTGGTGATTGGCGCATTCTCCTGACGGCGTAGGGCCCGTGGGTCAGGAGCGTGGAGGGCAAATTCCCTGACAGGAGACAGTGAGAGGTCAAGTGGAGGGGGGTCCGGAGTATTGACGGTCCCCCTTCCCTCCCCGGCGGCCGGATCGGGCTGCGAATGTAATGAACGCAAGCGGGGAGCCCTCCTTCATGCAGGGGCAGTCCGGTTCCCGCTGGTCGACTGAGACAGGGCGGAGGCGGCTAATGGCTGAGGTGAGCCGAGCCCAGGGGTGAGCGACAGATATAAGGGAATACACGCTCCTCTCTTGCCATCAGTGGAAACGGGCCTTGCTAGCATTGGATCATTGGGTCACGACATCGTGCGACCACGACGCCATTTTGTGACTGCTGGGGAGAAACTGTGTGGCGCTGACGGTGTTTATGTTATGTTATGTTATGTTAAACAAATTTGTAAGGCGCAACTAACACCATTAGGTTTCTTGGCGCCATAATGAGGAGAGCAGATGAAGAAGCAACAGAGGACGTTTTATTGGTAAGATTCAGTAAAAAGAAGAGTTTTGAGAGAAGATCTGAATTTGGGGTACGGAGTGGACAGTCTGAGAGGCAGAGGGAGGGAGTTCCAAAAAGTGGGGGCCAAGAAGGAGAACTTAAGCCCGCCATGTTTCTTCCTCTTGTATCTGGGCGTGGATAACAGAGCCAGTTGGGAAGACCGGAGAGTGCGAGGGGGAACATAGGGTTGAAGAAGGGAAGAGATGAAGTGGGGGCCTTGACCGGCAAGGGATTTGAAAATGATGCAGCCCAACTTGAACCTGCAGCGGGCGGCTACCGGGAGCCAATGAAGGCTCTTCAGGAGGGGGCGAACATGTTGATCTCTTGGAAGAGAGTGAATCAGGCGGGCAGCCTGATTCTGGATCAGCTGAAGCCGCCTAAGCTGGTAGGCTGGAATGCCAACATAGAGCGCGTTGGCGTAGTCGAGCCTCGATATTACTAGCGCTAGCAGGGCTAGGGTGAGGGCCTCGGAAGTAAGTAGCCGGGAGATTTTCCTAATTTTCCTTAATTGAAAATGGCTGGAGGAGACTACCGCGCTGATCTGGGGCGTCATAGATAGGTCGCTGCTGATGACGACTCCCAGACTTTTGGCACAGTTGGCAGGGCGGGGTGGACTGCCGAGGCTGACCGGCCAGAAGGAGGAGTCCCAAGGGTTGGAAGGGCCCCCGACAAGAACCAGCTCGGTCTTGTCGGGGTTGAGCTTCAGATGGTTTGAGCTCATCCAATTGCTGATAAAGCAGAGGGTGTTTTGGAAAGTAGAAATGGAATCAGCAGAGGAATCAATGTTGAAAATTAGTTGTATGTCATCAGCGTAGTTGAACGCTGTGACATTGAACTGCCGGAGGGCACGGATAAGTGGGGAAAGATACAAATTAAAAAGGAGGGGGGATAGGGAAGAACCCTGCGGGACACCACAGGTAAGTTTGACCTGGGAAGCAGAGAACTGGGATAGTCTGACAGCTTGATGGCGTTGAGTCAGAAAGGAGCGGACCCAGGCCAAGGCGGTACCCTGGATGCCGGCCTCTCCGACACGGTCGACCAAGATATCATGGTCGACCGTGTCAAAGGCGGCTGACAGATCCAGGAGGACCAAAGCCTGGCAGATGTTAGATGTGTGGCTGGCTAACATTGGCAAGGGACTTTAGGGGCAGCGCGCCTTGGGTGCAATTCGGACAACGGGCGGCAGCCACTCTTAGAGCCCACGAACAGTGTGATAATCCTGGGTCGGGCCCCCATCGGACGACACAGCGGAAACAGAGTGACACGCCTGAGGAGACCGAGACCAGCCATGACCAGAGGAGGAAATAGTGGTGGGGCTCCGAAACAGGGGCCCATGGACAAGTTTGCCGGCCCGAGCGGGGGATCAGGTGCCGCTGGAGGCCCCCAGACATCGGGGCAAGACAATGCGGCCCTTATGGCTGCGATCACGCAATCCAGAGATATGCTGGACGCAAAGATTGAGGCGTTGGGGACGGATGTTACCCTCTTGTGCCAAGACCTACGGAATGCTGTGACCCGCATTACCGAAGCCGAATCCAGACTTTCGGAGGTGGAGGATGGCATGGCGACCTTAAAGAAAAAAGTGGCCACTATGGAGGGGATTCAAAGGGGCCTAATGTCCCGAGCCGAAGATGCAGGAGGACGGGCTCGGCGCAACAACCTGCGATTTATCGGCTTTCCAGAAGGCTGTGAGAAAGACAACATGGAGGCCTTCCTGACCCAGTGGTTGGAGTGGTGGATGCCGGCGGACTCCCTCTCCCGCTGCTTCATAGTCGAGCGGGCACATAGAGCGCTCCTCAAGAAGCCACCTGGCGCCCGCCCAAGACCTGTGATAGCTCGGCTGCTCAACTATCATGACCGGGTCACTATTCTGCGGCAAGCATGTGCAAAAGAACCCCTCATGTATGACAATCAGAAAATCCTAATATTTCCGGACTATACTAATCAAGTACAACAACAGGGGCAATCCTTTACAGTAGCCAAGGCGCGCCTGCGAGGCTTCTCTTCCCGGCCTATCTGCGAGTGGTGAATCAGTCTCGTACCCTTTTCTTCAACACTCCGGAGGAGGTGTTTAACTGGACCGACGAAACTGTTCGAGTCCGAGCACACACTCCACCTGGACATGACTCGGATTCATCCTCGACGGCGGCGCCACGGCAGCCTTCCCGGAGATCGCGGCGAGCGAGCAACTGGAGGTCCTGGCCCAAGAAAAGTTCTCCTCCTCGAGAGGGGCCGGATGAGGGGCCTGATGCACCAGACACTCGGAAGCCAGATCCTTGAAATACCGAGGAGGACCAAAGAACACATTCTACAGTCAAACATGTCTGATAGGAGAGTGATACTTCATAGCTCCTACTGGAGAAAACAGAAGGATTGGGGACTAGCTATATCCGATGCTGCACTGTTCCCAACAAACTGAGATGGGATGGGGGTGGGAGTGGGGGGGGCAATGATCTGCCAGGCGGACACGTTCCTCGAGTTCAGAGACGTTTATTGCCCCTAGTGGGTAAGTTGGGGGTTGAGTGTGTGGTTCATGGGGATCCATTGGAGTGGGTGGCTTCCTGCCTCCCGTTGGGGGTCGGAGCGCGCCTGCACCGCGACAGGTACTTCAACGTTGTTAAGGTATGGGGGTGGAGGGGGAGGCTGGGAGTTGAGGAGTTGTTGGGCTGGGGGTTGATGTGGGGGTGGGGGGAGGTAGGAGCTCAGGGGGGTGGGGTAGTTCTCTACAGCACGATGGTTCATCAGGTATTTTTGTGGGCAGGTGTGCAGTCTCAGTCCCCGATACCCGGGCGATTGCAGTTTCAACTGATAGATGGTGGTTAGAGGTCCCGAGCCAGGGCCCCCAAGGCATCGCTGCGAATAGTTAGCTGGAATGTAAGGGGCATGCTGGATAAAATTAAGAGGGGCGCTGTGCTGCGACAGAGGAAAAAAGAGAAGGCAGACGTCCTGCTGTTGCAGGAGACGCACCTCCTGGGCACCAAAACCCTTAGTTTACAGCGCTATGGCTATCAACAGGTATACCATGCCGGTTTTGTTAGGGGTTCCCGAAGAGTGGCGCTATTGATTCACCGCAGAGTGTCTTACGTCCACTCGACACAATGGATGGATGCTCAGGGCAGGTACGTCTTTGTCAAGGGGGTGATTGGAGGTGAACCAGTGGATTTCGGAAGTGTGTATGCACCTCCCCCGCTGCAGTGGTCGCTTGTGGAAAAATTATTTGCCATCTGGGCCGAGATCCCAGACTAGATGGCTGTTACCGGGGGTGACTGGAATGATGTTATGAATAGTCAGATGGATCGCTGCAGACCCGGTGGTGAGCGGACGGTGAGTGCCCCTACCAGGTTGAGTGACATGGTGAGAGGAATGGGCTGGACGGATGCGTGGCGTTAC
The DNA here is from genome assembly GCF_964263255.1 of Lissotriton vulgaris. NCBI lineage: Eukaryota > Metazoa > Chordata > Amphibia > Caudata > Salamandridae > Lissotriton > Lissotriton vulgaris. The sequence continues at coordinate 837,157,355 of NC_141695.1, forward strand.
CGACATACACATAGCCGGGAATACACGTATGTTTCTGCGGTACATAAATCCTCCTCAAGATTAGATTACCTGTTTGTCCCCTGCACTCGGATTGGGAGGGTGGACTCGACGGCTATACTGCCGCATGGTCTCTCTGATCACTCCCCTATTTCTATTAATCTCCTCCTTGAGAAGAGGCAGCAGCCGTTTCGATGGCGCCTCTCTACTTGGCACCTACAACAGGACGACTACCAGTCTCACATTAGGGAGGCCATAGCCCACTATTGGGAGGATAATAAGGGGTCGGAGACAGATGACGTGACCCTTTGGGAGGCTCTGAAGCCCACACTCCGAGGAGTGGATATAGCCTGGTGCACGACGGCCCGTAGGACGCGTAGGGAGGGCCTATCGAAGGCAGCAGATCGGGTGAGCGATTTAGAAGGGAGGTGCACGGCGACCGGGGATGACAAAGACGTGCGACGGCTGCTACAGGTGCAGCAGGATTTTGCATCTCTACATCTTGAGGAGTCACGTCAGGTGTGGCTTGCAACACAGAGCAGAATCTACCAATGGGGGGATAAGTCCAGCACAATGTTGTATAGGCTCTGCCAGGGCACATTCCAGGTGCAGACACTGCCGGCTCTTCGAAACGAGGCCGGAGATCCTTTGTTAGCTCCCGAGGAGATTGCAGACAGCTTTGCGCGTTACTATGCGGCGCAATATGCCCCTAGGGAATTCCTCCCAGCAGACGCTATTGATAAATTTCTCGCAGACCTCCCGCCACGGGCGATATCGGAGGAGGAACGGGATCGTCTCGAGCTTCCGTTGTCAGCGGAGGAATTAGGAAAGGCTCTTGGAGAATTGAATGCGGGGAAAGCTCCCGGACCCAACGGGTTACGGTGCGAGTTCTTTAGGAAATACCACCTCCAGTTGGGGGCGCGTTATAAGAGGGCACTGGACGCGGCCAGGGAGTGTGGCCACTTACCAACGGATTGGAGGCATGCCGAAATAGTGTTTTTTTTGTAAACCAGGGAGGCCCCCGAACGTCACGAATCATAGACCCATTTCGCTTCTTAATGTAGAGGCGAAGATATTTGCTAAGGCCCTCGCCAATCGCCTCCTTCTGTATATCACGAACTTGGTCCATCCGGACCAAGCAGGATTTATGCCACATAGAGCGACGAGACACAACATTAGGCGTGCTCAGGTGGCAATGGAGATGATGCGGGCCACAGGAACCCAGGCGGCACTTGTATTTGTATTTATATGCTTTTATAGCGCCTGAATAGACCCCCGAAGGGGTATCTCCGCGCTTTGCCATACAAAGGAGACCAGCTACTCTGCCCATAAACATTTTTAGTGGGTGGTGGGAGGGGAGTGAAATTAGATGCTGGAAAAAAGGTACGTTTTCAGGGTTTTTCGGAAAGACAGGTGATCAGTACTAAGTTTTAATGCGAGGGGCAGGGTGTTCCATAGGACAGGCCCTGTGTATGCTAAGGCCCTGCCCCCTTGTCGAGTTTTTTTAATTTTTGGAACCTTAAGGAGCTGGAGGTTGCTTGATCGTAGTGAACGTCCAGGAACATAAGGAAGGAAGGCTGAGGTGAGATATTTCGGTCCTTTCCCCATCAGGCACTTGTGAATTGTACACAGGATTTTGAATTTGGTCCGCAGTCGCACTGGCAGCCAGTGAAGTTCTGTCAGTAGTGGCCGGGAGGGAGTCCTAGATGGAGCATTCATGACTAACCTCGCGGCCGTATTCTGGACCACCTGTAGTTTGTTGAATTGGCCTTCATTAGCTGACAAAAGAAGGCCATTACAGTAGTCCAGTCTACTGACGACCAGAGCCTGGACCAAGGTCTTTCTGTGGTGATCTGGGAGAAAAGGAAACACCCTTCTCAGCAAAGAAATAACCCCGAAACAGGTACCAGCAACCTGGTTGACGTGTTCTTTAAAGGTCAGTGACTGATCAAACAGCACTCCCAGATTTCTTATGGTCTGTTTAGGAATGGGGGCAGGTCCTAGTTCAAGCGGCCACCACTCATTGGACAATAGTGTTACTGCTTCCCCATAGAGTACAACCTCTGTTTTGGTCACGTTGCACTGTAAGCAGTTGTTTGTCATCCATCTGGAAACTGCCCTCATGCCTTCTGCGAAAGTTCTTTGTAAAGCAGGAGAGAAGGTCTTAAAAGGGAACAGAAGTTGGGTGTCATCGGCGTAGGACACCGGTATAAACCCAAAGGATCTCACCAGGTCAGCCAGGGGGGCCACGTACACATTAAACAATGTGGGGCTTAGGCATGAGCCCTGTGGCACACCCCTGGTGAGCTCCCTAGCGATGGATTTATGGGAGCCCAATCGGACTTCCTGAGAGCGACCCGAAAGAAAGCTCTCCATCCAGGACAGGGCTGTACCTCCCAGTCCTATCTCTCTCAGCCGACAGAGAAGCAAATCGTGAGACACCGTATCGAAGGCAGCGGATAAGTGCAATAGCACCAGAATCATCGACCCTCCACTATCAAGCGTCATCCTGATGTTATTGGTGACGGCCAGTAGGGCGGATTCGGTGCTATGGTTGGGCCTAAACCCAGATTGTGAAGGGTCTAGGCCACCCGCTGTCTCGATATAGTTAGAAAGGTGGGTGTTCACGTGCTTCTCTGTTAACTTGCCGATGTAGGGCAAGAGAGAGATAGGTCGGAGGTTAGATAAGTCCGTCCAGGGTAGGGTCGCCTTCTTCCGGATTGGGTTTACTACCGCAGTCTTCCATTCCATGGGGACTTGGCCTTTGGCCAGGGAGGTGTTGATAACTGCCTGGATCGAGGGGCCTAAGATGGGAATCAAAGGGGCCACCATTTTGGCAGGAAGGAGGTCGCTGGGGGAGCCGGTTTTCATATGGCCAATAAGTGTTGACAGATTTAGATCTGTGACGGGGGGAATGACAAACAGGGAATTTGTGGCCTGAGTGCCGAGTTTAACTTCAGGAATGGGTGTAGTAGCCCCACCCTTAGAGGTTAAAATTTTATCATAAATCAAATTTATTTTTTCCTCGAAAAACTCAGAGATTTCGTCACAGAGTGGTTGAGAAGCATCATCGGTACTTTCAGTGGCTGTGGGTTTAATAAAATCTTTTAGAATTTTAAATAATTCGCGCGGACAGTTCCCTGCCTCCTCCAGTTGCGCGGAGAGGTGGTCTTTCCTGGCTAGTTTTATATTTTTATAATATGCTGACTGAGCCTCCTGAAAGGCTTCCCTGGCCTCTTCATTTTTTGATGTTCTCCAAAATTTTTCTAAACGTCTGCATTTTTGCTTTTCTTTCCTAAGATCAGCTGTATACCATTTCTCCTGTTTGGTATGGAGAAATTGTTTGTGTAGTTTAAGGGGGGCAATGGTGTCAAAAGCAGATTTTAGGGATTGATTAAATTTCTCTAATGCAGACTCAGCTGTATCTGTCTCCGTAATAGTCGGTTGCACCCAGTATTTGTGCAAGTTGGTTACTGAGATTTTATGCCATTCTCGACGAAGAATAGGCGGGGGCAAGGCTTTCTGAGGTCGATTGATTGGTCCAGCCAGATGGAACTCAATCAAAAAATGATCTGACCAAAAGATGTTTTTAGCAGGAAAACAACGTATTTTGGAACAATTTGAGAATATAAGGTCGAGGGTGTGCCCACCTATGTGTGTGGCACCGTTGTTGCTTAAATTGAGCCCCAGGTGGGATAGGTCAGTGGTCAGATGAGTGGCTTCCGGCAATTCTGGGACGTCCATATGTATGTTAAAATCCCCGAGGAGGATAAAATCCTCCTTGGCTTTTATATGGGGAGCAAGTGTTTCCAGAAGGAGCAGGGCGAAGTCCGGATTGGGAGTGGGTGGACGATACAGAAGGGCTCCTCTCCAGGAAATATTACCTAATGTGATTTTAAAAATCATGATTTCCATCATTGGACTACATATTTTATCTAAAATAGTTGTCTTAAACGTATCCTTACAAATAATCGCTAAGCCACCTCCTGTTTTAATGGGCCTATCAGCATGCATAATTCTGTATCCTGAGGGAACACCCAACACAACAGCAGGTGTAGTGTGGGGTTTCATCCACGTCTCAGTAAAGAAACAGAGATCAGGTTGTTCCGCGTGAATGAGATCCCAAATCTGTAGTTGGTGCTTAGGCATGGAACGCACATTTAAAAGGAGACACTTAAGTTCCAGGGGAGTAGTGGGTATATTATCTTTGTCGCAAAAGCTATTTCCTGTCGAATCTGACTGAAAACGGCATTGGAGGCAAGAAAATCTCCCTTCGAGCTGTTTGTATTGTAACCGAGTATCACACTTCACCCTTGGCTGTAACAGTCGGAGGGTGTGGGGTGAGTAGGTAACAAGGTTAATACCTTCGGGAGGCATCGTGGAGTCGCTCTATAGCCTCTGTGCCTCTCTGTTCTGCCTCGTCCTGTCGCGGACGGGCGCAGACGGGCAGCTCTTTGGCTGGTCTTCGGCGTGGCTTCGGCGACGCTGCGCGCGAACGCTGCGCGCTCACAGGGGCGATGGCTAAATAGGCCCTCCAGACAGGTGCACTAGAGCGCTAACCGCTCGTGGAGTGTCCCGGCAGGAAGTGACTGGCTCTCCCTGGCCCGCCCTCCGCGCAACGGTACTGGTTACCGCGTCGGACCGGGGCGGGTCAGGAGGAAAGACGAGCACAGGCTTCCTTGGGTGAGTAAATATCGTTCCCCTCCTCCTTGTATTCAAGAAAAGGGCTATGGGGTTTTTAATCTCCCCAGTGTCAAATATGTGCGTGGTGTAAATGAAATGCGAGTCAAGTGTCAGTGCTCAGTTAAAAAAACACATCGTTAGTGAGTCAACAGATGTACTATTAAAAACGAGTTGTTAAAAGACTGGCAATTCGCGTTTTACACCCACCACAAAATAGAAACATACACGGGCACAATTGCGGTAGCTTTGAAAGGCTGAGCGGCGTAGAGACTCTGCCACCGTCTCACGTCCGCAGCTCACCTGAGTCAGGGCTCCGCCTAAATAGGCCCTCCAGATAGGTGCACTAGAGCGCTAACCGCTCGTGGAGTGTCCCGGCAGGAAGTGACTGGCTCTCCCTGGCCCGCCCTCCGCGCAACGGTACTGGTTACCGCGTCGGACCGGGGCGGGTCAGGAGGAAAGACGAGCACAGGCTTCCTTGGGTGAGTAAATATCGTTCCCCTCCTCCTTGTATTCAAGAAAAGGGCTATGGGGTTTTTAATCTCCCCAGTGTCAAATATGTGCGTGGTGTAAATGAAATGCGAGTCAAGTGTCAGTGCTCAGTTAAAAAAACACATCGTTAGTGAGTCAACAGATGTACTATTAAAAACGAGTTGTTAAAAGACTGGCAATTCGCGTTTTACACCCACCACAAAATAGAAACATACACGGGCACAATTGCGGTAGCTTTGAAAGGCTGAGCGGCGTAGAGACTCTGCCACCGTCTCACGTCCGCAGCTCACCTGAGTCAGGGCTCCGCCTAAATAGGCCCTCCAGATAGGTGCACTAGAGCGCTAACCGCTCGTGGAGTGTCCCGGCAGGAAGTGACTGGCTCTCCCTGGCCCGCCCTCCGCGCAACGGTACTGGTTACCGCGTCGGACCGGGGCGGGTCAGGAGGAAAGACGAGCACAGGCTTCCTTGGGTGAGTAAATATCGTTCCCCTCCTCCTTGTATTCAAGAAAAGGGCTATGGGGTTTTTAATCTCCCCAGTGTCAAATATGTGCGTGGTGTAAATGAAATGCGAGTCAAGTGTCAGTGCTCAGTTAAAAAAACACATCGTTAGTGAGTCAACAGATGTACTATTAAAAACGAGTTGTTAAAAGACTGTCAATTCGCGTTTTACACCCACCACAAAATAGAAACATACACGGGCACAATTGCGGTAGCTTTGAAAGGCTGAGCGGCGTAGAGACTCTGCCACCGTCTCACGTCCGCAGCTCACCTGAGTCAGGGCTCCGCCTAAATAGGCCCTCCAGATAGGTGCACTAGAGCGCTAACCGCTCGTGGAGTGTCCCGGCAGGAAGTGACTGGCTCTCCCTGGCCCGCCCTCCGCGCAACGGTACTGGTTACCGCGTCGGACCGGGGCGGGTCAGGAGGAAAGACGAGCACAGGCTTCCTTGGGTGAGTAAATATCGTTCCCCTCCTCCTTGTATTCAAGAAAAGGGCTATGGGGTTTTTAATCTCCCCAGTGTCAAATATGTGCGTGGTGTAAATGAAATGCGAGTCAAGTGTCAGTGCTCAGTTAAAAAAACACATCGTTAGTGAGTCAACAGATGTACTATTAAAAACGAGTTGTTAAAAGACTGGCAATTCGCGTTTTACACCCACCACAAAATAGAAACATACACGGGCACAATTGCGGTAGCTTTGAAAGGCTGAGCGGCGTAGAGACTCTGCCACCGTCTCACGTCCGCAGCTCACCTGAGTCAGGGCTCCGCCTAAATAGGCCCTCCAGATAGGTGCACTAGAGCGCTAACCGCTCGTGGAGTGTCCCGGCAGGAAGTGACTGGCTCTCCCTGGCCCGCCCTCCGCGCAACGGTACTGGTTACCGCGTCGGACCGGGGCGGGTCAGGAGGAAAGACGAGCACAGGCTTCCTTGGGTGAGTAAATATCGTTCCCCTCCTCCTTGTATTCAAGAAAAGGGCTATGGGGTTTTTAATCTCCCCAGTGTCAAATATGTGCGTGGTGTAAATGAAATGCGAGTCAAGTGTCAGTGCTCAGTTAAAAAAACACATCGTTAGTGAGTCAACAGATGTACTATTAAAAACGAGTTGTTAAAAGACTGGCAATTCGCGTTTTACACCCACCACAAAATAGAAACATACACGGGCACAATTGCGGTAGCTTTGAAAGGCTGAGCGGCGTAGAGACTCTGCCACCGTCCCACTTCTACTGGCCGACATTGATAGAGCCTTTGACTCGTTGAGTTGGGTCTACTTACATGCACTCCTGCCTCGCCTGAATCTTGGACCCCAGATTTTATCATACATACGACTGCTGTATACAGTCTTGACGGCCTCAGTGAGAGTGGCTGGGGCTGTATCCGGTGCCTTTCCTATCGGACGGGGCACCCGACAGGGATGTCCCCTCTCGCCGTACCCGTTCGCCCTTGCCATGGAGCCCTTGGCGGCGTGGGTGCGCATAGACGCCCAGATGAGGGGCTTTGAATGGGAGGCTTGGCCATCGGACAGGATCGCGCTCTACGCTGATGACGTGCTTTTCTTCCTCATGGACCTCAATAGGTCAGGACCGAGGGTCCTGGAAATTATGCGGGTGTTTGGGGAGGTATCGGGCCTCAACCTAAATGTGTGGAAGTCCACAATGTGGACACTGGGGGACAGTGCGAAGCTGGGAGCCTGGGCATCTGCTTTGCAGAGGGTGACTGGGGGCCTTAAGTATCTTGGGGTGTTCCTGACGGACATACCTGGAGTCTCGTGGGAGCGCAATGTCATTCCTGTCTGGGACCGGGTCCGGTCGGAAATAAAAACATGGTCCCGTATGCCCCTGAATCTCTATGGCAGCTTGGCCATTTTCAAGATGGTGGCCCTCCCACGCTTACTTTATCAACTACAGAACCACCCCTACCCCATATCAACGCAGTGGTTTCGCCAGGTCAATTCGGCGCGGAGCCAGTTCCTCCGGGGGTGCGGTGAGAGTGGCGCTCCATACCTGTTTTCTCTCCACATACTGCGGCGGCTTGGCATCTTCGGTTGTCCTGTCCTATTACCAGGCGTCTCACTTGTTGGTATTGAATGAGTGGTGGTATGGGGATCGGGGAGACCCAGCCTACGCCCTGGAGAGGTATTTGATGGAGCCGGATACCCTACATACAGTATTGTACTTGGCTGGTAAGAGGAAGAGGCTCCCGGTGGTCACTCAGGTGGTCTTCCAGATCTGGCGACAGGCGCTTCACCGCATGGGATGGTGGAACAGATTGACCCCGGAGACTCCGTTGTGGCAGAACGGTCGCTTCCTGGCTCTGGCGTCCTTACAGGGGTTCCGCGGCTGGGACGTAATAGGGATCTCGGCGCTGGGCCATGTAATGACTGGCACGACCCTGAAATCATTCCAGGAGCTGAGGGACGAGTATAGTATGCCCCAGACCCAGTTCTTTAAATACTTACAGTTCCAGCATGCCATCACTCCTGCCCTGGAGAGACTAGACTCCTTACCTGAATTCAGCCCCCTGGAAGCTAAGGTATTCATGGGCGAGTTAGAGGATAAGAAAATATCCTGTGTTTACCAATCTTTGGTCATACACTGCTCCTCCTCCCTAGATAAGCTGCGGACCACCTGGGAGGGTGATGTGGGAGTTTTAGAAGAAGAAGATTGGATGGAAGCCCTTGCCGCTCCTAGAGGTGCGGCCGTCGCAGTACGATTACGGTTCATCCAATTTAAATATCTACATAGAGCTTACTATACAAGAGAGAGGCTGTGGCGAGCATGTTTGACGGCGTCCCCTGAATGTCTGAGATGTGGTCGGGAGGTGGGAACCTTCCTACATACAGTATGGTCCTGTGGAGCACTGGAGAGATTCTGGACAGGTGTTTGGGACTGTTTGGCAGAAGTATTGGGTTGGGAGCTCCCCCGTACACCGCAGTTGGGCCTTCTCCATGTAATGGAACAAGTGGGTGGCAACATTTATAAACAACATCTACTGCTCCTTGGCCTTACCGTGGCCAAGAGGGATATAGCCCGTGCCTGGAAGGACCCCAGGCCCCCCCCCCCGTTGGGAGTGTGGAAAAGGGGATTGGATTATTGTATGGGGTTGGAGCGTCCAGTGTTTGAGGCCAGAGGTTGCCCCAGGAAGCACTACAAAATATGGAAGAGATAGGCGGAGTACAGGGGATTGTGGATGGAGCCGCCAGCACAGCGTGATGTGACTGCAGAACAGATGCCTTAACTCCTTCGACGCTCATGACGAGCTCAGCTCGTCATGCAGTACACCTCTCGTACACTCATGACTAGCTGAGCTCGTCATGAAACATGGAGTAAATGAAAAGTCAGCACAGTGGGGGAATTGCCTTAGCAGCCATAGAGTTAAGTACCTGGGCGGGGGGGGGGGGGTGGGAGTATGCATTACCTGTTTCATGATTATTTTCTTTCCTGGACCTGTGTGGACATCGTGCTAGGGGCAAGGGTGGGATCCGGGAGGGGGTAGTTAATATGGGGCAGGGGATAGGAGAGTTGTTGTAATAATGCTTATTTGAACGACTGTATTGATTGCTATTCTGTGCATTTTGATTTTATGCTCACAGACCCTCCGGTGTTCGGAGTACTGTGGTCTATTTGCAATCTCTCTCAAGAAAACAAGCATTTTGTTCTGGAAAAAAAAAAAGATAAATAAAAAATGTAAAACTTCCCTAGATCGCACAAGGCACAATTCACAAGGGAGATGGGAAACCACGTTGACCTTAGGAATGCAAAATCATGCATTTATGATTATAATTGTATGTTTGTTTGTTTTTTAAATACAAATTAACACTTGCAAATTACCTTAACCACAAGCAAAATTACACCTGGGGTATATAATGTTTAAGGTAGGTATTTGTGTAATAAAAGGCAACTTGTGATATTGATAACAATTATGAAGCAATTAACACACTTCATACAATTAAAGAATTGAAACTAACAAGGGTACTTGTCAATATAAAAACAGAGAGAGAGAACTTGGTTAGAATACATTAACATTTCTCAATGAACATTTATTGGAAGACTTATTACTGTTTGAAATCATATATTGGTCTTGGAGAAAATATTAAGGTAGCCAAAAATATACCTAAGGGCATAATATTGATGAATGCACAATACGCATTATTGTATGTGATTCTTAGAAAGCTGAGTGCCTCATAAAAGCTGCCAAATTCACAGACTTTAAATAGTAATGTAATCATGACAATCTATCCAGTAAATATTATAAATTAGTGAAACAACATGAAGTGGTAGTTAAGGTGACAGTAAATGAAACACAGTTATTTCAAACTTACCTTTATGAATCTTATACATGCCGTACACTGTTGCATTTTTTGTGATTAATTTAGGTTCACCCATTAATGGTGGTGTGGGGCCAGCGCAGTAAGGACAATGTTTTTCAATTGGAATGACATTTTGTGGTATTTTTGGGTCTTCCATAGTCAATTTTTTAGGAATGTATTCTGGAATACGCTTATTAGCACGTATGTATTCCACCATTTTCCTGACATGCTTTTTGTCTGGTGGGTACTCACTCACTTCCACGAGTGCTGCTGGAGACATTTCAAAATCTAAGTCACTGGAGATATCAGAACTGCCCTCTTTAAATATGTTCTCTTCTTCCTGTTCTAAAAGTTCATTTTCTAACAATTCAGGACGTTCTTGAAATAGCCACCACATTGAAAGATATCTGTGAGCGCATATCCATGATTTGTGGCTGCCCTTACATTGGCAGTGCCATTGTCCTGATGTTGTATCAAAAGTAACATGTGTCCTAAAGAAAAGACCCCAGTAATCCTGTTTGCCAGTGTATACAGAAAAATATACAAATCTTCCTGAAAAACCATGTTCTGAAAGAAACACTGGATATACTGCACAAACACCTGCTTTTACAGCAGATTCAATTATTTCTTTACATTCAATTCCTCGTGTTAAAGAAATCTAATTTTTCTGTAGCATTTGATTTAGTGATGACTCTTGAAGTTCATTTGGAAATTGTAATGGTTTAACATTTTTGGCAATTTTTAGATGTTTGCATTCTAGTGCTGGATGCCCACTGTGGCTAGCCATTGCCATAAATTCCCTACAGCGAGCAATTTATCAATTGTATTGTTGTTTAGAAATAGTTTTTTTAACATGAATCGGTGCTCTTTGTCCATTTTTACAACGGGACATGAAATATATTCCATTTTTGCAATCTACACAATACACGGGAATTGAAAAAATACTGTGAATATTTTGTTGATGACGCCGTAGTGTTAAATTATTAACAAACGTGGAAGTGCAAATACTACACTTTATTGATTTTGAAATATCCTCATTTCTCACCCCAGAATTGGGTAATAATTGAAGTGGCTGATCTAATTTCTTTATATCCTTCACTAAAATAAATAGAAAAATAATGTTATTTGAAATCTAGACATTTATTGGCATTGCCATCAACTTTAATATGCTGCTGAACATATGCATTATACATTTAAATACCACTAGACAATTAGTGGCTTACCCTTCTTGAATACGAATAAAACAATGTTGGAAAGCAATTGAACTAAATTAATATATTTTCTTGTCATTCCATTCTAAAACAAGTAACCCTTTCTGAATATTAGTAAAACAAAATTAATTGAAAAAAATCTTGCCTTCGGTATTCTGATATTCTTTGACTATATAACCTAAAAAATAAGAAGTTCCGAAATTTAGTAACATTATACAGGATAAATATTTTGTTAATCATATTTATTTTCACTTTTTCAGCACAGCAGTGAGAATTTTAATAAACATGAACAGAGAATTACTGGTCTATTCCTTCTGTTAATAAAGTCTAGATATTTTGGAACCACATACTAACACCATGCCTTTGATCTTAGAAAAATGAGATTTATAACATATCGGGTATTTCTAAAATCAGAAAAAAATAAGTTAATAATTCATTTGGTGTTTTTTACATTTAAAATCCATATCACAAAAAAAAACATACCATGTTGTTAATCCATATGGCCTTTGAAGTTTACTGAACGGGTTATAATATTCGGACCATCAGGACAGTGCCAATGATTTCTACATGTGCTGGATTGTAATTTTAGACAAGGACATGAAATTATATATTTATCTGTAGAGAAAAATTAAAAACATGTAGTCAATAAGTCATCAACCTATATAAATGTAGCTCTGTGCCTCTATCGGGGGTAAACATTTTGGTGTTGTAAAGCTAGTTCCTACACACAGGAACCATGTGCATGAAAGTGAACAATTGGCTCTTGTAGGGATAGCCTTACCATTGGGGGCACCCGGTGCAACAATCTATGTTAGCGCAACCCCATTACACCCTTTTGCATGGATTCTCCTGACTACCATCCACTAATGATGCCCGGTTTTTTTCTTTCTGCCCTTTCTGTTGTTTATTTTTTATAGCACTATTTATACCAAATTTATATTTGCAAACTGCTTTTCATTCAAAACATATTATAAAACTATAATGAGCCATACAAGTGTGTAAATCAATTTATAGGAAAATGTACTTAAGCCAATGAGAATACAAGAGTTAGGAGTTACATGGAACATACTGTGTGGAGCAACAGAGGTACAAATTAATAAATTTCTAAAGATGCATAACAAACAAAGTTGGTGTGCTACATTGGTTGAAAATGAGCACAGCTGCACCATTTCTCTTACATTTCGGTGATGTTGCTTATCTACATAAAATACAAGTCTTTTATCTGCATGTTGCATGCTGTGCTTTATAGCACAGACATTAAACCCTATATCCCCAAATCTCGCCATCAAGTGTAGTGATCACCAGACTTATCATGCTTTTGTAGTTAACACTTGAAAAATGTCATGCACACAAATATCTCTCCAGCCTGTTTTTATCTTGGTTCAGCATGTTATGCAGAGCGTGCTTCATTGACTCTTGAGCCAGGCACGAATAGAACTGTCGCACCACCATAAAGCTACCACTAGGCTTTTGTACTAATACTGTATGTTGAATAAGGTTTGAGGGTCTTGGCTGGGGCTGCAAAAACATGTGCCTCCAAAAAACATTTAGTGCAAGTGTGAAATCAAATGTACTGTTGCATGTCTATTAGAGCTTCATTTTATTACCACTATTAAGCCAACAGTGGTCCCTTACAAGCATTAATATTTAATCAATAAATATAGACAAAGTCGTTACTATATTGCAAATGACATACCCAGCCGGGCAGAGGTCTTGGTATTTACTTTTCAATCAATGTAAAACAATATTCACACACAATATACAAGACAGGGCACAAGCCTGCACCCAGTTTATCACACAGAAAAAAGGGAAACAACTAAAAGGAAACAAATAAAAGGGCTTATAGGCAAAAGCTTAGCGTTCTGTAAACTTGTTAATCGCACAGTTTAGATTATGAAACAGAACAATATTGACACCTTCAAACTTTTTAGAGGGCATATAAGTAATTCCATGTGTATAAGGTGCACATAGTTGTCGATGGCGTTTCGATCCGTTTACCACATTGTACGGATCTCATCAGGACATGTAATGTATTCCTAATAGTAAAACAGCCTCATTTGCCTAAGGAGAGGAAGGGAAGGAAAATACCAGAAAGCAATCATAAGAAGAATTAGGAAGTACCGCATGTACTCGCATACATAGCGTGAAGTTGGTGGACATGCACTTGGTGGGGGTAGGCTTGGAGTAAGGTTGACTAGTACGGAGTGCTGAGTGTGTGATACCTTAATGCAGGGGCAGAAGAAAGAATCACGGGCGGTGCACATGCAAATCGTGAATAATGCATACGGCGCACGTGTGGGACAGAACCAAGGTAGGCCTAACAGGGAAATCTCGACTAAGGGGGATACGGAAGAATGAACCCCACAGAACGTGAATAATACATACGGCGCAAGTGTGGGACAGAACCAAGGTGGGCTAAACAAGGAACTCTCGGCTAGAGAGGATAAGGAAGAATGAACCCCCATCCGTCCAGGCAGGTGGACAGTGGGACCCCCTGTAGCTTGCATGTGGAGGAAGTCTAAAGTCGGGGTATTAATTACATGTGTATTTGGCGCTCACCATTGTGAAAGCCAGCAAGATCGAGGCTTGGTAGTATGCCAGTTCAAGGAGTATTCTGCAATTACAACGGCATTAGTTAGGTGCGATTCGGAGGGAAGAGTTAAGTTAAAGTGAGCCAAGTGAGCGAAGCAGCTTACCGAATAATTAACTGTTGAGACAAGGTGGTGTCAGTCAGATAAAGGAGTGCTTCGGTGACACCGGAGCATGGAGTGGGCGCTGGAGAGCCTGAAAAAATGGAAAGGGCTATTGCGGGGCACTTGAGTGAGGTTAGAAAAAGGCGCAGCAGGATTACCAGGGTGCCGCTTACCGTGAGCTAAATGCCAGCTAGGGAAGGTCAAATGGACCACAGTCGGAAGAAGGAATAAGGACGTTCAGGTTACCCGGTTCAATGACCTAAAGGAGAGCCATAAAGGTGGGTCAAGGTTAAGGCTATGGCAAAAGGTAGTGTACTAGGGGCGGGGACGAGTGAGGTAGAACTTACCGATAGTGAGTAATCCCGGTGCTGCTCAATCGCGGGTGCCGGTGGGACTGGGGACGTGCCTGCACTGATCTCTATGTAGAGGTATGGGGCGTTTGATTGGTCGGTAGCTCCCATGTGATGTAAGTGACATAGAAGAGGTGTAAAGAAGTGATGTCGAAAGTGGCGGCCATTTTAAGAGGGTGAAAAAGGTGGAGTATGTATAAGAGTTGGAACTTTGGAGGGCCAAATATGAACATGTGGAGGACCAATTGTAATTATTTTTACACAATTTAACTGTCTCACAGAGATTTACGATTGGAGAACCTAGATTAAAAGGAGGCATTCAGGGAGGAAGTGAAAAACATTTGGAAGAAGAAGTAACCTATTGCAGAGCATATAGAGACAATAGTTTGCAGTAAGAGGCCATGAGGATTTGAGCTACAATATTCATATCAAAGTATTCCAGTCCTCCTGCATGTTTAAACCTGTGTTAAGACTATCTGTCTTTAAAATCCATTTCAGTTCCTCCTTATTGAGGATTCGTGTTAGGTCCCCTCCTCTCGGGGGAAGTTTGACAGTGCTGATCACTGTCCACCGAATGTTATTTTCTGTATGTCCCCTTTCAATAAAGTGATCCACGAGCGGAGCATTCGCTGTTTTGCATCGAATTCTGCTGCGGTGTCGCGAGATGCGTAGCCGGATCTTCTGCTTTCTTTGGGCAACATAAATCTTTTCACAGGGACAAAGAATGGCGTATACCACATTGCATAAATTACAATTACTCAGAGATTTCAAAACATTTCTCACATATTTAAAAACAAATTCCTTTGCCTCAATGCAGTGGCGTCACTAGGGCTGGTGTCACCCGGTGCGGGTAACTCATGGTGTCACCCCCTCACAACTTACCGGATGGACCATCTCAACCTCTGCCTGCACCATCTCATCCTCTGCCTGCACCATCTCACCCTCTGCCTGCACCATCTCCCCTCTGCCTGCACCATCGATCCCTTTGTCCGCACAACCTCCCCTCTGCCTGCACCATCTCTCCCTTTGTCCGCACCATCTCCCCTCGCCTGCACCATCTCACCCTCTGCCTGCAACATTTCCCCTCTGCCTGCACCATCTCTCCCTTTGTCTGCACCATCTCCCCTCGCCTGCACCATCTCACCCTCTGCCTGCACCATCTCCCCTCTGCCTGCACCATCTCACCCTCTGCCTGCACCATCTCCCCTCTGCCTGCACCCTCTCACCCTCTGCCTGCACCATCTCACCCTCTGCCTGCACCATCTCCCCTCTGCCTGCACCATCTCTCCCCTCGGCCTGCGCCATCTCCCCTCGGCCTGCGCCATCTCTCCCTCTGCCTGCATCATCTCCCTCTGCCTGCACCATCTCCCCCCTGCCAGCACCATCTCCCCTCTGCCTGCCTCATCTCCCCCTCTGCCCGCACCATCTCACCTCTGCCTGCACCATCTCCCCTCCGCCTGCACCATCTCTCCCCTCTGCCTGCACCATCTCTCCCCTCTGCCTGCACCATCTCTCCCTCTGACTGCACCATCTCCCCCTCTGACTGCACCATCTCCCCCTCTGCCTGCACCATCTCACCCTCTGCCTGCACCATCTCCTCCTCTGCCTGCACCATCTCCTCCTCTGCCTATACCATCTCCCCTCTGCTTGCACCATCTCCCCTCTGCTTGCACCATCTCCCCCTCTGCCTGCACCATCTCCCCCTCTGCCTGAACCATCTCCCCCTCTGCCTGCACCATCTCCCCCTCTGCCTGCACCATCTCCCCCTCTGCCTGCACCATCTCCATCTCTGCTTGCACCATCTCCCCTCTGCCTGCATCATCTCTCCCTCTGCCTGCACCATCTCCCCTCCACCTGCACCATCTCCCCTCTGCCTGCATCATCTCCCGCTCAGCCTGCACCATCTCCCCTCTGCCTGCATCATCTCCCCCTCAGCCTGCACCATCTCACCTTTCCGCCTGCACCATCTCACCCTTCCGCCTGCACCATCTCACCCACTGCCTGCGCCATCTCCCCCTCAACCTGCACCATCTCCCGTCTGCCTGCACCATCTCCCCTCTGCCTGCACCATCTCCCCTCCGCCTGCACCATCTCCCCTCCGCCTGCACCATCTCCCCTCCGCCTGCACCATCTCCCCTCCGCCTGCACCATCTCCCCTCCACCTGCACCATCTCCCCTCTGCCTGCACAATCTCCCCCTCAGCCTGCACCATCTTCCCTCTGCCTGTAGCATCTCCCCTCTCAACCAGTAGACCTCAGTTACATTAGTCTATTCCTGATTTGCTATTTGATTTAATGCGCTTAGACACTCATATCTGCAACTGCATAGTTTATATTTGATGGTTTGAACAGGAAAAACTAAAGACATGCATGGTTTTGTTACCAATACTTTGTCCTTTACTTTGCATTTTGCTATTCCTGCAAACTCATCCTTAGGCTATAGGCTTGCTATCCAGCTCGCAACAGCAACTTCTCAGGGTGATATTCTCAATTTAAGGTAGTGGTTGCAGAAATATAGTTGGTGCAGTGCCAGCCATAAAGCAGCTACAGCACGTAGAACAGCCTATAATAATAAGGACTCACCTTACCTTATTCTGTGCATGCCAAACTCTTGCCTTGTAGAGCGTCTGCACAGGTCGCGCCCCAGCCTACTCAACAAATATGTGTAGGCCTCTGACGCAGCCGTCGACCCTCCCATTGTGGAGGGGTGGGGGGCATGCAGTGGCCCGAGCAGGTGCTGTGTCGAAAGTTTATCATGACCCCATCAAGTTTAGGCTTTCTAATAACAGTCACTGGAGCACTTCCTGTGTGCTTAGGATTCTAAAATGGGCCGATAATGTGACCTGCTAACTCGTGTTCTGCTCTGCTCCCAAAATAAGCCACGGATTTGATAACCTGGCATGCAATGACTAAAATGCACATCATAAGTAACAAAGAAAGATCGGAGTTGTTGCCTAATAATCCTCATGCTTACGGTTTATCTGCTCCTTTCCCTTGAGCTACGACGTCACCAGCTTTGGAAGTTTTGTGACCATCCTGGGCAGGACTGCAGCAGAGGAGCATTTCAATGTATTTTTCAAGTGGGTGCAGAGTCGCATTCAGTTCTCCTCCAGGTGGCTATAACGCTGGAAGGCAGGCGGCAGCGCCACTAACTGTATTTGAATATTTTACGTGTGAACAGCAGGCACACTTTACCTCGTCATTCCTTTTTTCGCGCTCAATGGCTTTCTGCTCCAGGGAAATACGAGACCAGAGCAGGAAGCACAGCCTCTATCAATGACTTTCTGAGCAGCCCCGCCCGCGCCGAAGATTCGCAACTATGTTTGTTCCAGGCAGGCTGGCGGGGCTGACAGTCTGACAGAGGGAGCAGCAGGAAAATACACAATAGATCCGTGGCTGGTACCTGGTAATCCGAACGAGTACTCCAAGCCCAGCGCAGGCAGGAAGGATTCATTTCTCGAAGGGGGCCTCCTTCAAGTACTGAAGACTGGGGGGCTGCAGGGGTGTTTGTTACGCCCCTGCACAAAGCAATCGTAACCAGATGGTGTCACCCCATGTGATGGTGTCACCCGGTGCGGTCTGCACCCCCCGCACCCCCCTAGTGACGCCACTGCCTCAATGGTAAAGTCGCATACTACACAGTTGCCACATTTAGGAGCCGATTAGGATCGCGGACGGAAACGGGTACCGTCCGCCAAGGAAGCGGCCAAGATACTCCCGACCGTTCCACGGATAAACCGCTGTTGCGATTAGGATAATAATGTAACGAAACTCCGACCGCGACGGACGGACCACATCAAACTCCGTCCGCGGCGGACGGATTACACCTGAGACCGCCACAAGCGGACGGAACCTAAGAAACACCGCCCGCCGCGGACGAACATGACCGCGGGAACAGGCACAGCCACCGCAATACCTGCGGAGGCTCCGTGCCCGCGATTAGGATAACGCCGCCAGTCCTACGGAACTCACCTCCATCCACGACCGCAGCGGAAACAATGCAACGATAAACGGAGCATCTCAGCGGAAGGACAACACGAACACCATCCCTACCGTCAAACCAATTTCAAAATGGCTGACGGAAGTAAATACAAAACACAATAAACAGGACAACCACGCACCTGAAACACCCACACCAATCACAAGCCACAATGACACCCCCAAAGCACCTAAAAATCCACACAAGTCAACACACCCACCTAGCACCTGACTGGCAACAACCATTGGGACACAACCACGACACAGAGTATAAAATGATTCCCACCCACTACCACAATCCTTTGCATCACAGCATAGCTGCTAGCAAGAGGGTCAATACGACGAACAGCAGACACAAATTTCACACATACAACCAGCACACAAACACACCCACCACACCATTCCTACACACCACACACCTGCACATCCCAACCCACTCCACCCACACCTTGAACAGCACACACCATGGCACCAAAGAAAAACCCTAAATTCACTGAGACAGAGTTGAAGGTCATGGTGGATGAAATCATCCGTGTTGAACCCCACATTTTTGGCACACAAGTCCAGCAGACCACCGTGGCAACCAAAAACCACATGTGGGACAGGATAGTCAGTCGGGTGAATGCGTCAGGGACCGTGCCAAGGACAAAGCACGAGATCCAGAGGCGGTGGCACGACCTCAAAACCAGGGCCAAAGGCATCCATGCATAAAAACCACCTGCGGGCACACCACACTGGCAGCGGTACACCCCCGGAGCCCCTACCGTATGCATAATGGGAGGAAACGGTGCTGGGCATACTGCACCCAGAGAGCCTGGAAGGAATCGACAAAGGAGAAGAGGCTGGTAAGTACAAACCAAGCACCACTATCACACCATCATGGTCTGCCTTACACAACTGAGAAGACACATCTCCCAGGCCCCAACCCATGCATGTGGGCCACATACTGTGAACGACTCCCAACAGGCCCCCATGTCCACAGGGATAGTGGTGGTGGGTGGGGTGTGTGAGAGACTAGTACTACAACTCCCAACAGGCCCCCATGTCCACAGGAAGGGTGGTGGTGGGTGGGGTGTGTGAGAGACCAGCACTACGACTCCCAACAGGCCCCCATGTCCACAGGGAGGGTGGTGGTGTGTGTTGAGAGGTGGGTGGGGTGTGTGAGAGACCACCACTACAACTCCCAACAGGCCCCCATGTCCACAGGGAGGGTGGTGGTGGGTGGGGTGTGTGAGACTAGCACTACGACTCCCAACAGGCCCCCATGTCCACAGGGAGGGTGGTGGTGTGTGTTGAGAGGTGGGTGGGGTGTGTGAGAGACCAGCACTACAACTCACAACAGGCCCCCATGTCCACAGGGAGGGTGGTGGTGGGTGGGGTGTGCGAGAGACCAGCACTACGACTCCCAACAGGCCCCCATGTCCACATGGAAGGTGGTGGTGTGTGTTGAGAGGTGGGTGGGGTGTGTGAGAGACCAGCACTACAACTCACAACAGGCCCCCATGTCCACAGGAAGGGTGGTGGTGGGTGGGGTGTGTGAGAGACTAGCACTACGACTCCCAACAGCCCCCCATGTCCACAGGGAAGGTGGTGGTGGGTGGGGTGAGTGATAGGTCACTACTATGACTCCCAACATTTTGGGTAGTATTAATTACCTATACTTAATTTATGCGGTAAAGTTCAATAAGAATAACTCAGTCAAAAAGAAAAGGCAGAATCCGTGGTATATGAGGTTTTTAAAAGGGGTTTTATTCCTTAAAAAGGAATTGGTTATATGGTTCGAACCATGGCAAATCGATTTCCGTTGCCACTAAGGCTCGGGAAAGGATAGACAATACTTTATTGACAAGTTATCATATATATAGTCAATGCATTACAGTAAAGACAGATGCAGGAGGCGTAACAGCTGAGAGGAGAGATAAGAATACACATACGTAATGAAAAGAGGCGTTACAATAGGCGTGCATGAGGGCAGGTACTAGAAACGTCATTATGTGATGTCACAGGTGGGTGTATTCACAAGAGAATCCTGCAGTGTCAGCAGAAATAGATGGCAGAGATGCGCGCGCAGCAGTATGACGTGTGATTGACGTGGAACTGGAGGGTGAAGGGGACTTTGACATTTAGCCTTACATGAGGAGACAGAAGTCTGGGGTGTCAGAACAACCTAATCCCAAATCGTATCTAATATCTTGTGTTTAAGGAACTGTATTATCTGGAAGGAAAGGTCTCTCGGGCAAAAGGCTATTCTATACTGACTGCTAGTGCGTGCATATGAGTCTACGTGTCTACATGAGATGCGAGGGGGCATGGGCCTACCATGGTAACAGGAGCTATGAATTACTTGCATGGAGACAGTGAGACCGGGCCCTTTGCTCTGCAGCTGGAAGGATGTTTTCCTAAACTACCAGACAGGAATGTATTTTCGAGGAGCGGAGCAGATAACGTGAAGGCAAAATACCATTTTGGCAGGCAACAGGCTGAGCCAGGCACCGTTAGCCGCGCAGGGAGTAAGACAAAGGTCATGGATACAGATGCTCATCCAAGCTGGAGCATTCAGAGGCAGAAAGCAGGAAAAGACTCGATGACAGAAATCAGGGCCTAACTCGCCTGAGCCAAGGAAAACGTGAAAAGTGCACCAATGAAAAGACGTTGGCAAGGCACACTTAGGAACGGAATATCTGACCCATTCATGGTGGATCTGAAAGAGGACATGTTAACGTTGGACGCAAATGTATTTGCGTCTTCATAGCTGATACAGGAGGGAAGTTACATGCACTTTAAGCTCGTACATGGAGACGGTGGGGTACACGTTAGGGAACATTTCAGACCATAAAATTTCAATTTCCTCATTCCCTCCTTGTTCCCTAAGGACCCTTCATGATATATCGATACTCATAAGTCGGTCAATCTGCTCACGTAGTATCATTTGCTCTTCTTTCTTCTTATGACGTTTAGAATGAGAATTTGAATGGGGAATACATGATGTGGCGCACAAGCCGCAAATCGCCGGCCCACATTGTAGACATAGGCAACAACTAAATACTATGAGAAGGGCAATACCTAGGAAGGATAGGATCTTCCATCCCCAGGCTGACAACGTAGTCCAGAACCAACCGGACCAAGTCCAGGTGCCTGGATTCTGGTGTATCTGACTTGCAATTTTGTGAAGACGAGTGATGGCTCTATATACTGATGGCGCGTTTTCTGGAATGAAAACACAGCAACTCGATCCGATGACTCTACAGGCTCCGCCCCTATCGGCCAGGATGACGTCAAGGACGAGACGATTTTGAAGAACAACAATCCGCATCGCAGACTGCTCCTCTGTTAAGTTGCCTAGGGCGGAAGTAGTCTCATTCACTACTGCTTCGAGGGTTCTAGTTAACTTGCGTATCAGTTTACTATTAAAGACAGCACCTAAGTAGGGAAAGAAACCTTTATTGAAATCTGTGTATTGCTCCCATGCCGTTTCAGTATAGTCGACAATCGGGAGATCTCTCTGGGGTCTATTGTGTACTAGATGGGTATTCCTATGATAATCAGGAGGAGCTAGGAAAACAGGTGGCAGAAGGAATGCAATGTAACAGGTACCATCCCAATCTAGAGGTAAACGTATATATGCGGTATGACCACAAATAAAGTAGGAATGTCGTGAAGCTTTAAACGCAGACTTGCCCTTATCACTGAATTCGATCACAGTAGTACATTTACTATGACCCAGGTGTACTGAACCATTCTTTCTAACACATAGTTCACCTTTGACTGGTAATACTGACATAGCGGGCAAGACTGGCTCGGATTCGGATTCAACATTCAGAATCATGAGGTTAAGTGTAAAGTTACCTAATCCATATACTTCATTTTCTAGATCAGTCCCTGTCCTTTTGGGGAGTCCCTCCTTGTCAGGGAAACATACTTTATGCAGAACTGTATTCAGGTTTCCCCATACCCAGTTGCCCTTGTAAACTACTGTATTTGAGTCTAAAGAATTAATCAAACTAAACCATGCGCCACAGGAACCATTATGTGTGAACGGGTACGGAAAAAGGGGCAGAACTCCCCTGTATTTCTGGTAGGGAGGGAGTCGGCCACATATCCAACAATTTGTAGCGTTGCTGGTCTGATGAGAGTGATGTAACATACTAATGAAGGTGTTGTTGCGCAGCGCAAGTCTGTAGGACAACTCATGCGGGGGTAATTCGCTAAAAGAATGTTCGGCAGTGACGTTGGAAGCAGAATGTGCACGCTTGAAAATAGGGTAATAAATGTGCAGTAGGATACTTGCAGCAATAATCAATAAACTTAAAAAAAACATAATCAATAGTGTCACTATACAGTGACTACGAAGTGATTTACAATATTCATCTTTCCTGAGCTGTTTCTGTCTATCTCTCTCTCTATTTCGGTCTAGGGGATACATGTCAGAACTAATTTAACCGATTCACCTAGGGGAGGACTTAAACAATTAAACTGTCTGACTTGCTAGACCTTAGTTTTAGTTTATATTCTTGCGAAGCGGTTTTTTCAACCAGGGGGAGTTTTGAGTCAGTCTGTGGAGGAGGGCAGGGCTGAGAAGTTAAGTCAGAAGGCAGTCCATGAAACTTCTTGATGTGGCTCGAGTGCAGCCACCCTTTTCGGCCCTCAACCTTCACAGCCGTCCTCGTCGTCAAAAGTACCAATTTCGGCGTTTGCCAGCGGGGCTCCAGCGGGCTCCGTCGGTCGAAGTTTCTTATAAAAACATAATTTCCAGGAACCACTTCATGGGGCTTCACGTCGGTGTTGTCGGGAAAGGCTGCAGCTACCTGTGAACGACAAGATTGTAGTGCAGACATCAAGGAGGCAAGGTAATCTGTCAGCATATTACAATCAACATCCATTATTTTACGTGGTATAGGCGTCCCCCACATATTTGGTGGCCTACCAAAGACCACCTCATACGGGGATAGCCCTGATCGAGAATGTGCTATCATTCTCATGTAGAAGAGCGCAACTGGCAAAGCTACTATCCAGTCAACGCCTTTCTCTCTGCAGATTTTAGCAAGTCGAATTTTCAGAGTCTGATTATGGCGCTCCACGAGACCTGCTGCCTCGGGATGCCGGACACAGTGGAATTTCCACTGATAGCCTAACAGGAGTGTAACTTGTTTTACAAGCTCGGATGAGAATGGCTGGCCGTTATCTGAGTATACGATACGGGGCAAGCCGTACCGTGGGAAGAATTCACGAACCAGCTGTTTGGCAGTGGTCGGAGCAGTGTAATCTGGGACTGGATATGCTTCTGTCCATCGGGAGAGTGCACATACAACTACGAGGACATATTTGAATCCTCGACAACGTTCCATCTGGATATAATCCATCTGGAGGACTTCAAAAGGGTGATCGGGAGGATGGAATCCACCTTGCTCTACAGGAATGCTTTTACCTGGATTGAACTGACAACAGATCATGCAAGTACGCACTTTCTGTTTAGCTGCTGCTCGTAAGTGTTTGTTGAACCAGATGTTTTGAATACTGTCTAGCATAGCTTTTTCTCCTAGATGTGCAGGACTGTGTACTGTGTTGATGATAACTTGAACCATAGAGTCGGGGAGAAACCATATAGATTTTCCCTTCGTCATCCATCCCTGATCTGTTTGGATCCCTCCTAGTTCAGTCCATTTCTTTATTTCATCCGGTGTGGCATGTGTCTGTATGTCAATTACATCATGGGCGGGATCCCTAACTGTCATGCAGTGAGTCGGTGTCGGAACTACTGTTTTTGTCAGGTCAGTTGCGTGAGTCTGAGCTGTGTGCTTAGCTGTTCGGTCTGCCAGGTCGTTACCCTGGGAAACGATATCAGTGATTTTTGTATGTGCCTTGCACTTCATGATGGATATGGCAGTAGGCAGATGTATTGCGTCTAACAGAGCTTGAATGAGGGGACCGTGTTGAATGTTGGCACCGTAAGAAGTTAAGTAACCTCTCTCTCGCCATAATACGCCGAAGTCGTGCACAACTCCGAAAGCATAACGGGAATCTGTGTATATGTTAACTCTCTTGTTCTTGGCTTGGATACAGGCTTGTGTCAGAGCGATGAGCTCTGCAGCTTGAGCTGACAGGGTATCAATACAATTTGTTTCTATGACTTCAGTGTCTGTCGTGACTGCGTAGGCGGCCACTAACTCTCCTGTACTTGTTCTCATGCATGAACCATCCACATAAAGTGTCAGTTCTGGGTCTGGTAATGGAGTGTCTGTCAAGTCTTGTCTAGGCTTCGTCGTAATAGTAATGACTTCAATACAATCATGTGCCAATGGGTCTGTTCCACTTAGCGGCAAAAGTGTGCGGGATTTAATGTACTACAACGTCTGATCTCTATGTGTGGCTGAAACAATGTCAATTCATAACCTGTCAGTCGTGCTATAGTCAAGTGCTGGGTCTGTGTTCGATTTAAAAGAACTTCCACGGAGTGTGGAACTTGTACTGTCAACTGATGTCCTAACACTATAGAATCACTTTGTCTGATTGCTAGAGCTGTCGCTGCAACTGATTTCAAGCACGCAGGCAGAGCCTGGGCTACTGGATCTAATGTGCTAGAAAAGTAAGCACACGGTTTGTGTGAACCTGCTTGTTCCTGTGTGAGTACTGACAAGGCAGTACCTTCGCGTTCAGTAACAAAAAGTGTAAAAGGCTTATTGTAACATGGTGTTGCTAAAACAGGTGCTTGACATAAGGCTTTCTTTAAGTCTTCAAAAGCTTGTGTATGTTCATGAGTCCAAGGGAGGACAGTCGAAGACGCTGCCTCCTGGGTTGTCAACTGAATGAGTGGCTTTGCTAGAAATGCATATTGGGGAATCCATTGTCTGCAGTAAGAAGTGAGGCCTATGAAGGCCCGTACCTCCTTTTGTGTCTTGGGTCGTGACATATTTACAATTAACTGGATGCGATCAGGTGTGAGCTGTCTCCCCCCTTTGGACAGCAAGTGCCCAAGGTAAACAACTTGCTGAACACAGAATTGTAGCTTCGAAGGGGACACCTTGTGCCCCTTGTCAGCCAGGAAATGTAAAACCGTCAGTGATGCTTTTTCACATTCAGGTTTGCTTCGGGCGGTGATCAGCAGATCATCGACATACTGAAGTAGAGCAGTGTTATTAGGCATGTGAATACTGTCGAGTTGTCTTTTCAATGCTTGGCTATAGATGCTGGGGCTTTCTGTGAATCCTTGAGGTGCGCGTGCAAATTTGAAGCTTCGTCCATTTAAACAGAATCCGAACAAGTATTGGCTTTCTGGGTCAATTGGAACACTAAAGAAAGCGTTCTTCAGGTCAATTACGGTAAAGAACGTTGCTTCTGGATCGATAGCTGTCAATAATGAAGAGATATCTGGGACCACGGGGTACTGTGGTACAATACATTTATTTAATTCGCGCAAATCGATAACTAATCGATAAACTGGTGGTGCATTGGGATCGGTGCGTTTAAGAATTGGAATGATAGGTGAATTACATACATTGGAGTCAGTTTCCACAACTACTCCTTGTGCAATGAGCTCGTCAATGATTTGCAGTAAAGCCACTACAGCACCTGGGGGTAACTTGTATTGTCGCATTCGGGGTAATACCACTCCTTGCTTGAGTGTAACTCGATATGGTGTGATGTGCATACAACCTACATCAGTGGGGCCTTGCGCCCATAAATGTGCAGGGACATTTTGTAATCTGGGATCCATATCTCTCAATACATAGTGACCTTTAAAGTCGCGCAGAAATAGTCGTACTCCTTCCGGAGAACAACATATTACAGCTCCTAGAGCTTTCAGTGTCTTTATACCTAACAAGTTTTCTGGGCATGATTTGGTAAGTAGTAAGTCTGTAGTCCGTGTCAAAGGACCAACTGCAAGGGGAAGTGGTTGCGACACTTCGTTAATAATAGGCTTTCCTGAAAATCCAAGGGAAACATTCTGTGAGCCTGAGAGGGGTGCCCCCTGGAACCTCGTCGTGACTGATGGTCGTCCTGCTTGCCCCTGTATCAATTAAAAACTTTCTGTCTTTCCCTAATACTTGACTATGTACATAAGGACCCTCTTGATCTACAGGAACCTCAATAAGAGGCAAGCCAACCTCCCTCTCTAGGCTGTTTCATGTGTATCGCTGATAGTCGGGATAATCATTTTGTGCATACTGGTACATCTGTTGTGTCGTGTTTTGTGTTGCGGTAATGGGCTGTGACTGTGGCACTGCTACGGTCTGTACTGTCTGTTGTGAGGCTTGCATAGGCTGGATATTCTGTGGTACTTGTTGTTGGACTTGGTCTTGTCTGGGTGGACGTGGTCTCTCTTTGGTTTTACCCGTAGAGATATTATGTTTCAAAACTGCACAATCGTTTATATAGTGACCTGGCTGCTTACAATAGTTGCATGTCCCTTTAACAGGACCTGCTGAATTATTAGACTGTGTTGTACCCTTTTTCTGGCCAT
Organism: Lissotriton vulgaris; assembly: GCF_964263255.1. Lineage (NCBI taxonomy): Eukaryota > Metazoa > Chordata > Amphibia > Caudata > Salamandridae > Lissotriton > Lissotriton vulgaris. Next base: position 837,184,015 of record NC_141695.1, read on the forward strand.
CAGCTGGAACTGACTGAGCGACTAGCATTTTCATTTTCGTGTCCTTCATACGTTTTTGTTCATGTTCATGTTCTTCTCTAATTCTATTCTGGTGGTACTGTAACATTTGTAACATTTGTGAAGGGGTATTAGCTTGCCAGGTGCTTTCGACTTTCAGTACTCGGTTCTTAACCTGGGGCAGAGAATTCTCGACTAATTTGGACACAAAAAGATGTGGATATGACTCGCTACTTGCTTTCAGGCCACTATTAATACCAAAACATTTCTCAAATCGGGAATAAAAATCACTAGTGTCTTCATCAGGTTTCTGTTTACAGGCTGAGATTGCATCCCAGTCTTCCTTTTTCATTGACAATAAACGTGGCAATACTTGTACTAATAATCCTGGTAATGCTTTAGTTTTGTCCCCAAGCCCTAGGCCTGGAGTACGAGTGTTTTCCTCGTTTTCTAATGCAGCCCACTCAATCTTTTGCTCTCCCACCTCCCATTCCTTTTCCTTGAGTTTCTCGTAAATACCGGCAGGCAATAATACTTTCAATATTTTCATGATATCCGGATAGGTGTAATCACCCATGAGTAACATGTCTTTTATTTCGCGGTGAAACCCTGCTGGATCTTTGTCATGACTAGGCACTAGTTTCTTCATTTCTAACAATTCCAATTTTGTTAAAGGCGTGTACACAAACACACGTCTTAGGGTATTATCATCATTCATAACTGGGTGCACTTCTCGCAAGGGATTCTGTCTGTCTATGTAATACGTTTCTCTTTCCATGAAGGGAGCCGGATCAAGCCTTGGACACAAGAAGGCACTGTACCTGTGCCGATGTTCTAGAATTACTTTAATTAAATCAGTACCTAGACCTCTCCATTTCCTCATGAGTAGTTCTATCAATATATCGGGTAGGGGACCTGGATCAGAGTGTTGGCTTTTATACAATATAAGGAGATGTTGTATCATGTACATACCAGCTAAACGCTGTTCGTGTGGTGAAAGATTCAAAAACGTGTGTGTTAGCGCATCATCACTATATTTATCAGAACTGTCAGCCCATTGTACTGCTGACCTGGCTAATTCTTGTTCATCCATAGAATCGAGTACATGGTACCCCATTCTTTCTCGAAGTAATTTATCCGTAGCCTGAAATAAGTGTTCAGGCGTCCTCGGATTTGACATGGCAGCTTGATAGAGTCTCTTACTTTCTGGACGTACCGGACGTATCGAATTATTTAAGGGTCTTCCCTTACCTACATAAGCTATCATTTCTTTAGTTGGTAATTGTAATTGTGACTGTCCAGTTGTCGTTCCTGGTTGATCGTCCTCCTCCGAGGATTCAGTCTTATCTCCATCATTTTCTATTTCAGGCTGTTCTCTTTCATGTATCTGTACTACTGTTTTTCGGATCCTTTTGTACATATTTTCTATACAACTTTGTCTGTCATGTTTTCCGTCTGCTATATTCTGACCCCATTTGTTAAGTGCTTTCATTTCTTCCTGGTCTGCACCAGTCCTATCTCTGTTTCTTATCAAGCAGTTTATGAAAAAACGTAACAACAGTTTCTGAGTATCGACTTTCTGGTATGCCATGGCCTCGCCAATGCTTTCAGGACCTTGCCCTGTTTGGACAAAGTGATATATTTTGTCTAGATGATCAACCATTCCAGGTAGTAACAGTAAGTAGTTTGAAACTCGTCGTAGACGTACTGATGATAGCATCATCCTGTCGTCATCTTTACCGGGCACTGGATCATATCTACAGTCTGTAAGAGGCTCCTTAAGTATGTTGTAATTCGCTGATTGTGGTGTACGTTGGTGTGCTAAATCCCTATAAGTCAGTCTATGTGCTTGTGGTGGGGTCTGAAAACCTCCTGTGGCACCTCCTGAGGTGCCAGGCCCAAAAGGATTTGTTGAGTGGAAGATAGGGAGAGGGGGAAGAATAGGTGCAGGAAGAGGTGGTGGAACGGGCGGAAGGTGTTGATCGGCAGGAGGAGTTTGTTGCTGTAGAAGTGGGGGCGGATTGTTTCGGGGCCGAGTGCCATCAGCGGGTGGCGCCTGGACACGTGAATCTGTATATGCGGGAGCTACATCGTCTAAGTAGGATGAAAGGAAAATGTCCTTTGCGGTCTTATTGTGTAATTTAGTCGGGAGCAATGGAGGTGGCAGATCTTTTGGTACTTCTGGGGTGGCTTTAGGTAAACCCTCGGTCAGAAGAGGATACATACCATTCATAAGAGTGTTTCGTTGTCTGTCTACTTGTTCTGCTTTTACTCGTATCCCTTCCCCAACTAATACGTTTTCTCGGGTTTTGTCAGACTCCTCTCTACTCTTCTCTTCTTTTCTGAGCGCTTTCTCTATGCGTCTATGCGATTCTTTACGCCATAATTCGATGGCATCTTTTTGTGACTGTCCGGCTTTCTTTTTCCATAATGCTTCTTCTACTCTCATGATGCAATCAGCATCCCATGTCCCAGCAGCGGGCCATCTCTGATTCTCTGTTAAGTCTTTAGTATAATCTACCCACAAATCGAGATATAGTACGGCATCTAAGCCATGTTTGTGGTACATAAAGTACCCTGGAGTGTCCCTAGGTGGAATAGGAACAGCTTCCTCGAGTACCCCTTTTCTGGTTTTTATCTGTCTTAATTTGGAGAACAGCGGCATCTTGAACCCTGATACTTGATATTTACTTGAAACTTGAACACAGTTAATACAATAAACACAATAATGAAAATCGAACAATCACTCATACCACGACATTTAGAACCACATTAAAACATTTTCAAAACGAACAATAATAATTAGAATAAAACTAGCTAACTGCATGATACTGGATGTACTGCTAAACAGTACAGATACACTGCTAAAACAGTGCAGACCGGATATACTGCTAAACAGTACAGATACACCGCTAAAAACAGTGCATACCGGGTCTGTGTACCCAAACCCGTCTTGACCGGCACAAATTAATGCGCACGTCTAGATGCGTCCCCAGCAACGGTACTCACCGGGAAGCACGGAACAGAAGGCCTCGGAAACTCAACACTGGACTGGACTGGACTTGACTCGTGACGCAGATACTTCGGAACTTCGGAACCTGGTGGGCCTCCGTATACCTCGGATCTTGCTCTCTCTCAGCTAGGCTCTGGTCGGGATCCTCCGCACTCCTCACCGCCTCGTCTGGGTGTTGATCGCAGCCTCAGTCACCTCCGTTGGCCTGAGGGAGATACAGGAAATCCTGCGGGTACGCGTAGTTGTCCGTCAGGCTGTGGCAGGGGACCGGGCCTGCAACGCACCTCCGGCGCGTAAGGTGGGGGAGGGGTCCCTGTTCGGGCGCCAATTATGTGGTAAATATTAATTACCTATACTTAATTTATGCGGTAAAGTTCAATAAGAATAACTCAGTCAAAAAGAAAAGGCAGAATCCGTGGTATATGAGGTTTTTAAAAGGGGTTTTATTCCTTAAAAAGGAATTGGTTATATGGTTCGAACCATGGCAAATCGATTTCCGTTGCCACTAAGGCTCGGGAAAGGATAGACAATACTTTATTGACAAGTTATCATATATATAGTCAATGCATTACAGTAAAGACAGATGCAGGAGGCGTAACAGCTGAGAGGAGAGATAAGAATACACATACGTAATGAAAAGAGGCGTTACAATAGGCGTGCATGAGGGCAGGTACTAGAAACGTCATTATGTGATGTCACAGGTGGGTGTATTCACAAGAGAATCCTGCAGTGTCAGCAGAAATAGATGGCAGAGATGCGCGCGCAGCAGTATGACGTGTGATTGACGTGGAACTGGAGGGTGAAGGGGACTTTGACATTTAGCCTTACATGAGGAGACAGAAGTCTGGGGTGTCAGAACAACCTAATCCCAAATCGTATCTAATATCTTGTGTTTAAGGAACTGTATTATCTGGAAGGAAAGGTCTCTCGGGCAAAAGGCTATTCTATACTGATTGCTAGTGCGTGCATATGCGTCTACGTGTCTACATGAGATGCGAGGGGGCATGGGCCTACCATGGTAACAGGAGCTATGAATTACTTGCATGGAGACAGTGAGACCGGGCCCTTTGCTCTGCAGCTGGAAGGATGTTTTCCTAAACTACCAGACAGGAATGTATTTTCGAGGAGCGGAGCAGATAACGTGAAGGCAAAATACCATTTTGGCAGGCAACAGGCTGAGCCAGGCACCGTTAGCCGCGCAGGGAGTAAGACAAAGGTCATGGATACAGATGCTCATCCAAGCTGGAGCATTCAGAGGCAGAAAGCAGGAAAAGACTCGATGACAGAAATCAGGGCCTAACTCGCCTGAGCCAAGGAAAACGTGAAAAGTGCACCATGAAAAGACGTTGGCAAGGCACACTTAGGAACGGAATATCTGACCCATTCATGGTGGATCTGAAAGAGGACATGTTAACGTTGGACGCAAATGTATTTGCGTCTTCATAGCTGATACAGGAGGGAAGTTACATGCACTTTAAGCTCGTACATGGAGACGGTGGGGTACACGTTAGGGAACATTTCAGACCATAAAATTTATATTTCCTCAACATGCCCCCATGTCCACAGGGAGGGTGGTGGTGTGTATTAAGAGGTGGGTGGGGTGTGTGAGAGACCAGCACTACAACTCCCAACAGGCCCCCATGTCCACAGGGAGGGTGGTGGTGGGTGGGGTGTGTGAGAGACTAGCACTACGACTCCCAACAGGATCCCATGTCCACAGGGAGGGTGGTGGTGTGTGTTGAGAGGTGGGTGGGGTGTGTGAGAGACCAGCACTACAACTCCCAACAGGCCCCCATGTCCACAGGGAGGGTGGTGGTGGGTGGGGTGTGTGAGAGACTAGCACTACGACTCCCAACAGGCCCCCATGTCCACAGGGAGGGAGGTGGTGTGTGTTGAGAGGTGGGTGGGGTGTGTGAGAGACCAGCACTACAACTCCCAACAGGCCCCCATGTCCACAGGGAGAGTGGTGGTGTGTGTTGAGAGGTGGGTGGGGTGTGTGAGAGACCAGCACTACGGGGTGAGTGAGAGGTAAGTGATATGTAATGTTGGAAAAATTAAACAGGTCATGTCCACAGCATTGATCATGAATATCTTGTCCCTCAGGTGATCGCAACTTGACTGGCGAAACCATCAACCAACAGTCGCCCCACTCACAGCCAGGACTCTCTGGGGACGATCCCATTGCCAGCTCCGGTGCGGAGGACAGAGCGAGCCCAAACAGACTCCCAGGGCCATCAGGCTCACAGGACATCCCTGCCTCCACAACCTTGGCCTGTGTCACTCCAGCAACACCTGCCATAGTGAGCTGTACAGCCACCACCACCACCAGTACCACCACTCCTGCCTGTGCCACCCTGCCTGACCCATCGCACAACGCAGGGCCATCTACATCCCAGCCAAGCAGGGAGAGTGGACGGGAAAGGACAAAGCTGAGGGCACATCGCACAAGCAGGAGTGCTTCTCACCGGCGAGCTGGAGAAGGACACCCACCCCATCCCGGCGCAGAAACAGTGGAAGCCCTAGCCAGAGTCCAGGCCTCCTATGAGCGGGGGCAGGAACAGGCTGATCGTGCCCACCAGGACTCAGTAGAGAACAGTAATCTGTTGCGGTCCATTGACAGCCGCATAGGGTAAATAGTGGACCTCATGGGCCAGCAAACAGCACTGTGGAGGGACTGGTTATCCCGCACCACACCACCCCCCTCACCCAAGTGCCCAGCCGCCACGGTCACCAACACCACCGCCACCTGAGCCCATGGACACGGATGTGGCCCCTGACCAACCTGCCCCCCCAGCTGTCTCCTTTCCGGCTCCAAGACGGAGGGGCCGTCCGAGGCTGGAAGTAGGTGAGAGCAGTGGGGATGCTCCATCTACCCGCTCAAAGAGGGGCCGCCAATGACTCTAACCTTGCCTGAGCCTGCCATCCACCCGCAAACTATCCTGTCCCACAACGCCAAGTATTGGCACAGGTCTGCTGGACTAGCTGGACATCATCCAATGTGGTGTCACCACGGTCTTTTCATCTACCATGACCTTCAACTCACACTCCCCCACCCAACACTTACTTGTAAATATCCACCAGCATCAATTCACAACCTGTAAATAAATTTCACTTAAACACTCAATGATGTGTTGCCTCCATGTTTTAATCACATGATTGTCTCAGAAACAGACGTTACCAGGTGCAGGGATCTATGTCGGTGAGAATCATGCCTCTGTGGGAGTGACCTAGGGAAAAAGAGAGACAACAAACACACGTCAGGAAACTGATTCACACCCATCACAACACACTGCACCACAACATCGCACAAACCACACTCATCACCAATTCAGTGGATGAGAGGACACACATCATGGAGATTTGCATGTACACAAAATATACCACACACACATGCAAACATGACATACCAGAACAGCCAGCTTAGAAACACCACATCCACACACCACCAGCAAACAAACATCACGCATTATCAACCTGCACAAGAGGTAGTTACTCACATTCAAGGGAAATAGCGATCAATGAGCTGACGCCTCTGGTCCACACCTTCTTCCTCACCACTATCCTCATCAGTCGACATGGGTGGGATGGGAGGCCGAGGAACTTGTTGGTCTTCAGGGTCCAAGATCAGTTCAATGTCATTGCGCAAGGCCAGGTTGTGGAGCATGCAGCAGGCAATCACGATCCTGCATACTTTGCCTAGTGAGTAAGGCAGGGCCCCTCCGGTCTTATCCAGGCATCGAAATCTAGACTTTAGCAGTCCAAAAGTACGTTCCACCACTCTACGTGTCCTTCCATGGGCATCATTGTATCGCATTTCACCAGCTGTTGTTGGATTACGTATGGGACTCAGCAGCCACGGCCGGTTTGGGTACGCAGAGTCACCTATGTAGGGGGATGACAGACATAAATATCACAACCAGAATTGGTGGGTACCCCATGCCACACAGAAAACACAACTGTCCCCACAGCATACTCACCAACAAGCCACGCACGTTAAGGACGCAGATTTGCCATCAGTTGGGGGACAATGCTGCTCCGCATGATGTGGGAGTCATGTGCGGAGCCTGGAAATCTTGCACACACATGGGATATGATGTTGTCAGCCAGGCACACCACCTGCACGTTGAGCGAATGAAAGTGCTTCCGATTTCGATATACCGGCTCACGTGTCCGGGGTGGAATGAGACCGATATGGGTGCCATCAATGGAACCCACTACGTGTGGTATCTGGCCCAGTGCATAGAAGTTTGCTTTGACTGCTGCCAACTCTGCCGGCCATGGAAAATGGATGTAATCATCCTTGTAAATCATCATGGCTTTGAGAACATCCCGCAGTACCATGCTGAACATGGACTGTGACATCCCCCCGGCATGTCCAACTGTGTACTCAACGGTGCCAGTAGCAAAAAAGTGAAGTGCCGCCATCACCTTTGCTGTGGGTGTAATGGAACCAGGATATGTTCTTCGTGGCTGCAGATGAGGAGACAATTGGTCTGCAAGCTCCAGCAATCTACGTCGATCAAGCCGGAATTTCCTGATCACCTCGTCGTCAACCATATCCTCCAGCACAGTGTATGGGCGATGCACATTTGGAGCCCTCCTGTGTGGGAGTAGATGTAGTAGATGTCAATTTACCAACAACGCATAGCTGTGCAACTCTATCACATGTAGGCCAACACTAGCAAAATGAGAAATGTTGTCGACAATTATCATATGTGTGAAATCTCAAATTACCTACAATACGGAGTAGCATAAAAACAATGTGCAGCCACTAACAACATGATGTGTGTCAACATGTACAATGTAACTTACTCACATGTCAAAAGAACTGCCAACAAGACATGCTTAAGGACCCAAATGTGGTCAAGCATCATCACAGACACACATACACGTGCACACACAATACGATAATGCTACACACACTCCATGTCATCATGCACCAATGACCACACCTACAATGGTGAGCATCCTCACATGACATGCATGGTCACACAAGAGGCAACACACATACGCATACACAGAATGCATGTGAACCCCCACCATTGTTACTTGCACACACAAACCACACACTGACAACAGATTCAGAATGTGGCCAGACAGCCTTGATGTACTGTGTAGATGTGAAGAAGTTGAAACGTGTGTACGGAAATACAAGATGTCAACATGTCGACATGCACATGTGTAGCAAATTGGGTGCACATCAATGGGCATAGTATGAATACACATGATATAGTGCATGACATGTGCTGTTTCGCCATCACGGTCACAACCCTCATAACGCATGTGCGGACTACCACGACGGTGCAGCATTTGAAAATATACAATCAGTGGCGGCGCCATGGAAGTGAACTGCTTCCGCTATTTTCGATTGCGCATACGCACCCAACGTTACCTCTTCCCATTGGCTGCATGTGCACGGACCGTCACGGTCACACATCGGCAACCGCATGTGCGCGCTTCCGCAGGCCAACACATCCTTGTGATGATGAAATTCGAAATGGCAGTTTATGACCCCCCTTACAGTCACATTGCATCATCCACCGTAGACCGGCCGGCCCAGCCGGTCCACAACCGCCGTGCCAGGCCAGTCACCCATCGCCGTGCCAGGCCAGTCCTCCACCACCGGCCCAGCACGGTCCACAACCGCCGTGCCAGGCCAGTCACCCACCGCCGTGCCAGGCCAGTCAACACCCGGCGTTGGGTGACTGGCCTGGCACGGCGGTGGGTGACTGGCCTTGCACGGCGGTGGGTGACTGGCCTGGCACGGCGGTTGTGGACCGGCCGTGGCCGGCCGGTCTACGGAGGATGATGCAATGTGACTGTAAGGGGGGGTCATGAACTGCCATTTCGAATTTCATCATCACAAGGATGTGTTGGCCTGCACCTCCCCCGCGGAATGGGTGCACCGCCATGATGGCGCCACTGATTGAACATTGTTGCAAAAGATGCATCCGTCGCGGAAGCGTGAACAAAAGCAGTTGCCGATGTGTGACCGTGACGGTCCGTGCACATGCAGCCAATGGGAAGAGGTAACGCGGGGCGCGTATGCCCAATTGAAAATAGCGTAAGCCGTGCACCGCCACACCAGGGCCAGTCATTGGCCCTTTTTGAACGAGGCATCCAGGGGGAACCAATTGCTGCCAACGTGTGCCACTGACATGGGCTTAGGGCCCTATATATGTGTGATTTCCAAAAGCACACATTCACTGCTGTGATCCGGTGCTGCCTGTGACCATCACCTCGACCTGCTGCTGCAGAGCTGACCAACGACTGCTGCCTGTGGCCATCACCTCGACCTGCTGCTGCTGAGCTGACCAACGACTGCTGCCTGTGACCATCACCTCGACCTGCTGCTGCTGAGCTGACCAACGACTGCTGCTGTAGTGCCACAGTCCAGGACCTTGCCATGCAGAAAGTGCGAGAGATCCAGTCCTGTCCCTTCACCGCAGCGAAACTAGATGTTCTTGTGGCAGGTGTGCTCAGCCACTACGAACAGCTCTACGGTGCACCCGGACAGGTGGTAAGTGCAGTGGTGTACATGTTGTTGGCCATGAGGTGGTCAGTGGCTCCTGTCTTCTGTAAGCCTGGCGGTGTGCTGTGGGACCTTCACATGTGTTGTGCAGAGCATGGCTGCATGTACATACGTGTTTCTACGAAGTTTGTGCATGTCATACTGTCCAGTTACGTTACCCTCTGGTCTACCATCATGGTTGGTAAAGCTGCATCTTCGCAAGGCCGTGTGGAGGACCATAGCACGTGATGTACGGGCAGTGGGGGTGTGCATTAGACAACACACACACTGCCACAAGAGCTGGGACGACATATCCAGGCTTAGCAAGAATGTAGCGAAGATGATACTGGGGATGATTCCAAGAACGACACGTCTGGCCCGACGCACCATGACCCCTCTTATGCACCGTATCATTGCTGTGACGCATCCTGACCTGTCCGCCCAGCTGAGTGTGGATCAACAGCAAACTAGCGGTAAGCAGACTGTATGTGTATGTTACTTGGGAGTGCAATGCATGTATTGGTGCTCAGACACAGTAGTGACTTCCGTGGTGTGTATGTTTTGCAGGAATACCATGTTGGTGCCATTAGCGGAGTGTATGTTGGCATCCATGTCCGCCATGTTGACAGGCCACTTGCTTAGTAGTTGAGGGTTCAAGGACATGCCGTAGAGGTCTGTGGTCCCATGGCAAGACATGTGTGCAGATCTACATGCACTTGCCCTGTTCGTATGATGTACATGTTTCACGGCCATCACCGGTTCTTTAATGTGAGGATGACTGGTAGGGGTGGGACGTGTGCAGGATGGGGGCTACATGTTCTTTGTCTAAAATGGAATTAAAGATTTGCTGTCCTTCAGTACGTGAGTGTGGCACTTACTTGCACCTCTTTTCTCTCTATTTCAGCTTTGGCAGAGGGCACTGACCCACAGACGACAGAGATGAGTGGTGGCAATGCATCCGGATCAGACATCACACACACGCAGACTGACACAGAAGAGGGCAGCCCCGGAGAGGGGGACAGGACCGTCCCCGAGGACTCGCATGTCGAGACACCATCGTCCTCATCTTCCGACAGTGTTGGTGAGTCAGTACTGTTGTCACAGACAGGGAGTGGGCAATCAACACCTTCGGTCGGGACACAGCACACAGGGCTCACACTGCCGCCAACTGCACCAAGTACTGCTCGTGCACGCAGAAGTAGGGGGAGAAGTGGCCTTTGGTGCAGGCACCGCTGCCCCTGCCCCGGTGACCCAAACTGCCCTTTGTGCTGAGGCTGTTGATCTGCTGCAACAGCTGTGTGTGGGGCAGACCAACATGAACAATGCATTCCAAGACCACGATAGGAAGTTGGGGCAGGTGGTGGCATTCATGGAAGGGATGCATGGCGATGTTGCTGGTCTACACAGAACAGTTCAGTCATTGGCAAACACTGTGTCTTCTGCCATTGTACAGTCGCATAGACAGGGTGCTACTTCTGTTCCCCCATCTACACCACTTGATGTCTCAGGGGGGAGTGAATTTTCTGACCAGGACTCTTTTACAGGTTATTGCACTAGAAGCAGCCACAGGCAGCACGGCAGGGCACGGAGGGCACAGACACCATCCCCTAGGACAGGAAAATCTGTTACCAAGACGACGTGAGATACACTGGAGTTCACACACAGGATCCCCAAGGGGTGGTGGGGGAAATGGCTTCACATGCTACACAGGCATCCCACACAAAAGGTACTCCCAAGGCAAGGGAAACTCCCAAGTCCAGGGACACTCCCTTGGACAAGGACACTACAAAGACAAAGGCACCTCAAAAGAGCAGGGACACTCCCAAGGACAAGGACACTAATAAGGAAGGGGTGAATCCCAAGAGCGGGACAAGGACACTACAAAGGCAAAGGCACCTCAAAAGAGCAGGGACACTCCCAAGGACAAGGACACTACTAAGGAAGGGGCGACTCCCAAAAGCAGGGACAGGGACACTACAAAGGCAAAGGCACCTCAAAAGAGCAGGGACACTCCCAAGGACAAGGACAAAACTAAGGAAGGGGCGACTCCTAAGAGCAGGGACAAGGACACTACAAAGGCAAAGGCACCTCAAAAGAGCAGGGACACTCCCAAGGACAAGGACAAAACTAAGGAAGGGGCGACTCCCAAGAGCAGGGACACTCCCAGGGACAGGCACACTACAGAGGAAGGGGCATCTCCCAAGAGCAGGGACACACCCAGGGACAAGGTCGCTTCTAGAGACAGGTACACTACAAAGGACAAGTTTGCAGCCAGGGACAGGGCACCGTCCAGGGAACAGGGAAAGTCCAGAGACAAGACTCCTCCTACGGCCAAGGGACAAGGCTTCTCACATAGACACTAGCTCCATAAAGGACAGGCATACATCACCCCTGGCTGCACTGAGGCTGATATTGTTGAAGGAACAGAAAACAGATGTCTCCGCGGCGGAGTTCCCCCATACCTCCACTCCCATCAAAAGCAGAGGAAGGAGTACCCTGTTGTTGCATCCCCCATTACACATGATGCAGAGGCCAGAAGGCAGGCACACAGCAAACGACAAGCAGGGTCCAGCACGTCCCCAGAGAGCAGACCCCCAGCAGCAGATGCTCCACCTTTGGTGGGTGATATTTCATTTGAGTCCGCACCACTTGCCAGTCCTGTCATGTCCAGGGTGCCCTCACATATCCCTAAGAAACGTAGACACGCACCATTGACACCTGACCACCCCGATGTCGCTCCAGTACAGCTATCCCCAGCTCCCAGAGCCACCCTGCCTCCTGGCCCATACAGCCCTGTGGCTCATCATTTTGGTGTTCCCAGTGGCGCATCAGAGGTTCACTCTCAGTTGTCAGATAGTGGCACTGTGTCTGTTGTTTGCTGTCATGCATCATGTAGTGGCACTGTCTCAGTTGTGCCCTCTCCTGTTTCTGGTGCTGGCAGTGTGTCTGGGTCTATGGCTCATGTGTCAGTAACTAGAGCTGTGGCTGTGTCTCACACTCCTATGTCTGGTGCTGGCAGTGTGTCCGGGTCTATGGCTCATGTGTCAGTCAGTAGAGCTGTGGCTGTGTCTCACACTCCTATGTCTGGTGCTGGCAGTGTGTCTGGGTCGTTGGCTCATGTGTCAGTAACTAGAGCTGTGGCTGTGTCTCACACTCCTATGTCTGGTGCTGGCAGTGTGTCTGGGTCTATGGCTCATGTGTCAGTCACTAGAGCTGTGGTTGTGTCTCACACTCCAGTTTCTGGTGCTACCAGTGTGTCAGAGGCAAGTAGTTCAGGCAGTCCACCAGCTTCCATGATGTGAGGTGTATTTACCTTCACTCACATGTAATTTGACTTGGTGTGTAGATTGTCCATTGTAACCAGACTTGCATTGTTGTTGTCCTTGGGACAGGTACCTTGAACCACGTACTTGTGCTGCCTCTGATGTCCCTGCTCTGTTGGCCACAATGCCCTGTTGCTGTTCTGATACTGCAGTCTGCCCTCTCATGTGCTGTTCTGACCGGGTTTTTGGCTCTATTTCTGAGTGATGGTGACTTTAAGCTTGCTACCATCCTGAATCTCTATTCTTGCCTTGTGTTGGTCCTTTTAAGGCCTTTTTCAGAACCTAGAAGCATAAACTAGAGGATAGCTGCTTAATATGATGATAGATCCCTTATTCTTGACTCTTAACCATCTATATACTATTGGCTATGACATAATTATGTGTCCTTTCATCATCCTACCTATAGTAGAGGGTGGATCCTGTAGTCCCGACTTTATATTACATATTGGTATGGTTTGTGTAGGTACATTGACAGAGCTAAGTGTTATTTCATCCTTCTCAGGCCTACAAGGCCCAGAACTAGAAAGACTCCATTTTGCTTTCTGTCCCTGCAGACTGAGATGCTTGCAGGGTAAAGGTGATGTTTTAGTTATGAACTGTTGTTCACCTGGAGAGAACCGGTCTGGGCCAGCCCTTATCGGTAGGCTGTATTATTCTTTGTGTCGAAGACACCACAAAAGGCCGGCCGGCTGGGTGTGTGTCCTTGACGCGGAGTGGTGCAGAGATCTGATGGGCGGCAGGCTGATGGCTGGAACTTTCCATGAGGAGAGAGCATTCCATATTAGTGAAGTGCAGAGGCGGAGTCAGTCAGTCGATGATTGGAACAGAAAGAGTTGAGTTCAGAAGGAGAAAGAGTTGGAAGCAGAAAGAGTTGACTTCAGAAGGAGAAGGAGTGCAGAAGCAGAAGGAGTGGAGTTAGAAGCAGTTGGAAGGAGTTGGAGCAGAGGAGAAGAGACAGTGGATGCTTGGAACAGAGAGAAGTCAGTTAGTCAGTTTGTCAGTGAGACAGTTGGAACCAGAGAAAGAAGAAGATGCTTGGAACAGAGAGAAGACAGACAGACAGTCAGTGAGCTGGAACCAGAGAGAGAAGTCAGAAGCAGTTCTGAGCAGATGGTGTTTTGAACAGAGAGAAGTGAGATGTTGTTTGGAACTGAAGGAAGCAGTCAGAAGCAGTTACTTATCAGAAGGAGTTGTGATCAGCTGGAGTCTGAAGTGATGCCTTTTGGAAGAGACTGAAGTCATATCGTGGATTAGTCTGTGGGAGCAGCTGGAGTGAATTGGACATTGGAGCTGAGATAATCAGACAGAGTGAAGAAGCTAGTGGAGCGAAGGGTTATCAGAGCGGCAGAAACTATTAGGCTGAAGTTGGAAGGTGGAGAGAGTTCGTGGGGGAGAGGAATCCAGTGCAGAGTGATCAGCGCAGATGCGTGTATCTGAGACGAGCTAAGGCACAGATGAGAGAGGAACCCAGAGGACAGCTAGAGCAAGACTTCATACTAATCAGGTGATATTTGTCCTTTACACTTAAACATTAACCTTGTCCCTATTGTGTTGCTAATCCTTTTCCTTTCAGCGGTGTGCAGTGTTTTTACAGTCCCTGTTAGTTACATGTGGATGTGGTATAGTAATAAAGCTTTACAGAGACCCCGCAGATCTGTGTATGTGTCTATTCCCCTTTTACCTTGCAGGCTATGTGTTATAGTATAGTGTTATATTGTTATTGTAATAAAGATACCCCAGTTCTTAGTGAACCAGCGTATGCCTTGTTCTTATATAGTGCAGGTAACCTTTTCTTCTAGTCAGGTGTCAGTGCACGAACGGAAGCGACCCCCGATCAGATAAGTGACCACTGAATAATTAGGGAGAGAGGAGCCCTTGAGCTAAGAGAATAAGTTATACACAATGTAATTCGGCCATTCCATAATATTATTGTACCTCTTGTTCTTGTATGGGAAAGGTAACCTTGTCTTCTAGTCAGGTATTACTGCTTGAACAGATGTTACCCCTGATCAGGCAGGCAAGAACTGAATAATTAGGGAGAGAGGAGCCCTTGAACTGAAGGATAAGTTGTACACCGTGTAATTCGGCCATTCCATAATATTATTGTACCTCTAGTGAATAGTGAGAGAAACTTCCCAACATAGAGAGAGAGAGCTGAAGGTATTCATAGGAAAGTGATTGTCGTTGGGATGCGGAGTTATACCCACAGGATTGTGGCTTGTTAAGCGAGCACCAGGGGGGACACTGGTGTTTATACCCACAGGATTGTGGCTTGTTAGATAAAAGAGAGTACCAGGGAGGATACTGGTATGTAAACCCACAGGATTGTGGCTTGGAGATTATAGAGAGGGCATCAGGGGGGATACTGATGCCTGTACCCACAGGATCGTGGTGTGAGTGACCACTGGTTGCGGCCAGTGTGTAATGGTATATAATCAGAACTGCCCCAGGGTAGATTAGTCTGGGCCCATGTGGTCGCGAGACTATGAGGTACGAGTGTGGTGTAGGGCATGGACGTCCTTAGTAATCAGTGAGTATTCCTAGTAATCCCTATAGATTTAGTGGTGTTTCTGATGATATGAGCTTGTATATTGCTAATTCCCCATCCTCAGGTAGGTACCCAGGTGCCTGGATAGATGGGTCCTGAGGAGGGAGGTGGTTGAGTTTCGGCTGGGTTGGTGGTGCTCTGGTGAGCTGATTCTATCTGGTCCGAAAATCCGGTCGTCACATGTGCTGTACCTGTTCAGTGCAATGGACTGTTGATGCACTTAGCCCCTCATGTGCAGCCTCTGATGTCCCTACTCTGTTGGCCACAATGCCCTGTTGCTGTTCTGATACTGCAGTCTGCCCTCTCATGTGCTGCCTCTGATGTACCTGTTCAGTGCAATGGACTGTTGATGCACTTAGCCCCTCTCATGTGCTGACTCTGATGTACCTGTTCAGTGCAATGGACTGTTGATGCTCTGTGCCCCTCTCATGTGCTGCCTCTGATGTACTGCTCTGTTGGCCACAATGCCTTGTTGCTGTTCTGATACTGCAGTCTGCCCTCTCATGTGCTGCCTCTGATGTACCTGTTCAGTGCAATGGATTGTTGATGCTCTGTGCCTCTCTCATGTGCTGCCTCTGATGTCCCTGCTTTGTTGGCCACAATGCCCTGTTGCTGTTCTGATACTGCAGTCTGCCCTCTCATGTGCTGCCTCTGATGTACCTGTTCAGTGCAATGGACTGTTGATGCTCTGTGCCCCTCTCATGTGCTGCCTCTGATGTCCCTGCTCTGTTGGCCACAATGCCCTGCTGCTGTTCTGATACTGCAGTCTGCCCTCTCATGTGCTGCCTCTGATGTACCTGTTCAGTGCAATGGACTGTTGATGCTCCGTGCCCCTCTCATGTGATGACTCTGATGTACCTGCTCTGTTGGCCACAATGCCCTGTTGCTGTTCTGATACTGCAGTCTGCCCTCTCTTGTGCTGCCTCTGATGTACCTGTTCAGTGCAATGGACTGTTGATGCTCTGTGCCCCTCTCATGTACTGCCTCTGATGTCCCTGCTCTGTTGGCCACAATGCCCTGTTGCTGTTCTGATACTGCAGTCTACCCTCTCATGTGCTGCCTCTGATGTACCTGTTCAGTGCATTGGACTGTTGATGCACTTAGCCCCTCATGTGCTGCCTCTGATGTACCTGTTCAGTGCAATGGACTGTTGATGCACTTAGCCCCTCTCATGTGCTGCCTCTGATGTACCTGTTCGATGCCATGGACTGTTGATGCACTTAGCCCCTCTCATGTGCTGCCTCTGATGTACCTGCTCTGTTGGCCACAATGCCCTGTTGCTGTTCTGATACTGCAGTCTGCCCTCTCATGTGCTTCCTCTGATGGACCTGTTCAGTGCAATGGACTGTTGATGCTCTGTGCCCCTCTCATGTGCTGCCTCTGATGTCCCTGCTCTGTTGGCCACAATGCCCTGTTGCTGTTCTGATACTGCAGTCTGCCCTCTCTTGTGCTGCCTCTGATGTACCTGTTCAGTGCAATGGACTGTTGATGCTCTGTGCCCCTCTCATGTACTGCCTCTGATGTCCCTGCTCTGTTGGCCACAATGCCCTGTTGCTGTTCTGATACTGCAGTCTACCCTCTCATGTGCTGCCTCTGATGTACCTGTTCAGTGCATTGGACTGTTGATGCACTTAGCCCCTCATGTGCTGCCTCTGATGTACCTGTTCAGTGCAATGGACTGTTGATGCACTTAGCCCCTCTCATGTGCTGCCTCTGATGTACCTGTTCGATGCCATGGACTGTTGATGCACTTAGCCCCTCTCATGTGCTGCCTCTGATGTACCTGCTCTGTTGGCCACAATGCCCTGTTGCTGTTCTGATACTGCAGTCTGCCCTCTCATGTGCTTCCTCTGATGGACCTGTTCAGTGCAATGGACTGTTGATGCTCTGTGCCCCTCTCATGTGCTGCCTCTGATGTCCCTGCTCTGTTGGCCACAATGCCCTGTTGCTGTTCTGATACTGCATTCTGCCCTCTCATGTGTTGCCAATGATGTACCTGCTCTGTTGTACCCAGTGCCCATGCTCTTGCATACTCAGTGATTATACCCCTATTATGTTAAATAAAGCAAGTCAATCATGTGTTGTGGTTTGTCGTTGTCATTTCTGCTTGTGTACTCCAATTGTGGATATCTTTTCGCGATCTAATGTGGTTTCTCAAACATGACACTCCCCCTCCCAACGTCACAGCCCTGGCAGGTACTCCCCTTCAGAAAGCAAATGGTGTGTTGCGTACCTGCGTCGTCGTCGATGATGGTCCATGACTTGCAGGTGGTGGAGCGCGAAGAGTATCGGAAATGCGTGTAGCGCTGGGTCCATGACGGCGAGCAGCTATGTGTGGTTTCTTCGCTGTGGGGAATCCGCCGTGTTCAGGCAGGTTGTTTTTCCGCAGCGGTTTTATGGGTGTTTTCCGTCATCGTGATTTGGGGGACGGTCTTTGACGTCAGTCCGTACGGCGGTGTCTCTGGATTGGTTACGTCTGCCACGGGGTCGGGTGTAGTTCGGCGGCGGTGCGTGCTCTTCCGTCGCGCACGGACTTTTGACACTGTTTACTATCCTAATACGGCGGACGGAGTGACCGCGGCAGGCGGACATGGAATAGGCATTTTCCGCCTAATCCAGGACTGCGGTCGCACTTCCGTCCGCCATCCTAATGAGCCCCTTAATATGGCCTTTCAGAGGGGCTAAGGACCATGGGTCATGCAGTGTGGAGTTGGAGCTACGGTTGGGGGGCAATGCTGCCCGGACCAATTGGTCTTTCACATTTTCACTCCTTTTAAATGCAAACATGGGTAAGTCTAGATTGAGTGGGCCTGCATTTAGGATTGGCCAATTCTTTTTAATAGTTTTGCGAACTATGTTTGACACTGCGGAGAATGTAGTGACAGAGACAAGGCGTTCCGTTGCTAGTTTCGATTTAGGTTCTAGTAGGTTGTCTCTTGGACAGTACCATGCTCTCTTAAGTGCGTTACGAACCAATCGGCGGGGGTAGCCTCGTGTGGTGAGCTTGATGGAAAGTATTTGTGCTTCAGAAAAATAGTCTATTTTGTCTATTTTGTGTCAGCAGTTTCTCCTAATTCTGAGGAATTGGGAGTAGGGTAGACTATCCCTAAGGGTGTTGCGCTCAGTCGGCTTGCGAAAGAGAGATGTGGCGAGAGTACCGTCTTGATGTTGGATAGTGAGATTGAGGAACGGAACATAATTGCTGTGTGTCAAAGTGAATGTTAGACCATTACATTTGTTATTAAGCCAGTGAAGGAAAGCGTTAAGAATGTCTATGTCTCCCGACCAGATAAGGAAGATGTCGTCTATATACTGTTTCCATTTATTTATGCATGTGTGGAACGGATTACTGGGGGTAAGATGGTGTTACACTCAAGCCAATCCATATAGAGAATGGCTAGCGTTGGAGCAAAAATAGCTCCCATTGATGTGCCCTGGACCTGCTGGTAAAATTGATCATTGAAGGTGAAAACATTTCTTGTGAGACATATCTCAAGTAATTGCAGAATAAAAAGTGTGGGGACTGTATGAGGGCGTGGTCTTTTGTTGAGTATGGTTTCCATGACCAAAAGTGAATCCCTCTGAGGGATATTCGTGTAGAGAGATTCTACGTCCAATGTGCATAGAATCTCAGTCGAGGGGTCAAATGGGTGGTTTTCAATAAAGTTAATCATAGCCATACTATCTTTGATGTAGCACTTAGTAATGGGTACGTTCGTTCTTCTGCCCTGCATTTAGGTATCACACACTCAGCACTCCGTACTAGTCAACCTTACTCCAAGCCTACCCCCACCGAGTGCATGTCCACCAACTTCACGCTATGTATGTGAGTACATGCAGTACTTCCTAATTCTTCTTACGTTTGCTTTCTGGTATTTTCCTTCCCTTCCTCTCCTTAGGCAAATGAGGCTGTTTTACTATTAGGCTTGCATTACATGTCCTGATGAGATCCGTACAATGTTGTGAACGGATCGAAACGCCGTCAACAACTATGTGCACTTATACACATGGAATTACTTATATGCCCTCTAAAAAGTGTGAAGGTGTCAATATTGTTCTGTTTCATAATCTAAACTGTGCGATTAACAAGTATACAGAACGCTAAGCTTTTACCTATAAGCCCTTTTGTTTGTTTCCTTTTAGTTGTTTCCCTTTTTTCTGTGTAATAAACTGGGTGCAGGCTTGTGCCCTGTCTTGTATATTGCATGTGAATTATGTTTTACATTGACTGAAAAGTAAATACCAAGACCTCTGCCCAGCTGGGTATGTCATTTGCAATATAGTAACGACTTTGTCTATATTTATTGATTAAATATTAATGCTTGTAAGGGACCACTGTTGCCTTAATAGTATTGACATCCAAGGTCCCTTGCTGACTCCTTTGGGTTCCCTTGTTGTCCTTAAAAAGTTATTTTATTACTACATCACGGTTACAGTGATACAAGTTAAAAATATTTCGTACCTCACTCATTGCCAGCAGACAACTTTCCCTCCTGAGGCGAAAAGCCGGGAGGTCTCTACTCTTTTCCTTGCACTTGCGCTCTTAGCGTTTTTATTATTTTTAAATCGATCGCACTTTGCACGCTTGACTCAAGAAGCGTGGAGAGACTCCCTTGCCTTACTCGTTTGCTCTCTGTACCTCTCCCCCCTCCCTCGGCCCCCGGACAGCTCTCGGCTGAGTGTAGACGCCGAGGGCTGGCTAGTACAACTGTGGCGGCCTTATTGGGTGAGGGCTGTTGAGTGACGCGCTCTAGCAGCGCGCATAAAGGGTCCAGAGAGGCAGTGTTCAGGTCAATTACCAGCAGACAACGTTCCCTCCTGAGGCGAAAAGCCGGGAGGTCTCTTCTCTTTTCCTTGCACTTGCGCTCTTAGCGTTTTTATTATTTTTAAATCAATCGCACTTTGCACGCTTGACTCAAGAAGCGTGGAGAGACTCCCTTGCCTTACTCGTTTGCTCTCTGTACCTCTCCCCCCTCCCTCGGCCCCCGGACAGCTCTCGGCTGAGTGTAGACGCCGAGGGCTGGCTAGTACAACTGTGGCGGCCATATTGGGTGAGGGCTGTTGAGTGACGCGCTCTAGCAGCGCGCATAAAGGACGGTCATGACTCCGCGCAGCGGACGCGCTTTGTGGACGCGCCGGACCTGCGCCGGAGTCGCACCAGAGTCATGCCCATCTGCGCCCGTCCGCGACCAGACGGGCCTAGGGCCAGCCACTCTGCCAAATTTAGTAAGTACTGCACATACTTATTCGCGTGCTGCATTACTTCGCTCTCGTTCCTTGACACCTTCGCACTGTACCTTGTTTCAAAGGGACACTGCACCTTTTACTCATTGTGCTTTATGTCAACCCCCTAACCAAGTAGAGGTAAATCATACACTACGCTTTGCTCTCTTGAACTGCAGATCTCTTCCCAGGCACTCTTTAGAGGTTAACCTCCTCATTTTAGAACATAAGTTAGATATTCTGTTCCTAACAGAAACATGGCTTACGCAAGGTTCAGAAGCAGATATGGTGAACGCTCTTCCTCCTGATTTTCTCATCCACACCCAGGATCGACCGTTGGGTCGAGGGGGAGGCGTCGCTATTCTGTATAAGAACTCTCTGACCTGCAGAGCCCAGAAAGGGGAGGTGGAAGATTGTGAGAGCTGTAAGTTCTCCTTCCAAATCTCTCCCACTGTCGCAATGTCAGGGCTGCTAGTCTATCGTCCCCCAGGAAGTATTGGCAATTTCAATAGCTCACTTATGGAAACGGTAATGGTCTGTGCTGCTTCTGCAACTAATTTCATTACCCTGGGAGACTTCAATCTCCACTTTGACGACCAGGAAGACCGGTCGGCGACAGCCCTCCAATGCGATCTTAAAATCTGTGGGGCTGACCTCATAAATTTGGAACCCACCCACAATAAGGGCCACTTGTTAGATCCGATTTTTTCAAATATTTCCACCATGAAAGCAGCCCCCCCGATCCCACTGCCATGGACGGATCATTTCATGATCCCTTTTGCCTGGCAAGTCGGAGAGCACCCCCCCCCCCCACTAGTGTTGGTGCACCAGAAAGACCCTGGGCCAGGCTATCAGTGTAAACTTTCTCGCGAAGCCTGGAAGCCTCACGCCCACCACTCTCGCAGGACCCTGTCCTGGCAGAAGCAGACTTCTGTCGATGGATGTCGAACACACTCGACGCCGTCCTCCCTGTAAGATCGGCAGGAAGAAAGAAGAAAAGACTGCACACTGCCCCTTGGTACACGCCTGAGCTGAGGGTAATGCGGAGGGCATGTAAAAAAACTAGAACGCGCCTGGAGAAAAAATTGGGAAGTAGCCTGTAAGACTGAATATCGTACGGCGATGAGGAGCTACAAGCTCTCCATCCGGCTAGCTAAAACTGTATTCTTTGAGGAGAAAATTAACAATGCCTCCAACTCCTCCAGAGAAACTTTTCTGGTGGTTAAAGAACTCCTGAGGGTCCCCACACCTTCTGCCCCCACGGATAATTTGGAAGACAAATGTAACAATCTGGCAGAGTACTTTCATACAAAAATTGAAAAAATTCTGACCACCTTGCCCCAACTTAAGATAGGAGCTGAGCCCCTGGAGGACGAGGGTTTACTTCAGAGGACCCTGGACTCCTTTAGACCAGTGACTGAGGATGAAGCCTTTAAAGTCTTAATGTCCATTAAGAGTGGCTCTCCCCGGGATGTTGTCTCTATGAGGATCCTTAAACTGGTTGCCCCTTCCATTGTGGAGCCTATTACCGAGGTTATTAATGCCTCATTAGGCGCAGGTGTAGTCCCACCTAACTGGAAGGGTGCTATAGTAAAAGCCCTCCTAAAAAAAACGAGCCTAGACATGGCAAATTATAGGCCCATCTTGCTGCTCCCGGGACTCAGTAAAATCACGGAAAAATTGGTTAACCTTCAGCTGTCCAATTTTCTTGAGTCCAACGGTGCGCTGAGAAGCTCCCAAACAGGCTTTCGCCCGGGTCAAGGCACTGACACCGCCTTGCTGGCAGTCACGGAGGAGGCACGCTGCATTTTGGATTCAGGAGGATCAGTGGCAGTGATCCTCCTGGACCTTAGTGCAGCGTTCGACACCACTAACCATTGAGTGTTACTCCAGCGACGGTCAGATGCCGGTGTGAGGGGGACAGCGCTGAAATGGCTTAGGTCATTTCTCAGCGAAAGATCCTTCCAGGTCTGGGAAGGGGGCGCACGATCGGCATCCACCCACCTCCACTGTGGTGTGCCTCAGGGCTCCTCCCCGAGTCCCACATTATTTAATGTGTACATGGCCCCTCTGGAGGATGTGGTGGCTCCATTTAACATCAAGATCGTGAGCTACGTCGACGACACCCAGTTGGTGTTCGCCATCTCCCAATCTACGGACAATTCCCAGGTGTTACACTCTTGCCTTTCCAAAGTCCACTCTTGGATGGGGGATTCAGCATTAAAGCTGAATGGTTCGAAAACGGAGATAATGTTGATGGGACTGAAAAATCCCTCTCTCCCCTGTTCAGCCTGGCCCAGCTGCCTGGGATCCCCTCCCAAACCCAAGGTTGAGATCAAGAGCCTGGGTATTTGGTTGGAGCAAGATCTTTCCTTTAGGACCCAGGCCTCCAAACTAGCTGGTGTCTGTTTCGGCCTTCTCCGATCGGTACGTAAAGTGCTGCCTCTGATTCCTTTTCTATCTCGGAAGCTCTTAATCCAGGGTCTGATCATGTCCAGGTTAGATTTCAGCAATGTGATTTACCTAGGTGCCCCTGAGATTACTCTGAACAAACTTCAGCAAGTTCAGAATGCGGCAGCTCGAATGCTTCATAACATCCCCATGTCACGATCGGCCAAACCAGCACTGAAGGCGCTACACTGGCTGCCAGTACGAGAGAGGGTGAAATTCAAATCCCTCTGCCTTGCGCACAAAATCTTGCAAGGCAAAGGCCCTCCCGTCCTTCAAAAGATGGTGATCCCGTATAAAGCCAGTAGAACTTTACGCTCGGACCAACAACATCTTATCGTTGTCCCCAGGGTCAAAAAGGCCCGATCAGGAGGAAGGAGATTTTCCGTTAATGTCGCAACCCTCTGGAACTCACTCCCCCTTGCTCTACGCGCGGAGCCATGTCT
Source organism: Lissotriton vulgaris (assembly GCF_964263255.1). Classification (NCBI taxonomy): domain Eukaryota; kingdom Metazoa; phylum Chordata; class Amphibia; order Caudata; family Salamandridae; genus Lissotriton; species Lissotriton vulgaris. The sequence continues at coordinate 837,207,524 of NC_141695.1, forward strand.
CCTACGTTTTGTAAACATTTGAAAACCTTCCTCTTCTGCTAAACTTCTCTGCCTCTGTTTCTGTCTGTATTATTACTCTGTTTGGTGAAGCGCTGGGATGCTCTAGGGTAACCACGCGCTATACAAAACCGTTTTAATAATAATAATAATAATAATAATTGCATCACAGCAACTTAACTCTGGGGAACAACCCTCCTAAGAACCAGAAGGCGTCATCAATTTGATTGTATCTAGCTGTACAAACATAATCACTCAATACATTTTTATTTAACACAAAATGAGCAATGCCATAAACTATTTATGCAGACAAAGTGTTATATGTTACACATTTTTTGGATGGCATGGTGAGGAGCGTCAATCAACAAGTTAGGCTTCATCTGTCATGAGTCATGTTACCTTTCCACATTTAGCAATTTGTATAACATATGATATAGATTGGGGTTCTGCTGACATCTTATACCAAAAGCCAGATAGACAAGTGAATTTTAAATATTACCAGAACCTCAAGATTTCAATATAAAACCTTTTTGAACATATTATGTTTTATGCATTTTTATAAAACCTGTATACTTAGCAAGAGTAGTTTGGGAAGCATGTTTTATTGCAAGTGCAGCTAACAATAGTCAATCATTAGTTATGTTGTTTAGTTTTGTTTACATTCCATCAACACACTAATAAAAATTGTAACTTGATGAGTAAAGTGTATCCATGTAAATCTGTAGATACTGCATTTACTGCTAAATTTTGGAATCTGCTCATATGTCACATAATCTCTGATGTAATTTACAAAGTATACAAAAATTACTCCCAGAAAATAAGGTATGAATATATTTCTGTTAATAAATGTGCTCTGTATTTTATTATTTATGCACAGTAATTACGCAGATCTTCCAATCTAATTTTGTCCTCCATGCTGCATTCTCATTTGTGTTTGGTCTAAGACATTCTCCTTGCAAGCATGACATTGGTAACGCTCTGTACATATGCATTAAAATTTACAATACCTTCAGATCCAGTAGTAAGAATAGTTGCCCATTTCCAGTGCTTTGTAAGAAGATGATGTTCTGTGCATTTTCTTTTCTTTGGGCAATAAGGACAAAAATATTTTTTACCGCAGTTGAGGATAAAATTCTTTTTGCTTGAAAATTCGAACTTCATGTCCATTCAGTTTTTCTTTAAATTGAGATAATAATAAGAGAGATAATTAATATTTACCTCTCCACCGTCCTTATAACAAAAATGTGTGATCATTAACATAATGATAAAATATCAAAACTGGAAACCTATAGTTACGGACAATAAATAAATGTCAAAATCTTAATAAAGAATGAAATATTACAATGTTATGTCAAGACCCGGAGGCCCAATGTTATGCAGTAAATGTTTAATTGTAATCCTCAGTAGTACCTTTTAAGTCAAGAACTCCCTTCCGATACACATTTAACTGCTTCAATAGAACAAAAAAACAATGTGAGACAAAAACATACTACAGTTCAAACATAGGAAAACTCTTGTATTTTAAAAGAGTCCTTGTAGCCTTTGAATTACCATACTGATTAATCTTCAGAAGATCATTTAGCCAAATGATACACCAGCTTGCCAGAGAGCTAGAGAAATGTCCACCATAATGAGAGATGTTCACTGCCTGAAGGGGTTATCTCAGAACATAATGATGATACCATTCATAGTACTGCTTTTTCACAGTGGGCACAATATTTTAAGCTTCAATCGACCACACAAAAATTCTCAAAAAATAAATGCCATAGCAGTAGTTTATTTCTTCATAAAAAAAATAACCTAATAGCCATGATACCAGAGAATTTGCTCACTGGTCAACCACGGCATTATTAATTTTTCTTACACATACCCACTGTGCATCATAAATCAGTCATAGGTATAGAAAATAGTAGTTTATTTCTTGATAAAAAAAATAACCTAATGGCCATGATACCAGAGAATTTGCTCACTGGTCATCCAGGCCATTATTCATTTTTCTCACACATACCCACTGTGCATCATAAATCAGACATAGGTATAGAAAATGATTGATAATCGCCCTGTAGTTAATAGTGCAGGATGCCCATCATTCAAACCTATTGGTTCCTTGGTTAATTCGCCACCAAGGGAACCTCTACTTGTGAAGAAGTCGGAGCCTTGTAGTTTTTCAGTGCCACTTTATCATGAATGAGTTAGTTATATCAAGAAATGTACAAAGATAAAAGAATAGGACCAGGTTGAAGAAATTTGAGAATATGCCTATGGTGGCTGAGATTAAGGAATTGATACTGCAGAGCATAAGGAACAAATAGAATTCCCCTTTCAGGTCACTGGATGGGACAGGCACTTCCAGTAAAATTTGAGTACACGCAGCTGGAATTACTTAGTGCCAATCAACATGTTTCCTAAGTTAAGGTACCTAGGTCTCTCTGTTACTTCTGGTCAGTGTTTTAACAGCTTTATTTTTATTGGCACACCTTTTTGTATTTCATTCATGTAGATGATTTTTCATCCCACTGATGTCCCATGTGGCATTTACCCTACTGCTTCCTGGCCTCCTGACTTGGAGATAATATCTTGGTACGGTCCATGATATTTACAGCCTGCCACTTGAGGTAAATGTAATGTCTAATGAGAGCTCATGTTTGTCATTCCTATTAAAGCACTACAGAAATCTGTACTTTGTTCCATAAGAACATACAATCTTTACAGTGGCAGTCACCTGATGTAGTACCACAAATGACTATTTGCAGCAGTGGTGTTCTCTCCCTCTTATCCTTTGCACCCATGGTCTCTTTCACAGAGGTTTTATTCTCCATATATACATGATCTGTATTGTAGTTGTTATAAGGCATAATTGTTCAAATTATTCGTTTTCTAGCATATTGCTAGGCTCTTAATCCTGTCATTGCAGGAAAGTACCCAAATAAACCTATGGCACAAAGATAAAACAATCAACTGCCTTTGTTATCACAGAATTATCTCGGATTGACACACAAAGACAACAATATTTGTTTTGTTGTGTCCATTTCACAGAATACAAAGTTATAGCCGGTCTCTATTTCAATCTCAAAGCGTGTACCATCATCAATTTTGTAACATTGAAGTTTTTATAATGTGGACTTCTGATACAGCTAACCATATCATCATAGCAAGAACTGGTTGCTCCCACATAGTATGATCATGAGAATATGTACCTGGAATGTATTGTATAGGCAGCAAAATAAATGACATCCAAACTGCATGAATTTGGTATTTATACAAACACTTTTTATTTGAAGGTGATCCATATGGGCTATACATGGTACTCATTAAAAAAGTAATAATACTGGAATTAAAGGAAATTGTCCGTTATCTGCAATGTGTTTACATACATATAGATTTTTGGAAGAGAAGGAGGGTGGGACCGGGAGCCGTTATTTAAGCAGATCCTGCACACAGGGCTCCTAGAGAACTGTGTTGCGAGAGGGTATGCAGTTCCTAAAGTGAGAGGGGGACACAACACAATACATACATATAGACACAGAGAATGTGTGACACTTTTGTCCAAATAGAAACAGATTCATTTTTTTTCTATTTTAGTTATGTGATTATTCAATTTCTCAAAAATAAGTGGAAGGTGGGATATTGCTCTGTATTTCCAAAAGTCTGATAGCCAATAATATCCAAAAATATTCACGCAATAATGTAAATAAACAAACAAAAACTAATTTTTTTAGAAGAGGTTATACTGTTAGTCAACAAAGGATTCATTAAGAACAAACAAATAATAGAGGCTAATATAGGACATTCTTTTTTAAAAATTCTTTTTATTACATTAACAGGCTCCATACAAATCGCACAAAAGACATCAGCAGTAGAACGGTGATACAGATAGGACAATGGTACATAGCATAACACATTTTCAAATAAGCTTGCATTGGTAGATCAAGCCAACCTTAGCGCCCCCCATCCCGACAGCCAACCCGCTAGTCACCCCCTCCGTGGATCTCTCCACCGTGAGCATACCTGCAGGTACTATGATGACACTGTATCCTCTGCCGCCTCGCTCCCTCCTCTCATCCCACCCACCTCTCATCCGTCTCAGTGTGTGGAGTAACTGGCAATTTCTCCCCCATAACTAATTGGACCCAGACATGTCTTGGGTATTCACCAGCTCTCCTCTATGTTGCCTCCATGCGCCCACACCTTCTCCCACTTTTTAGGGCATCCCCTACTTTTATAAATGACTCTTTCTGCTCTCTGGCATCAATCCAGGTCCCTCTCCTAGTCTTCCACTGTTGGTATCACCTCACTCCCCCATAGCCTCGCTATGTTCCGCTTTGCAACCATGCTAGCTAATGCTAACCAGATCTTGTCACCTTTCGACCATGTGATATCACTCATGACTCCCAATAAGTGCCAACAAGCCTCCAAGGGGACCTCCGACCCTACTACCTCCCCCATGATGTCAGATAATCTGGACCAGTAGGCCCTGATCTTGGTACAGTCCCATAATATATGAAAAAATGTGCCTTCCTCCCCACAGCCCCTCAGACAGAACCTCGAATCGGCATAGCTGATTTTAAACTGTGTTGTGCGTGGTGTGTAGGAGCGGTGCAAAATACGGAGCTGGATGAGTCGGAACCTAGCTCGAATCGCCACCTCACGCGGGCCTTGTAGTGCCTCCCTCCAGTCGTCGTCATCCAATAGCCCTATGTCCGATTCCCACTTTTCTCTCAGGGGGCCCAGGGGATCAGCCATGTTGTTAATTAGTTTTTTATACGGCAAGTAAAATTGGTTTGTCTACCATTGGATCCATCAACAGCCTGTCCTCCAGAGGGGCGTATTCCGGGAGTTGTTCCCCGGCCGGCAGATGTTCATGAATGGCGTGTCTGAGCTGCTGGTAATGTAAGAATTCCCCGTTCCTCATTTGGAATTCTGCCTGTAGGAACGCCAAGTCCATCAAGTCTCCCCTCCTCCAAAGGTCTCCTAACCTATCAATGCCTATGAGGCTTCATGCCTGGAGGCCCTTTAACTTTACCACTGCTGGAATAAAGTTTCCGGCCCACAATTGGGTCTGTGCTGGGAGTTTCGCCCCCCACCCCAACAACTTCGTTGCACGCTTCCAAATTCCAACCACTGCTGCCGTTTGAGGTGGGAGAGATCTGTGGCCTCCTCGCTTATTGTATAGGGCTGCCAGATATGTGCTGGTACCGAGGACCATGCGGTCCACCCGATATGCCGGGTCCTCCAAAAGAGCAAACACCCAGCCATTCACATTAATCAGCTGGGTCGCCCAGTAATACAGCCGGACATCTGGGACCGCTAACCCGCCTTCATACATTCCCCTCTGCAATTTCAGCAGAGTTATCCTCGGGCAACCCCCGCTCCACAGCAATGAGCGCTGCTCCGACTCCATCGCTCGGAAGAAGTGTTCCGATACCGTGAACGGCGCGCTTTGCAGCACATAGAGCAGACGGAGGAGAGCCATCATTTTATATAGGACCGCTCGCCCCATTAAGGACAGAGGGAGAGTCCTCCAGTGCTCGACGTCACCGCGTAGGCGCTCCATCCGAGCCATGACATTTAAACGCATATAGTCCGCTTCTGTCTCCGCTATCCAGATCCCCAGGTAGCGGAAGATCTCCTTCCATACTAATCCACCGCACTCACTTGTGAGGCACGGTGTCTGGCCCGCTAAAACATGACCCAGGGATTTGTCCCAGTTGATGCGGTATCCTGAGAAGGTACCGAACCGGTGGAGGATCTCCAGCAGTCTCCGAATGGAAGTCTCTGGACATTGGACATACAGGAGGACATCATCTGCGTATAACGAAATACGCTCCTCCCAGCCTCTCCCCAGGTCTATGCCCCTCACCTGGGAGTCCGTCCGCACCCACAACACCAAAGGTTCTAACGCTAATGCGAACAGGGTCGGAGAGAGCGGGCAGCCCTATCTCGTGCCCCGTCCCAGATGAAACTCCCTAGACAATGCTCCGTTAACCTTCACTCTCGCCAGCGCGTCGGAGTATAGGAGTCTCCCCACGCTCGAAATTTGTCGCCAAACCCCATCCTGGCCAAGACTGCATATATGTACTGCCACTCCATGCTATCGAAGGCCATGTGAGCGTCTAGCCAGAGCAGGGCCGCTGGTGTGTCTGGCCGGCCCGCTGTCATCTGTATCACCCCATACAGGCGCCTCAGATTAAGCCGCGTGCTCCTATGCGGCATAAAACCGGACTGGTCCGGGTGTATCAGTAACTGCACTACCGCTCCTAGTCTGGTGGCTAAAATCTTGCCCAGGACTTTCGTTTCAAAGTTGAGGAGTGCTATTGGCCTGTAAGAACTGCATCTGTCCTATGGTTTACCAGACTTATGAATCACCACAATTGTGGCTGATAGAAGATCTTTTGCCAGCCGCCCTGCCTGTAGAGCCTCCTTGTACATTTCCAGTATATGGGGTGCAATTCTACTAGAGACACACCTAAACGCCTCCGCCGGAAAGCCATTGGGCCCCGGCCCCTTCCCCGCCTGCAAGTCACCCATGGCATGTTCTATTTCTGACACTGTAATGTCGGAATACAGAACGCCCTATCCTCTGGCTCCAACGTGGGTAGCCGCAGGGAGGTCAAGAAATCCTCGCACTCTCTTGCATTCGGCTGAGTTTGGGACCGATAGACTGCTTCGTAGTAGCAGGCGAACTCCACCGCTATTTCCACACTCGTGGTACTCATCGTCCCCGCTTGGGTACGAATCCCAGGCACCCAATTACAATCCCTATCTCTCCTCTCCTCTCTAGCCAGGATATCATCTTGTTAGCTTTGTCACCCAAGTCATACACACGCCTCTGGGTAGCTAGTGCTCGCGACCTCGCCTGGTCGCAGAGCATATCCTTCATTTCCTTTTCCAGGAGGCGGCATTTAGGACGCCTATCCTGCTGTTGTTCTTGTGTTTCCTCCTTTTCTTTCTCCAGTTCCTGCAGTTCCAATTCAAGTCCATCTACTTGGGCGCTTTTCTCATACTTCCGCTTACCAACCTCTGCCTGCACATACCCCCTAACTACAGTTATATGCCTCCCACACTATGATGCGCAATCTAACGGAGGCGACGTTGTCCATAAAATATTGGTCCACTCACTCCCTAAATTGCGTCTGGAACTCCTGATCCTAACATAGAAAAGCATCCAGCCTAGGGGGTGCACCCCGTTCCCTTCCAGGGCCCCGCAACTGTACCTCCACTGGGGAATGGTCTGAGATACCCCTTGCCTTGTGACAGCCACCATGGAAGGAGTTCATGCCGCTCATTTGTGTGAATATGTAATCCAGTCTGGACCCTGACCCGTGTGCAGCTGATATGTGCGTGTATTGTCGGGTGTGGAGGTTATGGGCCCTCCATAGGACAACTAAGCCCAGCTCCTGTGTGAAATCTCGGAGGTGGCTCACCCTCCCTCTTGGGGACGTCCCCGGTGACCTGTCAATGTCCCCCACCATCACATTGTTCATATCGCCTCCTAGGAGTAGGACGGCATGTCCAATAACAATTTCCCTATGTCAGGTAGGGTAGTGCCTTGCAACCTCGTCGGGACATAGAGCGAGCAAATCTTTAGGGTTACCCCCTCCCACCGCCCCGTAAGAGCTGCGTACCGCCCCTGTGGATCCAACCACTGCCGCCCTATGACCAGCGGGAGAGTGTTTTTAATCAGGATCCCTACGCCCCTCGAGCCCGTAGTAAAACCGGCGTGCGCCCTAAGTGTGTAACCAAATCTGTTGAGTGCCTTATAGTGATAACCCACCAAATGTGTTTCTTGAAGCAAAACTATATCAGGGCCGTGCCTATGCAAATACTGAAGGACCATGGTGCGCTTGATCTTATCTCGCAAGCCGTTAACATTCCAGGATAGGACCGTGACTGTCCGTGTCGTTGCCATGTGCATCAGAAAAAGAAATCAGTACATATTGCGAAAGGATACGCAGAACCCCACTGCCTCCCACCACCCACCTGCCTGCCAACCGTGCCTCTGGAGCCATTGAAACTTGACACAAAACTAACATTGCGGTCATCAAGCAACTTGCAACCCTTCTTTCCCATCCCCTGGATCCCGCCCCCCACCCTGCTACCCTACTTCGCAGGCCAAACGGGCCCAGCATATCCAAACATGCAGAGCGCCTGTCACCCAATCAACGAAAACTACGGGGTAAGTGGCAACCAAAAGGCCATCCCGAGGGTACCAGCCGACCCCGTGTCACAAACACATGTCACCACTCCATGTCCAAATGTTCGGTTAAAGACTTGGCACCACATACCTCCCCTCCCCCCCCAATACACCCCCGACAGTACTTTACCACATGTCCGCCAGGGGCAAGATGTCCCCCACCTCAGTCCTCGCTCACTGCAGGTCACCATAGCCCCAACTCGTAGTAACAGTTAGACCCACACGGGAGTCCGCCAAGGGGGAATAGTTGTCCAAATATATTCGTGCGCCGAACCACTGCCATCCGAGTCAGCCCAGATCCGGTGAGGTCGATAAGCTGCGTATCCCGTGTCTGTCCGGTGTCCGAGGAGCGCTCTTCCTCCGATCGTCCCCTCCCACAGAGACCAGCGAAGTTGTCGGGGACGGAGCCTCTGTAGTCCGCCAACCACCCTCCTGGCGCGAGCCATGTGAGGGCCGCTGCTTTTCTTCGATCCAGGCCATTGCCTCCTCTGGGGATGTAAAGAAGAAGGACTTGCCCTCAGCCAAGATCTTGAGATGCGCCGGAAAAAATATCATGTACTTGAGGCCCAATGCTTGTTGCTCCTTTTTTACACCATCGAATGAACGGTGCTCCGGCTGTACCCTGTACATAAAGTCCGGAAAGAACCGTATCACAGCATTGTCAATCCGGAGGTCACCCTTTTGACGTGCCGCCTGTAGAATGGCGTCCCGGAAGTTGAGTATCCGGGCGATGATGGTCCTGGGAGGGGCCCCCGGACGGGGGAGGGGGTCCGGGGCCCTGTGTGCACGTTCAATGATGAAGACCTTAGAGAGTCTCTTGGGCTGGAGATGTTTCAAGATGAGGTCTTCTAGGAACAGATCCATGCTTTGCCCCTCCATTTTCTCCGGTACACATACCACCGGTACGCTGTTCCTCTGGGCCCTCCCTTCCTGATCCTCCAGCAGTGCCGTGTTCAGTTTTTACTGGTGGGTCAGTTGCTGGACCTGCTGCTGCAATTGCTTAGTAGCGCTCCGAAGTTCGCCAATGTCCGTAGCATTCTGGGTGGCCTTTGCCGACATTTTATTGAGGTCAGCCCGCTGTAGTGCCAACTCGATGGCCACCTTGTCTATCTTCGTCTCCAGTGTCGTTCCCAGTGACTGGATGGCTTGCATAATGGCTGCCAACGACTGCTCCGATCCCTCCGCCACAGCTCCGGTGTACGTAACTTCTCTTCCACCCGTCGGGACCGTGTATTTGTCGATAGTGTTGGCTTGGGTAGCCGTGGAGGACTTGGATTTGGTTAAAGTCTTGGATGGGAGTCCTGAAACGCCAGTGGAGCTCCCCCTCTTGCCAGAGCCCTCAGACTCGCTGCCCCGTGCCTGGCCGCGCGCCCCCCGGCGCCATCTTTCCTGGTCTTCGCCGCCAATCCACACAGGTCGCTGGAGTCTCACCACAGGCCTCCTGCGCACCAACGGGCTCAGTCCAGCCCCCGCAGCACGTTCTGCCTCAGCCTTTCACCAGTTAGGGGCAGGGTCCTCCTGCCGTCCACCCCCTGCGGTGCAATCGATTGTCCCTCTGTGGGTCACCAGCACCCGGGCAAGAGGCCCCAACAGATCACCAGGCTCAGACTCTCCTCCGATCGTCACTCTGGACCACCTGCAATCAGCGCACCCAGCCTCCAATTCACAGCAGCAGCACTGGGCCTCCGGTAATCAACTCCACCATACAGGCTGAGCTCAGCAGATCGCAGGGGGCCCACGACCCAGCATTGCCCCAATGCGCCCCCCCCCGCCTTGTAGTCCAAGGCGGGCCGTCGCCAAAAGTGCCAGCAATCACGGCCGACAACGAGCATGAGTCCCAGACCGGGCCCCGGGTCCCCTGTGCATCCCCGGCGTTCCCTCACTCGTTCCCAGCCTCGTCCACACTCTAGGCCGGAGCTTCTCCACTGCCACAGGCCAGAGCCGGGTCCCTGCAAGGCCGCAGACACCGGGCCGCACTGCTCCGTAATTCGGGGGGAGGAGAGGGACCGGAGTGGTCTCTCCCGGAGCCAGAGCTTTCCCGCTGCCAGGATCAGCGGCTGTAGAGAGTGTGGCAACAGGATAATGGCCGGATTTAGGGGTCTTGCGCCGACCCTCGGAGGAGCCCCGAGACTACGCGGCTATCTTAGCCGCCGCCAGGCCACGCCCCCTCCAATATAGGACATTCTTAAAGTCATTGTTTATTTTTGTCTTGGAGCAAAGTGTTGCACGTCACAATACCAAACATAACAATACACATAAATAAATTAAATATGCATCAAAAAAAATTACTTCGGAAAATCCTAAAAAAATTATTTGATAGTTTTCAGCACATTTGTTTTAAGTTTTATCATATATATTAATAAACGAATATTTTATATATACTTTACAATTTCAATAAAAATATCTCTTACAATAGTATGTGATTTAAAACAAGATTAGCAGTCCATGAACCACTGTACAGGCAGTTGTGGTCTATATGCCACATGCTCAGTGGTATGATCGCTGTATTATAAAATGGATTGCATTTCGAAAGAGCACAGCTGAACTACTGAAACCACAGACCGCCGGCCTTGCGGTCATGGAAAAGTCTCTGTCATAGAGATGTACAGGGGAATCTGACTGTTGTTTGTATTACGGGTCGACTTTTATACAAGCTGACCAAGGCAAGGAAGCCAACAGCTACAAGTCAGCAGATAAATAGAATGTGGGGTGCATGCCCACCCCCTCTTGTTCTCTCAGTTAGAGCTTGACATGGATCCCTTTCTTCAGGTCCCCCTTCACAGAAGAATCTTCACCACGAGGATTACACCACTGTTTTAGCAATACACAGGTGAGTCATTTTTGTACCATATATCCATTGCCAGGGTTGTCCACATACGGGCCTGACTCCGACAATATTTATGGGGTATTTTCCCAAATGTATCATGCATATGTGTGCATCCGACACATATGCAGTAGAAATGCTCACACAGACATCGATACATCACCATCACTGCAAAATCCCCACGGCCGAAACACAGGCATTCATGCAAACTTCTAATACTGTGGTTTGAAGACTGCTGGCACAGTGGTCTACTAGCTGCCGCAGTGTTCTGGCAGTCAAACTCATAATAAGTCTGCAAATAAGTATAAGTATGAATCAGACTTGCTTATGTTCATGTATTCATTTTAATCAATACACAATGAGGAATAATATTTCATTTTAACATGAAAGATATTTTACATAACAAATTTTACCAATAAAAATATGTAGTTAGAGAAAAATTAAAACTATAATTTCTCAGGTATATTAATACAGTAAATGAAACCCTTAATTAAAAAATAACATATGAATAACATCACCAAGATATTCGAGTCAGAATTGACTTAAAACTGATTCATGATTGCTATCCTGGAAATTGATGTTCTAGAACTACCGATCTCTGTTTTATTGTTTAGAAATAATAGTTTTTACTAAATACACTTTGTTTCGGTTTCACCTTTCTACGGAAATAAGAGTGGCTAAAAATCATTTTCCAATATCTTGTGAATCATCTTGATATTTGAAGTATGGATGCTGATAGTAGTATGAGTACTTAGGGAATATCATGGACTAAAATGAAATAGAACTATTCTTTGGGACTTATAGGTGCCACATTGAGGTTATAGTTGCTATTAGCCAATATTATTTAAAAAGCTTCATCTGGTCCTACATATGAATAAGTACTCCAGTTTTCTTATAAACAAAGTTAGTTATTGGTAGTATGCCTTGGAAGTTGGTATGGTAATAATTATTTAGCTGCTTGTCAAAATACTAAGATTCATTTGGACACCAATATTGTATTCTATTTATGAAAAAGTGCGCCTTTTGTATGGTCACCACATTTTTTAGGTGAATATATTTGCCAATTGTAAAAAAATGGGTCAATACTTAAAAGGAATGGAAGACTAACTGAAATAATATACTTGTGCCAGATGTATGACCCTATTTTGCATGCACAAACAGCTTTATGAACTGTTTGTGCATTAAAAATACAATTTGGCTATGTGCTATCTTTAATAAGCAATTCACACATTTTTGGGAAACTCGCAAAATAGGATTAGCGATTCTCTATTATGAAGGTGCGTTCCAAGGACGTCCATTACTAATAGCGATTAGGAGCCCTATTTATGACAGTTTCTAAGAAGGGTGGTAAAACACTTGCAAACAGGAAGGGGCCCCCAAGGGACCCCTTCCCTTTTGTGAATATAGGAGAAAATATTTTTATGGGGCATGAAGTGGTCACAGGGAACACTGCCTGCCCTTAAAAAATTAAATGAAAATGTTTCACTTTTCTTATTTTAAATGCATCCCGTTTTCCTTTAAGAAAAATGGCCTGCATTAAAAAAAATCTTTATTTAAAAGCAGTCCCTGACATGGAGGTCTGCTGAGCCCAGCAGGCCACAATACCGGGGAGGGCCAGCCGTTTGCAATGGGGACGCAAATTGTGAGTGCCTCACTAATATTCATGATGCATTCAACTTGCAACCTCATTGGTAATCGTAAACAGTATCTCAAACACTGTTGTACATAGCATTTTGGAACTCACAAATTGAGACTCGCAATTGAGTGCAATTTGCGAGAAGCAAAATGCTATGGCCATACATCTGGCCCTCAATGCTTACCAGGGCCACAAAAACCACTACATTGAAATGTGCTTAACCCTCTGGTAGCTTGACATAAAAGCAGTAAGGCATTACATTGGATGCAATGTGCAAAGTATTTACACAGCACACAAACAGCAATAAAAAAGTACACAATACATTACAATTCCAAAGTAATCTTCAAGAATAGAGCAAATGCTAATTAATTAAATAAAACAAGAAACTCCAAAATCCAGTCAGCAAGACTGGAGTTAAGAAGAATCAATTGCCATTTGTTGGTATCTGGTTACCCTATGCTGGGTCAAAAGAACTAGCTACAGCTGACAGTGATGGGCCGCAGGCTGGGCACAGGATATGGTTTAACATAGTAGGGTTATACCAAACGCCATTAATGCAAGTTCTATGCGGAGTTGCTTTGCATGGATTCATGTTGCTGGATCTGAGATCCAATAAAGCTGTGTGTTTCATGGCATTGCTGGGCTTAAGGCCCATCGATGACGGATCCAGTTAAGCCCTCAGGCAGGAGTGGGGCATCAATGTGGGACCTTGCATCGGATTCCACTAGATGTGGTCCAGCTTTCCGATGGGATGGAATGGCATGGCGCAGCCAGGCTTTGCATCTCTTGGAGTACAAGCTAATGCACTTTCAGCTGTGTAGTAGGGCTCTACAGGGCTCTGCATCACTTGGGGTCAGATGTGTTGAATTCTTCTAGTGGAAGCTGAACTCAGCTATGCGCTACAATGCTTCACTTTTATTCTGATAAATCTTTCGTTTAGACAGGGAAGTTTTCTCTCTAATGCTAACAAACGCTCCAGAACCTGGAAGGCACCTCTTGAGGATCTTGACTGACTCATGCAGGTGCCAGCAACAGGGCTCAGGCAGGTCTAGTTGGAGATTGTCAGCTCGGTGGGTGTAAGAAGGCCTCTGAAAACTTTTTATGTTCATGTAGGTCACATACACGGTCACCTATCAAACCCTTGTAGTCATTCTGGGTAGCTCGGTTTCAAGGTAAGCAAGATCAATCTTCCAAGTTCAGTCAGCGGGGCAGTAGTTATTCCTCAAAAAGCAGAGCAGTCCTTTTTCTGAATCTTCAAACAGGTGCATGACGTTTCTGATGAGATGTTATGAATGTCGTATTTTCATACCTAGTTCCAACCCTTTTGTTGGGCATTTCCCTGACCTACACTCAAAACTGGTTCTGGTATGTTATTAACCTTAACTTGGGTTTGATCACAAACTGTCTAGGTGGCAAAAAGCATGGTAGGCTTTGTGTCAGGTTCCTTTGTGTGTTTTGCAGTCCTTTCCAATTTATTCAGGGCATGATCCAGTCCTCACCAGCCATCCTGTTAGAAGGACACACTCCTGATACAAAGGCCTACTTTGTTCTCAGGTCTGAAAGAAATACACAAACCACAACAGCAGATCCATTCACAGTAATGTGACCCATAACACTGGCAAAAAGGCACAGTTAATTTTGTCAGGAAAATGCCAACTTTCTATCCATGAAAATTTCAAAATTGAAACTTAAAAACAGGTTTGTAAATTACAATTCAATTGAGTAAAACAGTATATCAATCTGTCCCCATTCTGAAGTTAGCACTTACATTTAGTTTATCAAATGGTAGTCTATGGAAGTGATAGGCCTTTCACCATTGAAATATAACGTTAGGCTCCACTCTTTTTTTGACCATTTACCTCTTAGTCCTCTTTCTATGTCTACTCTCGCTGGACGCTTTAAACCCTGTCGACCAGCGGTTCACTCTGTTGATCTTTTCCGGCTCGGAACTCCGTCGAGTTTGAGCGTAGTCACGCTGATGTAAGTACCCTACCTGGGGATGTTTTTTTTTTTTTTTTTTAAATTTTTGAAAACCTTTATTGTGCTAAGAGACAGTACAAATACGGGCCCACAACCATCCGGCCGGCCACGGTCACACATTTGGCACTGGTGCATACAAAACGACGCCCTGGTAGTGCGGCATGACAATGGTTGCAATACAAGGGTAGGCTGGAAAGCGCCGTCATACCTCGGCACAGGAGCAATGTAGGTTAATTTTCAAAGTCTTTCTTTTGCGCAAATAGTAAAGTCAGGTCATACTGCTCCGCACTCAAACAACAAAAAGAAAAAGCAAGGTCCATGTAGGCGGGACTCGACAAAAACATCCATATCTGGCAGAGCAATTTACAACATGCAAGTCCCGACCAGAGGATGGCCACAGAATAGTAAGACCACAGGAAGCTATCCCAGCAACCCATCTCCAATGGCACCACCACCCATCCCCCAGCTTTCCCAACACGGGCCTAAGAAAGAAGGGAAAATCAAAGAAAGCAAAAATGGTACCATAGAAAGAAAAAACTCAACCAATAATTAAACCCCCCACCCTACACACATGCAGAGGCTATGGCTTACCCCCCCCTAGCAGAGTGTCTGTCGCCCCGTAAACCCGAAATATAGGAAGGAAAGAGAAAAGAAGAAGAAGAGAAAGCGAAAGTGAAAGTAAGAAGAAAGAACTAATTCCACTGACATAGGGAGTATGAACAGGAACCCCGTCCCTGAACGTCCCTAAGAAAGATCCGGGAGGAGGGTCAATTAAACATGCGCGCAAGCTCCGCCAGCCCAATAAGCAATCCCCACCCCAATAACAACATCAATAAAGCTGTAGCAAGCAATACAGTGGGGAGTGAATCAGTACGTAATCAGCAATACAGTAGGCCAAGTTCGGGGTCCACCCTACCTCCACACACCCGCCCGGGAATCAAGCAAAGAAAGTCCCTTATCCCTGGCCAGTCCTGGGGCTCAGTCTCTCACCCCCTCCGCTCGCTAGACCGGTGTAGTGCAGGAGAAGAAAGGAAGGCCGCTCGAGGGAGGGGGGAGGTGCACCATCGAAGGAAGAATGGCGTCCGATCCCAGGAAAAGAGCCCATCGCGGTCCCAGTCCGCTCTGGCATAGTCCAGCCGTCCAAGTCGCAAAGCAGAACAAAGCAAATCCAAGGCAAGCATGCCGGTGGTGAGACAGGAGAACCAAACACTGATAGCCCAGGCCACGATGCCTCGCGCTGCTGTACACAGGTCTGCGTGGAGCAAGAGAGATACTCTGTGTCGTTGATGGTAGCAGTAGGAGGCAACAGACCATTACCGGCTCCTGCGATGGTTACAGTATCTGCCACTGCACTCTCACGAAACAATGTTGCGGCTTCAGGCTGTAGTAACCCCCGTCTGGAGTCATGTCGAAAACAATGCCCCTCGTCCAGGCTGGAATCTCGGGAGCAGGCATCGAGTCGTGCCCCCAGCGCGTTACGGATGTCCCACATCTCCATTTGCACCTCACCCAGGGCTGCTACAACGTCGGCAAGGGTGAATGTGGGCTGCCAAGTCCCCATGTTCGCAGACTCGCGGGGAGGTGCTGCTACGGTCCCCCTCGCGCCGGAGAGCTCGCTGCTGTGATGGGGGGCTATGTAGACTGAGTTGCAGTAGGCAGCCATCTGCTGCGCCTTCATGAATTCTGTCTAGCCCAGTGCGAGGAGAGGCAGGGGGGGAAGCAGCGAGACGCGGTCAGGCGGTTGCCGATCACCCACCAGTCAGCAAAGGGCCGCCCGTCTCAGAGGATCACCCGAGGGCCGACAATTGCTTGAGGGGTCCGCAGATCAGGGCTGGGTCAGCCGTCGGCAGCCAGAGGGACACGGAACCAGGAGCAATAAAATGGCGGCCATGAACAAAGGTCCCGCTGGCGAGGCGCCCAAGCCGACCGGCATCATAGAGCCCAGAAAGTGCGCTGCAGTCCTCGTTGGCAGGCAGTGCGCTGGTCGCAATCACCCTGGGAAGCTCCGTCCAGCCGCTTCGCCCACCGTCACGGAGCAGCTGCGGGAGGGGGCGCGAGGGCAGCAGGGCGCTGCGGAAGAAGCTGGGTCTCGGGCCAGGGCGCGTCCGTCCACTGCATCCGAACCCGGGCGGGTGGAGAGGCCGGCAGAGCACCGGTAGCAGCAGCTCCGTCTCCCGCACCTTTTAGCACCAAAACTGGGTAGCCGGGCAATCAGGATCGTGGTGCGGGATTCCGGGGCCGGCGGAGCCGAAGGCTGCGCGTCCGTTCAGGTCGCCATCTTGGCTCCTCCCCTCCCTGGGGATGTTTTTGAATCCGTTACCTGTGCATGTTTTACCTCGTCTTTGCCCTCACTTACTTGACCACTTCCGTCACGTCATCGTCATTTTAATGTGTAAACGCTCCTACTCATTTTTCATTTTTCTGTTACCGCTTGTATATCACGGAACTTTGTTTCTGTCTCACGATGGCTTCATACACTGGGTGATTCCAGGCTAACTCGGGATACAGCTGATTTCATTGACTCTACCCGCACTTCTCCCTTTTGCTTATTTCTCATGATCTTATGTTGATTTTTGTCCCTTTTTATATTATGTTAATTTAAAAATGCTTACAGATTTAGCATGTTTTTAGCCGTTTGTAACAGGAACAGTTAGGCCCAGATGTAGGTAAAATAGATTTACCGAATTTTAATTACCGAATTCTACCGATTCGGTAATTAAAAATCGGTAAATCTTAGGGGTGGATATGTAGGAACATCCAGATGTTCCTTTTACCGAATCGGTTCATTCCTATGGGCTTTGAAGCCCATAGGAATGAATGGGCATTACCGGTCGGTATTTACCGAATCGGTAAATACAGATTTTGACATGGGTGCAGGGGGTGTCACTTTGACACCCTCTAGCACCCCCAAAAAAGATTCGGGGCCATGTGGCAGGCATACCTGCCCTAAGGGCAGGTCTGCCTGTCATATGGCACAGGTGGGCATGCACACATGTGCATGCACACCGGAATCGGTATTTTACCATGAAGTTGGATTTCATGGTAAAATACCGATTCTGTAAGGCTTGTGGGACTCAGAAGAGTCCCACCTACATCTCATTGTTACCGAATCGGTAAAAATACCGATTCGGTATTTTACAGATTCGGTAAATTTACCGATCGGTAAATTTACAGAATCTGTAAAATATGTGGCCCTACATACCATTTTGTGAATCTCGGTCGGTAACGGCCGAAAATACCGATTATCGGCCGTTACCGACCGACCTACATCCGGCCCTTAGTGAGTTATTTTTTCTGATTTTCTTGTAGAGTAATCCCCTGACGAAGGGCGGAGCCCGAAATGCATCGGGATGTGTGATTTATTTGTTACAACATGTCAATGACAATGACATTCTATGAACTCAGTTAATTCAATGATTTAAATTGAAAGTATGCACTGAATACCAACCAAATAAATCTTGAAAGATGGATGAATAATTTTGTCGCGGTTGCAACAGAACGCCAGAGCTGCTGACACAGGGGTAATTAACCTAGCCTACACAAAGAAAACATTCAGTTGTGGGTCCCTGGCTCCCCTTCTGCCCTACCTCCTATAAACTGCTGTAACCCCCAACACGAAATGAGAGGCAACAAACTTATCAACATGCGTAGGTGTGGAGGAGTGTGGCTCAATGGTTAGAGCGGCAGACCCTGATGCAGAGTTCTGGCCCGGGACCAGGGTTCAATTCCCGCCTTGGCGGGTCTTGGGCTTAATTTCCTCAAACCTGGCAATTCTCGCCTCTGTGCCTATTCTAATCATGGGCCCCACGCTGCAACTCTGGGCAATAGCTTGCTTAACCTCCACACTGGCCCCAACAGAGCTAGGATGCCTGGCTTCACCCTGAGGGGGCCCAGGACAAGTCAAGTCAAAATTTGTATAGCGCACTACTCACCCGGAGGGTCTCAAGGCGCTTGAGGGAGAGGGGTTCTCTACTTATCAAATAGCCAGGTTTTGAGTTGTTTTCTGAAGGAGAGGTGGTTCTGTGTAAGGCGGAGGTGGGTGGGGAGAGAATTCCAGGTTTTGGCCGTAGGAGAAAGATCTTCCTCCCCTGGTGGCTATTCGGATGCGTGGAATCGCGGCGAGGGCTTGATTGGACGATCGTAGTTGGCGGGTGGGGGTGTAAAAGGTCAGGCGCGTGTTGAGGTATTTGGGTCCTAGGTCGTAGAGGGCTTTGTGTGCGTGGGTGAGGAGACGGAACGTTATTCTCTTGTTGACAGGGAGCCAGTGAAGGTCTCTGAAGTGACCGGATATGTGATTGTGGCGGGGTATGTCTAGGATGAGTCGGGCGGAGGCGTTCTGAATGCGTTGGAGCTTTTTCTGTAACTTGGCTGTGGTTCCGGCGTAGAGGGTGTTTCCGTAGTCCAGTCGGCTTGTGACCAGTGCTTGGGTGACCGTCTTTCTTGTTTCGGTGGGGATCCATCGGAAGATCTTTCTGAGCATATGTAAGATGTTAAAGCATGATGATGAGATGGCGTTAACTTGTATCGTCATCGAAAGGGAGGAGTCTAGAATAAATCCCAGGTTGCGAGCATGGTCCGTTGGTTTGGGTTGTCCCATGCAGAGGGGGATGATCCTAGGATGAGGACATGCGTTTTGTCTGAATTCAGTTTTAAGCGGCTGTTCTTCATCCACTCGGCTACGTTTTTCATCCCTTCGTGTAGGTTGGTTTTGGCGGTGTTTGGGTCTTTGGTGAGGGAGAGGATCAGCTGTGTGTCGTCAGCGTAGGAGATGATGTTGAGGTTGTGCTGGCGTGCGATGGACGCGAGGGGGCTCATGTAGACGTTGAAGAGCTTGGGGCTGAGCGATGATCCTTGTGGTACGCCGCAGATGACTTCGGTGGCCCCCGATCTGAAAGGGGGTAGGCGGACTCTCTGGGTTCTTCCGGCGAGGAACGAGATGATCCAGTGCAATGCTTTTCCTTGTATCCCCGCGTTGCTGAGGCGTTGTACAAGGGTGCTGTGACATACCGTGTCAAATGCTGCGGAGAGGTCCAGGAGGATGAGGGCCGCTGTTTCCCCGTTGTCGAGTAGTGTTCGGATGTCGTCTGTGGCTGCGATGAAGGCGGTCTCGGTGCTGTGTTTGGCTTGGAAGCCGGACTGTGAGGGGTCGAGGGATCCGTTAGACTCGAGGAAGGCGGCGAGCTGACTGTTGACTTTGGCAGGGAAAGAGAGGAGCGAGATGGGGCGGTAGTTCTTAAGTTCAGTGGGGTCTGCTGTAGGTTTCTTCAGGAGGGCACTGAGTTCGGCAAGTTTCCAGCTATCCGGGAAAGTAGCGGTGTTGAGGGAGCAGTTGATGATATCCCGGAGATGGGGTGCGATGATGGAGTCGGCCTTGTTGAAGATGTGGTGGGGGCATGGGTCGGTAGGTGATCCGGAGTGAATGGAGTTCATCAAGCGGATGGTGTCTTCGGTGCTGATCGGGTTCCAGGCGCGAAGGGTGGTGGTGGGGGGCTTCAGTTCGGTGGTAAGGGGGTTGGACTGGTCGCCGAAGCAGTTATGTATGTCAGCGATTTTGCTGTGGAAGAACGAAGCTAGAGAGTCGCAGAGGTCTTGAGAGGGGGTGATGTCATTGGTGCTGTCGTTGGGATTGGTAAGCTCTTTGATGATGCTGAAGAGTTCCTTGCTGTTGTGGGCGTTGTTGTTGAGTCGATCTTTGAATGCAGATTTCTTGGTGGATCGGATCAGCTGGTGGTGTTTGCGGGTGGCGTCCTTGAGGGCGGTCATGTTGTCTGTGGTTGGGTTTTTTCGCCAGGCTCTCTCGAGGGTGCAGCAGGTTTTTTTTTTAGAGTTCTTGAGGTCGTCATTGAACCAGGAGGCTTTTTTGCAACCTGGCTTGTTGTGAGGGTTTTTCAAGGGTGCTAATTCGTCAGCGCAGTGGGTGATCCATTGTGCGAGATTGATTGCTGCTTGATTTGGGTCCGATGATTTGGTGGGAGGGATTTGGTTTAGCGATGTGGTGAGCTGGTCGGTGGTAATTTTGTTCCAGTTTCTGCGGGGGACTTGTTGTGGGTGGTGGTGGGTCGTGGTATTTCTGAAGTTGAAATGGACGCAGCTGTGGTCTGTCCAGTGGAGTCCTGTGGCGCGATAGAAGGAGACGTGCTTGCTGGAGGAGAAGATTGGGTCGAGCGTGTGTCCAGCGTAGTGGGTGGGGGTGTTTACCAGTTGTTTGAGTCCGAGATTGGCGAGGTTGTCCAGAAGGGTGGATGTGTTGCTGTCGTTGTTCTTTTCCAGGTGGAAGTTGAGGTCCCCTAGGAGAATGTAGTCCTCGGAGGGGAGGGCGTGTGGGCTGATAAAGTCAGTGATGTCTTCGCAAAATTGTGTGCGGGGTCCTGGTGGTCTGTAGATGAGGGTGCCTCTAAGTGTGGTCTTGGGGTCGGTGTGTATCTGGAAGTGAAGGTGTTCGGCTGCTGTGAGGGTGTCGTCGGATCTGGTCGTGATGCGGATGGTGTTCTTGTGGACGATCGCGATGCCTCCTCCTGTTTGGTTGATGCGGTCCTTTCGGATGATCTTGTAGCCATCTGGGATGGCTATGGCGATGTCGGGCGCTGATGAGGCGTTCATCCAGGTTTCTGTAAGAAAGGCAACGTCCGGCGTTGTGGTGTTGAGTAGGTTTCATAGTTCAATGGCGTGTCTGTGGACCGAGCTGGTGTTGAGCAGGATGCACTTCAGGTCGTTATTGACGGAGCTCTGTTTGGCGTTTGTGGATGTAGTGTGGGTCCTGATGCAGCAGAACTTGCAGGATTGGCAGGTGAAGGGTCCATGGGTGCGTCCTGGGGCGGCTTGGTGGCAGTCGGGGAGGCGGCCGGTGTTGAGTGCAAAGAGGGATGCGGCGTCGTATGTTAGGCGGGAGGGGTGGTTTCTGCGGGGGCCAAGGGGTCTGGCGCTGGGCACGGTCCAGGCGCGGACGGGCGTAGATGGGCTTACCTTTGGGGCGCCTTCGGCGCGCAGAGGGCGCGCCCGCTGCGCGTGAACGCTGCACGTATGTCTCCCTGACATAAGTGGATAGTGGAGGGGGTGGAGCGAGGGAGGAGCAGCTGGGAGGCGGGAGCGGGGTGGCGAGAGGCGAGATGGGATCGAGTGTAGATGCTGTAGGGAGCGGGGGTGGGGCCGCGGGGGAGCAGCGGCTGGGAGCGGGGAGGGGAGACGGGCTGGGACAAACAAAATGGCACCACCAAACAACAACAAAATAATGCACGGAGAGATCGGGGCACCAAACAATAACAAAGTAATGCAGGTCGAGATCGGGGCACAGTCTGGCGCGGAAATTAATTACACCAGCAATACGATCAGCACAGTCTGGCACATAAATTAATGATAACAGCAATACGATCGGCACAGTCTGGCACGAAAAATTATTATAGCAGCAATACGATCAGCACTGTCTGGCACAGGAATTAATACGGTCGGTCAGCAGTCAGGCACAGAGCAAATACAATACCAAATCAGGCAGGGGTACAAGGACGGCCAGGAGCGGGTGGAACGACCGTGTCTGACCAGGTCAGGGCGGTCACAGCTCTTCACCGCTCCGTACTCACCTTATGTTCCAGTGGGAGGAAAGAGCAGCTGGGAGGCGGGAGCGTGGTGGCGAGAGGGGAGATGGGATCGAGTGTAGATGCTGTGGGGAGCGGGGGTGGGGCCGCGGGGGAGCAGCGGCTGGGAGCGGGGAGGGGAGACTGGCTGGGACCAACAAAATGGCACCACCAAACAACAACAAAGTAATGCATTGAGAGATCGGGGCACCAAACAATAACAAAGTAATGCAGGGTGAGATCGGGGCACAGTCTGGCGCGGAAATTAATTACACCAGCAATACGATCAGCACAGTCCGGCACATAAATTAATGATAGCAGCAATACGATCGGCACAGTCTGGCACAAAAAATGATTATAGCAGCAATACGATCAGCACTGTCTGGCACAGGAATTAATACGGTCGGTCAGCAGTCAGGCATAGAGCAAATACGATACCAAATCAGGCAGGGGTACAAGGACGGCCAGGAGCGGGTGGAGCGACCGTGTCTGACCAGGTCAGGGCGGTCACAGCTCTTCACCGCTCCGGACTCACCTTATGTTCCAGTGGGAGGGAGGAGCAGCTGGGAGGCGGGAGCGGGGTGGCGAGAGGAGAGATGGGATAGAGTGTAGATGCTGTAGGGAGCGGGGGTGGGGCCGCGGGGGAGCAGCGGCTGGGAGCGGGGAGGGGAGACGGGCTGGGACCAACAAAATGCCATCACCAAACAACAACAAAGTAATGCACGGAGAGATCGGGGCACCAAACAATAACAAAGTAATGCAGGGCGAGATCGGGGCACAGTCTGGCGCGGAAATTAATTACACCAGCAATACGATCAGCACAGTCTGGCACATAAATTAATGATAGCAGCAATACGATCGGCACAGTCTGGCACAAAAAACGATTATAGCAGCAATACGGTCAGCACTGTCTGGCACAGGAATTAATACGATCGGTCAGCAGTCAGGCACAGAGCAAATACGATACCAAATCAGGCAGGGGTACAAGGACAGCCAGGAGCGGGTGGAGCGACTGTGTCTGACCAGGTCAGGGCGGTCAGACACGGTCCAGAGTGGACACTTCACAGGGAAAGCCAGGAAGGGTTCCACAGCTGTATAAGTAATAGCGCCAGGAAACCGCTTGGTGGCAGTGCGCTCTACCTTCACATTAACTTTTACATTTTACATTTACATTTACTTAACCCTTTATTGCAAATGAAGACTTCAGTGAAACATCTCTCTCGTCCCTGTAACATTCAAGCGCCAATTACCTTCAGGCAGATTATATATGTGTGCAGCGTGTCTGAAGCATCAAAGTCTGCCACTGCCTATTTAATTGCATCAGTGATTATCAATACAGAGCAGATACGGAGAGAGGAATGGGTGTGGCATAAGGGCTAGAGTGGCTGACTTTGAAGCTGGGGAACTGGGATTAAGTATCGATGGGAGGCTCAACATCCTGGGATTCTAGGCAAATCACTTCGGACCCGATGTAGGTAATTTTATTTTACCACTTCCTAAATACCGAATCCGTATTTAAGAAGTGGTAAAATAGAGGGGCGGGGGATGTAGGTAATACAGAATCGGTAAATACCGAATCGTTGAGTCGGTATTTACCGATTCGGTAAATACCGATTCCAGCAAGGGTGCAGAGGGTGTCACTTTGACACCCTCTAGCACCCCAAATACAGGCATGTGTATCATGTGGCACACAGAAATGCCCTAAGGGCATGTCTGTCTGTCACATGGCATAGGTGTGCATGCACACATGTGCATGCACACCTGGATTCGGTATTTTACCACCCAATTGGATTGGGTGGTAAAATACCGAATCTGAAAGGCCTGTAGCACTGGAAACAGTGCTACCTACATCAGGAATTTTCCGAATCTGTAAAATTACCGATTCGGTATTTTACAGAATCTGTAAATTTACCTAATCGGTATATTTACCGATTTTGTAAAATATAGCCCCCTACATCTCAATCACCAAATACCGGTCGGTAATGGCCGAATTCGGCCGTTACCGACCGGTATTTGGTGACCTACATTGGGCCCTTAATCTCTCCATGCCTGTGAATGTGTCTGTCTGTAATACAACTGGTGCTTTTGTAAAGCTCTAATACCTAGGGAAGTGAGAGTGCAAACCCAAAAGTAAACTGTGATCCTGTGCAGGAAGACAACGGAAAACATGCACTCGTCCAGAGTGCAGGGATGACATTTTTAAAAAAGTATCTCCGAAGTGCATGGCCAGTGGAAGGATACTGGCCGCAATGTCAGGGCTTTTATAACAAAAAAGGGCATCTCTAACAAAAAAGTGTGGAGCAGGAGCATTATTTTTGTTCCTTCACATATCCTACCAAAGCTGTAAAATGCTTTTCAAATAGAATGACATTCCGTTTATGGTAGTTAAGGGGAATATTCCTTCAAGTCACCAACTACCTGGTCCGAGGAATCTCCCCTTCAGGATAGACTGACCCTCACCCATCTAGGTGGCATGCTTCATCATCAGGTAGTGCTCCACATTGGTGGGAATGTGCAATATCCAACATGCTCCACTGTGAAGGTTTTACAAAGACCTCATAGTTGGTGATTTACAGAAGATTCCCCTTAAGTACCATAGAAGGAATGTCACAATAAAGTTCTAGGGTTCCAGCCAGTTACAGTCTGGTTTGGCATATTTTCACAGCATGTGATCAAATTATTTCTTATTAGTATTATTAAAAGTAAACATGGTTCTGAAGCTGCGTTGTACATGAAACCTTTTTTGTGCTGTAACTATGTCCTCCATTTTCTCCAAGTTCATGTTGTGCAGAGCCACACATACACTACATGAGCCCCCTAACGTTTCCCAATATAAGAAAAAAATGGGCCTAGATTAATTTTTTTTATTACTATTGAGCCTTTTTCTAGAACCATCTTTTGAGAAAAGGAAAAAGGTTATTGGGCTTGCATAAGCACTCTGAGTTTTGAAGCGGTTTAAAGGCTGTCACTTGTTCATTATATTGAATGAATGAGGGTTATTTGTGAGCTTTCTCTCATTATATGGACATATCTGATTTATTCTTCAACATGCACACATAAGAATTAAAATGTCACCTATAAACACCCTGAAAACATGGAAATGTCACATATAAGCAAAATAAAAACCTTGAGGTTACGCACCTTCCTTTTTTAGCATTATGCGCCACTCTTTTGCTCTTCAACACCTGCTAGACTATAATCTCTCCTCTTACATACATGCCAGTTGAGCATCAAGTGGGGCGAAAGAGGTGGGGTGGGATCCAAAAGTGGTGTGGCCAAAGAACTAGAAATCTGTACTAAAAGCTGTGGGGTATGTAATTAAGGGTATGGCTTAAAACACATGCAACTAGAATCCTGTGTTTCCCACAGTATGCCACCTGACCAGTATTTTGATGTCTCTCTGTTAGCTTTCTGTTATTGCTTACAGACCTAATCACACTATAACAGATATGAGCCTAAAACAAGCCAGTCCCGTTTGCTTTTCCAGCTGCTTCTTAGCAGTTCAATCAATCAGGAGTTTGTATAGCGCTGCTACTCATCCGTGAGAATCTAAAGGCACAGAGGGGGTGGGGGCTGCTGACCTAGTCGAGGCGGGTCAGTCAAAGAGCCAGGTCTCGAGATTCTTCATGAATTTGGTCAGCAACGGGGATTGCCTGAGGTGAAGGGGCAGGGTGTTCTAGGTCTTAGTGGCGAGTAAGGAGAAAGATCTTCCTCCGGTTCTGGTCTTGTAAATCCGTGGGACTAGGACCAGGGCAAGTTGGGCGGAACAAATTTGTCTGGCGGGTACGTGGAATGAGGTGGTGGTTCAGGAATGCTGGTCCTACTTCGTGGAGAGCTTTGTAGGCATGTGTGAGGAGCCAGAAGGTGATTCTCTTGTCGACTGGGAGCAGCAGAGTTGTCAAAGGTGTTCTATGATGTGGCTGCGGTGTTTTGAAGGTTCTGTAGTTTCCTGAGCGATTTCTGGGTGACGCTGGAGTAAGGTGTGTTGCCTTAGTTGAATCTGCTGGTGATGAGCGCATGGGTGACAGTGTTTCTGGATTCTGTGGGGATCCATCTGAATGTCTTTCGAAGCAGGCAGAGGGTTTGGAAGCAGGAGGAGGATACGCAGTTGATGTAGCGGTTCATTGTGAGTGAAGAAGATTTCAGTATGATGCCGAGGTTAACTGCGGCGTGGTCCGTGGGGGTGGAAAGGGTTCCCAGTGCGGCGGCCCACCAGGAGTTGTTCCAGTCTGAGGGGGCGGGTCTTGTACGAGTTGAGCTTGAGTTAGCTGGTTTTCATCCAGGTGGCGACAGCCTCCATCCTGCTGTGAAAGTCGATTCTGGCAGCTTTGTTTTCGTTGGTGAGGAAGAGGGTCAGCTAGGTGTCGTCGGCCTAGGAGACGATGTTGAGTCTGTGGTTTCTGACAATGCCCAGGAGGTGGGGCAATGTAGACGTTGGAAAGAGTGGGGCTCAGGGAGGAGCCCTTGGGCATTCCGCAGCTGATCTCTGCAGGTTCTGAGAGGAAAGGAGGTAGTCTGACTTGCTGTGTTCGACAGGTAAGGAAGGAGTGGATCCAGTAGAGGGCCTTGTCGCAGATGCCGGCATTGAGTCTCGTGATTAGGATGCAGTGGGAGATGATATCGTAGGTGGCCGAGAGGTCCAGTAAGATGAGGGCTGCGATTCCAGCTAGATAAGTAACAAAGATTTTGTTGTGAATAATTAGAATTGAAAAAGTCACAATTCAGTAAATATGAGATTGAGAATTGAAAATTTTTAAAGGCTTTGTAAAGAGTTATGGTCTTCAGTGTCTCTTACCCACTCTCATTCCCACTCCCATTCTCCCCTTCATACCACTTTCCTCTGTAGTTTCTCTGGTAGACACTTAGCTCCCTTTTCTCATTCCTTTTTGTGAAAGCCTGCATCTCACACCTCATCTGTTTACTCTTCACTCTCTACTTCTACACCTACTTCCTTGGATCACCTTCACTTTACCATACCCCCCCCAAAAATGCTTGCAACACAACCGCACACATGTAAGCTCTGTATTTTCATTTAATTTGGCCCTGTTAAAATGTTGAGCACTATTAAAATGCTGACAACTTTGTCCCTCTATCACATACTTTTGCATAGATTCACTGATACACTTGGCGCTTGTGATCATTGCTGTGTGGGCTCTGCAGAGAGGCCAAGGATTGCATGAACATGTATTCTGGGCCCCTTATGACCACAACAAGCACAGCGTGGAAATCGCACTGCTTTCTGCCTCAACTGCAGAGCTCTCTTTTTTTTGCAAAATCTTTTTATTTGATTTTCATTGTGCACAAGTAATAGACAACATCATTAGCTGATAAATTTCACGTAAGAGTTCATACATGCATTTTAGTACATTATCACTTCAGCTGTAGGCATTATTACTGTTTATACCTTTACTTCCACACTTTGTGCTCTTTATAAATTATAATAAAGAATTTAGCTTCATTGTGTACACCATAGCAGTATTTGTCGCCTATCATTAGTTCTAATAGATGTGTAATATTGTGCTGCAATGGGGAACTTAACTTAAAACAAGGGTGAAATTAACAGTGATACAATGTGTAGGAGGATATGTATGTTGCAGAAAGTAGATGAGCATTGTAATGAGTTTCAGTTTCTAGCCACTTTGAATCAGATCTCAAGAGAGAATGCCTTAACTGGGTATGAGATCGGGTATTTGTAATTGTCCCACATCCATACCCTTCAAGTTAGGTGCGACGGGGTGGTTATACCGTTCGCTGTTTGAGTGACATTCTTCCTGCGGAGCTTGAGAGGAGGGTAGTATTATCTGGTGAGATATTGTGTGTGGCGTAGTATGCTTGAAGGTGTGGAGTAGTGTTGCCCATTGCATGGAGATGGGACGTTTCTGAGTGCCACAGACTTCCTCGTGTCTTAGCCCGTCTTCCTCTGATGCTCTCAATTTAATGACTGCCCCTCTCCAAGCAGCCAGTGGCTGTCCCGTCGGGGTCCTTCAGTGCATAGCTATGCTTCGTTTAGCTAGTAATGGCAACCGCATTTCTACTATGTGATGCTTCCGTCGCTTGCATATACCTAACGCACTGGCTTCCCATGTGGTAATGTCTGCAAGCCCTGTCTTCTCGCGCAGTGTAGCGTGTATTGTGCTCCAATAGAATTGTTGTGTCGGACAACTTCAGAACAGGGGAGAAATGCCAGGCTAGGTTATTGGCATCTGGGGCATACGAATTGCGTGTTCGGGTAGTAGCGTTGGAGGGTTTCTGGTGTAAGGTATGCCCCGTGTAATAGGAAGTATTGTATCTTTTTGAATCGGTGATTGCAGGATACTTTTTGGGGGAATTCCAATGCTTGTTCCCATTCTCTGTCATGAAGTGGCCTATGAAATTCCATCTCCCACATTTACCGAAGGGGGGTGAGTGTGACCACGGCAAGCTCTTGGATTGCCTTATATAAGCAGGTCACTATGTGACGCCAGGGACCCATCTGTAATAGTGCATGAAGGACGGGATGCGTAGTTGGCTCGGTCTCTGTCATGTGCCAGGTGCGGCGGCAGACTGCCACCAATTGCCCATGCATGAGAAACTGTCCTCTTGGGAGATCAGTGTCAGCCATTAGCTCTGCAAAGTAGAGCAACTGATCTTTTGCGAATAGGGAGCGTGTTTCTGTGAGTGAGTGTCCTATCCATGTGTGTAGGGTTTGTGCCGTATAATGGTACGGCTTCTGGAACGGCCCACCAACGGCAATAGGGGAGGGGGGGTACGAAGGGGTTCTGCGTGACATCCGATGTATGCGTTTCATACATGTGTGGGCTATTGTCATTTGTAACTGACACTTTGGTGGAAGTTTGCCCCCTGGTAATAGCATATGTCGAGACACTGGGACAGAGATTGGCCGCCTGCTTGTGTGGTCCTCTCCTAGCGCGGGCCCGACGTCCACTGTGACATCCATTGTAATTGAGCTGCTAGGAAGTATGCCTCAAATGAGGGGACCCCAGTCCACCTTGGTCTATTGGCAATTGTAGTTTGGTCAGGGCTGCCGGTCTGAAACTCGCCCCCATATTAAAGTGCTGAGGAGTGTCCAGTTCCTGGAAGAAGGAACAGGGGGAACCACTGGGAGATTAGTAAAGTAATAGAGCAGTCGCGAGATAATGATCATTTTGGCCACTGCTATTTTCCCATTGGGGGCTAAGGGTAGAGATTTCAAGAAATTGAGTTACCCTCATAAATGTCCAGTGGAGCGTAATACAGGTGCACACCTAGGTATCTCCAAAACAATAGAGGAAGTATAGAGGAATTGATAGAATCTTTTTGTTTATCTGGATCTACAAGGAGGGTGATTCTATCAAAAAGTGCAAGTGATACATTTTTAATTCTTGTTTTTTTTTAATTTTTAGAGTGTAGTATTAGGCTCTTCCTCAGATTGGTGAGATGAAGGCACTATGTGCTTTTAAAATACCCCTCACACACTAAGAATCCCTTAGTGTCATGCTTCATCATTGGGGTCTTCCCGTCCCTCTACGGGGCGGGGCGTGCTACGACCTACGAATTACGCGGGAGCACTGTTTTTGTGATGAAAGACTGTGTTAGTGCAGTGTCGGTGTAATTAGTGAAGTGTAGGGACCTAATAATGCGAGTAAAAAATTAAAAATTCCCTGGCTAGTGGAAAAAATATATTTTATTCACTTCCCTGGCTGGGAATGTTAAAAAAGGGGTTGTGTGGTAGGGCTGTTGGCACCTACCAGGTCGACATGTTTCACAGACAGTCCCCTACTGTCTGCTCATCAGGACCTCTGGTGGTCCCTACTAGAAGGTACTCAGTTCTAAAGTTTGCCTAGAGTCCTACAAACCGATAGCAAAAATAAGCTGTCAGTTTGTGCTTCAGGGCATGAGTGGGCCCAAGGTGAAGCTTAAAATTTCAAAGAAGATTTTTGAAAAAAGGACACACTGGTCTCTGAAATGAAAAAGGGAAAAAAATATATAACACAA
Organism: Lissotriton vulgaris; assembly: GCF_964263255.1. Classification (NCBI taxonomy): domain Eukaryota; kingdom Metazoa; phylum Chordata; class Amphibia; order Caudata; family Salamandridae; genus Lissotriton; species Lissotriton vulgaris. Next base: position 837,237,697 of record NC_141695.1, read on the forward strand.
TGAATATATTCAATTTTGGCACATAATTCACAATAAACTCGTTTTATCCATGTTGTCATGGTTTTAAACAATAAATAATGCACACGCTTTTCCGCTGCATTGAAAATGCCAATAGGTTTGGGCAACAATTCATTACCAAAGTTAATGTGCTCCTTCCTTTGGACCCTGTCCATTCTAAAGACAAACACTAAATCTCAACAAGACACACGTACACATATGACTCATACATAAAGGGAGACACCCATTAATTCAATGTCTAGAGACGCAAGGAATTGTTTTGTTGCGATCGGTTTACTCATTGTCCGAGTTGCGATTGCAAATGGCAAATGGATCAGAGGGAACATAAATATATATATATATATATATATTTATATATATATATATATATATATACACACATATACATATATATATATATATATATATATATATATATATATACTTTCCAAGTTCTGATTGTGTGCCTCATGAGCCGGCAAAACCGAGGGTTTTCAACGCGGTCAACTGAAAGAATAAATAGAGCCGCACCCTCCCGTCAGACAACATTGTTCGGAAGAGCATTTTTACCTTGTTATATGAGAAGACCAGATAGTCTCGACTGTTGGTCACAGTCTCCTACTTACGTAACCGCTTATGTGAACTGCTTCAATCCTACCCTCGTGCTGCTCCGAGGAAAAACCAAGAATTAACAAGCATTTGCAATGCAATAGGTCTCGCATTATTTAAGTTTGAGCTATTAGCATTGTAAATGGCAATTGTTTTTTGCTTTATGCTATAGTTTTTTTTTTACATAAAAAGCTTCATATAAAATATGTTTTATTAAAGTTATTTATGCAGTATCTAAATTTTGTTTGCATAAAACAGTATAATACTATCTTAGTAAAAAAGTCAAATATTTTAATGGAAATTCACCAAATGTTCATTTATGTGTTGGTTTTGAAAATAGCTAAATTAATAGCTTTGTCATTTACAATGCCAATAGTTATAACTTTCGCAAATGTGACACCTATAGCATTTGTCATGCAACATTTGTATTTACGTGACTTAGATGTATTGATATTACAAATAACAATGGCTTTTAATTTTTTTTAATACTTAATAAAAGTGATTGTAATTTATAATGGCAATAGCTTAAACTTTTGTAAATAACTTTTGTGAAGATTATGTTCAGTGTATTTTATTGTAACAAAATCCAAGAACAGAAGTGAAATATTAACATCTTTTTGTGACATTTGTAATAAAGCTTGAAACATTGAGAGAACATATTTGTGCTGTGGTGGTGCTGAGTGATGCTGTGGTGGTGCTGAATGGGGCTGTGGTGATGCTGAGTGATGCAGTGGTGGTGCTGAGTGGTGCTATGGTGGTGCTGTGGTGGTGCTGAGTGATGCTGTGGTGGTGCTGAGTGGTGCTGTGGTGGTTCTGAGTGATGCTGTGGTGGTTCTGAGTGATAATGTGGTGGTGCTGAGTGACTGTACTCACTGTCACTCTGCACTCACTGTCACTCTGCACGCACTCTGCACTCACTGTCACTCTGCACGCACTCTGCACTCACTGTCACTCTGCACTCACTGTCACTCTGCACTCACTGTCACTCTGCACTCACTGTCACTCTGCACTCACTGTCACTCTGCACGCACTGTCACTCTGCACGCACTGTCACTCTGCACGCACTCTGCACTCACTGTTTCTGCACGCACTCTGCACTCACTGTCACTCTGCACTCACTGTCACTCTGCACTCACTGTCACTCTGCACTCACTGTCACTCTGCACTCACTGTCACTCTGCACTCACTCTGCACTCACTGTCACTGCACTCATTCTGCACTCACTGTCACTCTGCACGCACTCTGCACTCACTGTTTCTGCACGCACTCTGCACTCACTGTCACTCTGCACTCACTGTCACTCTGCACTCACTGTCACTCTGCACTCACTGTCACTCTGCACTCACTGTCACTCTGCACTCACTGTCACTCTGCACTCACTCTGCACTCACTGTCACTCTGCACTCACTGTCACTCTGCACTCACTGTCACTCTGCACTCACTCTGCACTCACTGTCACTCTGCACTCACTGTCACTCTGCACTCACTGTCACTCTGCACTCACTGTCACTCTGCACTCACTGTCACTCTGCACTCACTGTCACTCTGCACTCACTGTCACTCTGCACTCACTGTCACTCTGCACTCACTGTCACTCTGCACTCACTGTCACTCTGCACTCACTGTCACTCTGCACTCACGGTCACTCTGCACTCACGGTCACTCTGCACTCACTGTCACTCTGCACTCACTGTCACTCTGCACTCACTGTCACTCTGCACTCACTGTCACTCTGCACTCACGGTCACTCTGCACTCACGGTCACTCTGCACTCACGGTCACTCTGCACTCACGGTCACTCTGCACTCACGGTCACTCTGCACTCACGGTCACTCTGCACTCACGGTCACTCTGCACTCACTGTCACTCTGCACTCACTGTCACTCTGCACTCACTGTCACTCTGCACTCACTGTCACTCTGCACTCACGGTCACTCTGCACTCACGGTCACTCTGCACGCACTGTCACTCTGCACTCACGGTCACTCTGCACGCACTGTCACTCTGCACTCACTGTCACTCTGCACTCACTGTCACTCTGCACTCACTGTCACTCTGCACTCACTGTCACTCTGCACTCACTCTGCACTCACTGTCACTCTGCACTCACTGTCACTCTGCACTCACTGTCACTCTGCACTCACTGTCACTCTGCACTCACTCTGCACTCACTGTCACTCTGCACTCACTCTGCACTCACTGTCACTCTGCACTCACTGTCACTCTGCACTCACTCTGAAATCACTGTCACTCTGCACTCACTCTGCACTCACTGTCACTCTGCACTCACTCTGCACTCACTGTCACTGCACTCATTCTGCACTCACTGTCACTCTGCACTCACTCTGCACTCACTGTCACTCTGCACGCACTCTGCACTCACTGTCACTCTGCACTCACTGTCACTCTGCACTCACTGTCACTCTGCACTCACGGTCACTCTGCACTCACGGTCACTCTGCACTCACGGTCACTCTGCACTCACGGTCACTCTGCACTCACGGTCACTCTGCACTCACGGTCACTCTGCACTCACGGTCACTCTGCACTCACGGTCACTCTGCACTCACGGTCACTCTGCACTCACTGTCACTCTGCACTCACTGTCACTCTGCACTCACGGTCACTCTGCACTCACGGTCACTCTGCACTCACGGTCACTCTGCACTCACGGTCACTCTGCACTCACGGTCACTCTGCACTCACGGTCACTCTGCACTCACGGTCACTCTGCACTCACGGTCACTCTGCACTCACGGTCACTCTGCACTCACGGTCACTCTGCACTCACGGTCACTCTGCACTCACGGTCACTCTGCACTCACGGTCACTCTGCACTCACTGTCACTCTGCACTCACGGTCACTCTGCACTCACGGTCACTCTGCACTCACGGTCACTCTGCACTCACGGTCACTCTGCACTCACGGTCACTCTGCACTCACGGTCACTCTGCACTCACGGTCACTCTGCACTCACTGTCACTCTGCACTCACTGTCACTCTGCACTCACTGTCACTCTGCACTCACTGTCACTCTGCACGCACTGTCACTCTGCACGCACTGTCACTCAGCACGCACTGTCACTCTGCACGCACTCTGCACTCACTGTTTCTGCACGCACTCTGCACTCACTGTCACTCTGCACTCACTGTCACTCTGCACTCACTGTCACTCTGCACTCACTCTGCACTCACTGTCACTCTGCACTCACTGTCACTCTGCACTCACTGTCACTCTGCACTCACTGTCACTCTGCACTCACTGTCACTCTGCACTCACTGTCACTCTGCTGTCACTCTGCACTTACTCTGCACTCACTGTCACTCTGCACTCACTCTGCACTCACTGTCACTCTGCACTCACTGTCACTCTGCACTCACTGTCACTCTGCACTCACTGTCACTCTGCACTCACTGTCACTCTGCACTCACTCTGCACTCACTGTCACTCTGCACTCACTGTCACTCTGCACTCACTGTCACTCTGCACTCACTGTCACTCTGCTGTCACTCTGCACTCACTCTGCACTCACTGTCACTCTGCACTCACTCTGCACTCACTGTCACTCTGCACTCACTGTCACTCTGCACTCACTGTCACTCTGCACTCACTGTCACTCTACACTCACTGTCACTCTGCACTCACTCTGCACTCACTGTCACTCTGCACTCACTGTCACTCTGCACTCACTGTCACTCTGCACTCACTCTGCACTCACTGTCACTCTGCACTCACTCTGCACTCACTGTCACTCCGCACTCACTGTCACTCTGCACTCACTGTCACTCTGCACTCACTGTCACTCTGCACGCACTGTCACTCTGCACGCACTCTGCACTCACTGTTTCTGCACGCACTCTGCACTCACTGTCACTCTGCACTCACTGTCACTCTGCACTCACTGTCACTCTGCACTCACTCTGCACTCACTGTCACTCTGCACTCACTCTGCACTCACTGTCACTCTGCACTCACTGTCACTCTGCACTCACTCTGCACTCACTGTCACTCTGCACTCACTCTGCACTCACTGTCACTCTGCACTCACTGTCACTCTGCACTCACTGTCACTCTGCACGCACTGTCACTCTGCACGCACTGTCACTCTGCACGCACTGTCACTCTGCACGCACTGTCACTCTGCACGCACTCTGCACTCACTGTTTCTGCACGCACTCTGCACTCACTGTCACTCTGCACTCACTGTCACTCTGCACTCACTGTCACTCTGCACGCACTGTCACTCTGCACGCACTGTCACTCTGCACGCACTGTCACTCTGCACGCACTGTCACTCTGCACGCACTGTCACTCTGCACTCACTGTCACTCTGCACGCACTCTGCACTCACTGTCACTCTGCACTCACTGTCACTCTGCACGCACAGTATCGGGCTTGTCTGGTTCTGCACCCACCTCAGGGTTCCGGGTGGGGCGATCCTGCCACCCCCCTCGTCGTATCCAGGTGTCTTTCTTCCCTGTGCTCAGTCTTCAGTCGCTCCGAAGCCCGTCCCTTGGAGCTATCCCAGGCGGGTCTCTGCCAGCAGGGGCGTGTTGTGCGTTTGCAAGTGGTCTATCTCCGTGTGGCCCTTGAGGTCAGGGTTGGCTGAGGTGGCTATCTCATCCCTTCTCCTTCCGCCCGGTTCGTGAATATGGTCCGGCCCTCTCCCGTGTAGCGCTTGTCCTCTCACAATGACCCCTGGTGCAGGGGGGGGGGGGTGGGGGGGGCACTATCTCTTCTTCCAGTTCCTAGTATCCCCACTGCTGCTTCAGGGCCTTCTTCCCCGTTCGGCTGTGTGCCTTGTCACGTAGGGGGAGGGGGGGCAATGTCCGGAGTCTCACCCCCTGCCGCTCTCGTGATCGTTCTGCTCTCCCTTCCCTGCGTGGCCCCGATTCCTTGCTAGTGTCGTCCCTGGCGGGGTCAGCCTCCGCTGCTGGTGCCTCCCGTAGTCTGTCGCCTGCCCCCGTGTCTCGTGTGTCCTCCCCACCGGCCGTTCCACAGGCGGGAATGTGTGTATGGGGGGTGGGGAGAGGGCACCTCCGTAGATGCAGGTGGCACTAATGGGAATTCGGGGGTATGCACCGGACCGGTAGGCCACTGGCGCAAGGCCTCCCCCCAAGCGGTCCCTTCCTCCGCTTTTGACTCCTGGGCTCACCTCCGTTGTAGGCGTCCAATCTCGCCTGCGGGAACGGACCAGCTCCGCCGATCCAAGCGCCCGCGGTTTTCGTCGTTGGAGGGGGAGGGGTGCGGGGGGGGAGGTGAAGGGATCCCCCCGCTCTCCGCTCCCGGGTAGCACCTCCACCAAGCGCCGTGCCTCGCGGGTGGGACCCGTTCCGCTTCTCCCTCGGTCTCCGCGTCTGTGGTCCGGAACCTCACTCAAACGGCCGCCATCTTGGTAAAGGCGGCCGGAATTCAGTCCGGAGCTGCTGCTACTTCGCGGACGCCTCTCTCCGCACCTGAATGAGGCCCGGGCTCGGTCTGTCGCGCCGCGATTCCGGCTCCGCCACAGCAATCAGGCCGCCTCACAGGGCAGGTTCGCTTCGCCACTACGGTTGCTCAGCCCCTGGCCTGCGACCAGGAAGTCAGGCAGGCCGGGCGGGACAACCGGAAGTAGGAGGGCGGGAGCCTACCCCGCCTCCCACGGAAGAGCCGCGATTGTTTGGAGCACCGGAGCAGGCAGGAGCCTACCCTGCGCCCCGGTGCCGAAGAAGGGAAGAAGAGTCTTGCTGCCGGTGGGAGCCGCTGCACTGAGGATGCCGGTGAGTGGGGCTTCGCCTTGTTGGGGGGGGGGGGGGGGCATCTGTATGCGCGCGCGCGGCGGCGGACTGTGTATGTGTGTGAGCGTGCATGTGTGTGTGTATGTGTATGTGTCCTGGAGTCTGTGTGTATGCGTGTGTGTGACGGGGGGGGGGGTTGCCTGTCTGGGTGCCTGCGTGTCTGTGTAAGTGTAAATGCGTGTGCGTGTGTGTGGAGCCGAGAGGAGAGGGGCTGGTGTGTGTGGAGGGGTCTCTGTGTATGCGTGTAGGTGACGGGGGTGTGCCTGTGTATGCGTGTGTATGTGCGCATGCGTGAGTGCTGTGTATGCGTGTGGCTGTGATGTGCGCATGCGTGAATGTTGACGCGCGTGCACGCAGCTCAATCCAAAGCTCGTCACAGTTTCTTGTCCCTCATTCCCCGGCAGCCGACAGCTATAAGTCTCCGCCCTGGACGCATCCTTCGGATGCGAATTCCAGGGCGAGACCTAAAAATGTATCACTTGCTCTTTTTGATAGAATCTTTTTGTTTGTTTATCTGCACACCTAGGTATCACATTGCTTGAGCACTCCACATTAGGTCTATTTCTCCAGCGCGCACCTGCTGGGGAGGGAGATCGGCTGATAAAGGGTATATTGTGGACTTGACCCAGTTGACTTTTAAGCCCGCTGCGGTCTCAAAGTCCATCATGATCGCAAAGACCGGAGTGAGGTCTGAGGTAATATCTTGGACATAGATGGCTCCATCGCTAAGGCAAATAGCAGCGGGGAGAGCAGGCAGCCTTACCTTGTACCGCTCAGCACTGGGAACACTGGTGATACATGGCACCCAAGCCTTACTCTGGAAGTTGGTCTAGTGTATATATGTTTAGGGTAGGCCAGTAAGCAGGGTCCCACTCCTATCTGTTGGAGAGCCTTAAAGAGGTATGGCCATAATAATGTATCAAAGGCCTTCTCCAGGTCGAGGACCAGGCACACAGCACAAGAGAAGTGACCATGGACCTGATCCTGCATATGGAAAAGCCGCCGGATACTATGGGATGTGTTTCTCCCTGGTACAAACCCACACTGGTCCGAGTGTATTAGCGTTGGAAGAATTGAGGTGTACCGGGCATGTTAGGATTTTGCCATACATTTTATAGTCTGCGGATAGAAGGGCTATAGGCCGTTATGAACTCAGGTGACAGGGGTCTCGGTCTGGCTTTAGGAATGAGACTATTATTGATTCCCGTAGAGACTGCGGTAGTTCACCCTCCTTCAGTGCGGCTTTGTATAGTTCTAACAATCGGGAGACTAACTGGGTTGAGAAAGTGCAGAAGAACTCTAATGGCAGGCCGTCTAGATCTGGCGCTTTGCGTGTATCCAGAGCTTGTATAACTTGTGTCACTTCTGTTGCGATGATGTGCTCATCTAGGGTGCTTTGATAATTGATTGTTATACAGAGCATTGGGTGTGCATCCAAGAATCTGTCCAGTATTTCTGAGGCTACTAGGCTAGAAGCTGTATATAGAGCCAAGTAGTATTCCTGAAAATCCTGCGTTATGGATGCTTGGTGGTGGACTGGGGTACCTGCAATGGTGCGCATGACGGTAATCGTTTGTGGGGTAGTGTCTTGTTTCACTATCCAAGCTATCAGGGTGCCAGCTGTCTGACCATGTGTGCTCTAAAGTTATATCTTCAGAGGTCTACAAGCACCTCCGAGTATGTAAGTTTAGCCTCCGCTAACTTTGCCAGCGTGACTTCATTTCTATCTGCCACCTGTGTCAGTGAGGCTAGTTTTCGTTCCTCTTCCACGAAACGCTGCTTTAGAGTTTTACACACTTCGGAGATGTGCTGGATACACGGGCCCCTTATCATTACTTTGCATGTGTCCCACTCTACTGCTCTGGTTGTTGCCGTATTAGTGTTTTTGCTAAAATAGTTTTGGATGTGTGTTTTTTGTGTTTGTTTAAACACTGGATCTTCTAAGCATTCACATGGCAGGCGCCAAGTGGGGAACAGCAGCAGGGGTGGTTGCCATGCTAGCGTATGTGCGTCATGATCCTATAGGACCCAAACCACATACCCCTGAGTCCTGAACCATAGGAATTATGGGGAGGAACTCAAGACGCGATCCAGACGGACTCTGAGATCATGTGGTATAAAGTGAAATTAGTATAGTCTAGTATCAGGGTATTTGGCACGCCATCCATCCACTAGCGCCCAGTGCTCCATCCATGTATTAAAGCACTGTCTAGAACCTATCCAACCTACTTGAAATATAGAACCTCAAACAACTCTGCAATAAACCAACTCACATCAAAGATGCAACACTGGATGCAATCATTACCAACAATGAACTGGTCTCTCTGAGAGCGGTTGCTCCGATTGATTGGTTCGACCACCACCTCATTCTGTTCAAGATTGAAGCACTTGTCAGCCACCAACCTATTTGTGATGACAAACCTAAGCACTGGACCAGAAACATCAAAGAAGTCCCTTTACCAGAACTTGAATCCAGGATTTATGCCCATCTACAACGCCAACCCTCCTCCTGGACGGCTGATGACCTCACTACACACTTTAACTCAAAAATGACAGAGGTTTTAGACCAAGTAGCTCCACTCAAACTCAAACAAATGAGGCGATCCAAATCTGAACCCTGGTACAACGTGGATCTTAATAACTAAAAGCGTCAACTCAGACGAACGGAAAGGTCTTGGAGACTAAACCGCTCGACCTTGCACCTAGCGCAACTTAGATCTGCTCGGCTGGCACACAAAAACAATTTTTTAGTGAAAAAAGGCATCTTTCTTTCACAGCCAACTACATCTGGCGAAAAACAGACCGAGAGAACTCTTCAACATTGTCAAACAAACTGCACTCCCTCTCACGAAATCAAAGTCACCACAGAGCGAGGTGATGAAATTGCCACCTTCTTCACTAACAAAATCACAAAAATTGATCAATTCTTCATCCAAACCTCAAATCCTTCTTCCCTCTTAACCTGCCCTCCTTTAGCCAACCTTGACCAATCAAAAAAAGTTCTTACCAAGGACAATCAGGTCTGCCTCCAGCTAAAAAACAATGCGCATTGGTCAGACTTTAAGCTAATGTTGGAAAACAAGGTCTTCAGTATAATTTCTAACCTAAAACCTTCTTCTCACACTATGGACCCCCTCCCATCTACAATTATAAAAGAACTCAACCACAACATTTCCCCTTTCTGGACAAAAATCATCAACGCCTCTCTCATCTCAGGCTGTGTCCCAGACTCCCTTCAACTAGGACAAATCACACCCATTTTCAAGAAACCGGGGGCCGACCCTAATGATCTTAACAACCTGAGATCCATCTCCAACCTAGCGTTCCTTGCAAAAACATTGAAGAAATGCGTTCTCCACCAACTCAACGCACACATTGATGAGTTCAACCTCCTCAACACCTTTCAATCAGGATTCAGGAAAGGCTGTAGCACTTAAACAGCTATGCCCAACATCTCTGACGATATTCACAAGGCTTTAGATTAAGGTGATGCCTGCCTACTCATCCTTATTGACCTATCTGTGGCATTCGACACAGTAAATCATCCAGCTCTTCTGGAGACCTTGTCGAAGCGCTCTGTCATTAATGGCACAGTACTATAATGGTTCACCTCCTTCCTTCAACACCGCTCGCAACAAATTAGAATCAACTCCTGTCTCTCGAAGCCGATCATCTCCCTGTCCCTCTTTAATCTCTTCATGGAGCCCCTCACAATCATCTTGAAAAAAGCTGGAGTGAATTACCACCTTTACGCTGATGACACCCAAATCTATTTCAAAATCAAGTCACCCAGCGACATCCGACACCTCAATGTCACTCTAACTGAGATCCAAACTTGGTTCAAAGCTAACCACTTAAAGCTCAACCCAGATAAAACAGAACTTATCCTATTCTCTCCAAAAAGCAACCACCGACCAATCCAAGAGTGGCTCAAGAATCTGGTTGCCCTAAACTGTCCCCTCGTCCTATCAGACTCGTTAAGTCTCTAGGCATCACCCTTGACAAGAACTTAAGAATGGAGGCCAACATCAAAAACACTGCAAAAGGAGCTCTTTTCTCACTAAAACACCTAAAGAAATTGAAACCTTTTCTTCCCCATGATGACCTTAAGACAGTAGTTCAATCTAAAATCGAATACGGGAACTCCATCCTAACAGGGATTCCAAAAGCTCACCTAGCCCCACTTAGGGCAGTGCTGAACATGGCCGCTCGACTCATATCTGGAGTAAAACGATTTGAACACATCACTCCAGCTCTCAACTCCCTCAACTGGCTTCCCATGGAAGGGAGGCGTATTTACAAGCTGGCCTGCATCCCACACCAAACCCTTCACTCTCCGGCCCCCAACTATCTGAACAACAAACTGGTAAGAGCAGGTCAATCCAGAACTCGGAGAAGCTCCAACTCACTCCTTCTTATCCCTTAGAAACTGAAAAAGAAAACCACCTAGTACCAATCGTTTTCTGGAAACGCTCCCAGGATGTGGAACGCTCTCCCTCGAGTCCTCCGATGCAACCGCTCCTTCTCCTGTTTCAAAAAGGGACCTGAAACTCCGTCTTATTAACAAATACTTTCCTGACCAACGTCAACTAACCTAGACTTCAATATCCGAGTTCACTCCTCTCTCTCTTGACATTCAAGGATGGTTGGTGACCGGACTGTGTTAGCCACCTTTGTTTGTTTTCGCCCCCTCCCCTGCATTGTTTACCTATTTTTCATGTTGTAGTTTTTTTTAATCTCTGTTTTGCTTCCTTACTGCCTTCCTACTATGTAATGCAATTTCCTTCTGTTTTTACAGTGCGTATGTAAAGTGCTCTGATACCTACAGGTCAAGTTAGCGCTATATAAAACTTTTAAAATAAAAAATAAATAAAAAGCTCCAGAGCTCTCTATCAAGGCCTGTCACAATCACACCCACAACTTGAACTTACAGACACCTAGAGGTAATTCAGTTCTATAAATGAGTAACATGTGGAATCAAAATGTTCCAGGAAAAAAGCCTACAATTATAACATCCTGGAAAAAATACTTTTAGGCAATAGCAACAAGTAAAACAGGTGAAATTAAATCGAAACTGCCTCCCAGACATATACAACTTTAATAGTCTTTACAGTTGTTAAGAAATTCCCAATGTTTATTTTTACCAGTAGAGTAAGGACGTCGCTACAGCCGGCCGACCCCCCCCCCCCTCCCCCTCCCAACACAGAGCGTGCAAAGCCCTGAATGTCAGTAGCCCCATTTAAGTGAGAGACTCGCAGTTTTTGTAATTAAAAAATCATGCTATTTTCGCTTTCTCACTCTCCCAACGTCTTACTATTCAATACAAGTAAATTGAAGGATACAAGGGCTTTCGGTTTTCATATTTTAACCTACTGTTGGCACTACCCATCCCAGTACCCACCTGCCTTCCACCAGCGGTCCCACCCCCTACACTTAAACGTCGCTCATTGTCGAAGCACGTCATTAAGATGGCTACCACCGGGTCAGCGGTGTCGGTTTTGGCCCCGAATGGGCGACGAGTTACCGTGAAGGTGTCTGCGGGCACCGTCCTACTGCAGGTACCGAGATGGTGGGCGTGTTTTGAGGGTTGCTGTAGGGGCAGTGGGTCTCATCAGGTGCAAATTCCAGGAAAAAAGCGTGACCAGTCTCAAATTCCCCCACTATCGGCGCCATCTTGAAATGGTTTGAATTGTATTTATTTGTATGGGTAACGAGAACGAAAGGTAAACTAGAGCGGAGAGTCATTTTTTCCTGCGCCACCTTGGTTTGGTTTTACTTGTCACTGTATGAAGCTGTTATTTGGAACTGACTTTTTTTTTTAATCCTTCATACAAATGAGAATGCTTCCAAGTGATACTGATCCCCAGTGAAGTGTTCCACAACTAATTGGTACGCTTGTTGGATTTGTAGTCTAATTACAATTTACTATTGACATGGTTCCCTTCGCCCCATCAGATGCACCCCACCGTAAAGGCTTCTTTCTGCGATATTGCACTTTCCCACCCGTCTACGGTGACCCTGCGCACCAAAAAACCTCAACGCGATAGAGGTATTTCGTTATGGGGAAATAAAGCGAGTAGATTGACCCGTACGTTCGTATCAATGTATTGCCTCTCGTGAGGCAACAACTGATATATGAGAAGTTGATTTAAATCGTTTAAGTCACTGAAGTTAATAATTTAAGGGGAGATTTATTTGAATGAACAAGGAATGACACTTTGTAAACGAGATCGAGCTTATTCAGAAACTTCGCAACAACGGCTCCCCGACTATCCTCGATATGGTTGCCTGACACTAATTTTAGTTCGCAGCATTCTTCTACATAAAGCCAGATATGCAAGATTGTTTTATTACAATATATGTTATTCTCTGTAGATGAATATTAAGTGCCATACCAACTCTGTCCCTATAATCATACAGAGTAGCGTTCACCCGTTTAATATTTATTTTAATGTTATGCAAGGATAATCTAAAGTTTTCAAGCATTCATGAGCTAGAATTTTCAATCCTATGAAAGACACAGAGGCGAGTTTTATGCATTCTCCTTCTTGCTCTTATTTAACAGGAGTCAGCTGGTCTGACAATAAAACAAGACGGCATAATAAAATAAGTACAAGGCTCATTGATCTTAAATGAAAAAAAAACATAAACTTCCATGACACAAAACCGTGAACCAATAGACATCCAGTATAGACTACAAACATGTGTGACCCCCTTGTAGAACTTCTGCTTCTTTCTGCTAGGACTTCATCAGGCACATAAATCTTTTCAGTTTGATTTGAAACTAAAGTAATTAGTTGCGCCGCTTAACCAAACATAAAACTAATAAGCGGGTAGAAGTAAAGAGATCAATACAACATATGTCTGAAAATACATTGCAAGAAGCACAAGTTACTACTTGTGTAATGATATATCTGTAAGAGACATTAGTTCAGAGGTCTTCAAACTTTTTGATGCCGAGACCCCCTTGTTAAACCTTTATAGGCATAAGGACCCCTTTCCGAAAAAAGTTTCTAGAAACTGGTACTCCTCATCATCAACTTTTGACAACCATAAATGCACCTGTTAGACCCCATCACATCCATCCATCATCATTCATCAACCCACACTTTCACACATCCATCCATCTATCCTTCATCCATCTACCCTTTCATCCTTCCATCCATACTTCATCCATCCACCCTTTCATCCATACATCCATACATCATCCACCCACCCTTTCATCCATCCATCCACCCATCATTCATCCCCCACCTTTCCACACATCCATCCATCATTCATCCATGCAACCTTTTATCCATCCATACATCCATCCACCCTTTCATCCATCCATCCTTCATCCATCCACCCTTTCATCCTTCCATCCATACATCCAGCCTTCATCCGTCCACCCTTTCATCCTTCCATCCATACATCCATCCACCCTTTCATCCATACATCCATCCTTCATCCACCCACCCTTTCATCCATCCATCCACCCATCATTATTCCCCCACCATTCCACACATCCATCCATCATTCATCCATGCAACCTTTTATCCATACATCCATCCTTCATCCATCCACCCTTTCATCCTTCCATCCATACATCCATCATTCATCCATCCACCCTTTTATCCATCCACCCATCATTCATCCCCCACCTTTCCACACATCCATCCATGCATCATTCATCCATGCAACCTTTTATCCATCCATCCATACATCCATCCACCCTTTCATCCTTCTATCCATCCATCCTTCATCCGTCCACCCTTTCATCCTTCCATCCATACATCCATCCTTCATCCATCCACCCTTCCATCCATCCACCCACCCATCATTCATCCACCCACCTTTTCACACATCCATCCATCCTTCATCCATCCACCCTTTCATCCTTCCATCCATACATCCATCCTTCATCCATCCACCCTTTCATCCTTCCATCCATGCATCCATCCACCCTTTCATCCATACATCCATCCTTCATCCACCCACCCTTTCATCCATCCACCCACCCTTTCATCCATCCACCCACCTATCATTCATCTCCCCACCTTTTCACACATCCATCCATGCATCATTCATGCAACCTTTTATCCATCCATACATCCATCCACCCTTTCATCCTTCCATCCATCCTTCATCCGTCCACTCTTTCATCCATACATCCATCCTTCATCCATCCACCCTTCATCCATCCACTCCTTTCATATTTAATACGATTCAGATGGTCATCTATACCAAAAAACAGCTGTCTTATCTCAGTGTCAGCCTGTATATACCCTTTTGTTCTGTAAATTAGAAATGAATTTTGTTGTAAAAAAAAATGTTACACAAGTTTGGTATTTCAGTTTTGCAATGAATATGCATTACCTAAATTAATGACAGGAGTTTTTCGATCTCTGAAAAACTTAGCTGCGATCTGCCAGCTGCACATTTATCACTCCTCCCTACCAAATTGTTGCTGCTGGCTGGTAACATCCTGTCGCAGGGTTGGGTCGTCTCCCGGGTTCCACAGTAAACGGCACAAGAAGCGTTCTGCTGACCGTAAAAAGCCCGGGATCGGTAGAATGGACATTGTGCCCCTGTTCCTGAAACTTATGGGATCGGAAGGCAAGAGCTGCGAAGCGTTTTTTTACAGCAATCGGAGGTAAGTAATCTGTGGGTGTTTAGGAAGGCATACCAACACCCTCGACCATGACCCCCCTCCCCCATTCAACACTCTAAGGGTCGGGTCAGACGGCACAGAAAGTCTGCATATGGCACGCTGAAAAGAAAAACAAAGATCCCGCCCTGCTTCACTCTGTCTATCTGGGGCCAATATGCAAATTATGTGACTCCCCCAGCCACCCCACCTCGCCCCTCCCCCCCCCCCTTGTGTATGTGAGGCTGGCTGAAACAGCTTCAGAGACACACCAAAGCCCACGCCGGAGTACTTCACATTACTTGTTAATGAGGCTTGGATGTTTTTTCACACCTCGGTGTGAATTAGGCCTCCGCGTGAGCACCCTCAATTGTCCCGACGCCACTAAGGCAAAGGAACTGCACGCTCTGACAGAATCTGGGACCCCCTTCCCAGGACTCCACGACCCCCCTGGGGGTCGCGCCCCACAGATTGAAGACCTCTGCATTAGTTGGTGATAGATTCCTTACCTTAGAATATCCCAGGCGTCAGACTGGATCCAGAAATTTTTGCGTAGCAATACCCCTGCACGTCGGTAGCCGTCGTCTGCGGCTCCGCGTCCGTCGTCGTCGGCGTCGTTAGTGCCGGAATGACGTCGTCAGAGTACTTAGACGCCGCCCATGCGCGCTGACGTTTGTTCTGATTCACAGCTTTTCTGCGCCAGATAGGCAGAGCTATGATAGAACCAACACTGGTGCCATGAAACTAGGGCCCTAAAAGGAGATGACCTTAACCCTAGATATCGGTTCGCAGAACGGGGAGGATGGGTGTGTCGGTAAGGAATCTATCACTAACTAATGTCTCTTACAGATATATCGTTACACAAGTAGTAACTTGTGCATCTGAAAGAGACACGTTAGTGATAGATTCCTTACCTTAGAATAGATACCCCAGCAATACCAACCCCGGTGGTGGGTCTGCGAACCAATATCACACCAGAACTCCTGGACGATGGAACGGCCAAAGAAGCCATCCCTCTGGACTTGACTGTCCAGGCAGTAGTGTCTTGCGAACGTGTGCAGCGAGGCCCACGTAGCTGCCTGACAAATGTCCTGTAAGGGGACTCCTCGGCCCAGGGCAGTTGTTGCTGCCGTGGCACGAGTGGAATGAGCCCGCACTCCAGCAGGGGGCTCCTTTTAGCCATGGAGTAACATACCTGAATACACAAGATGATCCACCGTGAAATGGTCCTCTTGTGTACCGCCTTTCCCTTCTTCGCGCCCACGTAACCAACAAAGAGTTGGTCATCCACCTGGAACTGGCTTATGCGATCCAAGTAATAAGAGAGCGCACGTTTTGGGTCCAGACGGTGGAGCCTCTCTTCCTCTTTCGAGGGATGTGGAGGCGGAAAGAAGGTGGGCAAGGTGATGGACTGCCTGATGTGGAAGGCCGTGACAACCTTGAGCAGAAAGGAAGGTCGTGTATGCAACACCACCTTGTCTGGATGAACAGAGAGGAAAGGTGGAGTAGAAGAAAGAGCCTGGAGCTCACTCACTCTCCTGGCAGAGGTGGTGGCAACCAGGAAAGCAGTCTTCAGCGTAAGAAGACGGAGAGGACAGTTATGGAGTGGCTCAAAGGGAGCACACATTAGATAAGTGAGTACAAGATTCAAGTCCCACTGGGGCATCACAAAATGAACAGGAGGGAACATGTGTGTGATGCCCTTCAGAAATCTATTTACAATGGGGGACTTGAATAAGGAAGGCTGATCAGGTAGCCGTAAGAAGGCGGAAAGAGCAGAAAGGTACCCCTTAAGAGTGCCCAGAGCAGAGCCCTGCTGGGCAAGGGAAAGAAGGAAGAGTAGAACTTCAGAAAGGGGTGCAGAGAGAGGGTCCACAGCCTTTGCTGTGCACCATGCCACAAATCTGTTCCACCTGCAGGCGACTTTGTGGAGGGACGCCTGGCTGCCAGAATGATATCACAGACTTCGGGAGGCAAGTCAAATGGCCTCAACTGCCGCCGCTCAATCTCCAAACTTGTAGGTGGAGACTGGACAGGTTCGGGTGCAGGACCGCCCCCTGCTGCTGCGACAGATGGTCCTCCCGAAGAGGCAGACAAATCGGGGGATCGACTGACATGCTGAGTAGCTCGGGATACCAGTATCTTAGTGCCCAGTCTGGAGCCACAAGGATAACCTGGGCCCGGTCGCGCCTGATCTTCTTCAGCACTCTGGGCAGAAGTGGTATAGGCGGAAAGGCGTACAATAGACCGCAACTCCACTCGCGACTAAAAGCGTCTCCGAGTGAGTGCCGCCTTGGAAATTCCAACGCGCAGAACTGATGACATTGCGTGTTCTCTTCTGTGGCGAATAGATCTAACCAAGGCTCTCCCATTGCTGAAAGAGGCCTTGCGCCACGTCCGAGTTCAGACGCCATTCGTGATACATCATGCACCGACGGCTGAGTTCGTCCGCCCTGGCATTCAGAGAGCCTGCCAGGTGTTGAACCACCAGGGTCACTCCCTGATGTTCCAGCCACTGCCAGAGGCGCAGAGCCTCTTGGCATAGGGTCCACGACCCCACCCGCCTTATTTGTTGCAGTACCACATGGCGGTGGTGTTGTCCGTGAACACCTGCACTACACTCCCCCGGACAGAGGGGAGGAATTCCATCAGTGCTAGACGAATCGCCCGCAGCTCCAACAGGTTGATATGGAGCCGGGACTCCGCCGGAGACCAGAGGCCTCTGATCTCCGCCTCTCCCACGTGGCCTCCCCAGCCCTGGAGGGACGCGTCCGTCACAACCACGTGCTCTGGAGGGGGGGGTTAGGGAGGGTGATCTGCCACTGACCCAATCGCGGTCCGTGAGCCACCACTGCAGTTGTCTCGCAGTGCCCTCCGAGATCAAGACATGATCGGACAGGTTGCCCTGATGCTGGGCCCACTGAAACTTCAGGTCCCACTGCAGAGCCCGCATCCGCCACCTGGCGTGATGCACCAGAAAGATGCAGGAGGCCATCAGCCCCAGAAGCCGCAGCGTCAACCTGACCGAGACTCGGGATAACGGCTGAAAGATGGGAATCAGAGCCTGTATATCCCGAACCCGCTGTTCGAGAGGGTAAACCCGGAACTGCGCCGAGTCGAGAACCACTCCGATGAAGAGGAGCTTCTGAGAGGGACACAGGTGCGACTTCGGCACATTCATGGAGAACCCCAGCAAATGCAGGAGGTCGGCCGTAGTCTGGAGGTGGCTGACGACTGTCTGGGGTGAGCCCGCCTTCAACAACCAGTCGTCTAGGTAGGGGAAGACTGACACCCCTAACCTGCACAGATGAGCTGCGACCACCGCCATCACCTTCGTGAACACCTGTGGGGTGCTGGTAAGGCCGAAGGGGAGCACAGTAAACTGAAAGTGCTCTTGGCCTACCGTGAACCGCAGGTAACGCTGGTGGGCCGGAGGACGGGGATGTGGAAATAAGCGTCCTGCAAGACCAACGCTACCAGCCAGTCTTCCGGGTCCAGGGCAGCTAGGACCTGAGCCAAAGTCAGCATCTTGAACTTCTCCTTCCGGATGAAGCCGTTGACGTTCCGTAGGTCCAAGATAGGGTGTAGGCCCCCTTTGCCCTTCTTGGGTACCAGAAAGTAGTGGGAGTAACATCCACACCCTACTTCTGGCCCAGGAACGCGCTCGATGGCCCCCTTGGCCAAGAGGGCCATGACTTCCTCTTGCAGAAGTTGCAAGTGATCCCCCGACACGTGGAGGCATTGTGGTGGCATGGATGGTGGGGTCGCCTCGAAGGGGAGGGAGTAGCCCCTTCGGACGATCTGCAGCACCCACCTGTCTGACGTGATAGTGCGCCAGTGGGAGAGGTGATGGCGAACCCTGCCTCCCACAGGCGTCACATGGGTCTGAAAACTCGGTCTAGGAAGGTTTTGAGGCAGTTGCTGTGGAGGGAGGTGTGGACTGGCCTCGCCGTTGACCCCGACCACCGCCACAGCAGTTTCCACGGCCACCACCACGCTGTTGAACATTTTACGGCGCGTGCCTGGCAGCACGTGTGGCGGTGCCCCTTCCGTGGCCACGAAAGGAACGAAAGGCACCCGTTTGCTGGCGTGGGGCCGAGAGGCCCAAGGACTTGGCTGTAGCCCTGGAATCCTTAAAACCTTCCAGCGCATGGTCTGCCTTGTCGCCGAAGAGGCGACGGCCATCGAACGGCATGTCCAGAAGTGTGGCCTGGACATCGGCCGAGAAGTTGGCAGACCTCAACCAGGCGTGGCGTCGAACCGCCACCGTCGTTGCCATTGCCCTGCCCAGTGAGTCCGTTGTATCCAGCCCACACCGGATGAAATAGCGTGCTGCATCTCGGCCCTCCGCAAGGGTTTGGGCGAGTTTAGCCCGGACCTCCTCCGGGCATTGTGGCAGCACCTCCGCAACCGTGTCCCACAGAGTGTGGGTGTAGCGGCCCAAGAGACAGGCGGTATTAACAGACCGCAGCCCTAAGCTTACAGACGAGAACACCGTCTTCCCGAACTGTTCGTATCTCTTGGATTCCCTGTCGGACGGGGCCGACGGGAATGCAGTCTGGGAATTAGAGGCCTGGATGACCAGGCTCTCGGGGGTTGGATCGGTGGACAAAAAGCATGGGTTGCCCGGGGCCGGGCGGTAGCGTCTGGCCACGTTCCTATCCACTGGCGGGCCTGTGGCGGGCTTGGACCAAGTGCCCACAAGAACGTCACATAAGGCCTCATTGAACGGCAGCAGAGGCTCGCTGGAGCTTGACTGCGGTTTGAGGACCTCAGTGAGGAGGTTAGTCCTCACGGCCGCGACGGGGAGCTCAAGGTGTAAGGCCTTGGCTGCCTTCGTCAACACTACACTATATGTAGACCCCTCCTCCGAAGCCGCAGTCGGAGGTGAGGTAAATCCAGTGTCTGGCGATGTGTCAAGACCACTGGCCTCCCCAAGCTCATATGTCCAGTCCTGTTGAGACTGGCACTCAGTGCCAGAGGGTCCTCCGACCCCTCCCAATCCTCCTCGTCACCCGTTACCTGTAAAACAGGATTAGCAGACGGGGCCTCCTCGTGGAAATAAAAATCTCCATAGGCCGTCGGAAGTGGCGCCAGAGTCGGACCGTAGGGGACAT
This sequence comes from Lissotriton vulgaris, assembly GCF_964263255.1. NCBI lineage: Eukaryota > Metazoa > Chordata > Amphibia > Caudata > Salamandridae > Lissotriton > Lissotriton vulgaris. The sequence goes on from NC_141695.1 coordinate 837,257,828, forward strand.
TGGGGTCGGCGTCCACAGCGGGCGCCGGGGCGACACCCCTGGGGCCGGCGCCGGCGAGGTTGGAAGGTCGACCGGCGACGACCCGGATCCGGAAGCGGATCCAGTGAGGTCCTGCGGCGCCGGGACCGAAGTCGCCGGCGGCGCCGGGGCCGAAGCACCTGGTGGCGTCGGGGCCGGAGCACCCGACCCGCTAGGGCCTCCAGACTGGACCGTTGGGCCTGAAGGCGCCAAAGAACCCGACTGAGGAGGGAGGGACCTCATGGCCATGAGGTACAGCTCGATCTCCTCCGGCGTCGCGCCGTGCCCAGGGACCCGAAGGTGTGGAGCAGGCGGCGACGCTTGCGACTCCCGTGGAGCCGCGTGGGCGGTGTCGCCCGAGCCCCTGGCCGCATCGTGCGAGCGTCCGGGTGGGTCGGAGGAACGATGACGTCTCTCCGACCTCTCATGCCTCTTACCTGAGGACTTGGAGCCTGACGACCGGTGTCCACTCCTGGAGCTGCGATGACTCCGACCTTGCGACCTGTCCATCGGCCTCCCGTGGGACCGGGACCTGGAGTGGCGCGGGGCCGACTGCCGGAGCTCGAGCTGCTTGCGGGACCGCTCCTGCCTAGCCTTTAACGTCAGGGCCCGGCAGTCGGAGAAGGTTCGATCGTCATGGTCGAGACCTAGGCACTTCAGGCACCGGCGATGAGGGTCCGTGACCGACATCAGTCGGTCGCACTTCGAGCAGGGCTTGAACCCAGGCATCCCTACCGGCACCGATAGAGTCGAAGACTTGAAGAAAAAGAATGATCAAAAAGATCAAAAGTTTAGTCAAAAAATGACTAGGGGTAGAGCTTCTCCGGATCTGTGCTAGCTGGCGCGGAAAAAAGAAGAACTGATGTCAGAGCACATGGGCGGCGTCTAAGTACTCCGACGACGTCATTCCGGCGCTAACGACGCCGACGACAGACGCGGAGCCGCAGACGACGCCTGCCGACGCGCAGGGGTATTGCTACGCAAAAATTTCCGGATCCAGTCTGACGCCTGGGGATATTCTAAGGTAAGGAATCTATCACTAACGTGTCTCTTTCAGATTCATTAGGCATCTAAGCAATACAAGGGTGGTTTATTTATTCATTAGATCTTTATTTCGGTTAAAATAACCATAAAAGAGTACAATACAATTAAAAACATCAACATATACATCATGTGCTAATAATCCGAGTAAAAGCTATTTAAGACATACATGGGTGCTTGAGCTATTAAGATGTAAAAAAAGGATTAGCCAAAATGATCAAGTTTATAGGGGATTTGAAATTCTAAAACAATCAGGTAATTCATAGTTAAAAAAATGGATTAATACAGTAAATACTTTCTATTATAAAATGTTAAAAAAGAATCAAGGAGCATTTTACAGGGGATAATTTGGGCTAGAGTAAGTGGGGACTGCTCTAATACCAGTGCAATTTATTTCGTTATACTGTCAGTTGGAGCAAAACTAAGGATACTGTTACATTTTTAGACCTTTTTTCTTCCTAACTATTGCTACTGCAAGAAGGAACCGACTCAAACTGAATACAATGGTCTGTGAAGTATCCCCTTTGAATACTCTTTCCCCCTCTTTGATTTTCCGAAAGCCTAGAAGGAGGCAGATAGGCTTGATCCACTTACTCCTTGCTTGCAGATATGCAGAGCATATAAATATGACATGGGCCTCATCTTCCTTAATGCCCATGTCACAGAGTTCACAATGGTCAGAATCACTTTTATTCGTAGGCTCTGTCTTACACACCCACTTAGAAGTCCTAGATTTTAGTTGTAGAATACCATAGCGGTACTTTAGATACAGTGATTTTGCCATTGATGGTAAAATTTCATCCATAAAACATTCAAATTTACATTCGCTTTTAACATCGAAGAATTTAAGTGTCAATTTCCCGATTTTAGAGTTTTGAAGTGGATAACTATGAATGTATTCCCAGTATCGTGCCTTCAATAACTTTTTTGAACCATGAGTTAGGGAATCGGGATCTGTCCAAAAGCTATATAAACCTAATTTTAGAAACCATTTTTCGATATGCAATAGCCAGCTTACTCTAACAATGTTTTTTTATCTGTAAGATTTCCTTTAATGCTGCTCTATAGTCCACTAGTTCATCAGTGGACCAAAGACGAACCCAAATGAGCAGCGGGCGTAAGGAGGCATGATCATCGGAACGTCGTACATTTAGATCCCAAAATAGGGGAATTAAAGGAGTACAGCCTGGGACAGCTAAAAGTTGTCTAAAGAAGCTATTGTCCTGTAGTGAAAAAGAGTCTCTGGCTACATGGCCCCACAGTTCTGCGCCATATAAGGCAACAGATTGAGCTTTATACTTAAATAGGTCAATGGCAGGTGATACTGCCTTGAGGAAGCTATTTTTGTGCTTCCTTATTATAGGAGCTTGGCTTTGTATTAGCAGTAGCCGAGACTTTTCTATCTGGGATATCCAGTTCATTTTGGAGTCGAGGCTAATACCCAAGTATTTAAAATTTTGGACCTGTTCAATATTCTCCTTATTTACGCTAAAAACTTTAAAAAAACCTTTATGTGGGCTGATGGACATGATTTTAGTTTTAGAAGAATTAATTTCAAGATTTTTGTCCAAACAGTACGAATGAAATTTATTTAATAAATTCTGTAATCCTTTGGGGGTCTGGGAGATTAAAATCGTATCATCCGCAAATAGTAGTGCCGGAACGGCTTGTCCACTCAACTTGGGAGGGTCATGCTCACAGCCCAAGAGGGTGTCAGGGATGTCATTGACATAAAGATAAAAGAGATTTGGCGCCATAACGCAGCCTTGCCTTACCCCTCTCTTTATGTCAATTTTTTCCGTCAGTTCCCCATTGGGTCCCCACCTTACTCTTGCATAATTCCCCTCATGCAGCCTCATTAATTGGTGTAGTATGTCACCGGGGACTCCCATATCTCTTAATGATTTCCATAGTTTGCCTCTCGGGACCAAATCAAAAGCGGCCCTGAGGTCCACAAAGGCTACATATAAATGGGAGTTCCTTATGTTAATATATTTCCATACTAAACATAAAAATCTAAAAACTTGATCCACTGTGCTAATGTTAGCTCTAAATCCTGCCTGATATTTTGTTAAAATAGAGTTATCTTCAATCCAAGTGTTAAGCTTGTGTAAAAGTTGACGTGCAAAAATCTTTTGGAGTACGTCCAAAAGACTAATTGGTCTATAGTGGGCAGGATTAAGTCTGTCTCCCTTCTTGAAGATGGTTACAATTTCGTCACTCCGCCACGTCTCCGGTATTGGGGCCCCTCTTAGGATGGTATTACTAAGTAGATTAATGTACGCGGCCCAAAGGAGGTTTTTGTGTTTCCAAAGATCGCCAGGTATTCTGTCTGGGCCCGGAGCTTTGCCCTGTTTGACTGCATTGATGGCTAGTATAGTATCAGACAAACTAAATGTTAAGGGTGTAATAGACGGGTTGGGTTTTAGATTCCCTAATGTACATTCGTCTTCATCTTCCCCACCACACGAGTACAGGGATGAGAAAAGCTTGACCCAGACACTTTCTTCAAGGAATCTATCCCTTGATGGACTACTTTCTTTGGATCCACTCACAATCAGCTTCCAGAAGGAGGATTGGTCTTTTGTTTTACATACTAAAAGCAGGTCCGACCACACTCTACCATCCCATTCTCTTTTTGCAAGGTCAAGGATCTTTTTATACTGCATCCTTTTCTCTCTACTAGTATTAACCTGATTATCTTTTACAGCTTGTATTAATTCGGTTTTAGCATAGCGGCAAGCTTTATTATACCAGCGGCCTTCCTTCAGATTAGGTTTTTTCTGACCAGTTTGTGACTGTTTAGTACCTTTTAAAAAGATCTCTCTAAGCTGTGACATCAAATTCACATGTAACTCTACTAAAGAAATGCCCTCTCCATTGTTATCAACAAGTGGGGACATTAGAGTTACATAGGAGTCATAGATTTTCTTAATAATACGTTTATTGCCCATTACCGCAGGCCATTTTAAGGACCTGCGGTTATTGGATTCTAAGGGGTCCTCAGACTGGGAGTTCTTGCAGGGATTTAACTCCCTTAGGGGGGGCAAATAGTGTCCCACAGATTGACAAAACTAAGGGGAGGTGGTCACTTTCAATACGGTTGTCCACCTTTAGATCTTGAAGCATTGGCCATAAGCACATGGAGACCAGTATATAGTCTAAGTGGCTGGCACAACGACCTCTTTTAAAGGTAGGTTTACTAGGACAATCTGACAGAAGTCGCCCATTACAGGCGCGCAAACCGTGTTCCATTGTTAGTTTTAGCAGTTGCAAAGCTCCTTTTGAGCAAGCAGCAGTACTATTTGTGTCAATATGGGGGATATTATTAACACTATCTTCCTCCCCATAGATATCTTCTAACCCCACAACTGGTTCAAACTTCCTATTGAAGTCTGCTCCAATGATCAGCTTAGTTTTGTGGTCTAGACCGCAGATAAAATTAACCAGCTGAACTACTGTTTCTGAATCCTTATTAGGGGATTGTGGTCTGTTATAAATATTAATAATACAGACCAGCCAGCCTTTTCCATCCCTAAATTTTATCGCCAGGATGTCCGGACTATTACAACCTATTTGTTTAACATCAATTCCTAATGTTATTCTTGCCCAGCTTATCAGGCCACCAGACGGTCTGCCTTTATTCAGATTACTAGCTGGAATGTAAAATGATCTATACCCTACTTTAAAAACATTTTCTATGGCCCAGGTTTCCTGGAACAGAATAAAGTCCCCCCCTATTGATATACTCATGCCAAGCTGGATCAGGAATATTTTTCCCTATGCCGGCTATGTTCCAGGATATTATTAGCATCTTAAAGTTATCCTCGTCCTTAGTAAGTATGAGTGTTGAGTTGTTAACCGCATGCGCGCTAGCGGGTTTTCCTGCTGCGCGCTGAAATTTGAAAATCGCGGGTTATGTGACAAAGCCAGCTCGTCATGTGCGCAGCGCAGGTAACGCCCATGACGAGCGGGCTTTGTCATCCGCATCGAAGGGGTTAATCCCACTTATATTCTCTTTAGTTTTGGGGGCTAGCAAATTTAAGTTTAGGTTTCCACCCTTATTTATTAAAATGGGATCTGTGGACTGATTAGCTATTTCTCTTGAGTTACACCTGTAGTTGTTTACATAGGTGTAATCTGTTGTTAGTATAGATTCACCTATTTCATGTGTACCTCCCAGTCAATAAACTTCATCTAGCCCATAGAGTGGTGCAAATCGGTTATTTGTAGCCACCCAGAAGTTAGAAGCATAGCCATCTGACATCACCCTATGGGTTGGGATGTGCTGGTTTCCATACTGTCGCATTACCCTTGGACTGTAGAAATAAGTGAGATCTTTCGTGCAAATTGGGCCCTTATTCATATACTGATATTCTTCACAAATTAGTCTCACTACTTTGCTATCTCTGAAGTTGACAATGATTGCGTCCCCTTGGATATCTTTTGGTTTTCTGCCTATCCAGTTGACTCTTCTAATGAACATTACCTCTCCATTCAAATGTCTAGGGATTGGCCTATTATTATTCAACCAGAATGTCACCTTGTTCTTCAAGTCTTGGTAAGATTCAGGTTTCCCATTTTTTAGTTCAGGGACACCCGTAAGTACAATAACATATGGTAATGACTCCGGTGGTAGGTCAACCGTGGCCAGGGGAGCTCTTGTATTACTGACATCTTTCTCTTTATTGTTTCCTACATCTTTTGGGCACGCAACAATTTTAGGTGCATCCTTTACTATACAGGGTGTGGTGTGCTGGGTAATCTTTTCGGAAGACTTTTTAGTCTGTTTGTTTGGTTGCTTATTAATACTAGGGCCCTTTGGCAGTCCTACCCCTATAGTTTTATTAGCAGTTGGACCTACTACGGGTCCTATAGTGATTTTAGCGGGATCCATTGAGGGGGGAACCATATTCTTCATTTGGCCTCTAACTTCAAGTTTTACCAGATTTTTTAACGAGGTAAAGTTGTCTAGGGTTAGCTGTTCAAGTTTCTCCAATTTGTTGTCAACCATTTTTATCCTTTCAAGGGGGGGGAGAATTAGTGATTTGACAACTTTTTCTATATGTACCATTGATTCTTCAGCCTCTTCTATAGGAGCCGAGGTGACCTTCCCTACATGATTATCTTTGGTATTTTTGGTAAGAGCCCTTGGTGCAATATCAGGTCTTACTGATACTTTAACTACTTGTACGTCTGGATCAAATAAGGCGCAATCCGTCATTTTTTGGGCTTTTTGTTGCCTCCCTTTCTTTGAGGTTTCAGTCTTATTTCTTTTTGTGTTGTCTGTAATAGATTCATAATTTTGGGCTTGTGTACTGGCTGAATCGGATGTAATGATATCAATGGTTAGGGGGGTCTCCTGCGCCTTTGTTTGTTCAACAGTGCCTGACCGGCAAGGACCCTCGCTAATGTGAGGCACCGCTGATCCTACCTGTACATTAGGGGGGATCAGCCTGAGATGCAGGCCCTAATAGTGAAGAGTTCAATGAGAGAGAGAAGTCTGCCTTCAGATCAGCAAGCTGCAGATTTGGTGTTTGTGAAAGACTACTATTGCTATGTTGTTACCCCAAAAGGGTATTTTGTGTGGATAAGTTGTTAGAGTTGTTAAAGTTATTGGCAATCCTAGGGAGATCTATATACGAGTCCACAAGTAGTGAAATAGAGTTATCTGCCTGTGTCGAAGTAGTGTCAGTTTGTATTTGTTGGAGACACATATTTGGAGGTAACGAAAGGCGTCTCTCCGTGTTCTCAATGGCAGAAACAACCACACCAATTGTCTTCTGTAGCATCCTATCGATCGCTGTAAGGGTGGGCAATGGGGTTGTAGCATTCTTTTTAAGTCTGGAGCTGGATCTTGTTTGGACAGGAGTATTTACCCCCATATCACAAATTGAAGTACAAACAGTGTACTATACAAAAGTGCCTTTTAATCCACGAAGGGAAGGTAGGCAGATGGAACCAAAGGGGGTGGCCCAGCCCAGCCTCTGCCAGCCCCGGACGGCCACAGACGCCCCGCCCTTTGCCCGGGCTTCGCCCGGCGTCCCGCGGAGCGGGGGGGTTCGCTGCCTTTGTAGCACCTCCTGGCGCTGTGCTGACGGAACCAGCCTGCGCCCTGCCGCAGGGGTTGATGGGAGTCCGAGTCCTCCGCTCGGCGGCCGCGGTGATGTCAATAAGCGGCGGCGGGAGGACTCGTGCTGCAGCGACAGGGTAGAAAGATGCCCTGAGTTTGAGTTTAGAAGCAATCACCCACGGTTTGCAAAGGAAAGGCTCACCTCAAGGGTGATTTAATCCATGCCTCCGTTTCCTGAATGGAATTGAGAATTATTTTTCACGAAAGCCTGGAAATGTTCCTGTTCTATGGCCGAACCGTAAGCGATTATGAAAATTTTAAGCTGTTCAGCAGGGATCGAAAATGGTTAACTTGCTGGCATAAAGTCGACTCTGAAGGTCACTCTGTGACATGCATGATATCCTGTAAACTCGCACCCAAGGAGTATGATTTAAAGGCAATGGCTCCACTGACTGAATATGCTCCAAAGATGTAAGTATCAATACCTACTTTTTAAAGAATCCACCGTACCCATCTAGGCAGAGTGGGAGCTATAGCTGGTTTAAATGGTCAAACTAAAAAAGTGAGAAGATGTCCAGAGAGAGAAGTTCTCAGATCTCTTGTGATAGCCTCTTATAAAGGCTAACTGTTAACAACACAGAGTTGGGTTTTTTCAGGAAAAATTATATATTAAATTTGCCTTGAAGCTGTTTTTGTTTTCCTGGACAAGGTAAAGGCACCACTCGACTGTGTAAAATATCTACCTTTCAGCTCTAATTCTTTGATGTCTGACACTGTGAAAAGAAACAAGGCAGAGGAGCAAGAAGTTTGGCAGTTATTTCTTAGACATTAATTCGAGGGCCATTCCAAAGAAATATCAAAGTGATTGAAACGTCCCACAGAGGTGAATATTTGGCCTTGGGGGAGAAACAAAATGGATGCCTCGGACCAGTCTGGAGACCAGAGGATGAGCCCCAACCAGATGAAAGATCTAGTGAGAAGGAAAAATTAACCCTCAAGGTTTAAAGAGGTTGAGTTTCCACCGCGGGACTGCCCATGATAGGAGCAGCCTCTGAAGGGCCGGGGCCAGCCAGTGGAGTGTACCCTGCCTCTGGTGACTCTGGGAAATTTCTTTCCGTTGAAGAATTTTTTTTAATGCTGCTTGGGTTTGTCCAAGGACTCGAATGTGCTGATAGAGTTTGATATCTTCTTTACAAAGGACTTCTCAAACTGCAAACATCCAGTAGATTGATCAGGTTTGCTAGTGGCCAACTCACAAAGTTTTGTGTCAAGGCTTCACAAGGTGGACCTTTGTCTGTGTCGGGATACAGCACAATTTGCATTTTACCGAAAGCATATAGCCCATGGGACCAGCCCACCAATACATCTAGGTCAGTAGGCTTACCCTGTTCTTGGACCATGAAGGGCAAGTCCAACATTTTTTAAAGTGGACCTGAGAAAGCCAAACGTTTATCATAGAAGGCCTGCTAGGTCTGGTTAATACCCTTTTTTGGGGTTCTTATTTTTTTCTGACAATTCTAGGCATTCAGCTGTTTAATTCAGATTGTGGGATGATGCAACATTATGTATGACCTTTGACTGATACCACCTTATCTATGTAAAATTGTATAAATGGTTTCTAAATAGTTGGGGCTTGCAATCCACTCACTGTAAAGTAGCTCTCTCTAACAAATACCACTTTACTTATGTCTTTGAAGAAATGCACAAAATAGGAATCAAAGAGATGATACATTATTGTTGTGAGTCCTAAGTCCAGCAGCAATGTTGGGACTGGTGTTCAAGTAGGTGGAATCATTCTCTTCAACCAATATTAGTAATCAGTAGTCACCATTTTTTTGAGTCCTCTTGTAAATGGTCAAAGCTGCTAGGTACGCTCTGACAGTGGCAAACGAAAGTCATATATCGGTTAAATAAGGCACGTACGTTAGAATGTTTCGGAGTGTACTTTTTGTAGAAGCCGCATGATTGGTCATAAACCATATTATAAATGTCTTCCATTTACAAGAGTTATAACATTCTACTGGTAGGACCTTTATCCCCCTTCTGGCAATTGCATGCATACTTTTTTGTTGAAATCCGTTTATTGAATTTTGTTACAAACATTTATGCGATTTTGCAAATCTTATATACAATACATGGTGCATGTTAAGGCAGCATTACAAGACGTAGTCATATGATGTACAGCACGTAGCACTGAGCAGGTAGCTGCGAGGAGAGGGGCGCATATTTAAGAGTGCTTATAAGGATGACCAGCTGCAAGTCGCTGGTTGGGTAGGTCTGTGCATTACATCCATTATTCCACAGCAGTGGTGCCGTTTGTACACACATCAATAAACAGATGAACTGGGGGGAAAGAAAGAGAAACCTGGCATAACATCAGTGCGGCCTTCGGGCATTATGTCCCACCATCAATTTGTTTGAGTGCAACTGTGTATGTTATTATACAGACATGTGCGAGCACTTGAGAGAATGATTGATAGTTTATTTGCATAGTTATCAAAAACCAATACAGTAAAACAGATAAGATCATTAGTACATATGTTAATAAAAATACATTTACACATTCGTCAGAGGTGCTCTGATTAATTGACCAGGGTGAGAGAGCAGCTGACGAATGTGTGACTACAGGCGCTCCTCCCCTTCCATGATTATAGCTCATGGGGCTGTAGTGCGGTAATAATAATATTATTTTAAAAGCCCTATACCATTTGAGTACAGTATATGGTACATGTTATGAACGTGCATGGAAATTCTACTAAACTAATTAGGCAGACCACATTGTTGTTTTTCTACTTAGAGTGGAGTAGAGATCATTCTTTTTGGTCCTGATGAGAAGCCAGGGGGATGGCTTTGAAACATGTTCTAAGGAGGTAGTAGCCATCATAGCATACAGCCTCCACTCCCTATTTTTAACAATACTAGCTAGAGGAGTATTACATTCTAGTTTCCACATAGCCAGGTCATTTTTAATCGCACCTTATTCACTCAGACCACTCCACTCTCACATTACACATAGTGTCATTTCACTTCTAAGTGCTCCCACGTCCCCGTTGGTAGTAGCACACCCCATCCGGCAGCGTGTCGGGAAGAACCCGATGATGAAGCATGCCACCAAGGGACCTTTTGGTGGATGAGGGTTATTTTAACAAAATATTGTGTTTCCCTATACATCTCTAGGGGACACACAGTTCTCATGAATGTTGAACTAACCTAGGAAGGATAGGATTATTCTGGTTATTAGGGTGGATTATTTTTGATGTTGTATGACACACAGAGGATAGTGAGTCCACCTCTTTTTCTGACCTCTTCACTCCCTCTCTTGTTGATATGTGTTGTAACTCTTTCCACAGTGATTGAGAGTTCCTGGTGCAGATTTCCAGGCTATGTCCCAGGTGATAATGTATGCCCCCTGTCTTGCCAAAGACTGTTTCTGTATGCCAAATTCTAGCCTACTGTGTGCTGGCGAGGTACATTTGGTCAAGCCATGGATAACCCTATACAATGTTGTAACTGTGTTGTCAAGTACCTTTGCATCCTTGCCCGTCTGTGCTTCGCTGCCATAGGCAATTGTTGGTGAGAGTTTGGCGCGTAAAACTTGCGCCAGGGGCAGTATTGACGAGCCACTTAGTTTGGAATTCAGGTCTTTCTAATGAGACTGGGTAATATCTGCTTCTCACAAAAATAACAGATTTGCAACCCAATTTTTTCCTGGGCCAAATTATAACCAACACTCCCCCAGGGCGAATCCAAGCTTATGGAGTATATCTTTCACTTCCTAAGGGGGCAAACTCTCAACCCCCAAAGGCAAGGCAAGAAAACAAATTCAGATGTATGGAATATAAAACATATGCCTTTTAATCATACACAACTTAAACAAAAGGGCAGGCCGAATACATTAATCATAGCAGACTCTCAACTAACAAATGACAATTGAAATAAACAATCAGAATAAAATACATTTTGTACAAGGAGAATAAATGAAAGGAATCCATAATAACAAGGAAAGAAAACAATCTGCAAAGAATCAAGAATAAAGTCAAGATTTAGTAGGAACACCTCACCAATCGGTACACATCATCTTGCCTCACTTCGCTAAGGGGGAGTAAAGTACTTAGCCAGGTCAAGAGCTCGATTGAGACACTAGGTCACACAAGTCCGCAGTGACACGTCTGCCTTACGGTGAACTACCACCAGACCAGTGGAGGCTCCCCCTTTTTTTTTTTTTGAAAATCTTTATTGATATAAAGCCATCAGTAATACACACAATACTGTAGAAGGATGTAGTTAAACATAGTACAGGTCGTATTGACAATATTGAGTGATGTTTGCTGGTTAAAAGCTACAATATCTGGGGTTCATGCTTGCGTGTAAATGCCATATCAGTAATCAGTTTCCATGCTGCGCAATTGGCTACAGTAAGCCTTGTCAGTGTCATTTATTGCGTTACCCCTAAAGCTAAACGTGAAAATGAGTTATGGTTACATGTAGATGGATAATATCAAAGCAGAAAAAGTGATCAATAGAAGAACTAAGAAACATAAATAAACATTGTTGTCATCAGTTAATTTGAATCAGTTGTACACCTTCACTTAAAGCAGTACGTGAAAGGATCTGCACAGTTCGGTACCCAAATAGAAGTGAGTGCCCGACAGCCCAATGCACAAAAGACAAAACAGTCCCCTCCTCAATCCTCCTCCTCCTCAGAGTCCAGAACTTCATCCTCCGGAAGAGGTTCACATAGGTCCCCTCTATAGCTGTTCCAGGGCGCCCAGATTTTATTCCATTTCCTAGGGCTCGCCCTAAGTACATGCACGCCTCGTTCCATTATCATTAACATGTCCATGTTCTTGGCCCACTTTGTCGCCGTAGGCATTTCCTGTGCACCCCACCTCTGTGCGATGTCTCTCTTCGCTACTGTAATGGCCAGGGTGACCCACAATTGCCCATATCGGTCCAGGTCATTAGGGTCCCAAATGTTCAAGAGGCATTTACGAGGTTCAGGTAGGACTGATATGTTAAGTGCCTGAGAAACTGTACGTAGAACCTGCTTCCAAAACTCCTGTACCAGTGGACATTCCCATAGGGTGTGGAATAGAGTCCCTTCCTCCCCACATCCCCTGAGGAAAAACGGGTGGGGCGCCCGGTGAATCTTATGTAGCAGTGTCCTCGTGTAATAGACTCGATGTAGGATTTTAAGTTGTACAAGCCTGAATTTCGCTGATATGCCCACTTCCTTCGGCGAAGCGAGTGCTTCATTCCACTCTGTTTCATCAACCTCCCCTATCTCCCTTACCCACCTCTCCTGGAGCTGCAGTGTGGGGTCTACCAGATTGTTGACTAATTTCTTATATGTAAGGGAAGTGGCGCTTTGTGGCATAAATTCCGTCAGGAGCCTGTCCTCTAATGGGGATGACTCAGGAAGATCAGTGCCCTGTGGAATCGCTTTGAGTAGAGCGTGGCTGATCTGAATGTATCTGAATGTTTCGGTGTGGCTCAGACCATACTGCTGTTGAAGCTGTGGTAAAGGAATCACTGTGCCCTTGTCCCATAGGTCCCCCACCGTGGAGATCCCTATGCGATCCCATTGCGTAAACCCTCTATATGCTCTAAGATTACCCAGTTGTTTGGTATCCCATAGTGGCGTTAGTTTGGTAAGCTTGCCTGCCCAACCTAGTCGGGCCTGTGCTTTGTGCCATAGTGTCGCCGTGTGGTGTGTTGGGCCAACCAGTCGCCTCACTTGGGTTTTATTATACAGGACTGAGAGCATTCCATCAGTTCCCAACTGTGACCAGTCGGCCTTATAGGCCGGATCATCCCGCGAGGCATGTACCCAGAAGTTGACTACCTTAAGTTGGGCCGCCCAATAGTATAGGTGGACGTTGGGAAGTGCTATCCCTCCTCCATACCAACTTCTCACCAGCTTATCATGGGCAATACGCGCCGGACCATTGTTCCAGAGGAGACTGGAGACCAGCGCTGCAATTTGTTTAAAGTAGTGCGGCGCAACCAAATGCGGGGTGTTCTCCAAAACATACAAAAACCTGGGAAGTGCCATCATTTTGTATAAGGCCGCCCTGCCCAGGAGGGTCAAGGGGAGAGTCGCCCAGTGTTTGACATCAGCTTTCAGACGCTCTAGAGGGGGCTTCAGATTAGCATTATAGAAGTCGGTGGCGTCTCTTGTGATGTGGATACCCAGGTACTTAAAGGAGGACGCTGTTAAGGTCAGGGGGCAACTTTCTCGCAGCAATGGCGCCGGGCCCTGGAGCATGTATACCACTGATTTGGTCCAGTTGAGCGTGTAGCCCGATGCCGCCCCGTGTGTGTCACAAAGCTGCAACAGGGCAGGAATGCCAGCCTCGGGGTCTACCATATAAATAAGCATGTCGTCGGCATAAAGGGAGACCTTGTCTTCCCACCCTTCCGTCCATGTGATCCCCCGAAACAGTGGCGTAGTTCTGATTAGAATTGCTAAGGGCTCTAGTACCAGAGCGAAGAGCAGCGGGGACAGAGGGCATCCCTGTCTCGTCCCTCTCTTCAGTGGGAAAGGCGCCGAGATGTGTCCATTGGCAACCACCTGAGCCACCGGCTGTGTGTATAGCAGGCGTATCCACGCCTGAAATTTTGGCCCGAAGCCCATACGGGTGAGCACCGCGAACAGGTATTCCCACTCCACTAAGTCGAAGGCCATAGTGGCGTCAAGGGAAAGGATCGCTGTAGGCTCACTAAGGAGGTGCGCGCGTGCCAGTACCCCATGAACCCTTCTCAAATTCATAGCCGTACTCCGGTGTGGCATAAAGCCAGATTGGTCAGGATGGATCAGTGTGTGAAGATGGTGTGTTAGTCGGCTGGCCATGATCTTGGCGAGGATTTTAGCCTCCACATTGAGCAGGGAAATGGGGCGGTAGGAGGTGCAGGCAGTCGGCGGCTTACCCGGTTTAGGGATCGCCACAATAGTGGCAATGCGTTGGTCAAGCGGCAGGATCGCCCTGTCAAGACTTTCGTTATACATGTGTAGCAGTGGTTTACTCCGCGTGGGAGCCAGCGCCTTGTACCATTCCACAGGTAGGCCATTGGGGCCTAGCGCTTTACCCGATTGCAGGCACAGGATTGCCGACTGAATTGCCTCTTCCGAGAGGTCAGCATCCAGGTCCTTCCGCGTTTCGGGTGTAAGTGTAGGGATGTCAATATTTTCCAGGGAGAGCATCGCTGTCTGTGTGTTGACGTTGCGGTCTGGGGTGTAGATGTGTTGAAAGTGGTTTGCCAAAGTTTGCACTATGTGTTCTGGGTGTTTCTGTAGTACCCCATCGCGCGTGTAAAGCATCTGTATGCCTTTATTGCTACCTCCCCTCTTATCCAGCCATGCTAGCATTTTCCCGGCCTTATCTCCCACATCGTACACCCTGTGTAGCGTGTTCTTGTGTTGAGCGTGGACGGTCGCCTTGAGGTGATCATGGTATTGTTGTTGGCGGAGTTGTAGCAGGTGTGTTGTCTCCGGTGTGGGGTTGGACATGTGGGCGATATTTGTGTCGTGTAGTGTGAGCTCCAACTCCGTGAGCTCCCTTCTCGAATCCCTTTTGTGACCTGTAATGGCTGCTATCGCCTCCCCCCGCAGGACAGTTTTGTAGGCCTCCCAAAGGGTAGAGGGCGAAGCGACGGTCCCCTCATTTTCGACAAAGTACTGTGTAGTGGCTTGTTTGAGCTTTTTCCGTATTTTAGGGATTCTCAAGTAGTTGGGATACAGTGGGTAGGTCCTCGCACCCTTCTTCCCCCTGGTGGCAAGCGACAGGGAGATCGGAGAATGGTCGGAAATACCCCTCGGTAGAATTTCCATTTTGTCAACTAACCCCAAACCCAGCCCCTGGAATAGGAAGTAATCAAGTCGTGAAAGGCTTTTATGGACAGCAGAGTAGTATGTGAAGTGTGAGGTTGCTGGGTGGAGGTGTCGCCAGACATCCGTAAGGCCCATTGCCTCTACAAAGTCGGGAAGTGCAGTCGCGGCACCCGAGCGGGCGCGCACAGGCAAAGTGTCCAGTGACGGGTTCATTATGGCGTTAAAATCTCCCCTGATGATTGTGTCCCCTTCCGGGAGATCCAGGAGAAATTTACCGAGGGCCGGTAGTGCTGTTGAGTGAAGTGCCGGGGGGATGTAAGCTGAAACCACATTTAGTGCCCGACCCTCCCATTGTCCATGTAGTGCCGCGAAGCGCCCCTGATCATCAACTTTGTGTCCCCCCACGAGAAAGGACAATGTTTTTTTCATGAGTATCCCAGTGCCCCTGGAGCCCGATGTAAACTCTGAGTGTACCGCCATGACATATCCCCGTCTGTTGAGTGCTTTACACGTGGACCCTGCAAGGTGAGTTTCCTGAAGTAATACCAGGTCGGGTTTCTGACGTTTAACCGCCTGCAAGACGAGACCTCGCTTGATTTTATCCCCCAAACCCCGAACGTTCCACGTCAAGACCTGGAATGGGGGTACATCAGTTACTGCTGTCACGCCCTCACTGGGCACAGTTGGCATCCTTCTAGCCATTGGGTTGGAAAGTCAGGACAACGGGCCGTCGGTCGCCATTTCCGGCCAAAAAGTGGTGTCCTGTGTTAGTGTACCAGAAGTGTGTGACCTGCAGAAGTGTGGTGTACCATAGAATAGACATGATGACAAAACATAACCGTTTGAACAATGAAACAAACCCCCCATCCCCCCACCCTGCTCCCCTGCTCCACGGACCGTTCCCCGCCCGCTTCCCCAACTTGGCAGAGTGCTTTTCCCCAGTCCCAACTATGTTACATGCTTGTGGGGTTGGCGAGTCTCCCGTAGGCATCGGCTAATGCCCACCCTACTCAGCTTAGCCGCTCCGGAGTCCAGTGTTACACATAATTGTTCCCAAGTACAGTTCACCTCTAGATCGAGGCCGGCTGTCCGGAGTCAAGGGGGTCTCTTTCCAGATCAGAGTCTAGTCCAGAAGCCGCCGTTTGCTGCGAGAGTCGGGCCTGCTGGCCGCCCGCCCGTCCATCGGTGTGACGATGTGGCTGCTCTCTGTGTGGCCGTTGTCGCTGTCCTGCCTGCCGCCATCCGTCGAGCCATTCTCGCGCCACTTCTGGCGTATCGAAGAACCATGCCTTTCCCTCGGCCACAATGCGCAATTTGGCGGGGAATAACATGGAATATTGCAGGCCCCTGTCCCGCAGTGTTTTCTTGACCTCCGTGAAGGATTTCCTGTGCCTGGCTACCTCCGCCGTGTAGTCCGGGAAGAAGGCCAAAGTAGAGTTCTGGATTTTGATCGGCGGAGAAACCCTCGCCGCCTGCAAAATGGCGTCTCTGTCCCTAAAGTTAAATAGGCGAGCCAGTACAGGTCGCGGAGCCGCCCCTGGCTTGGGCGTCCCACCCGGGACCCGGTGCGCTCTTTCGACAGAAAAAAAGTTGGACAGACCTTTAGGTTGCAGATTGTTCTTTATGAGGTCCTCTACGTAGAGATCCATGGCACCTTTCCCTTCTGATTCCGGCAGTCCAAGAATGCGCACGTTATTTCGGCGGGAACGTCCTTCCTGGTCGTCCAGCCTGTCGCGTAAAAGTTTTGTGACTTTTTCCATACGTTCCATCGCCACTTGCAGGTCTGAGGTGTCTTGGATAAGCGATTTTGTCACCACTTCCACCTGTGCAACCCTCTCGGTGATTTTTGAAAAGTCCGCTCTCAGCAGAGTGACCTCAGAGGAAATGGAACCCACCGTCGTTTTAACCTCCGCAAGAGTTCTCATTATGTCCTCCAGTGTCACCTTTTTGTTGCCCTCCATGTCCGGGGATGCACCCGTGGAGTGTCGGCCGCCAACTTGCGAGTGTCCTTGTTGGCTGAAAGCAAACTTGTCCAATTTCGCCTGTGTTGACGAGCTTCTGGTGCCTTTGCCCGCCATGGTGCGAGGCCGTAGTTCCCAAGATGGCAGTGTAATGGTGCCGTCCCGGGGCGTATGCCAGGTGTCCGCCGGTGCGTGGGGTCTGTAGGCAAGCGAGTGCGTCAGGGCTGCCTTGACAAGAGTGTTGCTGTCCGGGTCTGTGTCTCGGGGGCGCCCGCTCTTGGTCCTTGGCGCCCGAGGCGGACAGACTACCACTCCAGAATGGCGCCGGTCAGGGTTTCAAGGGGCCGACCGCCTCTTGGAAGTGTGTTCAGGTCTTTCCACCTCTTCGGGTCTCCCGAGAGGTTGTGGGTCAGGCCGTTGTGTGCAAGTGCTAGTTTAGTTAGTCTCACCAAGTCTTTCACCGGCAGACGGGTGGGGCCGGGCGCCGACACTGCGCCACTCCCAGGCGGATCGCACTGTTTCCGGCGAGGGCGGGTAATCCAGGCCGGGGATTCCTCTTTGCTATAGGCCGCACTCCGCACTAGATGGAAAGTGTCGTTCCCGACCACCGATTTTCACCAGGGTTGGATCAGGAGGTGTAGTTTCGGTTCCTGAGTCGGCGCCGCCGCTTCGGGTAGGCTTTGTGACGGATCAAGGTATCGGATTTTGCAGAAGGCCGTTACGCCTTGAGGAGCTCCCAATTCACGCTGCCGCCATGTTCGGCCGCTAGCCACGCCCCCATCGAGGCTCCCCTTTTTAATACAAATTCAAACGTAACGAAGCTTCTAGCAAGCCTTGCCCCTTGTTCTCATGAGAGCCCGTACCAGTCTGCACCAAGGACACATCATCGGTTGATCAGGCCTTTGCTATGGCTTTGAGATGGACCATGTACATTCCTCTGATAAGGACCGTTTTTCTCTAGTCAGTAAAGTGCGAAAAACAGGAGAATGAGCAAAACATGCCCTCCCCACTTTGCAGCTACGTGCAAACACAGAAAATAGCTTCAGTCATGAAAATGGAGTTAGTTAGGCCCAAAGCAAGATGGAATGGAAAAGCTAGATGACATGAAAGCATGTGAAAGCTAATAAATAGTAAGCACTGCCATAAAGCAAGGAAAAGTCAGAAAACAGAATGACATTAAACTATGTCAAAGTCAATAGCAAGAACTCATAATTCTCATAATATAAATGTACTGTTCTACTCCGTGACAGCTCCCACTAAAAAGACAGCAAGATTACAGGACAGAAGAGAAGTAGGCATATGCATGACCATCCTACATTAAGGATAGGGTAATATAACACACTAAA
This sequence comes from Lissotriton vulgaris, assembly GCF_964263255.1. Taxonomy (NCBI): domain Eukaryota; kingdom Metazoa; phylum Chordata; class Amphibia; order Caudata; family Salamandridae; genus Lissotriton; species Lissotriton vulgaris. The sequence goes on from NC_141695.1 coordinate 837,276,098, forward strand.
ATCAGTTAAGGTGGTGGGGGTCGAGGGTCATCATAGGGTGTCAGACAACAAAAGTGGCTCTTTTTTTACAGACTGCCAGGGCGAGGTCTTGGGTCTGATGCTGTTGTTCTGGGCAATAAAATGGCCGCCTTTATCTATAATCACACCTAGACTGATTTCTTTCGATTTTTACTGATCGTCATTGTGAGAAGTTGGCCTGGCATATGCTATCCACTATTCTAGTGGGCACCTTGCACCAGTCCAAAAGACCCTTATTGATGGTAGGTAAGACAACCTATATATAAAGCTATCCTAGTGGTAGCTGTGGAGAGCAGCCTTCAGGCTAAGTCTTGAAGGAATGTAAAGTAGCCTGTTTTACCAGTCTATAATCTTGTGAATGACCAAGTGAAAGGAGAATCACATCAGGTATATATGTATAAAATATATGTATTTAATCTAAACACGTCCCCTCGATGCTAGAGACAAAAGTGCATACAGTAAACTTACTTAGCACATAGTAAATTAGCACAGTATACGTTTAGCCCTAGGGGCGTCACAAACCATGTACTAAGTAAGTGGTATAAGAACCATGACAGACATAGAGACAAGTCCTAGGGCCTGTAGAACCGCTGGGGCAACCAGGAACCACCCAAGGTAGGTATGCAGGAGACTCACAGGGGACGCGTGCAGTGTCTAAACACAGCCGCGAATCACCATTGACTTCTATGGAGAAAGTGGCGATTAGTAATTTAAAGTTATGGGGCACTTAGAAGTGGACTTGGAGCAAACCCCTTGAGAACTAGATAGTTCGAGAGTCAAGACCCATGGGAGCACCAAAGTACTTGTGTTACCTCACCCAGGGAAGCCGGGTGCATATGTGTCTTTTTGTGGGGGGTTTCGTCGTTGTTTTCTATGACAAGCTGCAGAAAAGTGCTGCAGGCGACCAACTGGAAAGTGTCCGGATGGATCCAGGGGTGGATCGCAGATCTGAAGAACCTGAAAGCAGAGGGTACAGAGTCTGGGTCACTTGCCAGTGACCAGGGAGGTGATGAGAAGATGCCCACTGATGTTGGGTGATTTCAGGTGCAGAAGGTGAAGCTTGACTCTTCAGCCATGAGGACCAGGAGGCGTCACCGACAACCAGGAGCTGGATTCGAGCTGTCCCACGTCAGATGTCGAGTGTTGCGGTGTCCGTATTCAGATTGGACCCAACAAGCCTTGGCAAACGTAACCCACGCAGAGTGCAAAGATTGGCTTTGGAGCAGACCAGCAAGGTCTGAGGGACACACCCTTTGGAGGCGAGTCAGGGCACGTCTGGAGCAACCAGGGAAGTCCAAGAAACAAAATGGTTACCTTTGTGGGCGACCCACCAGTCGACGGACCAGGGATCGCGAAGGAGCCTCGAGCAGAAATGCTAGAAGCGGGCCCACGAAACACTCAAGGAGTGTAGGCCCACAATCTTCGGTGTAGATGGTGCTCAAGGCTTGGACTACGAGTAAAACCAAAGGGGATGGTGGACGGAATGTTGAACATTGCAAGCACTCACCCCCAGTAAACTGATCCGGGTTTAAACCCGCATCATTCTTTAGCTCACTCCGCCACCCCAGTTCAGGCATGGCCATAAGCAAATCAGTCTGACCCTGTGCCTCTTGGGAACAGTCCAGCCCGAACTGCCAAGCCATGTCTTCCCTGGACCTGACACAAGCATCCTGGGACCGATTTCTGGCTAATCAGCCGTCATCAGCCAGGCTAGCTTGAATCCAGTGGCAAAGTGAGCAAGGGACCCACGTATGGGCATACCCTGCCAACTTAGGGCGAACAAAGCAATACCAAAGGGGATGATGGACAGAGTGTTGAACATTGCAAGCACTCACCCCCAGTTGTACAAGTAGCCCAATGCACAACTTTGGGAAAGCTTGGGAAGTAGGTGAGCTAGCAAATGTGCACAGTGTCCAGGAGTTCCGGTTCCACTTCTCTTGTGATGGCTGCGGGTCTCAGCTTTGCTGTGATCTCGTGTCAGCCTCGGAGATGTCTGGAAGTCTGGGTCCTGTGTCACAAATCCTTCGGGATCCGGCGGGAGCCTTGGAAATGCAGACCGGTAAGATGCTTCTTTGGTGCCTGTTTGAACAGGTGAGTCACTACTTGACCCCAAGGGAGATTCTTCCATCTTCTAGTCGAAATAGAATGTCGAAGTTCCAGGATATATGTTGCAGAGTTTCGTCCAGGTATAATGTAAAGTCTTAAGGACTGGGTTCCTATACTTATACTAAGTTTAGGGGTTGGACTTACTCTAGGATCCCACCTATAACAGGACCCAGAGTGGGGGTGGTTACACCCGTTCCCCTTTGTCCAGTTTCGCTCCAGAGCAGGGGCTGAGTGCCCCTGCAACTGGTTTGAACTGGGGTATGCACGGGGACACCAAGTGTGCCCCCAGGACTGTCTGAAAAGCATTCACGGAATGCACCCACCCAGCCCCAATACACTAAAGCCTGTCTGGGCGGGTGGTTACACCTCCCTGTGACAGGAAACCTATTGTCCATGCCGCCCCTGCCGGACTTTCGTCCAGCAGCAGGAGGTCAGACTTGTGTCTGTGGCTGCAGCATCCATTTTGTGATGCTGGGGCTCTTTTAAACTATTACCGGTCAGGTAAGTGTGTACATGTCTTCTAGAATGTCTTCCCTCTAGAAGGGTGCAATTCTACCCCCGCCGCCAGGACTGGCAGGGGGGGGGGGGGTTGGATTCCAAAGTGTTTGACACCAAACACATGTTTTGATGCAGCCATTCCAAAGTTTGCATTTACCGTGATGTTTTAATTCACTTGAGAGTATATGGTATGGCTGTATCACAGAAACGCCTCAGAGAATAGATTCGGAACGCTACAGAGAGGTCCTGCTCATACATGGTCACCCTCTCACACAAAACCAAGCACTCTCCCTTCAGGATTGTTAAGGCCTGCCATAGGAGTGACTTATAGGTTTATATGTGTTTGTCTTTATAGGTAGATATAGGTAACCTATATCTTAGTAAGGGGTACAAGCACCACCTTACTCAGGCTGCAGTAGCAGACCTGTGGTGCCATTTTGGAAGGCTTCCCAGGGGTGGCATAATACATGCTTCAGCCCCTGGTAGGTCTCTGGGGTTCCTATGCCCTTGGTGCCTAAGGTACCATATACTAGGCACTCACAAGGGTATCCCAGTAACCAATCTGGAGTGTACCTAAAGTACATGCAGTCAATTTAGAGAGGGAAGCAGATAGGCTGGGGGCCCTGAATAGCAGGATTCCAGCCAAACTAAATCAAAAACCATCAAAACACCAGGAAAAAAGTGGGGGCAACCATGTAGTCAGATTCCACCTTCCTACATAACCCCCCCACACCACCACCCCCAAACGAAAGGAGATGAGGCTAACCTTGTCCAGGTGTGCCTTTATTGACTAAGTGGCCATATTAGGAAGTACCTGCACTAGCATGGTTACCCCCTGTCTTATGGTCCACCAAGCAATCCCTCGCCCTAGGGTATGAGAGGGTCTCCACCATGGGGCATTACTACCTGAGGTGTGTTTTGGTAAAGTGAAAGGCTGGTGGGGTGTCTGGGTGGGGAAGTGAGGCCCTAATAGGGTTGGTCCCAGCTTCCTCAGATCCCTGGTCACCATGGATGCCTTGCTTTCCATGACTGAGTTATACTTAGCTCTTAAGGGTCAACCAAGGGCTACTTACAGCTTGAGGTTGGGTCCCTTTGGTTGGGACACTGGAGGGACATGGTAGATTTGGGACCACTGGGTCCCAGGTCTGCCTTTTCCCAACAGAGCCCATCAAAGGGGTTCACTCAGAGGGTTGAGGAATTCTCACCTGGCTAGGGCTTCTAGACTGGGTGTCCCTAATCTGCTGATGGGGGTTCCTCTGGACAGGGGCCCTGTGGGATCCACTGACCTCTGCAGTCCTGGGCTTACTGAGGCAGGGTAGAGAGGGGCAGTTTACCTGCTCCAAACTGGATACCACCTTGGAAGGGTCCACTGCCATCAGGGGTCCTGCCAGACCAGGCCTGACTACCTCTGTAGCAGTTACTTCACAAGGGGTAGGGTCAGTTCCCTGAGGAAGCTGACCCTCACCTATAGTCTGGTGGGAGGGAGACTTTTCTTCCTCCCGAATGCTCTCTGTCTCAGTGGAGTGATCCATAGTTTCAGGCTTCACCACACTAACCACTGTCTGGGATTGGGCTGTGGCCCTCGCAGCCCCCCTAACCTTTCCAGGAAGGCCTAACATTGTGGAATGGGCCTCTTTTTCTACCTCAGCCCAGGCTGAGATCTCTAGATCATTGCCTAGTAAACAATCTACAGGCACATTTGGGGACATTGCCACTCACCTTTGGGCCAGTGACTCCTCCCAAGCTGAGATTTATTACAGCTATGGCCTGATCTGACCTTACTCCATCAATATTGGTCACCTGGTATTTAAACTCAGGTAAAAGCTGTTCTGAGGGTACTAGTCTCTCTGTCACCATGGTGACACTAGCCACAGCTTTCTGACCATTGATGTGGGCTCTTGTCTGTACTTACCCAAGGTATTGAGACAAGCAGTGACATTGGCAAACCCCATGCCACCTTCACAGAGTAGAGTTGCTATAGTAGGGGACCTGGTAAGGCCAGAGTCCACCTCAGTTACCCAAGAAAACCCAACCAAATTCTTGGGGGCACTTCCACCACCTGGGGGATTACTACTAGTAGTAACAGGAGGCGTTGGGGTACTACTTGGAGGAATATTTTCCTTATTGCTGGCTTTTAGGCAATTGCTGTCTGTTTTCCAGTGGCCAGGTTTCTTACAAACATGGCAATAAGGGTTCTTGGTAGGAGAGGGAGGAGTTTGGGACCCACCCCTTTCAGAGGATTTTTCCGGCCCTGTTGTGGACTTATCTTTAGATTTATCCCCACCGTTCTCTTGGGACCATCTCGCTCCTTCCGGCACTTACTAAAATTCTTGAGAAGCATGTACACGGTGTGCTCTCCAATTTTTTGGAGTCCAATGAGCTATTGCACGCTTCCCAATCAGGCTTCCGCCCCAATTTAAGCACAGAAACAGCGCTTTTGGAGGTTTCGGAGGTCGTTAAGGAGACGCTGGATGTCGGAGGCAGGGTGATGCTAGTCATGTTAGACCTGTCGGCGGCTTTTGACACCGTCCCCCACGAGGATCTCCTCGTAAGACTCCATGACATCGGTCTGAGGGGGACGGTGCTCAGTTGGTTTCGTTCCTTTCTAGCCAACCGCCGACAAACGGGCTAGGCCTCCCCTGGATCCGCTGAGATGTCGCCTTTGGGAGTCGGAGTTCCTCAGGGCTCTGTATTGAGCCCAACTCAATTTAACATCTTTATGACCCCTCTGGCGACATTGGTGGAGTCCTTCGGGGCCCAGATCGTTTCCTATGCCGATGACACCCAGCTTCTCTTTACCTGCCGGAAGGGTGAAGAATTTGATGGTGAAAGTATCTCGGAGTGCCTTGGGGCTGTTTTTAATTGGTTCCAACTGAACAGCCTCAAGTGCAACTCAGACAAATCTGAGATACTTTTTTTCGGATGTCCATCTGATCCGGATTGGCAGGGGTGGTGGCACGCCGACATGTTCCCCCCAGCTCATTCATCCCAGTCAGCCAAGAACCTGGGAATTAAAATCGACAACGGGCTGACGCTCAAATCCCAGGTGCTGGCTCTTACAGGAACATGTTTTGGCATCCTCAGGATGCTCCGGAAGCTCTTTCCGTTACTTTCGGAGGAACACAGGAGAACTATTGTTCAGGCCCTCATTGGATCCGGATTGGATTATGCTAACATCTTATACCTTGGCCTCCCGGAGTACCTCCTACAACGCCTGCAGGTGGCCCAGAATGCTGCTGCTCGAGCCATCTTTGGCCTGCATAGGCGAGCTAGTGCCTCGAGTCTACTGCAAGTTCTACATTGGCTCCCCATCCGGAAGCTGATAATATTCAAGGCTATGACGCTGGCCCACAAAGCCCTGCATGCCACGGGAGCTCAATACTTGCAAAGGAGGCTGGCTTTTTACCATCCGGCACGAACCTTGAGATCGGAGTCCCTTGCGTTTGCGGTAGTCCCCCGAATAAAAAAAGCCCGCATCGGAGGACGGTCATTTAGGCTGTTGGCCCCTCAGCTGTGGAACTCCTTACCTCTGACCTTGCGTTCCACGCCTAACTTACTTGCTTTCAGGAAGGGCTTAAAGACCTGGCTCTTTACCTGTTAGAGACTTCCGGCCCTGTTTTAGGATTTATGACTGCTTATATCTTTTTTCACTGTTATGTTTTGTCTTTTCCTTCTTAGACCTGGTAGCACAAAGCGCCGGGACACTCCTCGGAGTAGCCGTGCGCTATAGAAGACCTATAGTAACATAACATAACATAACTTGGTAGAATCTTTCTTCTGGTCACCACCCTGATTCTTAGGCCTAACCCTGGTTCTGACCTATTTGTCTGCCTTTTTTCCCCATTCTTGGGGAGAGGTCAGATCAAAGTCCACCAGGTACTGGTATAAAAGCTGGTTTGGACAATTATTAAGGATCTGCTCCCTCATAATCAAATTGTACAATCCTGTAAAATCATGCACTTTGCTGCCCAGTAGCCAATCTTCCAGAGCCTTAGTAGCACAATCAACAAAGTCAACCCAGTCTTGAGTCTGAGCCTTTTGGGTGTCTCTGAACTTCAACCTATACTGTTGGGCTTGGCCCTTCTGGCAGGTTCACCCCTGAACTTTTTGCTCGAGTCTGGTAAGTGCGGACTCGTGTGATTGAATGCTGCCCAATGATGCGTGTAACGTGTTTGTGTCTAATATGGAAGTGCCACTTCTAGAAGTGTGCCTGTCTGTGCAGTGAATGTGCTGGCTTGTGATTGGCTGGTGTGCCAGGCTCCATGGGTCTGCCCCGGTGGTGAGTGTTGAGATTAGCATGTGTGATGTGAGGGAGTGGTGCACCTGGGACCTGAATAGTGCTGGGCTTTCCCCACACAATGCTGGCTCCGCCCCCTGTGGTGCGTCTAATGTCCCTAGCCTGGCCAGTAAAAGGAAAGGGAGGTTGAGCACACACAGTGCTCCAAAACCAGCTGCGACTGGTTTTTCCCCCACCCTGCACCCTGAGACAAAGGAATTCACTATAAAAAGGGGCTGTGTCCCCTTACAAAATGTTCTTGTTTCCTGACTTGAATCTGCCAGGGGCGTGCTGCTGCTGGGGCACAGGGGAGGGCTTGCCTCCCTGGGCCCTGCCCAGCCCCTGGATGGCCTGGATGTTGGAGGACTTCTTGGGGACCCCTCTGCCTTGTCTGGATGACTGAGGGACTTGCTTTGCTGGGAGCTGGCTGCTCCTGTTCCTTGCCCCAGGATCTCTCCTTTATCTTTGGGGACCTTTTTGCTTGCCCTAGCGCCTGGGAGGCGCTTGATTCTAGACTTGCCTTGTTGTTTGGGTGGTCGGCCCCTCATGGCTGCATTCCTCATTGGCAGCGCGATGCTGCCCTTTTGCCCGAGTGATTCCCCGGCATGGGGATCCCCCTTTGCTCATTTTCGGCGCGGGAGCCCACTCCGCTTGTTTTTGCCAATTTTTTAGATCCCTAGCGGGTGCCACCCCGCCAGAGACCTGGTACAGTTTTGTGCCCCCCAAGCGAGTCCCCACCTCGCTTTATTGTTAATTTAGAGGGAGCCTACCCCTCGTGTGTCTGCCCGCATTCACGGCCGCAGCCCGTGTGCCGGAGAGCACCGAAACAGGAAGCCAAGCCCGCGCCCGCCTGACTGTGGGCGGGGCCTGGCGTGCATCATTTCCGCTTCCCCCTGCCTGGGGGAAGCCATTGCTGCCTTACCGGTCTCCCGGGCCAAGAGGGAGACCGGAGATGCTGCCCGCCGCCCTGCAAGGAGCTGGTGCTGCGTGGGGAGGCCGGGAGCCCACCCCGCCTCCCCGAGTTGCTGCGAGACGTCCTGGAGCCTTGCGGGCTCCCCTTTAGAAGTCCCGGTTCCGAGATGGGGGACCGGATGAAGCGGGCCGGGCGCCTTGTGAAGGCGGGGCTCTCATGTATTTCGAGAGCCCCGCAAAGCGCGACCGCCGCAGGAGAAGCAGAACCGCCGGAGGAGTCCCCGCCAGGAAATCCAGCCCGGTGAGTGAGAGAGGGCGGGGGGGGGGCTCCGTGCAGGCGAGTGATGGAGGCATAGTAGTAGTAGTGCGTCCCGGTTAGAGCGGCCCCGTCTTGCAGAGGGTCGCTCCCGCAGGAGCCATAGTGCTTTTAAGGGGCCAGAGAGGCCCAGGTCTTTTCCCTTGTGGGATACGGCGATTGGGGGCATGTCTATTCAAGGAGCTGAGTTGGCTCCCCCGCCCCCATTTTTTTTGAGGAGGAGCCAGAGTGCTCCCAGACCCACTTACCTGATCAGAGCCTAGAAGGCTCCCCCCGTGTTGCGCATAAGGAGTTCCTGAGCCTTGAGGGCTCCAATGTGCGCAGTATTTCTCGAGCCTAGAGGGCTCCAACCCTTTTGCGCAGTCTTTCCTCCAGAGGGCCAGTGAGGGCCCATGTCGCAGTTTGTCCTTCCCAGCTGCCCAGCAAGTAGTGGGCAGCTGACCCGTTTAGGTTCTTTCTTTTAGGGACATGCACTCTGGACTTTAGGAGTGAAGCGCACTCCTTCATCCCTACCCGGGCCTTCCCCAGCTGCTCAGCACTTAGTGGCAGCAGCAGCGTTTAGGCCCTGTCCCTGTCCTCAGCTGCCCAGCAAGTAGTGAGCAGCTGCTACGTTTAGGTTTTGGCGCTGTGGCGCAACCTGGACTTTGATGTACGTTCTGTGCTAATGTGATTTCTGCGAATTGTTCTTTGCTGCACCTCTGAATGTGTTTTTGATGCGTCATGTACCTTGCTCTTACACCTCTGAATGTGTTGGTTATGCATCATGTGTTTTCCTTCCCTACACCTCTGAATGTTGTGATGCATCATGTGTAATATGTTCATGCTTATACCCCTAAAAAGGTGGTTCTTCTCCCTAGTGCAGGTGTTGCTAGGGAGGTCCTGGTTCCCTGCGTAATATTCTCCTAAGGTGGTTAGGGTTGCGTAGGTGGTACTTACCTGTTACCAGTAGTTACTGGTTGTGTGCTCTATGTTTCATTTTTTGTCCTACAGTGATTTTTTATTTTTTTAAAATTTTTGGTAAACCTTTATTGTACATATAGCAGATACAATCATGGGCAAGCAAATCAATAAAGCCATAAGCATGCAACATTACGTCTTCCAAGTGCCCCATTGTAGCTCAGGATAATGTCCGTACCAGAACGATACCAGGATGGATGAGGTTTCTTTTTTTTAAAGATTCTAATGATTACAGGATCAATGCCAAGCGGTCGTTTCAGGATCTACAGCTGGCTTTCAAAATGTACAGAGGCAACTAGCTTGACAATTAAAGAGGGAGTGATGGGCGAAGTAAGCAATACAGAGTAGCCATCAACACAATCATTATTCGTGACGAACCATTGCCCCACCCCACAAAAACTGAGTACGCCATAGAAACCCTGTAAGATAAGGCAGAAAAAGAGTAAAGAAAAAGGGCCATAGAACCAAGGAGGAAATAAGAAGATACACAGAAACCACCCCCCAACCCCCCCACCCCTGCAGAAGGCCATGGCCTATCCCCCCAGCAGTGTGCCCGCCACCCTAAATAGGAAACCCGAAATATAGTTAGATAAGAAGAGAAGAAGGAAAATGGAGGAGGAGAAGACAATTAGTGTACGGGCTCCCAGCCGCCCACCCTCCGAGCGCAGACCCTCAAACCGATACAGAACCAACATTCAAATCAGTCAATATCCCGCCTGTCCCTCGTAGTCACCAGCCGTACGTGCAACAATAATCAAGAAAACATCCTCAACCTTGTCCCATGCGGTCAATTGTATCAACGGAGTCCAGCTGACCAGCCGCCATTTTAGATGGAGTGGGCGAACGGGATGGCCATGATAAGACGTTAAGCTGCCCACCAAAGTCAGCCAAAAACAATAGTGTGTGATCAAAGACGATGTGGGAAGGATCCACGCGCATCATTAATCCCCCAAAGTCAGTAGACCAGTCCGGTAGTATCAGTTCCAGGAGAGGAGGGAGAGTCACCCCATCAGACCACACATGAGTTGCCGGACACGGCGTCCGGAGCCGATTCTCCAACCACTGTGCGAGTCCACGAACACCAGACCTCTTCCCAACGATATCAATCAGCCCCATGGCAGTCTCGAGATCCTGGTCCCCCGACATCCCCATATCCACCGGGGTAAGCAGTACACCAAAGTCGGGTGCAGGGTATGGCGCAGTGTCCCGCACTCGAGAACAATCACGTTCAGCAAAGCACACAGCGGGAGCGATGGCGTCCAGTCGGCTCCCCAGGTCTTGGGCACTACAATCCAGGGCAGCACCTAGAGCAACCAGAACATCACCGATCCCCGGCGTTGCCCCAAAAGCATAGGCTCCAGCATTCCTCCTCACTCGAGGCTCACTGGCAGGTAGTAACTCTCGAGCCCGACCGTTGTCTTCCCATGCGTCCAACTGATCACTCCGCTGCCACTCACCAGAGTACAATCGGGTCAGGAGCACAGGAGTAGCAGACTCCATATCTTTACGATCGGTGGCGTTGACGCGGTTTCAGCAATCACCTGGACCCACAATCACGATCCAGAGCCTTCAGTGCCAAGCGCCGATTACGTGGTGCTCAAAATGTCGCCCACAATAGCTTAGGGAAAGATGAAAAAGTTGTCCGGGCAGTTCACGGGCGGAGAATAGATACAATATAATCCCCCAGATCTGCGATGTCTCTCAGGCACACGAAACCGCTGGGTAAGCTGGATGGCTGCGGCAAGGGAAGAGCAGTGCGGTAGACACACTCCGGCCGGCCGACTCCTCCCCGTATTCGATGGCCGTTGTTGTTGCAGCAGGGGCTGGCCGACCCCAACACTCAAAGACCCGGTCTCGTGGACATTAAGGGCCGGGGAAGAAGTGAGGACGTTTCACCGGTGTTACAGCTGGTAGAAATCCCGGGAACACTCCAAAGAGAGCAGAATCATTTCTCCATCGCAAAAACACGGCTCGAGTGCAGGATAAATTGCAGGATGTAAGAGCAAAGCAAGAAGGTCGGCGGAGCCGAGAGCCTAAGCGGCCATCGTGGTTGCAGGCTTGGCTCCTCCCCCCCTACAGTGATTATTATTCTAAAATCTACAAGTGCATATTCCTGACAGTGGTCCCTGTGGCCCTGTCTTGTACATAATCCCCTGTAAATTCTGACCGTGCCTGTTGGCACCATTGTAAAGTGTGTGTTTCTATCTAATGTGTTTTGCAATACAAAGGCAATTTTTTACATATACCTTGTGTGGAGTTCCTTTTGTGGGGGGCCTTGGATGTTGTTGCTGGTGGGTGCATGCGCACATGCTTTACACATCGCCTCTGTGATAAGCCTGACTACTCGTGCCAAGCTACTAAGAGGGTGAGCAGGGGTTGTCTTGGCAGGTGACTTCCTTACCCTGACTTAGGAATGGTGGTTTCTGCCTGGCTTTGGCGCAAGCGTTAGCCAACCAGAAATCCCATTTCTAACATATACTGTTCAGTGGTCAGGCCAAATCCATAAATCGGAGCACTCTACAAGACTTTGTAATTGTCAGCATTCTCTTCTCTGACAGTGAGGAGCTTGTCTCTACCTTTATCTGCAAAGGAGAGCCACACGATTGCTGCCCACTGCTCCTGGGGGACCTTCTGAACTTTGCAGGCCCTTTCCAGTGCAGTTATCCACTTGTGGATGTCACCCCCCCCACTCTGGTAGGGAGGGACAATCTTGTTTAAGTTTCTATGGTCAAAAGACCTTTCCCTACCACTAGGGAAGTTACTGCCACCATGGGGCTCTAGTTCCCATCTTTTTTCTAGCTTTTTCAAGCTCCAGGGACTCCCTTTTCTAAGTCTACTCTTTGTCTACTTATCCTCAGCTGAGCTTCTTCCATTCTCACCTGATGCTCTCTCGTCTCCTGGGAGGTGTCCCCCCTATGAGAAGAGACAGAGGTCCCTATAGATGTGCCAGAATGATCAGATTCCACTGAAGGTGATCTGGGTATTCTACGCCCACCCCAACTCTTCCTGGTGGGACAAAGAGAGGGCCTCTTTGGCCTTCTTCATCTCCAGTAGGAGCTGGATTGTCCAGGTCAAGGTCATTGTCACCTTCCTGGCCAGCATCAGAGTCTGAGTCCAGGTGGGGTAACCCATTGGGCCCTTCCTCCTCAGCTGTCCCCACCCCACTGCTTACAGTTTCAGGCTCTGAGGCCTGTCTAAAGTCATCAAGCAGCAATGCCTCTATGAGGCGTTTGGTATTGGGATTCTGTCCTGGCTTCAATTTCCTCATGGCACACTGAGCTCTTAACTCTTGAAAAGGGAATGTGTCATATTTGGATGTCTATACTTGACTGACATCTGGCAGAGATCCACTAGGTCCTGCCTTTGAAGTCATAACTAGTGATGTATGGTGTATGCACTACCCACACTACTTGTTTACCTACTAAACCTCTCGAGTTGTAGAAAGGGTGTGCTTAAGCCCTTGATACACAACTCTAAGTTCAGTAGAGCTTGTATTATATGTACCTTTGGTACCTTTAGTGGTTTTCAAATGATCAAACACTTGAGATTATCTGGTAAAACAATGGCAATCTGGAATCCCACACGCTGCACACCAATATGAGAAGTTGGCCTGGCATATGCTCTCCACTATTCTAGTGGGCACCTTGCACCAGTCCAAACGACCCTTATTGATGGTAGATTTAAAGACAACCTATATAGAAAGCTATCCTAGTGGGTGCAGTTCCACCACTATGGGTGCAGTTCCACCAGTTGATTCTCCCTTGAGCTTAACTGACTCTAGTCACTTAGAGGGTTACCAGGTAGTTTCTATTAGTGACAGAGTTGATATACAGGGGAGGGACGCTATTGAGGAGGTGGCTAATCCTATGCAAACTTTGGAAATTCTCTCATGGAATGTGGCAGGTATCCAATCCAAACTGGAAGATTTGGACTGGTGTATTTTCATGGAGAAATTCCATATATGCATTTTACAAGAAACTTGGGCGGTGGAAAAAATTTATAGAGCAGGCTATACCACTTATAGTGTGGAGGCTAAAAAGGGAACGCTGGGTCAAGCTGCAGGTGGTCTTCTGATATGGGTAAAGAACTCTTTAGTTTGTAGTTTTCAGGTTCTTGACATTATATCAGATGAATTATTAGGCCTGGAAGTGTGCTTCTTTAATGGGAAAATTCCCCTGAAGAAACTGTTTCAGTAGCCCACATAGACTCTCAAATACAATAATAACGTTAGTATTGCCCCAAGGAATCTTCTAGATGGTTTACTATCTGATGCGGTTTTTTTGCCGACTGACTGCTCGCTCCCTCTTTCATTTTGTACCCCTGTGCTTGGCATCCAGTGCCACCTTGTTTTTTTGCATTCTCTGCCCCTGTGTTTTTGCCTTCTTTACCCCTGTGCTCTGTCGTCCCCCTCCCGCCGTCTTTTCCTGCCGTTTTTCCCCAGTTCTTCCCCCGCCGCTGAGCCCTGCGTCCCCGCCCCCTTCACTCCCATTGGCCACCCGCTCTCACCTCCCAGCTGCTACAAGTGCATATTCCTGACAGTGGTCCCTGTGGCCCTGTCTTGTACATAATCCCCTGTAAATTCTGACCGTGCCTGTTGGCACCATTGTAAAGTGTGTGTTTCTATCTAATGTGTTTTGCAATACAAAGGCAATTTTTTACATATACCTTGTGTGGAGTTCCTTTTGTGGGGGGCCTTGGATGTTGTTGCTGGTGGGTGCATGCGCACATGCTTTACACATCGCCTCTGTGATAAGCCTGACTACTCGTGCCAAGCTACCAAGAGGGTGAGCAGGGGTTGTCTTGGCAGGTGACATCCTTACCCTGACTTAGTAATGGTGGTTTCTGCCTGGCTTTGGCGCAAGCGTTAGCCAACCAGAAATCCCATTTCTAACATATACTGTTCAGTGGTCAGGCCAAATCCATAAATCGGAGCACTCTACAAGACTTTGTAATTGTCAGCATTCTCTTCTCTGACAGTGAGGAGCTTGTCTCTACCTTTATCTGCAAAGGAGAGCCACACGATTGCTGCCCACTGCTCCTGGGGGACCTTCTGAACTTTTCAGGCCCTTTCCAGTGCAGTTATCCACTTGTGGATGTCATCTTCCCCACTCTGGTAGGGAGGGACAATCTTGTTTAAGTTTCTATGGTCAAAAGACCTTTCCCTACCACTAGGGAAGTTACTGCCACCATGGAGCTCTAGTTCCCATCTTTTTTCTAGCTTTTTCAAGCTCCAGGGACTCCCTTTTCTAAGTCTACTCTTTGTCTACTTATCCTCAGCTGAGCTTCTTCCATTCTCACCTGATGCTCTCTCGTCTCCTGGGAGGTGTCCCCCCTATGAGAAGAGACAGAGGTCCCTATAGATGTGCCAGAATGATCAGATTCCACTGAAGGTGATCTGGGTATTCTACGCCCACCCCAACTCTTCCTGGTGGGACAAAGAGAGGGCCTCTTTGGCCTTCTTCATCTCCAGTAGGAGCTGGATTGTCCAGGTCAAGGTCATTGTCACCTTCCTGGCCAGCATCAGAGTCTGAGTCCAGGTGGGGTAACCCATTGGGCCCTTCCTCCTCAGCTGTCCCCACCCCACTGCTTACAGTTTCAGGCTCTGAGGCCTGTCTAAAGTCATCAAGCAGCAATGCCTCTATGAGGCGTTTGGTATTGGGATTCTGTCCTGGCTTCAATTTCCTCATGGCACACTGAGCTCTTAACTCTTGAAAAGGGAATGTGTCATATTTGGATGTCTGTACTTGACTCACATCTGGCAGAGATCCACTAGGTCCTGCCTTTGAAGTCATAACTAGTGATGTATGGTGTATGCACTACCCACACTACTTGTTTACCTACTAAACCTCTCGAGTTGTAGAAAGGGTGTGCTTAAGCCCTTGATACACAACTCTAAGTTCAGTAGAGCTTGTATTATATGTACCTTTGGTAACTTTAGTGGTTTTCAAATGATCAAACACTTGAGATTATCTGGTAAAACAATGGCAATCTGGAATCCCACACGCTGCACACCAATATGAGAAGTTGGCCTGGCATATGCTCTCCACTATTCTAGTGGGCACCTTGCACCAGTCCAAACGACCCTTATTGATGGTAGGTTTAAAGACAACCTATATAGAAAGCTATCCTAGTGGGTGCAGTTCCACCACTATGGGTGCAGTTCCACCAGTTGATTCTCCCTTGAGCTTAACTGACACTAGTCACTTAGAGGGTTACCAGGTAGTTTCTATTAGTGACAGAGTTGATATACAGGGGAGGGACGCTATTGAGGAGGTGGCTAATCCTATGCAAACTTTGGAAATTCTCTCATGGAATGTGGCAGGTATCCAATCCAAACTGGAAGATTTGGACTGGTGTATTTTCATGGAGAAATTCCATATATGCAATTTACAAGAAACTTGGGCGGTGGAAAAAATTTATAGAGCAGGCTATACCACTTATAGTGTGGAGGCTAAAAAGGGAACGCTGGGTCAAGCTGCAGGTGGTCTTCTGATATGGGTAAAGAACTCTTTAGTTTGTAGTTTTCAGGTTCTTGACATTATATCAGATGAATTATTAGGCCTGGAAGTGTGCTTCTTTAATGGGAAAATTCCCCTGAAGAAACTGTTTCAGTAGCCCACATAGACTCTCAAATACAATAATAACGCTAGTATTGCCCCAAGGAATCTTCTAGATGGTTTACTATCTGATGCGGTTTTTTTGCCGACTGACTGCTCGCTCCCTCTTTCATTTTGTACCCCTGTGCTTGGCATCCAGTGCCACCTTGTTTTTTTGCATTCTCTGCCCCTGTGTTTTTGCCTTCTTTACCCCTGTGCTCTGTCGTCCCCCTCCCGCTGTCTTTTCCTGCCGTTTTTCCCCAGTTCTTCCCCCGCCGCTGAGCCCTGCGTCCCCGCCCCCTTCACTCCCATTGGCCACCCGCTCTCACCTCCCAGCTGCTGCGCCCTCCCTCTGCCCTCATATGGAGGCCGCGCAGCGGGCGCACCGAAGGCGTGCCTAAGGCAAGCCCGTCTGCGCCCGGACAGCACCCAGCGCCAGGACTCCTGGCCCTCAACGTCCCCAGCCCACCCGATTGACTTACGTCGCCGCCACCCTCCACGTACTCAACACCGGCCGGAACCCCACCTGCCACCGAGCCACCCTGAAACGCACCCACCGACCCTTCACCTGCCAAGCCTGCAAATTCACCTGCCTCCGGACCTGCACCGCACCCGCCAGGCCAGGCACCAGCAACAATCGCCTCAAATGCATCCTGCCCAACACCCGCTCCGTCCACAGGCACGCCGTCGAATTCTGGAACCTCCGCGACACAACATCACCAGACGTCGCCTTTCTCACAGAAACCTGGATGAACGCCTCCTCAGCCCCCGACATCGCCATAGCCATCCCGGATGGCTACAAGATCACTCGGAGGGACCGCATCAACCAAACCGGAGGAGGCATCGCCATCGTCCACAGAAACACCATCCGCATCACGACCAACTCCGACGACACCCTCACCGCCGCCGAGCACCTTCACTTCCAGATACACACCGACCCCAAGACCATCCTCAGAGGCACTCTCATCTACAGACCCCTGGGACCACGCACACAATTCAGCTAAGCCATCGCAGACTTCATCAGCCCGCACGCCCTCACCTCCTCAGACTACATCCTCCTAGGGGACCTCAAATTCCACTTGGAAAACAACAACGACAACAACACCACCACCCTGCTGGACAACCTCTCCAACCTCGGACTCAAGCAACTGGTGAACACCCCCACCCACTACGCCGGCCACACGCTTGACCCCGTCTTCTCCAGCAAGCACATCTCCTTCAGCCACTCCACCGGACTACACTGGACAGATCACAGCTGCGTCCATTTCAACTTCAGGAGAACCACGACCCACCACCACCCGCAACAGGTTCCCAGAAGAAGCTGGAGCAAGATCACCGCCGACCAGCTCACCACCTCCCTTAGCCAGAACCCTCCCACCAACACGACGGACCCCAACGAAGCAGCCCGCAACCTCACACAGAGGCTCACCAACTGCGCCAATGACCTTGCACCGCTGAAGAATCCTCCCAGCAGACCCGGCAGCAAGAAAGCCTCATGGTTCACCAACGACCTCAAACTCCAAGAAATCCTGCCGTACCCTCGAGAAAGCCTGGCGCCACGACCATTCAACAGAAAACATGACAGCCCTCAAGAACGCCATCCGCAAACTCTACCAGCTGATCCGAACCACCAAAAGGACAGCATTCAGAGAACGACTAGACAACAACACCCACAACAGCAAGGAACTCTTCAGCATCGTTACAGAGCTCTCCAACCCCAGCGCCTACAACAACCACATCACACCCTTGCAAGACCTCTGCGACTCACTCGCCTCGTTCTTCCACCGCAAGATCGCCGACATACACAACAGCTTCGGAGCACAGACCACGCACCCAACCACCGAACCAGCGCCCCCCACAACCACCCTCTGCACCTGGGCCTCCGTCAGCACCGAAGACACCACCGCATGATGAACACCATCCACTCCGGCTCCCCAACCGACCCCTGTCTACACCACATCTTTAACAAAGCCGACTCCATCATAGCACCCCAACTCTGGGACATCATTAACAGCTCCTTCGCATCTGCCACCTTCCCGGAGAGCTGGAAACATGCCGAGCTCAGCACCCTCCTAAAGAAACCCACTGCGGACCCCACGGACCTCAAGAACTTTAGTTGCCAAAGCCATTGAGAAGACCGACAACCAACAACTCTCTGCCTTCCTCGAGACAAACGGATCCCTCGACCCCTCGCAGTCCGGTTTCCGAGCAAACCACAGCACCGAGACCGCCCTCATCGCAGCTACCAACGACATCAGGTCCTTGCTCGACAACAGGGAAACAGCTGCCCTCATCCTCCTGGACCTCTCAGCAGCCTTCGACACCGTATGCCACCGCACACTAATACAGCGCCTCAGCAACACCGGAATCCAAGGGACGGCCCTGGAGTGGATCCTCTCGTTCCTCTTCGGAAGAACCCAGAGAGTCCGCCCCCCCCCCCCCCCCCTTCCGATCCGCGGCCACCGAAGTCATCTGCGGTGTTCCTCAAGGATTCTCACTCAGCCCCACCCTCTTCAACGTCTACATGAGCCCCCTCGCAGCCATCTCACGCCAACACAACCTAAATATCATCTCCTACGCTGAGGACACCCAGCTGATCCTCTCCCTCAGCAACGACCCCACCCCCGCCAGAGCCAGACTCCAGGAAGTAATGAAAGACGTTGCGGAATGGATGAAGTGCAGCCGTCTGAAACTGAACTCAGACAAGACGGAAGTCCTCATCCTGGGACCATCCCCCTCTGCCTGGGATGACTCCTGGTGGCCCCCTGCACTGGGCACCACCCCCAAGCCCACGGACCATGCACGCAACCTGGGCTTCATCCTGGACTCCTCCCTCACGATGACTAAGCAAGTCAACGCCGTCTCGTCATCCTGTTTCAACACCCT
The DNA here is from genome assembly GCF_964263255.1 of Lissotriton vulgaris. NCBI lineage: Eukaryota > Metazoa > Chordata > Amphibia > Caudata > Salamandridae > Lissotriton > Lissotriton vulgaris. The sequence goes on from NC_141695.1 coordinate 837,294,663, forward strand.
TCGCATGCTCCGAAAGATCTTCCGGTGGATCCCCACCGAAACCAGGAAGACGGTCACCCAGGCCCTTATCACCAGCCGACTGGACTACGGGAACACCCTCTACGCTGGAACCACAGCCTAACTCCAGAAAAGACTCCAGCGCATACAGAACGCTTCTGCACGACTCATCCTGGACATCCCCCGTCACAGCCACATCTCTGCCCATCTGAGAGACCTGCACTGGCTCCCCGTCAGCAAGAGGATCACGTTCAGACTCCTCACCCACGCACAAAAGGCTCTCCACGACATGGGCCCCAAATACCTCAACAGCCGCCTCACATTCTACACACCCACCCGCCAGCTCCAATCCGCCATCCTCGCCCTCACCACCGTCCCAGGAATTCGCAGAGCCGCCGCCGGAGGAAGATCCTTCTCCTACCTGCCGGCCAAAACATGGAACTCCCTCCCCACTCACCTAAGGCTGACCCAGGACCATCTCTCCTTCAGGAAACAACTCAAGACCTGGTGTTCGAGCAGTAGCGGCTCCCCCTCCTCCCAGCGCCTTGAGACCCTAGCGGGTGAGTAGCGCGCTCTACAAATATGTTTGATTGATTGATGGTGGCTGGTGACTTTAATATCTCTTTTGAACCAGTAAATTACATACAGGATCTGACCGCATCTGAAGATGAAGCAAGAGGGATTGCGAGATTAAATATACTTTGCTTAAAAAAATGCTCCAAGGTTGCAGAACAGATCTCATCATTTGTTATTAATCATGGGCTGCGTGAATGTAATGGCAAAACAGATTCAGATAGAAAGGCATCCTATACTTTCAAGAGAGGGCCATCTAAATCTAGACTGGACTATATTCTGGTAGATCTAGATCTTTGGACTAATGTTAAGGATATGAAAGTCCTAGAAAGAAGTGACAGCGATCACAACGCACTAGCTCTTTCTATGTGTGATATGATTGACTGCCTACGCCCCTCTAAGTGTAAACGCCCCCGTAATAGCAAGTGAGGATGGAAGACGAGTTAAGTGGGGGAATGTTTTGGCTGATCAGGATGTGTTAGCTCAGATTTATACAAAGGTGTCAGAAGTTATCGTTAATCTAGATCCAGGAAATGGCAATGGAAATGACTCCTTAAGGGTCTTTAAGAACCTGAAAAATGATATTAAGAGTTATTTTTGTAAGCCGTTAGGTAATTTGCAGTTGAATAGATTTTCAGCCCCATGGTTTAATAATGCCTTTAAAATGGCTATAACAACTTTGATTATAGCACTTAAGGGAAGTTCTTCCTCTACCATAAGAGAGTGTAGGAAGAGCTATCAAAAAATACAAAGGGAGGCCAAGAAAGATTGGGAAACCGAAAAAGGGAGGCTCCTGGTAGAGGCCGCCCATCAAAAGAACAGTAAAGTTTTTGGGCATTTTTTAGCTAGAGAAGAATCTGAGAAGGTGGCTCAATCCTACACCCACCTACAGCCCCAGGTATGGGACGGCTATTATGGACAGCTGTTCGCAAACTCTGAGGGGCCAACAAGCTCTGCTTTATGCCTACTGAGCACCGAAGACCTGGAAAAGGATTTCAATGAGATTGATGTTAGGGAAACCACCTTGGCCTTAAAGATGCTAAAGAAGGGGAAGGCCTCTGGCCTGGATAGACTTCCAGGTGATCTTTTTAGCTCAGAGCCGGTTGTATGGGGTCCGTTCCTGACTATAGTTTTCAATGCTATACTCAAGGGAGGTATGCCTCCGCCCACATGGTTGGGCGCAGAAATCATGCCTATCCATAAGAAGGGGGACAAAGGGTTACCAGAGAATTACAGGCCAATTAGTTTAATTGATGTCCCCCCAAAAATATTTGGTAAAGTAAACCTAAATCGAATTCAAGACTTGATGGACGAAGTAAATATCTTGTCGGACCTCCAAGCAGGTTTTAGGGAATCCACGAGCACAACAGACCAGGTCCTCCGGTTTATGATGGTGATCTGGAAAGAAGTCACCATCGACAGGGGCCACCTGTATGTTGTGTTCGTGGACCTGAAGACTGCTTTTGATTCTATAAATCGGGAACAGCTGTGGGCTACATTGAGGGACATGGGGATGCCGGTCTATTTGGTTAACATCTTGATCCGCTTGCACCATGAAACCTATGCAAGAGTGAGATGGAGTAATGATGCTGCCCTTTCTGGGAAAATACCTATACAGAAAGGAGTACGCCAGGGGTGCGTCCTGGCACCTACCCCTTTTACCCTTTTCATAAATGGCATTATAGGGGAACTTTTTAACTGTGGTGGGGATCTCCCAAAATTGACTGGCCAACAGATCCCATGCTTATTATTTGCCGATGACACGTTATTTATTGCAAAAACACCCAGTGGCATCCAAAATTTGTTAATTAGATTTGAAAAGGCTTGCAATAGCAGGGGTTTAATGATCAACTGTGGTAAAACCAAATACATGGTTTTCAACCCCTATAAGAAAAGTACAGGGCCCTTGTTCCTGAACTCACAGGCTCTGGAGAAAGTTAAAGCCTTTGATTATTTGGGTATTAGGATAAGTGATGATGTATCTTGGTCAAACCAGTTTAGAAAGAGTAGTTTGAATCTCCAACATGTTGATAGAGCAGTTTTGTGTAAGATCAGAAACTCCCCCAATAGGCCATTATCCCCTATTCTAGAAATTCATAAGGCAAAGGGTCTAGGAGCAGCCCTATGTGGGGCTGAGCTGTGGGGTCTGAAAAATTTAAAAGAGTTGACCAGGGCTGAAAATAAGTTTTTAAGGGCAATTGTGAACCTCCCCGAATGTACACCTTTAATACCCCTTAGATCCGATTTAGGGCTAAGATGTATAGGATATTATGCTATCCTAAGGGCGCTCACCTTTTGGTTAAGAATCTGGGTGAGTAGAACAAAGGTACCATTAAGGTGTGCTATGATCGAACTGCTTGATTTACATAGAAAAACTGGGCGAATCAAATGGCGTAAACAATTGAGGGATTGGTTCACTAAGCTAAGTATGAGCTATCTATGGGATTACCCAGGGTGCATCCATAAGGCGGCTATTCCGTTGTTTAAAAAAAGGTTCTGGGTTTTATGGATAATGAATTTTTGTTAAATAGTACTAATGGTCTGCTCACAACACATTTTCTAAACTTTAAATGTGAACTTACCTTTGAACAGTTTCTAGATGATATTGAGCCCCTTCAGGCTAGAGACATATATCTGCAGTTCAGATATGGGATTTTACCGGTGTATGCTAGAAGAAGTAACTGGGCTAATGCACTTGTTTCATCTATATGCCCCCTGTGTTTGGATAAACCAGAGACTGTAGAACATCTTCTTTTTTTTTTTGTACTGCATATAATGTTTATCTGAAAAGATGGATCATCCCTGTTTGTCGTATTTTATCTTGTACTCGCCCCTCCGATGCCATCAGGATATTTATGTCTGATAATACTAGGTGGCTTGTATTTGCACTAACAAGGTATCTTCTGTATGCATGGCGGAAACGATTGCATTTTTTATCAGATTAATTTTAGCATATGTAAAATAGTATTTATTGAAATGAATTGTTATCTTTTAACTGTAATTGTTTCTACTTGATATAAGATCTTTTTATTGAATTTTTTTTAACTGTTATATGATATTGTATTATGATGGCTTTCATTCATGTAAATGATCAATTTTTATTTGATCGAATAAATACTACTATCCTAGTGGTAGCTGTGGAGAGCAGCTTTCAGGCTAAGTCTTGAAGGAATGTAAAGCAGCTTGTTTTACCAGTCTAAAATCTTGTGAATGACCAAATGAAAGGAGAACTACACCAGGTATATATATAAAATATACGTATTTAATCTAAACACATCCCTCTAGTCTCTTTATGAGGCAAGAGGCAAAAGTACATACAGTAAACATATTTAGCACACAGTAAATTAGCACAGTATACGTTTTGCCCTAGGGGTGTCAAAACCATATTCTAAGTACGTTGTATAAGAACCACAACAGACATAGAGACAAGGCCTAGGGCCTGTAGAACCGCTGGGGCAACCAGGGACCACCCAAGGTAGGGACGCAGGAGACCCACGGGGGACGCGTTCAGTGTCTAAACACAGCCGCAAATCACCATTGACTTCTATGGAGAAAGTGGCGATTAGTAATTTAAAGTTTAGGGACACTTTGAAGTGGACTTGGAGCAAACCCCTTGAGAACTAGATAGTTCAAGAGTCAAGACCCACGGGAGCACCAAAGTACTCGTGTTACCTCACCCAGGGAAGCTGGGTGCTTAGGTATCTTTTCGTGTCGGGTTTCGTCATCGTTTTCTAGGACGAGCTGCGGAAAAGTGCTGCAGGTGACCAAGTGGAAAGTGTCCAGATGGATCCAAGGGTGGAAAGTGTCCAGAAGGATCCAAGGATGGATCGGAGACCTGAAGAACCTGAATGCAGAGGGGACAGAGTCTTGGTCGTCACTTGCCTGTTACCAGGGAGGCGATGAGAAGATGCCCACTGATGTCGGGTGATTTCAGGTGCAGAAGGTGAAGCTTTACTCTTCAGCCACGAGGACCAGGAGGCGTTGATAACAACCAGGAGCTGGATTCGAGCTGGCCCACGTCGGATGTCGAGTGCTGCGGTGTTTTTTATCCGAATTAGACCCAACAAGCTTTGGCAACAGCAACCCACGCAGAGTGCAAAGATTGTCTTAGGAGCCGACCAGCAAGGTCTGAGGGACTCACCCTTTGGAGGGGAGTGAGGGCACGTCTGGAGCAACCAGGGAAGCCCAAGAAACAAAAGAGTTATCTTCGTGGGGACCCACCAGTCCACTGACCAGGTATCGCGAAGGGACCTTGAGCAGAAATGGTAGAAGCGGGCCCACGGAACACTCGTGGTGTGAAGGCCCACAATCTTCGGTGCAGATAGTGCTCAGGGCTTGGACTATGAGTTGCCCAATGCACAACTTCGGAAAAGCTCATTAAGTAGGTGCACTAGCAAATGTGCACGGTGTCCAGGATTTCCGGTTCCACATCTCTTGTGATGGCTGCGGGTCTCGGCTTTGCTGTGATCTCGTGCCAGCCTCGGAAATGTCTGGAAGTCTGGGTCCTGTGTCGCAAATCCTTCGGGATCCGGCGGGAGCCCTGGAAATGCAGACCGGCAAGATGCTTCTTTGGTGCCTGTTTGAACAGGGAAGTCACACCTTGAGCCCAAGGGAGATTCTTCTGTCTTCTAGTCGAAATAGAATGTCGAAGTCCCAGGATATATGTTGCAGAGTTTCGTCCAGGTATGATCTAAAGTCTTAAGGACTGGGTTCCTATACTTATCCAGTATTGGGGTATCTTTCATAGATTCACATGCCTGAATCATTCCCCGTCGCCGAGGCGGGAGTCCCACGGTAAATAAAAAAGCAGTGCCAAAGGTAGATACAGTAAGTAGGCCCAAAAGAAAAAGGCCTGAGGCCTCGATCTTAGTAGCCTATCAACATGTTTATGCTAAAAGAACCAAACTTTGATCCCAACCAATCTGCTATCAGCACCCTCTAGAACACTCTCTGCAGAGCCAGTTGTTCACCGCACGTCGTGTGGAAGGGAGTCTCTCTGAGTGCCACTCAGTCTTTTCTGAAATATGTCTGACAAGAAGGCCTTGTTCAAGACCTGCAGAACCTGCAACAGGAAGAGAGTCCATGTTGATGATCAACATAAGGACTGTATCTGCTGCCTCTACCCGAAGCATGAGGCAAAAGATTGTAAAAAGTGCCATACCTTCCCTTCTAAAACCCTCGGGGATAGGGAGGCAAGAGTCCTGTTGTGGTTTAAATCCTCTTTGGCTGAGGAGGATGACAGAGCCTCAACTTCCAGCAAGAGAGCTAGATCACAGGACAGTTCGGCTAGTGAGAGGAGAAAATGCATCAAATCCACCCACTCTACTTCTGGCCCTTCTCAGAGGTCTACTTCTACAACCTCTGGGCCTACACAGTCTCCACAGACTTCTTCTCTCAAGGACTCTCAGAAACAATCTTCTAAAACAGTGAGTAAAAGCCTCTCAAAATCTATGGCTTTCCCTCTATTCTCGACGATTTCTGTCACTTCTCCTGCTCCTTCGTCGATGGAGACTATTTCTACTTCGTCTGTCACATCTCCTATACTGTCGACGAGCATTTCTCTAGTATCTAAGAAGACCGTCGTCGAGGAATCGTCGACGAAAACCTCATCATCGAAGCATACGTCAACGAAAGCTCTGTCGATGAAGCCTCCATCGTCGACGAGAGACCTATCGTCGACGAAGATACAGGTACCTTCTACGACGACGACTGTCCTGTCGGCGACTTCCCTGTCGCCGAAGATCCCTGGTCCGTCGACGATGATCCCATCGACGTCCAGCCCGTCAACAGTGATTCCATTGGCGACGATACCATCTTCAACTCTAGCAAAGAGCCCATCGATGACAAGCCAACGACTGAAATCCCGTCGACGACCGTGCCAACTACAGTGGTTTTACCTGCTCCAACTAAGGCTTTGGTTGCAGCTCCAACTTATTCAATGCCTGTCCCATCTAGGAGCTTTCAGCTTCAAAACATTTCAAAGGCATGACTTTTGCAATATTTCACCTCTTACTCCGTTGCATCTCCTGGAAACATATGCGCAAGAAGAGGATGACGATTATGAAGACGAGGACGAAGAAGGGCCATTTGGAATAGCTCATCATCCTTCTGAGCTGCATATAAAATGTCAAGATGAGGAGGCTGAGGAGGACGATTACAGCAAGCAATATTACTAGGAGGACATTGTCGTCCCGCATCATAAGGTGCATCATAGGCAAGTTCGCCAGTCTGACACTAGCCATCTGCCTCCAAATCTTATCCAGGACTTACAAGCCATGCTTGCAGATTATAGGCAGCGCTTTCCACCACAGCAGGTGATTCCACCACCTCCGCCTGTGACAGTTCCAGTTCCTTTACCTCAATCCCGATGCCTCCGATTACAGAGCCTCCTCAAGAACAACCGTCACAACCTCCTCAAGATCCAGACACAACCTCTGAAGAGGAAGCTGAAGAGGGTGAATTACCAGAAAACCCTCATTTTGATCCATGAGATTCATATATTATCCCTATGCCATCACCACTGATTCCTCTACCATCTGATTCGCCACCAGAGGATATAGGGGGGGTTTCACAATCTCATGCAGCGGACTGCTGCCAGATTTTAGCTCCCTGTTACCGTGGAGCACACCGAATGTTTCCTTCACGATTCTAAAGAGGAATCCAGGAAGATTACCAGGGCAGTTCCTATAATTGATTATATATTGAACAAAGGGGTCAAGATCATGAAAAACCCTGCATTCGTACCTGCAGTGGTTCCACGGATAGATAAAAAGTATTGTGCTCCAGCTAATAGCCCAGCTTGTCTCATTGGACACCCTAGACCTGATTCTGTCGTCTCCCAAGCTGCCCAGCAACGGTCTAAGAAACCGACAACACCTATTACGACACCGCCAGACAAGGAGGGACGTTGTCTAGATCTTATTGGAAAAAAGTTTTCAACTATGGCAGCTGCTTCCATCAGAGCAGCTAATTCCCTAGCCATCATAGGGCGTTATGACCGCCAAATGTGGTCAGATATGGCTGGGTTAATTGACCTCATTCCTGAAGACAAAAGGCAGGAGGCACAGAAGATCTTGCTAGAGGGTGAGCATGCTGCATCTAAAACGATAGATTGCGCACTGGACATTGTTAACACAAATTTTAGACAGCTAGCTGTAGCTGCAGTTCTCAGGCGCCAGGGCTGGCTTAAAGCCACCACCTTCAGACCAGAAGTCCAGACAAAAATATTGGACAGGGCTTACGATGGCGAATCGTTGTTCGGCACACATATTGATAAAGCCCTCCGAGCAATAAAGACTGATACGGACGCGGCAAGATCTTTGGGTTCCTTACAATACAAACGTGGAACATTCATAGGCGCTAAGGGGCGTGGTTAGTCCTCTAGAGGAGGTTATCAACAACAGAACAGGCAGTACCAGCCCCAATATAGGCAGAACTACCAATCATCGTACCAAAAAACTAATACGGCTGGTTTCTCTCGCCAGGGGGGTCGAAAGCTATCCCACAACCAGTGGAAAGACTCTGGCACAAAGCAGTGATCTCAGCAGGGCGCCAATCACACTTCTTCCCCTTCCCGTGGGCGCAAACATGTGAACGTTTGTGGACAAGTGGCGAGAAATTACCTCCGATCAATGGGTTCTAGACCAGGTGAAAAACTGGCCTACCCTAGAATTTGTCACCAAGCCACCCACCACTCTGCCCAAGGGACCCCCTCCCCCTCGTCTTCACTCAATGCTATAGAGAAGGTCCCAGTACATCAGAGACAGACCGGTTTCTATTCTCGTTTTTTCCTGATAAAAGATATATCAGGGGAATGCCGACCAATCCTGGACCTTCTCAACCTGAACAGATTCCTCAAAAAACAGGGATTTTGCATGGTCACCCTCTCTGAGATTCTAAGTTGCCTAAACGAGGGAGATTTTATGGCCTCTCTGGACATGGAAGACGCTTACTTCCACATCCCAATCCATCCCATACATCGCAAGTATCTCCACTTCACTGTGGCTGGCGCCCTTTATCAGTTCAAAGTACTCCTGTTTGGACTAAAATCTGCTCCAAGGATCTTCACGAAATGCCTAGCTCCTGTAGCAGCAGCATTAGGATCCTGGGGAATCCAGGTATTCCCGTACTTGGACGATTGGTTAATCAAAAGTTCCTTCGAAGCAAGTGGTCAGGACTGCCATTACAACGTGTCTCCATCTCTTCAACTCTCGGGCTAACTGTGAACAAAAGCAAATCCCAGTTACGTCTGATGCAAGTCCTTCCTTTCCTTGGAGATCGTATGGACACAGTCCAGTGCAAGGTATTCTTATCTCAAGAAAGACAGCTTCGTCTTCAGAAGCTATCACTTCGGGTCTCAAAAAGAAAGTCCGTTTCGGTTCGCATGTTCGCCTCACTCCTGGAGATGTGCTCTTCGGCCATAAACCTCATCCCCTTAGCACGACTCAGAATGAGACCTCTGTAGGAGGAATTGCACCTTCAGTGGCAGCAAGCTGTAGGATCCTTCAGCGACATCATCAAAGTCACACTGCACATGGTAGATGCTCTACATTGGTGGTCACAGATAACCAATTTGGCACTAGGACTCACGTTCATACAAAATGTCCCAGATTTTGTTCTGACCACAGATGCCTCCATGGAAGGATGGGGAGGACATCTCCAGGATTTGCAGATACAAGGCAAGTGGTGTAGTTTAATTCCTATATTCCCAATAGGCTGTGCGCATTGGATTAATATATCCTATAGATGTGACGTAGGACTTATGTCTACTAGGTCCCTATCGAGTATATTAGACTTAATTGTGAGTGCCAGCTAGCTCAGAGGTCACTAGAAACTTTCTTGAGTTCACAAGAAGGGATTTAGTTTTTGACAACCGCATAAACATGACAACTTTGTTTCCCCAAGATAAAACTGATCTTCAGAGTCGTGGAAACAATAGATAGATATTTTACCCCAGTCATTTGTGCATGCTTCGTTTCACCAGAGGTGCAGAGAAATAGAGAGACGGGCGTTTTCAATAAAAGTATTCATTGAACAGTCTTCTTTCTCAAGCAGAAGAAATGAACTGCTACAATCGTAATACTGCTTGCAAAGTATAATGCATAGAGTAAAAAGAGTAGGATACAATAATACTGTAAAAGCATTGTATGGCTCCTAGACCATAGATAAATACATATATAAATAACAGAGGCTAAAGAGTACTCAACTGGTGCTTCTAAAATACGCCTACCCCAATGTACCTAACCTAAGTCTAGTACGAGGGAAGAAGTAAGTGAGGTGTAGCATAAATTTAGAATTCTTTGCCAAGAATCTATCCAAGATTTCTCTAAGGGTCTAATCAGCTCCGTACCTTCGTTTAGAATGAACGGGGTCTGGTATCTCTCTGTCTCGGACTTGATTTCCCAACAACCCGCAAGGGTAGCTTGGAAACACTGGAGCTGGATTTCTCGTCAAGAGAAAAGGCAGCGTCTCACTCAGTGCATCTGCTGGAGGATCAGCTTCCTTCGGCACTTGCTATAGCAGGATGCGTCGGGCAAGTAGATAGTCGAACTGCTCCAAACCACTGTGTGCTTGCTATGGCAAGTGTGGGCATATTTATACCTTGAAGGTGCCAAAATTGACGTAAAGGTGGACATAATAACGTCATCCAAGAGTCTCAGTTCTTTCAAAACTCCTTGAGTTCTTGGACAAGTCAGTATTCGAGCAAGGGGAAGTCCCTAGCTGCTGAAGCCGAGTATTCCAAGAAATCATTGTGGATTTTCGGAACTAGTGGAAGTAGCCCTGTCGTATTTGGACTGCATGAGCTATGTCTAAATATGGTTGATTTCTATGCCGATATAAGGATATGGGGATTTATACCTATATAAGGGCATAAATCGGGAAAATTATAGTAGGGTCCTAAAATGCAATACAACACTGTTGGACCTGGGATCTCCAGATCACATAGGGTAGCCTGGCACAGTGTAGGACAGTCAAACCTAAAGGCAAAAGAGTTAAGCTTGCGTCACACCCTCACAGTAATCTAGCATCCATCCATTCAAAAACAACGCTACACCAGTTGTAGAAAAATACGTTTCACTTTTATAAAAGAATTTCTGTATACTCTCGCTTATTCCATCTGATAGTTTTGTCACTATTCACAAAAAATACTCCACCATCAGTCTTGTTGCATTAATAAAAGAGAACTTAACATTACATTACATTTGTTGGTACAAAATCCCCTTCTCTCATCTTTAAATGACAGGAGACTGGTTGACATATTCCGAAAATCAAGGAAACATTACATAGATTTTACGATCCCAGAAAAGGTCTCAGATCTGGTTAACTCTCTCTACAGGTGGACATAGTGGTACATTACCCCTTAAGGACTCCAGAACATTTTAATTCGGTAGATGCAGATTCTTAGTACAATTTCCAGTCACAGGACCCTTGTGTCGCAGTGCAAGCAGCTAGAGATCTGAATGGAGACAGACAAGTTTTTACTTCACTGAATTAAATTACCCAGCTTGCTCTATACTCTCAGTAGACACGTGGGATCCCTCACCCTCTCCTCATGGGCCCACCGTATCCTGTGTCAAATCAGTTACAGCCCACACTTAATTACACAGTCTTGACTCTGGGGCACTGCTCCTGGTAATTTAACTTTACCAAATTAGGGAAACACTGCACCAAAGGATTTGGTCTTCTGGGGTCTTGGAAGTGTCTCAGTACATCACCCGGGGGGTATCCTGTAGTCTAATTTTTGATTGGCAGACAGAACTGGTGTCCCATTGTAGTCCCAGTTTCACTCTCCTCCTCCCTCCAGCCAAGAGCCCCACTCGCTTACTTATTTTCCTGAAGCTGACAGAGACCTGGATCGCTCCGGTCACACTACCGGACTCTCTCCATCCAGTGGCGCCTCCCTCGCGAGCCAGGCCGTTGCAATCAAGCCGGTCTTGAAGGGAGGACGCGCTGGCATTAGGGCTCCGATGCTCTCTTTTCCGCCGATCTCCTTGACGAGCCAACCTCATCGACTCGCTTGTGAACGGCGACTCTGAGCAGGCGCCGGAGTAGCATCGCTGGGCGGGGATCTCCTCCTTCTCCCAGCGTGCTCAGTGGTCCATCTCTGAGCCTGCGCGATCGCTGGTTCTTCCTGGCTGAATCTCCGCCCCCTCTGGGAGACAGCGATCTCCTCACTGGTGTGGCGCAGCGCCGCACCACCTCAGCCGGTCACCCGCTCCACCACGCCACCACGGCAGCCCTCAAACTCCCAGTCAGAACGGGCTGAATGGCGAGCGGAGCATACCTCAGGAGCCCTCGGCTCTCCCCACCAAAGCTACCGACAGCGGAGGAAGAATCTTCCAGCTGCGCCACTGAATGAAGGTAGGGTAAGACTTGGTGAGCCCAGCGCAGGGGCCGGGTTGGCACGAAGCACCAGGGGAGGAAGGAAATAATTAGCTCCCTCTGTCTTAACACGAACCTTCCAATGTTTCTTAAGGTTCGATTTAGTCTCCAGTACTGGACAGGGGGGGGGGCAACTTTCACACCCCTTTACTCCTTGATAAGCCTCTCAAGCCCATCCCAGATTAGGGTTTAACCCTTTTTAACCTGAGTAGACTTCCTGTCCAGGATCATTAGAATCACAGTCTAACTGGGTCAGGTCTGCAGGGAAAGGAGGCGGTGATACCATGAGGGGGCAACCCTTAAAAAACAGTCGCCCTCTGAATGTCCTACCCCCAACTAGCGCCACAGCCTGTATTCTAGCTGACCCTCTCTGAATGACAAAATGGCCGCCCTACAGTTGGCCTTTTATACCCCTAGCCTCAAGTGTCCAGAACAGGCCAGAAGGTTCTAGATTCCCTATGTTAACCTATGGGTCCCTTTCCTGAAGTAACCGTTATGGCAGTTACTGGCCACTATTTTGGGTAACTAAGCTTTCCCTCAGAAAAAGGAGGGATTTCTAGGCCTATGAGGAACCATGGGGTCAAGGAGTACCTAACCCCCAGGTGAACACCTAAAATTCCCAGTGGACATAAAAATGAAAGGATTGAGGGGGAAAAAAGAGGACAAAAAATAAATAAATAAAAGGAGGGACCACCCAAAGGGCTGAAAGGTCTAACACGCGTCCCCCCCCAGCTGAAAGTGGGGAGAGCTACCCAACCCCTTGGGAGTCCTCTTCACTAAGGTGGAAATACCTAGAGAGACCGTCTGTATTGGCGTGGTCCACTCCAGGCCGATGTTCCACCCGGAAGTCCATTCCCTGTAGGGAGATGGACCATCTCAACAGCTTGGGATTCTCCCCCTTCATTTGCATCAGCCAACGAAGGGGTCGGTGGTCAGTCTGAACCAGGAAGTGCGAGCCAAACAGATATGGCCGCAACTTCTTCAGAGCCCATACCACTGTAAAGGCTTCCCGCTCAATTGCACTCCACTTTTGTTCCCGGGGAAGCAGTCTCCTAGACAGGAAGACTACAGGCTGATCCAGACCCTCTTCATTGAGTTGCGATAACACTGCCCCAATGCCATGCTCTGATGCGTCTGTCTGGACAATGAACTCCTTGGAGAAATCCGGGGCCCTCAGGACCGGTGCTGCACACATTGCTTGCTTCAGCTTCTCAAAGGCTTGCTGACAAGCCTCCATCCAGACTACCCGTCGAGGTTGTTTCTTAGATGTGAGCTCAGTGAGGGGTGCCACAATTGTGCCATACCCCTTCACGAAGCGACGGTAAGGTGATAACCTGTGAGGCCCAGGAAAGCTCGGACCTCAGTTTGGGTCTTGGGGGGCTCCCAGGCCATGATTGCCTCAATCTTTGCCTGGAGGGGCTGCACCGCTTCCCTACCCACCAAGTGGCCTAGGTACACAACCAACCCCTGCCCGATCTGGCATTTACTGGCCTTGATTGTCAAGCCAGCCTGTTTCAGGGCCTGGAGAACAGCTTGTAAGTGACACAAATGGTCCTCCCAACTGCTGCTGAAGACAGCAATGTCATCCAGATAAGCAGCGGAGAAAGCCTCCATTCCAGAGAGGACCTGGTTCACCAGCCGCTGAAAAGTGGCAGGGGCGTTCTTGAGCCCAAAGGACATTACACAGAACTGGTAGTGGCCCTCAGGCGTGGAGAAGGCTGACCTTTCCTTTGCTCCATCTGTAAGGGAGATCTGCCAGTACCCTGAAGTAAGGTTAAAGGTACTCAGATATAGGGCAGCTCCCAGCCGGTCAATCAGTTCATCCGCCCTAGGGATCGGATGTGCATCAGTCTTGGTCTCTGAGTTCAGTCCCCGGTAATCCACACAGAACCTTAGTTCTGGAGTGGTGTCCGGTGGGGCAGCTTTTGGTACCAGAACCACCGGACTGGACCAGGGGCTGCTAGAAGGTTCAATGACTCCTAGCTCCAGCATCTTGGTAACTTCATTGTGGATGCTGGCCTTCACCTTGTCTGACAGCCGGTAGTTCTTAGACTTCACTGGTGGGCTGTCTCCTGTGTCCACATCATGGGTACACAGGTGGGTCCTTCCCGGGACAAGGGAGAACAACGAGGAGTACTGCTCCAAGACCTGGCGGCAGCCCTCTCGCTGCTCAGGAGTTAGGGATGGGGAGAGAATCACTCCCTCCACCGACCCATCCTTTTCCTGAGACGAAAAGAGATCAGGGAGAGGTTCGCTTTCCGCTTCCTCTGCTCCATCAGTCACCATCAACAAGATGACCTCGGGCCTCTCATGGTGGGGTTTGAGGCGATTGGCATGCAGCACCCGTAGGGGCTGTCGAGGGGTCTTAAGATCCACCAGGTAGGTGGACTTACTCTTCTTTTCCATCACCTCAAAGGGGCCTGTCCAGCGTTCCTGGAGGGCACTTAGCTCTCCAGGTTCCATCACCCACACTTTCTGGCCAGGCTCCAACTCCACAGGGTGAGCGTTGTGGTCATACCACTCTTTCATCACTGCTTGGCTGGCTTCCAAGTTGTCTGAAGCTTGCTTCCACAACTTAGCCATTTGGCTCCGGAAAGCCAGCATGTAGCTCACCACGTCCTGGGGAAGCTTCCTGGGAGACTTTTCCCATCCGTCCTTCACCCGGCTGAGAAGTCCACGCACAGGGTGCCCATACAGAAGCTCGAAGGGGCTGAAGCCCACTCCCTTCTGTGGCACTTCCCTGTAGGAAAACAACAAACAGGGTAGGAGGAGATCCCATTTCCTCCGCAGGCTCTCAGGCAGACTTCTTATCATGCCTTTCAAGGTCTTGTTGAACCTTTCCACCAGACCATTGGTCTGTGGGTGATAAGGAGTGGTAAACCGTTAGGTAACTCCACACTCCTTCCACATAGCCCGCATATATGCTGACATGAAGTTGGTCCCCCTGTCGGACACAACCTCCTTGGGGAAACCCACTGGGGTAAAGATCCCCATCCGGGCCCTAGCCACTACAGGTGCAGTAATGGTCCTCAGAGGAATTGCCTCTGGGCACCGCATGGCGTGATCCACCAGAACCAGGATAAACCTGTGACCAGCTGTAGTTGGTGGATCCAATGGCCCCACAATGTCGATGCCCACCCTTTCAAAGGGGGTGCTAACGACAGGAAGTGGTTCCAGGGGAGCTTTCAGCTTCACCCCTGTTTTCCCACTGGCTTGGCAGGGTACACATGTCCGACAGTATGTGTCGGAGGCCACTTTAATCTGAGGCCAGAAAAAGTGAGGGACAAGCCGGGCAAAGGTCTTGTCCTGTCCTAAGTGTCCTCCGTGCCTTAGGTTCACTGTAGAGGAGTCCATCCTCCCAGTAAATGTGGTAGTTCCCAACAACGTTCCCTGCTGCCTGGGCTCCGGCCTGTCGCCTCAGTCCCTCAAGGGTAGGGCACTCCCTCTGGCCCTTACAAAACTCCTCCCTGATAGGCCCTCGCTCCACATGCCACTCAGCAGGGATGGGTAGGTCCTCCAGAGAGACAACTTTCCCCTCCACGGACTCCTGGTCCACCACCGCAGGTGGCCGATCTGTCTCATGGGGCGTGGAAGCCGAAGTAGGCTTCTCCTGTCCTCGGTTCTTTCCATTTTTGGCAGCGGGCTGGGCCATTGTTCCAGGCTCCAGCCCAGGCGAACTCCCCCTCCAGGTAGTCGCGGACCTTGTGCTAGCACAGGCCCATTCAGGTGTACCCAGCATCTCCGAATGAGTCCGGTATTCCACCTCCTTCCAAGCATTGTGCTCCATGTCATTTCCCAACAGACAATCGACTGGCACGGCAGGGCTTACGGCAACTCGAAGTGAACCTGCAACCCCTTCCCACTCAAAGGGAACCTCGGCCACAGGGTAGTGGCCCAATCTGCCGTCAGCCATCGCGGCGGGGTGGATGTGGAATCACCTGCTCTGGAGACACCAGTTGACTCCTTACCATAGTCATACTGGCTCCTGTGTCTCTCAGAGCCTCCCCTCTTTGGCCATTGATGGTGACCCATTGCCCATACTTTGTAGTATTTGAGGGCACCTGGAACTTAGGAACCATCTCCCGATCTCCCAGGGACACTAAGGTGACACCCGCCCACTCACCCCCCTTATCTAAGGGCAACTCCTCCCGAGCACTACACTAGCTACTCCCGGGTCTTTTCCTCCAGTGGGAGGGGGTGGTCTCTTTGGGCACTTGACATCTTCCTTATAATGTCTAACACCACCACACTCAAAGCAGTGGACAACCCTTGGCTGCTGACTTTGGCCAGGATGAGGGTTTCTGGGCGGGTTAGCCTTAGGGGTGAATCCTGTTCCCTTTCCCTGGAAACTGTTTTGGGGGCCCTTTGAGAACTCCCTCTTTTGATCTCCCCCCTATTCCTTCTGGGGGGTGCCCTGTCCGGCCCTTTGGGAATCCCCTCCAGTCCCCTTTGAGGACACCCGGGTACTTGCCCAGATGTCCGCCTCCTCAACAAGCTTCCGGGGGTTGGTCAGCTTGCTGTCCAGCAGGTGTTGACGCAGCTCGGGAAAACATTTCTCGAGTAGGGGCTCCTTGAGTATAAGGTCATACAACCCCTCATAGTCCCCCACCTCGCTGCCTTGCACCCAACCCTCTAATGCCTTCTTTGCGTAGTCCAAGAAATTCACCCAATTCTGTGTGCCTAGTTTGTGACTACCCCTGAACTTCTGCCGATACTTCTCTGGGGTCAGTCCGAACTTTTTGATCAGCGCCCCTTTCATGGTGGGGTAGTGGGTCTGCTCTCCCTGCTCTAGGGCCAAGAGTGTATCCCTCCCTGCAGGAGGCATGTACTTATACAAGCCACCCCCCCAGTGTTTCTCCAGTATCCCATGGGCTCTTAAGGAGACCTCATAGGCAGCCAGCCACTTGGCGATGTCATCCCCTGTACTGTAGCTGGCGACTACATCCTTAGGTAGATAAGGTCTGGGTTCCCTGGTCACATCCTTTGGTTCGCTGCCACCATTTTGAGAATTGGAAGTCCCTACTTGCAGGGCCTTAAAGTCTAATTCTCTGAGGCTCAACTCATGAGCTAGCCTACTCTCTTCTCTTGCCTTCTCCAATTTTGCCAACTCCCATCTTAACTGTCTCTCCTCCCTCCTATCTGCTAGTTCGGCTTCAGTCAAGCTTCTCACGGAAACACTGCTGCCCTCTCTTGAGAGTGTTCTGGGACCTGTCAGTAAGTTCTCCCTCTCAGATTGGTACAACACATCTGCCCCGATGAGTTTCCCTGTCTGCCTCCTCCTCCTCCCTTCCCATCTGGGTGAGCTGCCACCCACGCCCTCAAGCTGGTTTGGAGTTCCCCCTTTTTAGCACCACGCTTGAAGTACACTCCCATGTTTTGACAAAATTCCCGGAGTTGAGCCACAGTATAGGTCTCTAATTGTTCCAGAGCAAATTCCATTTTGCCAATGAGAGTTCGGGACAGCCACTTGGAAGGAATAGTTTAGAGGGTAATTAGAAGCTACATCCACCCACCACCAGGAGTAAATTTGGAAAAACAAAAATGTAATTAGGGAGTCCGCTAGGAGAAAACTCTGTGTGTAGGTCTATGGAGTACACTACGTTACTATAGAGTGGACGCAAGTACAGTTCTGATCCCACAGCTGGACACCAATTGTGTTGGACCTGGGATCTCCAGATCACATAGGGTAGCCTGGCATAGTGTAGGACAGTCAAACCTAAAGGCAAAAGAGTTAAGCTTGCATCACACCCTCACAGTAACCTAGCATCCATCCATTCAAAAACAACGCTACACCAGTTGTAGAAAAATACGGTTCACTTTTTATAAAAGAATTTCTGTATACTCTCGCTTATTCCATCTGATAGTTTTGTCACTATTCACATAAAATACTCCACCATCAGTCTTGTTGCATTAATAAAAGAGAACTTAACATTACATTACATTTGTTGGTACAAAATCCCCTTCTCTCATCTTTAAATGACAGGAGACTGGTTGACATATTCCGAAAATCAAGAAAACATTACATAGATTTTACGATCCCAGAAAAGGTCTCAGATCTGGTTAACTCTCTTTACAGGTGGACACAGTGGTACATTACCCCTTAAGGACTCCAGAACATTTTAATTCGGTTGATGCAGATTCTTAGTACAATTTCCAGTCACAGGACCTTTGTGTAGCAGTGCAAGCAGCTAGGGATCTGAATGGAGACAGACAAGTTTTTACTTCACTGAATTAAATTACCCAGCTTGCTCTATACTCTCAGTAGACACGTGGGATCCCTCACCCTCTCCTCATGGGCCCACCGTATCCTGTGTCAAATCAGTTACAGCCCACACTTAATTACACAGTCTTGACTCTGGGGCACTGCTCCTGGTAATTTAACTTTACCAAATTAGGGAAACACTGCACCAAAGGATTTGGTCTTCTGGGGTCTTGGAAGTGTCTCAGTACATCACCCGGGGGGTATCCTGTAGTCTAATTTTTGATTGGCAGACAGAACTGGTGTCCCGTTGTAGTCCCAGTTTCACTCTCCTCCTCCCTCCAGCCAAAAGCCCCCCTCGCTTACTTATTTTCCTGAAGCTGACAGAGACCTGGATCGCTCCGGTCACACTACCGGACTCTCTCCATCCAGTGGCGCCTCCCTCGCGAGCCAGGCCGTGGCAATCAAGCCGGTCTTGAAGGGAGGACGCTCTGGCTTTAGGGCTCCGATGCTCTCTTTTCCGCCGATCTCCTTGACGAGCCAACCTCGTCGACTTGCTGGTGAACGGCGACTCTGAGCAGGCGCCGGGGAGTAGCGTCGCTGGGCGGGGATCTCCTCCTTCTCCCAGTGTGCTCAGTGGTCTGTCTCTGAGCCTGCGCGATCGCGGGTTCTTCCTGGCTAAATCTCCGCCCCCTCTGGGAGACAACGATCTCCTCACCGGTCCGGCGCAGCGCCGCATCACCTCAGCCGGTCACCCGCTCCACCTCGCCACCACGGCAGCCCTTAAACTCCCAGTCAGAACGGGCTGAATGACGAGCCGAGCATACCTCAGGAGCCCTCTGCTCTCCCCACCAAAGCTACCGACAGCGGAGGAAGAATCTTCCAGCTGCGCCACTGAAGGAAGGTAGGGGAAGACTTGGTGAGCCCAGCGCAGGGGCCGGGTTGGCACGAAGCACCAGGGGAGGAAGGAAATAATTAGCTCCCTCTGTCTTAACACGAACCTTCCAATGTTTCTTAAGGTTCGATTTAGTCTCCAGTACTGGACAGGGGGGCGGGGGGGGGGGGGGGGGGGGGACTTTCACACCCCTTCACTCCTTGATAAGTCTCTCAAGCTCACCCCAGATTAGGGTTTAACCCTTTTTAACCTGAGTAGACTTCCTGTCCAGGATCATTAGAATCACAGTCTAACTGGGTCAGGTCTGCAGGGAAGGAGGCGGTGATACCATGAGGGGGCAACCCTTAAAAAGCAGTCCGCCCTCTGATTGTCCTACCCCCAACTAGCGCCACAGCCTGTACTCTAGCTGACCCTCTCTGAATGACAAAATGGCCGCCCCACAGTTGGCCTTTCATACCCCTAGCCTCAAGTGTCCAGAACAGGCCAGAAGGTTCTAGATTCCCTATGTTAACCTATGGGTCCCTTTCCTGAAGTAACCGTTATGGCAGTTACTGACCACCATTTTGGGTAACTAAGCTTTCCCTCAGTAAAAGGAGGGATTTCTAGGCCTATGAGGAACCATGGGGTCAAGGAGAACCTAACCCCCAGGTCAACACCTAAAATTCCCAGTGGACATAAAAATGAAAGGATTGAGGGGCAAAAAGGGGACAAAAATAAATAAATAAAAGGAGGGACCACCCAAAGGGCTGACAGGTCTAACAAACACCCACTACACGTTTATCATGTTCAACTAAGTTCAAGCACTAAAACATATTCTAGAGCATGTGTTTTTCAATCCCACCCCAAGATACATACAAAATGAATTTTGAAATGGTTGTACACGAAGAAAGAAAAATGAGCATTTGTACTGAACGCATTAAAAGGCAATGATGTCATCGTAAGCACATAATATATTGGAAATGCTAACCGAATGAAAGTGGAGGAGTGTGGCTCACTGATTAGAGCGGCAGACCCTGATGCAGAGGTCTGGCCCGGGACCAGGGTTCAATTCCCGACGCGGCAGGGTCCTGAGCCTAAAAATGTCCACGGACTCGATAATTCTCGCCTCGGTGCCTACTCTAATCATGAAGTCCCACGCTGCAACTCTGGGCAATAGCTTGCTTAATCTCCACTACGGCGGCCCACCCGCTGCGGGATGCCTGGCTTTCACCTTGGGGATGCCCAGTAGGGGTTATCTCACAAGGAAAAGCCAGGACGGGTTCCCAAGGCAAGCGCCTTGATGCCTTCGGGTGATACGTGCGCTATATAAGTCGCAATACATTTACATTTACATTACATTTACAATCACGAAATTTCATGTATAAAAAGGCTCTTATTGACAGAAGAAAAGTCGAGACCATCCCATAGCAGAATATACAAACTGTTTTGGTATGTGAATTAGGTCAATATTGTTTCTAGGAAGTTTTCAACAAATTCTTGTTCTCTAAGAATAGTTCTACTTTAAGCAGATTGCTTTGTGCCAAAGTTCATTGTGTTTGGAAAAAGGGCAAAATATTTCGTAAAAAAAAAAAAAAGAGTCCCAAATTTAGACCTTCAGTTATGAAAAACTGAAGGTCAAATTTTCAGAGTTGAAAGAATGCTGTGTGCTAACTTTAAAAGTTATTCTCGGTGTCAGGAGAAAACATTAATTTGTCTAGGCTGGCAAAGAAATCGTCTACCACAGTAGATGCAAGTTGAACCACCTCATTAAGAAGATCAATCATACACAGATGAGAAGCATCGCCGTCGGCGTCAGTCTCATTAGCAATTATCGCGGTTGATGGTACCTGTGTGCCTGGTGGTTCTCGTATCACACCTACAGCTGGAATTGCCGGTGAGATCTCAATGAATGCCGTCATCAGGATTGTTAGCCTTTGTGGGCTACACAATACATGAGCCGTTACTGGCCCCAGCATGCGTCGACATCCGTTGGCATAGCTGATGGAAGTGTTAGACAGATATCCAACACACATTCCTATGTGCACGAAGTTAGGAAAAATGCCCAGGAATGCTTCAAAGGGTGCTAACAGTCCCGAAAAAATTGTCTTAAATACATGTACAATGCCACTGGTATCGGACATGTTTAAGATACGACCTAACATTTCTGTGAAATGTATGGGGCAGTTTGTTGATAATAATGCATGTATCTCCGCAGAGGACCTTGCAGATCATACGTCTCTCTGGACGAGGTCAGTGGCACAGTTTTTTGTAAAAGAATGGCTTTCATTCTGCTTAAAGTATCAATTTGTGTAGAAGAGATGTTCAGTGAAGGCCATAGTGGCGACTCCCCGTCTGTCTTAGTTTTTGGAAACAATACTTGCATACAACAAGTGACCCTGGCTGACACACTAACGAGATAGGCTGTCCCTGGCATCATTCCACAACAGCTGTGATCATTCCGCATTATGTAGCTTCAATTGGAAAGCTGCCTACAAATTGGATCTATCAGTGCTACCGGGGAACACTGCATGTGGCATGATAAGTTGTTTGAAGAACCCTAAACGCTCCATGTAAATTAATGCCTTGACATAGAAGTGTTCCGCTTAATGTGGTTTTGCAATTTTTACCACTAAGAAATACCTCTTTTTCCCCACTCCAACATTTGTGTGTGTATGGTAAATCCCAGGTCTACTTTATGTACTCTTTACCCAACCTTTCATACAGGCCTGCTGGTATGTGTTTTAAGCAATACTGAAACTGGAATATCGTCACTGGTATCGTGATGGTGCCATGTATAATCCATTCAACGGCTGGCTTCTCAGAAACGGTTAATTGTAATCTTTCCAGTTTTTCTATGCTCAGCACCATATAGTCTGCTCCCCTCTGTCCCAAAGAGATTTGTTTATCTGTAAGGTTAAATACTGTAAACCATGACGTGGTGTTGATTAGACGCCAAGGCACATAGGCAGAACGAAGGTTTTGTAACGTCCAGCCCGCAGCATTATAGAACGTAATTGAGACTGGCCATGTTGTAATATTAGCAAGTCTTGTTCCATTATGTCTATGGCAGAAGATACAATGCTGTCCAAAGAACAAATTCCGGACGACAGAGTTGTTAATCCATTGTCAACTACAGAGAGTGCTTTCTCTAAATTAATACGACCAATTTCTCGTATTCGTTCTGCAGTTTCCATTTGCTTGACTTTCCATGTTTCGTTATAAGCAGCGTAAATACCGGCGTATATGAAACGTCTATGACGTGGTTTGCGAGGTCCGAGTAGGAATTCTCGTAAGTCAATGTCATTTTTAAGTAAAGTTAAGTGTTGTTTTATTTCCGGGAGTGTGGATTTTTGTAGCCATTCAAGGCACAGTTTTCCTACACTGTAAGTCGTTATTATCCCTGGATGTTGTCTCTGGACATATCTTGGATCTGGCCTAGTTATTGTAAACCCTTGTGTTTTGTTCAGGAATCTATCTTGACAGTTATTCGTGTCTGTGGGCCAGATTACCCATTGTTTCCATTCAGGATTAGTTCTGTTTTGTTGTAAAATATAATTTACATCTACCTCCTCATTTGTAGTTCTAATACTATCAGGTGTCGGCTTAGGTATGGACGGTTTGTTTAAATCTTTTATCTTAGCCAGGCCAAGTCAAGATGTCTGTTGAACAGTTTCATTTAAGAACATTATTTGTTCTGGGATGATGCAGGCTCTGAACAATGCTTCTAAACCTTGTACCTGCCAGTCTTTTGTGCCCCAGACAGTCTTCGTCTCAATGTTGTAATTCCAAAAGTCAAAGCCTAATGCGGACAATTGAGGATAAAAGGCCGCAGAATAAATTTGTTTAGTATTGCTTAACATGTTTTTCATGCCTGTATTATTAAAATTTTTAAAGTGAAAGGTTTCTGGATTTGTGACATTGAAGCCTGAGAAGTATGGAAATTTTCCATTGAATGTTCTAAAGCTACCTTTTGGTGGCGTTGGACAATGTTCCCATTGATTATAAGTTAATACATTTCTAGGATTTGCAGATTTGTGCAGATAATGATGACCAAAATGTTTAAAACAATACATTTGTTCATAATTTGATGAACCTTCTAAGTATTCATGCTTTGCAAATTTTTACTGACATTTCTAAGTCTGCCATCATGTTATTAACAGTCTCAAAGTCCCAATCATCAGAAAATGTACTCAGTGAAACAAAATCGCTCAAGGAAACCTTAAATTGGTGTGGAATCTTTAGCAGCTCTACCGAGCCATAAATGTCAAAATCCGTTCTATCCCATGCTATTCCACCAGGTAGAGGAATGGCTGTGATATTCACTGATGACAGGTCTCTTTGTTCACGATGAGATGATTTGTGTGGCTTCAGGAGCAAGTTGATGTTCTTACTTGCTGTGTCCATTTTACTATATTTCCCATCTATCAGCTTTCCCAAACTCATAACAAGAAAGAGCCATAGTAGGAGAAAAAGTACACCTAACACAATTCAAAGTTCAGCCCATGGTGATACCAGGTATGTATTTGTAAGCTGGCGAAAAAGTTCTGTTACTTGTTGTAGGAGAGTAGGGTCTGCTTCCTATGGTCACCCCCACTTTTTGCTTTTGCTTTACTGGTTTTCGACTTAGATGTGGCTGTGGGCCTGCTAATCAGACCCACAGCCCAGATGCACTCTCTCTAAATTCACCATGTACTCTAGGTACATCCACAATTGGGAATTGGTTCACCTTGTCAGTCCCTGTAGAAGTGTTCCATAGGTACTCAGGGCATAGGTGTAACTAAGGCCTACCAGGGGCTGCGGCATGTATTGTGCCACCCCTGGCTGGCCACTCAAATAGACACGACTGGCTGATCACTCAGCTGGGGTAAGGTCTTGTAATCACCCCTTGCTTAGGTGTAGTATTCCTATACCTACTTACATATAGAGACATAGTAACTTATAAGTTACTCCTATGGCAGGACTTAACAATCCTGAAGGCAGAGGGCTTGGTTATGTGTGAGATGATGCTCTAGCATGAGCTGAGCCTGTCGGCAGCTTTCGGAACCATGTCCTCATAGCTGTTCTATGATATTGCCATACCATATACTCTTAAGTGCATTATGAACCTCGCAGTTAAATGCTAACTTTGGTTTGGCTTTATCCAAACATGTCGTGTAAGGTGTCATACGCTTTGGAATACTACCCCCTTGCCAATTCTGGCGACTGGGGTAGCATTCCACCCTTATAGAGGGAGAAGACATGTTAGTTCTGACTATCCCGGTTAAAGTTAACCAGAACCCCAGCATCACAAAATGGATGCTGCTGCCACAGACACAAGTCTGACCTCCTGCTGCTGGGAGTTCTTCCAGTCACAGAGGTTTGGACAATAGGTTTCCTGCTTGGGGAGTTGCGAGCACCACCCCAGACAGGAGGATGTGTATTGGGACAGGGAGGGCTGAATAGATTGAGACACTGCCTAAGGCACACTAGGTGCTTCATGCATACCCCAGTTCAAACCGGTTGCTGGGGCACTCCAGCCCCAGCTCTGGCGCGAAACTAGACGAAGGAAAGGGGGTGTAACCACCCTCCTTCCTGGTCCCACCCATAAGAGGGACCTAGTGAGCAAACCAGCCCCTTTTAGTTGTATGAAGGTAGGAGCTGACCCAGGAGATATTAGATTAATCCTGGAATCGACTGGAGACGAAACTCTGGTTCCTTCGACATTCATCCAAGCTGAAGACTGAAGAATCTCCCTTGTGGCCAAGGAGTGACCACCCTGGTTAACCAGGCACTCTCCAGCTACTCGACGCTTTGCTTTGTCCCCGTTCCAGCCGGAACCCGAGCACAGAGCCTGACAAGACCTCGACTCCCGGATCCCTCTGACCCCACTGCACGACTCCAGCACAGCTGAGCCCCGTGAAAGGGGTCGGGACCCGTGGAAGCAGGTAACTTGGAAAGTCGACAACTTGCTAACTGCGCAGCTCCTGAGGCCTCCTCGAAGCTGTGCCCTGGGGACTGAGACATCCCGACACCGAGCTCCACCTGCACCGAAAACCAGCCCTCCACACTCCACGAGACCTGCGTGGGGCCCTTCTGCCTGTGTTCTACTCGACGCGTTGTCCGGTTGCTGGCCCGTTGGCTAGTAGCCCCTGGCGACGATCCTTCTTAAAACTCCACCGCTGGTCTGGTTGCTCCAGACAGGCACTTGCTTCCCTGAAAAGGTGAAGTACCTCAGACCCTCCTGGTCTGCACCAGAAGCTCTTTGTGTATCCTGCGTGGGTTGCCTTTGCTTAGGCTTGTTGGCTCCGATCTTGAAGCCGACCCCTCCATCTGCGAGAACCTTCGTGGGACAGCTCCACTCCAGCAACTGGTCGTCCTCGACGCCTCCTGGTCCGCGTGACTGCAACTACAAGCTTCACCCCAGCACCTGATTGCTCCTCGACGACGTCTGGTTCCTTCCTGGTTCCACCTGGTCACTGGCTAGTGACCTAGACTCTGTCTCCTCTGCTTTCAGGTCCTCTTCATCCTCGATCCACCCTTGGATCCACCCGGACATCTTCCTCCTGGTCGCCTGCAGCATCTTTCTTCACAGGCTCCATAGACTTCGGCGGCGAAACCCGACACATCTTCACACCTATGCACCCGCTTCCTGTGAGTGAGGTGACGCGAGTACTTCGGTGCTCTCAAGGTTATTGACTATCCAAGTGTCTAGGTTTTTAGTTGTAACCTTCTAGCTAGACAGGAAGTGTCCTAAATCTTCATTACTTACCTTTTACGTTCCTATTGACTTTCTATTGACTCTCGCGTGAGAGTACTGACTCTGCACGCGCCGCCTGTGGGCCTCCTACTCCTAACCTAAGGGTCAGATAGTGTAGCCCCAGCGATTTCCTAGGCCCTAGGCCTTCTCCTTTCCTGAGTCGTGGTTCTTATACCACTTACTTAGTATATGGTTTTACGCGCCCCTAGGGCCTAACTGTAAATTGTGCTATTTAAAGTATTTTTGAGTATAACTTGTTATGTGCTTTTGCCTCTGACCTCATAAAGAGTTCAGAGGAGTGTGTTAGTGAATAAATATATATATTTGTTATATATATCCTGTGTGGTGTCCTTTCATTTGATATTCAAGGGGTTACATATGGTAAAACAGCTGGCTTTACACACACTCAAGAGTCTTTTAACCTAAGACTGTTCTGTCCACGCTACCTCTAGGATAGCTAGTCTATAAGGTTGACTTTACAACCATCACCATAAGGGTTGTTTGGACTGGTGCAAGGTGTTCACTAGAATAGTGAACATCATATACCAGGCCAACTTCTCACATTGGTGTGCAGCGGTTGGGATTAGAGCTTGCTGTTGTTTTACCACTTGTAATCTTGAGATTCCATTTGAAAGATCACACAGGTACCTGTAGGTACATATAAAAACAAGTCTTAGTATACTTAAGTTCTACTGAACGTAGCTGTTGTGGAGCCTGGGCCTAGCACACCCTGACTACAACTCCTAGAGAGGTTCTTTAGAAAACATATAGTGTAGGTAGGTGCAAACGTCCACCTCACTAGAAAACATGTCTCAGACATTGAACCCCAGTGGTTCTCTGCCTGCAGAAGTAGATCCCTTGAGGACGGCTTCGAGATATGAAGCCTTAGCCTTTCCAGAGTTGAGACAATTGTGTACCTCCAGAAGGCTAAAACAGGGTTCAAACCCTTTCCTCAAGTTCCTGATCGAGTTATTAGAAGAGAATGATGCTCAACAGTCCCCCAAGACAGATAATACAGGAAGTCCAGATGAAGTCTTTCCCTCCTCAGATGATAATACTGATACCTCAGTACCAGAAGAGGAAGAAGGAGATGGTTCTGATCTTGAGACAAACAGCCAGCTCACTAGTGAGAAGACTCAGTGAGGCTAACTTAAGCATACAATGGAGTCAGTATGGGCAGCCCTCATACAGACCCCAAGTGGGCTTAACCAGAGGCAAAGAAGAGGGATATCTCGCTCCAGGGAATCTCTCATATCTCATGCTTCAAATGGCTCTCCTGGCTCTGCTCAGAGAGGGATGACTTCCCCCTCAGAGAAGGGAACGTGAGGCCAAAATGAGAGAAGCTGCTCTTAGGATTGAAAGACAGGAACTTGAGGTTGCCCTGGCCAAAGAGAAGCTTGCTCGTGCTAGAGAGCATAGAGAGAGTTGGTTAGAACCCACTGGTGGCAGCACTATCCCTAAGGATAAAGATAGGTCCTATGACAATAGACACCTAAGCAAGAGTGTGCCCCCTACAAAGAAGGGGATGACATCCACAAATGGATTACTGCTTTGGAGAGGGCCTGCAGAGTACAGCAGGTACCCCAAAGTCAGTGGGCAGCAATCTTATGGCTCTCCTTTTCAGAAAAAGGTAGAGATAAGCGCCTCACAGTTAGTGATGGTGATGCTAACAACTACTCTGTCCTGAAGAGTGCTCTGATTGATGGGTTTGGCCTAACCACTGAACAATATAGGTTGTTGTTCAGAGATACCCAAAAGACAAAGACTCGTGACTGGACTGACTTTGGTGATTGTGCCACTAAGGCTCTGGAAGGCTGGTTATTGGGAAGTGAGGTTAAGGACTATACAGGATTGTATAATTTGATCATGAGAGAACAAATACTCAACAATTGTCATAACCAGTTATTGCATCAATACCTGATTGACTCTGATCTGACCTCTCCCCAAGAATTGGCAAAGAAGGCAGACAAATGCGTCAGAACCAGGATTAAGCAGAAAAACCAGAACCAGGGTAGTGATCTGAAAAGGCAGACCAGAAGGGAAATGAATAGAAAGAAAAAGACCAGAAGTCTTCACCAGGCCCCCAAAAGGCACAGGGGGAGGGTGGCTCCAAAAAGAACAACCGAAACAAGAAGGCCAAAAGAAGCCCTGGTGTGGATACTGTAGTCTGTCTCTCACTGGTTTAGTGAGTGCACCAAGAAGGGCACAGCACCAACTA
Source organism: Lissotriton vulgaris (assembly GCF_964263255.1). Classification (NCBI taxonomy): domain Eukaryota; kingdom Metazoa; phylum Chordata; class Amphibia; order Caudata; family Salamandridae; genus Lissotriton; species Lissotriton vulgaris. The sequence goes on from NC_141695.1 coordinate 837,322,642, forward strand.
CCAATGCCCCTAAGGCAACTGTTCCCCCTAGTCCAGCTGTTAGTGGTGGTTCCCAGCAAAAGGGTGTAGTAGGGTTGACCCTGGGAACTGAGATGGACTCTGGCCTAGTCAGAGTACCAACTCAGGCTGTTCTTGTCTGTGATGGGGACATAGCAATGTCCTCTACTGTAAGTCCCAGTAATCTGAGCAAGTACGGGCAGACACCTTTTATTAATGACAAGATGGCTTAGGCCTACAGGGGCACATGTGCCAGTGTCACCATGGTGACACCTAACTTTGTGGACCCTGAACAGATCATACTAGGTGAGAAGTACCTAGTGATATTTGATATTTATTGGGATTTGTATAGCGCAACTATCGCTCCGGAAGGAGCATCTTGGCGCTGAGCATACAGAAGAACCAGCTCGGTGAGGCATAGATCAGATGGCTGCGAGAACCAATGAATCAGACTGTGGGAATATCCAGGTCTTCAGGAGTTTCCTGAAAAGGCTTTCTGTGGGGGCGTGCCTGAGGTTGAAGGGGAGGCCGTTCCATGCCTTAGCCGCCAGGAATGAAAAAGTTTTTCCTCCTTTCGTTTTTAACTTGATTCTAGGAACAGTAACCAGGTTGGCTCCTGATGACCTCAAGTGACGCGATGGAGTGTAGCGCAGAAAGCGCTTAGACAGGTAAAAAGGGCCTGTATTCCTGGTGGCTTTAAAAACCGTGACAAGGAGTTTGAAGAGGATTCTTTTGTGGAGGGGCAGCCAATGAAGAGTGTTGAGGGCTGCTGAGGCCGAGGACCTTCTTGGAAGTTTGAGAACGAGCCTGGCCGCCGCGTGTTGAACGCTTTGCAGTTTCTTGAGGGTGGACTTCTTTATTCCTGCCAAAAGGCCATTACAGTAATCCAGCCGGGATAGGATTAGGGCCACCGCGACTGATTTCCTGGCTGAGATGGGAAGAAAGTCGAAGAATTTCTTCAGCTGTCTAATGAGACTGAAGCAGCACCCTGCAGTGATGCGCACATGATCGTCGAAACTGAGGGACAAATCGAATTGGACACCCAGGTTGCGGGCCGAAGAAACCGCACTCGGCGGGGGTTCAGAGTTTTGAGGCCACCAATCTTTTGGGGAGAAGAGGATGTCTTTACCTAAGGGTATAATTTCCGTTTTGGCACTATTGCACTTAAGATGGTTATTGTTGAGCCAAGAGAAGACTTGGGAGAGGCAATTCTGAAATCTGAGGGCGGCATCAGTGCATTTTTTATCTATGGTGACGACGAGCTGAGTGTCGTCAGCATAAGATGTAACGAGGATTCCGTGGGATTCAATCACTGTGAGAAGGGGGGCCATGTAGATATTAAAAAAGAGTGGACTGAGTATGGACCCCTGGGGCACTCCTGATGTGGTGGGTCTTTCGCCAGAGAGGAAGGGGCCTAATGAAACTGTTTGAGATCTGTTGGATAGGAATGATGTTATCCATGTTAATGCTGTACCCGTTACACCAATCTCGCGCATTCTGTTAATGAGAATGGCATGTGAGATGGTGTCGAATGCTGCGGTTAAGTCGAGCAGGATGAGTACAGCTTGTCTCCCCTCATCCTGCAGGAACTTAATGGAGTCCGATAGTTCGATCAATGCAGTTTCAGTAGAATGGCCAGGGCGAAAACCTGATTGCTGTGGGTGCAAGATGTGAATGTTTTCCACAAAGGCTTTTAACTCCTCGGGTACTAGCTGCTCTGTAATTTTGCCTAGTGCCGGAAGTAAGGAGATTGGGCGCATATTGGATAGGTCTGTCGGGGATTTGTTTTGTTTTTTCATTAGGGGCTTAACAATGGCCTTTTTCCATTCAACGGGGACAATGCTTGAGCTAAGAGATTTGTTGACAATGGCATTGATTGTGGGGTTAACATCCTCAATGAGATGGTGGAGGATAATCGGGGGGCAAGAGTCCGTGGGGGCTCCCGATCTACAGGTCATAATAGCCTTCTGTGTTTGCAACAGGGAGACTGTTGAGAAGTTACCCAAGGTGGGTAAATTGGTGACTGCTTCTTGTATGGGGATTGAGGGGGGGGGAAAGTCCTTGTGAATATTATTGATTTTCTCGATGAAAAAATCAGCTATTTGATCGCAAAGGGTTTGGGATGGAGGAATTTCAAGTGCGAGGGCTTTGGGGTGGGTGAAAGACTTGACTATATTAAAAATTGTTTGTTGTTTCTGTTTAGCTTCCTCTATGGCTGTGGTGAAGAACTCCTTTTTAGCTTTTTTTATGTTAGAGAGGTATTGTTTCCTCTGCAGGATATAAAGGGTTCTGGAAGTGTGGTCGTAAGTTTTCCTCCACTCTCTTTCTAGGACCCTGCACATAAGGTGACTTTCGGTGAGGGCCTGGGTGTACTAGGGGGCATTGGGCTTTCTTTTGCGATGGACTGATTTTTGATTGTTTGGGTTGGAATTAACCGAGACCACTTTATCGATCCACGTGTGAAAGTTGTTGGAGTCTTGCGATACGTCTCCAACAATAGTGGGAGGGGGGGTAGGGGGCTGAGGGTTCAACTTAATGCGCTCGGCCACTTTCTTCCAGTTGATCGAGAAGGGGGTGGGGGAGCACTTAGTGTTCAGTTGCGCTAAGGGTTTAGCCTTGATAGAGAAAGGGATAAAACAGTGATCGGTCCATATTTGTGGGATCGGGGGAGATACGGCTAGGGTGACTAAATTTGTACAGATGCCGTCTAACGTGTGGCCAGCCCGGTGCGTTGGGGGAGTGACCAGTTGAGAGAGGCCAAAAATGTCGAGTGATTGTTGGAAACTTGAAGTGTGAGGGTCAGCGCAGGATTCCAAATGAAGGTTAAAATCACCAAGGAGGGTGAAGGTAGGATAATGGGTCATAAGTGACCCAAGAGTCTCGTCAAGAGAATCCAAGAATAGCGTTGCGTTTCCAGGGGGGCGATAGACAAGTCCTCCTGAGAAGGAGGTGGAGGGGTTGATATGGATCACAAAGCCTATGCCCTCACAGTCCTTGAGGTAGGCCAGATCAAATGTGTGGCACATAAAGAGTTTCTTGGTTATGATAGCTATCCCCCCTCCCCTGCCGCAGGGTCTGTCCCGCCTATGGATGGTAAAGTCGAGAGGGAGGGCGGTTGCCAAGTCAGGGTTAGACGCGTCATTTAGCCAGGTTTCGGTGATAAAAAGGGCGGCTAGGTCGTGAGAAAGTATGAGGTCATGAATATCTTGTCCATGACATGCTAAAGACCTGGCATTGATGAGTCCGCCTTTAAAGGTGATAACTTGTGCATTGGTGGGGGGAGTGGGTTGGAGATTACACAAGCGGGTCCCAGGGACGACCATCTGCAGAGGCGGCATGAAAATGGGCCCCAGAGACGATCAGTAGGGGGGTGTCCCTTACAGCTATGGCTGGCCGTTGTCTGGCGCACTGAGAGAAGCTCGTTAGAGTCGTACCTGATGGCTGGATGGTTTTGGGCAGCATGGCCCGCGCCCGGCGCAGTCCTGGAGCGGACGGGCGCAGACGGGCTTGGCTTAGGCGCGGGTTCGGCGCGCGCCCGCTGCGCCAGCCCGCTGCGCCGTCTGGCCGCCTTGCACATTTATAGGAAGGAAGGAGGGTGGGAGGACGGCGCGACTAGAGCGCTGACCTCACCTGCCTCGCTCAAGATGGCGCCCACCGCCGCCGAATGTTGTCAGAAAACGGCTGGGCTGAAAGGAGAGGAATAATAGGTGTGAGGAGTGTCAGAGTACATAAAGCTCAATTCCCCTTATGCTGACAGCCCCCAAAGGTAAAAATACGGCGGTTTTAAAAGCAGTTAAAAAACGTTCCAAATATAATGCTTGTAATGCTAAGATCAAGTTGCCTTAAATCGCAATTCTTAAGAGTCTCCAGCAGCTCGCAGCCCCAGTTCCCCTCACCAGGGAGAGCTTCTGAAAGGCACAGAGCGCTGGGAAGGGCTCACCTAAATACACCAGGAGGGCGGGAGGACGGCGCGACTAGAGCGCTGACCTCACCTGCCTCGCTCAAGATGGCGCCCACCGCCGCCGAGTGTTGCCTGCAATGCCACTACTTCCCATAGTGTGGCAGTTGTTAACTTCTCCTGGGGAGGGGTAACTGGCCTCAAGAAGGCTGTTGTGAGTTCAGACCTTCCAGTAGAGTGTCTGTTGGGAAATGATCTTGAAACCTCAGTTTGGTCTGAGGTGGAGTATAGGACCCATGCAGAAATGCTGGGGATTTCAGCACATGTCCTTGCTGTGACCAGGTCACAGGCCAAAAAGTGCTTACCTGAACAAGTGCTAGATCTTGGAACAATAGACCAGACACTACCCAAGAGAAAGAGCAAGAGGGTTAAGGCTGTGCCTTCCCCTTGCCTCAGGTGGAGGATCAGCCCTCACAGGAGGATGATTCTGAGATCCAAGAGGGAACTGTCCTAGAATAACTTGAGCCTGATCAGGTTGAGTTTCTTGGGTCGGGGGGCCTCAAGGGCAGATCTGAGGCAGGCACAATTGGATTGCTCCTCTCTTGAACCCCTCAGACAACAGGCTGCTGCTGAGGCTGCTGGGAATGCTCAAGGTACCCATAAAGTGTATTGGGATGATGGGCTCCTTTATACAGAGGCTAGAGACCCCAAGCTTGGTGCTTCCAGGAGGTTGGTCATACCTCTGCAATTTAGGGGCATCCTTCTTACCTTGGCATCAGCAACAGATTGTAGACCAGTTCTGCAGTCCTTCAGACACTTGTTTTCTCTGACCCCAAGTCAGACAAGCGGGTGCACCCGTGAGGTGGACACTGGTGACAGTCTGCCTGTCAAGAGTAAAATCTACAGGCAACCTGACCATGTCAGGGACTGCATTAGGACAGAGGTCCAAAAGATGTTGGAGCTGGGAGTTATTGAGCCCTCGGAGAGCCCTTGGCTCAGTCCAGTAGTCCTTGTGCCAAAACCTCACACCCAAGATGGTAAGAGAGAGATGAGGTTTTGTGTGGACCACAGAGGTCTCAATTTTTATTTTTTTTTATTTTTAAAGACCTTTATTGTGCATATGAATCAAGAATACACTATTGTACATGTCGCGTAGCCTGCTGCCCTCAGGTGCCAGCATAAATAATAAACATCGAGATGTAATACTGGTGATGTAACACAGCCAATTAGCCGGCAACCCGGGGGTCCGGCGGCGTAGTTCAGGATGAGTACGGAGACATAATTCAGTGTACAGTGCTACAACTGTGAGGTCTACAGGTTTTGTAGTTTTTTGTTGTCGAGTTGATCACATCACCGTCTATCTAGTATCTGTATTGTAAGAGCTACAAGTCAGGTCCAGAACACAATTTAACAGCAGCAGCAAATATCAGGTAATATGTGGACTGAGAAGAAAGGTATCAAAGTTCTTGTGCCTGTGATGTCATTATGTCGCAGATCGTATAGTGGTATAGCTCACTAACGCAAAATGTTAGTCATGTATAGTCGACGGCGCCAGGCGATGGTCGCCATGACGGAATTTCAATTGGTTGTTATCTCAGTGTGAGTTGAACCCTCCTGTGTCTATGATGTATGTATGATCGTCAGAGGCGGAGACCCGTTTGCGGGCTCGCCCGGTCTGTGTCTCAGTGCAATTTTCCCAGGTGTTTTTTACGTCCCGTGCATGTGTTGTGTTGTGGCATGTCGTGGCATCAGAGATGTAACGCAACTATGGGCGCTTATCGTTTCGCGACATAGTCACAGCGTGTTGGATCTTCGTCTGCTCCCATAAAGGGTTTGGTCAGGGAACGTGACCATTAAACAAACCATCACCAAATCAAACTCACTAATAAAAGAACTAGGGAAGGGAGGGTAGGGGATCAGTTGTGTCCATAGACGCGATGTGGGGGGGGGTGGTAGGTGCAGCTTCGGTGAGGGGTTTCTGTGGTTCCGGGGCGTGGACCACAGAGCTCTCAATGCTGTCACTAGGACAGATGCCCACCCCATCCCCAGGGCTGATGAGCTCATTGATAGATTGGCTTCTGCCAAGTTCTTGAGCAAATTTGACCTGACATCAGGCTACTGGCAAATCAGATTAGCTGAGGATGCAAAAGCCAAGACAGCATTTTCGACCCAAGGAGGAGATTATCAATTTGTGGTAATGCCCTTTGGTTTGAAGAATGCACTTGCCACTTTCCAAAGGTTGGTGAATCAAGTTCTCACAGGATTGGAAGACTATTGTGCAGCTTATCTAGATGATATTGCTGTCTTTAGCTCCTCCTGGGAGGATCACCTGGTCCACATGAGGAATGTTTTAGAGGCTCTGCAAAAGGCAGGCCTCACTATCAAGGCTGCAAAGTGCCAGATAGGGCAGAGCAAGGTTGTGTACCTGGGCCACCTGGTAGGTGGGGGTCAGGTTCAACCACTGGAGAGCAAGATCCAGACCATCAGAGACTGGAGTCCTCCAACCACCCAGACACAGGTCAGAGCCTTCTTGGGCCTGTCTGGGTACTACAGGAAGTTTGTGAAAAATGATGGGTCCATTGTGACTCCATTAAATGACCTCACTTCCAAAAAAGCTCTAAGGGCTACCCAGTGCCGGATTCGTGGAAGGGAGCAGAGGTTGTAACCGTGTATAAGTAGGGGGCGGGAGATGACCCTGCCAACTACAGATCGATCAGTCTAATAGACGTGATCCAGAAGGTGGTGGGCAGGGTCATCCTCTCCAGGGTGGGTGTCTGGATGGAAGAGGAGAATATTCTTTCCCATTTTCAAGCGGGTTTTAGACAAAAAGTGGGCACGATGGATCAGGTCTTCCGATTTTTTGCGATCTATTGGAAGGCCGTGACCATCGGTAAGGGCAGCCTGTACCTTGCATTTATAGATCTCAAAGCAGCTTTTGATCTAGTTCCTCGTGCCAGGCTGTGGGATATCCTAGAGAAGATGGGTTTCCTGGGCCCTCTCTAGGGATTTATTGTGAAACTTCACAAGGGGAATTATGCTAGGATCAGATGGGGCTCCCAGGGGCAACTGACAGAGAGGGTGCCTGTGAGGAGTGGAGTCCGCCAGGGATGCGTCATGGCGCCGACCCTGTTCTCCCTCTTGGTGAATGGCGTAGTGGATCACCTGAGGGAAGAAGCGACCGTCGCCCCATCCCTGGCAGGGGAGAAAACACCTACCCTGCTCTTCGTGGACGACACCCTGCTGATCTCTAAAACCCCCATAGGGCTTCAAAAGCTCTTGGATCATTTTTGTGCGCTCTGCAAGGATAGAGGCCTTACCATCAATACCTACAAGACGAAGCTTATGGCCATCTCACCCTCCAAGAGATTCAGGAACAATGTTTCGCTTAATGGTGCCCCCTTGGAGCTGGCAGATTCATTCGACTATTTGGGGGTCAGGATTAATAGCCGGATGAATTGGAAAGATCATTTGGCCAAAATGCTTTTAAATCACAAAAGAGTGTCAGGGGCTATTTTGAGGGAACAGCGGGAGTCAACGAGTAAACCGGTAGCACCGGCTCTCTCTGTGTATGAAGGCCAAGCATTACCATCGGCACTATACGGATCCGAGCTGTGGGGGTCCGAGAACATAACTGATCTAGTTACATCTGAAAATAAGTTCTTGAGAGACATGGTGTCCCTTTCAGTTTCCACCACGCTAAATCCACTACGGCAAGACATGGGCAGGCGCTCTTTAAAAGATATAGTTAGCTTGCGGCCACTACTTTTCTGGGTACGACTCAGAAGGACCCAGGAGCTCCATAACTACGCAGCAGTTCTAGACGAACTTCTTTTGCTCAACTCGGGGAATAACATCAAGTGGTTGAGCAATTTGAGGCAGCTGGTTTTAAAATTGGGCCTGAGTGTATCACGGATGAGCCAAATACCCCCCTCTAAGCTAGTGATTAAGAAACTTTACTGGGATTGGGTTCAGGAGGAGGCCACATCTAGAGGTGTAGGGGGTCCCCTTACAGAGCGGGTCCTTGAGTTTAAATTGGCAAGGAAACTTGAACCTTTCCTAGATTTTATACAAAAACCATTGGATAGATCACTCTACCTTAAACTCAGGTTTGGGACCCTCCCGGTGAATGATTTCTCCTCTGGGTGGAACAACCCAGGCAGCGTACCCAAATCCTGCCTAGGGTGTGCAGCCCCCAAAGAGTCTGTGGCTCATTTCCTTTTCGCTTGCCCGGCCTACAGGGGTGCAAGGAAGATATGGTTAAAACCATTATGCTTGGGGCTGGGCCTCAGGTGCCAAAAATGGCTTTGCCGCTCCTCCGCAGCGATACGTCTTCCCATGGTGTGTGGGGTAGCAAAATTCTTGGGTAGTGCTTGGCAGACACGTATGCGGAGGGTAATATCCACCCCCTTACCAACCTGATTGTTTGATGGATTTATGTTAGGATGATTTTAGGCTGTCATGTATTTGGTTTTATTGTATATCTTATTGCTTTTAGCATTGTGGTTTTAACGTGTTGATGTTTTTACACAAGGATTGGTGGGTTCTTGTTTTTATTCTTTTTAACTGTATAAGACTGTGTTCTTTTATGATGAGATTTTATCGAATAAAGTACTTCCTATCCTATGCCAAAAAGATGCCAAAGAAAGTTCAGTGGACAGTTAGCTGTCAAAAGACATTTGACCTGAAGCAGGCCATGTGCACTGCCCCTATTCTGAAAAGTCCAGATTACTCCAAAGAGTTCATAGTCCAAACAGATGCTTCTGAATTGGGTGTGGGAGCTGTACTTTCATAACTGAATATAGATGGTCAAGACCAGCCCATTGCTTTCATAAGCAGAAGGCTGACCCCCTAGAGAGAAACGTTGGTCAGCTATAGAGAGGGAGGCCTTTGCTGTGGTTTGGGCCCTGAAGAAGCTGAGGCCATACTTGTTTGGCACTCACTTCAAGATTCAGACAGACCACAAGCCCCTCTTATGGTTAAATCAGATGAAGGGTGAAAATCCCAAACTTCTTAGGTGGTCCATTTCCCTACAGGGGATGGACTTTACAGTGGAACATAGACCTGGGACTGACCATGCCAATGCAGATGGACTCTCCCGATATTTCCACTTAGAACATGAAGACTCAACTGGTCAAGGTTAGTTTAATGTCCCTAAGTTTGGTGGGGCGTTTGTGTAGGAGAGTAGGGTCTGCTTCCTATGGTCACCCCCACTTTTTGCTTTTGCTTTACTGGTTTTCGACTTAGATGTGGCTGTGGGCCTGCTAATCAGACCCACAGCCCAGATGCACTCTCTCTAAATTCACCATGTACTCTAGGTACATCCACAATTGGGAATTGGTTCACTGTGTCAGCCCCTGTAGAAGTGTACCATAGGTACTCAGGGCATAGGTGTAACTAAGGCCTACCAGGGGCTGCGGCATGTAGTGTGCCACCCCTGGCTGGCCACTCAAATAGACACAACTGGCTGATCACTCAGCTGGGGCAAGGTCTTGTAATCACCCCTTGCTTAGGTGTAGTATTCCTATACCTACTTACATATAGAGACATAGTAGCCTATAAGTCACTCCTATGGCAGGACTTAACAATCCTGAAGGCAGAGTGCTTGGTTATGTGTGAGATGGTGATCTAGCATGAGCTGGGCCTGTCGGCAGCTTTCAGAACCATGTCCTCATAGCTGTTCTATGATATTGCCATACCATATACTCTTAAGTGCATTATGAACCTCGCAGTTAAATGGTAACTTTGGTTTGGCTTTATCCAAACATGTTGTGTAAGGTGTCATACGCTTTGGAATACTACCCCCTCGCCAATTCTGGTGACGGGGGTAGCATTCCACCCTTCTAGAGGGAGAAGACATGTTAGTTCTGACTAGATTGAGACACTGCCTGAGGCACACTAGGTGCTTCATGCATACCCCAGTTCAAACCGGTTGCTGGGGCACTCCAGCAAAAGTCTGTTCACTTTTCACCTATCCCTCACATCACTGTTTCACTTGCTAGTAGTAGCCTTAATCACCATTTCGCCTCCATTCATCTGCCCATCTGCTTTTCACTCGGGACCTGATTAGTAACTTTGGATTCTCCTCCTCTTTCCTAGAACACTCTGATCCCCTGAAGAAGAGCTCTTTAGCTCGAAATGCATCGGGGATGTTCATATTTACAACTTTAAAGCATTGAACTGTTCCAATTCATGGATTGATTATGGAATAACCAAACCGCATTTAATTCAAACTTTGTTTACTCTAATGAACATGTTCTAATTCAGAAGGATGAATTGCATTTGCGAAAGAACAAAGTGAATAAAACATTGAACTTTTTTTGAACATTATTGTGTAAATTGCCGTCATTAGCACAAAGGAGTGCTCAGGTTCCTCACCTTACGCCCGTAAGGTATTCCTTCTCGCATTGACACTCTGCCCCTCCCGGACAGAAAAGTTCACCCTGAGCACCCTGAAAGATTGAACCATACCTATTCATCGTTTAAAAGCCTTTCACAACCTAGGAGTGCAGCGGACTTCATCTTTTTCACACTTTAGTTTTAAACATTCATCTAAAGCACAGCATGCCACCATTGCTACCAAAATAAAGACACTTTTTTTTTGGTCTACAATTTATAAACTTTTGTTGCAATTGGTCTTGCAATATTTCGCAATGCCAATAGCTCAAACTTAATTAATGCGAGACCTATTGCATTGCAAATGCTTGTTTTAATTGTTGTTGCATGAAACATAAACACACCATTTCTCTGCAAAATGTCTGTAATAGATTTTGACACATTACACATCACCCACATTAAAAATAAATTAAAGGAAAACGGTATGTAAAATAATCTGTCTAAGAATTACTCCAGGTCACCAGGGGAAGACTGCAGAAAAGAGCTGGCTCTTTGAGGGGGGCCCCATGAAAAGCGGGGTCCTGGGCCAGAGCTCACTTTGCCCATGCCTTATCTCTGAGCCAGGGAATACTCGCACAGTGCCTAGGCTGGTTTTGCATTTCAGAACAGTTGCCTTCATGTAATTGCAGCTTTTTTTGATTTCCTGTTAGTGGCATTCTTGATACAGAAATATTTTAACACCTGCTCTGTGTACAAAAACTCTGTTTGCGTTCTAGTCACTGCTGGCCTTGAACAAACATGTTATGCCACATGTTCTTTTTAGATTAAGCTTTCCATTGAGTCGTAGATACTAGAATATATATCGGTTCCAAGTCACACAAAAGTTATTATGGTTCATTCGCGTCTATTATAAATCGCAGATTCTTCCAGTCGGAACTTAAGGTCTTACGACAAGAATATCTCTTTCGCATTGCTAAGCTCATAGCTGCACGGCCAAGTCCTTATTACTTCACGGCAGGTATGTGTTGTGTGTTTTTTGTATTTGTATATAGCGCGAACTTGACCCGAAGGTATCAGAGCGCTTTACATGAGCGCGGGTTACAATATAGACGGACACATTCATTTTTAGGCACTGGGAGATTAAGTGATTTACCCAGAATCACAGGATGCTTGAGCCAAGACTCGAAACTGATTTACCAGCCACTTATTTATTTAGAAGTTGTTTGTTAATATTACAACACATATCTCCCTCTGGTTTCGTTGAAACACAGAAAAGGTGCAGTGCGAGCCGAGCCCATAAATGAAGGGAGGCGTCCTTCGCCGATAGCATTCAAATTATTGCCTCCGGAAATCTCTCCTTTGAGAGGGGAAGAAGGAGGCGGGCGGTTGGAAAAATCTCCTGCAGTTTTGGTTGTGTTCCAATGCTCATGGATGTTAAAAGAAATATTGTTTGCATATGTACCCCATCCTCAATTATTTGTTTCTGTTCCATTATTCGTTGTTTCAGGTTTATTGTGTAGGTTTGAGGATAGGGATTACCGTTCTTTAGCACTTTTCGGGTACACGGGTTCCCTGTTTTGAGAACTGTGAGAGCTCCTCTGTAAAAGCTGATGCCATCCTGGTCTCAGATCTCCCAAACACTGTTTGAGCGCCCCCACCCCCCAACCATGGCTCTGACTGAACGTCTGTGAGCTTTATGGGTGCCGCCTTCGGTCACAGTTTTTTTAATTTTATTACTTTCAAACAAAAAATCTGCATTTCAAAAAAGTACGCAGAGGAAAATCAGCCCAGGTATGTACGTGATGGAAAAGACGTGAATACTCACCTTTAAACAAAGTCTGTTTTTATATCCTAGGGTTTTATGAACTTGCTCATATTTAACTGTGGCACTTGCTTTGAAAATGTCATATTTTCTTTGACTGTTCTAGTGAACAGCGAAGAAAGGGAACTTTTTCATAAGATGACATCACTGGGCCCAGGTCCCATAGAAATGTACAGTCAATATGGGTGTTTTTCAGTTTTGGTATATGAAGAAATTATCTGAGACATACAGTTTGCTGGAAACAGCCAGATTTCTCATCAATGCCCACAGTTCAGGTGCCAGAGTTTACAGCTGGCGGGGGCTCTCACGCTAACCTGGCCTGTGCTGCGGCGCTATCAGAGATTTATGTTGAGAGGTGTGTGTGGGCTAGGAGTGTTTTGGTTTGGCGGGCCTTTTAATAGTATCTAGTCACATCGGCCGTTACCCCTAAAGAGAACATGAATGTATATCCTGTCTCTCAGTACTTCACATCTGCTGTGCCCAGCTGCTAATTGATGTGTACAAATATTACTCTTCGTCCCAAATCCATATTCTGAAGTGTATCTTTCACCCCAAAAAACGAAGTGGGCAAGCCTCTGCCACAATAAATACCTCTTGCTGCTTGGTCGACCACCTCTGTGAAACCCTTCCCAAACACTGGAAACTTGCACCCTTAGACCAACCTTTTGATTTGTGTCTGGAAACATCAACTTCGAATGAGACTACATGCAGCAGGACGGGTCCTTGATACGCATCAAAGAGGGCCGTTCATTGGCTAACTAATAATCATCTCAAGCTTAAACTGCATAACACAGAATTCCTTCTGATTTCCCCTTAGAAAATCACAGCGAGGATAATGGAATGGACCAAGTTAAACATGCAAATCCACATTAACGTGATGGCAAAAAATGCCTGCTTCCATCTAAGCTATCTTAGAAAACTGGAACCATTCATAGCTACATCAGACCTCAAAATAGCAGTCCAGGCATTAGTCATCTGGATGCACAACTTTATCAGGACAATCCAGGATTTCAACTGCCCCAATAAAAGCTTGCCACAAGACTCCGAACAGGCTCCAGAAAGTTTGATCACATCTGAAAGCACTTAATTTGCTACCTTATGAAGCAAGAATCCGACCAAAGATGGCATGTATCACACACAAAGCGATACATTAAAAAACGCCACTATACCTAGCCCAGAAAATCACATTATCAGGAGGCAGCAGATTATCAGGGAGCAATGGAGATCTCTTACTGTAATCTGCCCTCTTCCGAAAGAAGAGAACTTATGACAGAGCATTGTATGGTGCTGCACCAAGAATTTGGAACTCACTCCCCCGAGCATTAGAAGAATCTCGTCCTCTTCAGTTTAAAAAAAGAACCTAAAACTTTTCTTATGAGGAAATTCTTCCCATAATAACAGCAGACCAGGCACGGTTAGGATAATTTATAGATCATGCACTATGACAATACACATCGATCTCTAGTAGTCGTTAGGACATGTATGTATGTTTTTGTAAGCACAAATGTCTCACTCTCAAATTGATTATTTACTCTTGTTACTTTTGCTTAAATGTCGTGTCAAACCTGCTGTCGAAAGTTTAAGGCTATGTAATTGCAAAGCGCTATGATACCCTAATTGGGTCATGTCCACGGTACATAAAATACAAATAAATAAACAAATTGATATGAGAGGTAGTTTCACCAACTTTTTGGGATTATAGGCATGAGACAGTCAACCAGCATTGTGAGCCATTCGCAGGTGGTAGGTTCATCTTGCGGGTGCTCTTGGCTGGGGATGGTGGTGGCTTTTGGTAGGGGCCATTAGCATGAGGCGGCCACAGCAGGTTTTAACATGGATTGCTTAAGTGGAAGCTTTAATATGGTCAGCTGCACTGGAGGTTCTTGAGCCGTGGCCGATGTGGTTGTAGTTCTTGGCATGATGAAGTTGTTCCTGGCAGTGAATGCTCCAGGCACCAAGCAACTGTGCCTCGCAGTGTGGGCCTTGGGCACCTGGCCTGGCCTTTTATCAGTGACTCACTGGTGAAACAAATGTAATCTGAGCTTATTGTGGCAGAAGAGACTCCTGGTGCAGGTGCACTTCATTGTATGAATCTTGTGAAGTTCTGTCCGGCCAAGGCACGTATGCTCTCTATTGTCTGGCCATTCTGTAAAGTGCTGTCCCGCCCCATCGCTTTTCTTTTACCTTTATCACAACCTCTAATTGATAGAAAGTCTCAGATCCTGAGTATTCCTTCTGCTCTTTTCTTTACAGGTGTTGGAGGAAACCTGCAGGAAGCAGAATTTCAACCCGGACGAGTTTGATTTGAAGTAAGAATCCAGATTCTACTGCTGAACTCCCATGAACATAGAGGTTGGAAATGGGGCTGTGTCTTGTCATGCTGTAACGGATTACTTAATGAGAGGATATGAAATATGGCCCGTTTTCCACTGAGATGCATTTGAGAAGGAAAGTGGGGCAGTGAGTAGGCACAGTCAGGAATACCACACACGGGTAACAGGGAAGCTGTAGCGGAGAGTAGTCTCCAAGAAAGAACAGAATGGTGGGCACCATCAAAATGCAGAATTGGCAGAAGATGTAAAATAGTGGAGCATGTTGGGCAGACACTTGCATTAGCTGCAATATGCAGGCACATGAGAACTGCAGAATGTAAGGCTCTCAGTAGCAGGAGCTGAGCTCGATGGCAAGAGCCGTAGAAAGGGGAAAGATACCAACATGGGCTGCAGAATTATATGGCAGCGGATCAGTCATGGGGCGGTAGAATGTTCATCAGCAGGAGCTCTAAAGATGGCTTTTGAATGGTGCAGGGGAGTGTGCTACTGGCTTGTCGTGAAATGTGGTTGCAGCACACCACAGGAGCTAGTCATTGCAAAGAGTAGGGGTTGTGTGGATTACCGGTAGGGGCTTTAGAATGGGGTATGTTGGCCAGAGTTCAGAATGAGGCTAATTTCCAGTAGGATTAGTGCAACTGGGTCGCATGAAGAGTGCAGGCGTGGAATTAATTAGGTATGGGCTTACGGGAAATTAGCACTATAACACAAGTTGACACCTAACAGTGGTGGCACTGGTAGGGGGTGTGCAATGGTGGGGAAAGAGCTTGGTTAGAATTGGTACTTTTACTGTAAGGAGAAGAGATACACAGTGATGTTGCTCATTGATATTCCCCATCATACTGGGGTGGGTATTTGTTAATAACCCTTGAATCACCTCTCAGTGTGTACGTATGGGAAGTGCTCATCACATGCTCTGCACTTTCTTGCAGGTTCCAGAGGCTGGTACTTGACCTCTCGCTGCAGTGGAGATTCGCCAACCTGCCAAACAATGCCAAACTGGAGATGGTGCCTGCATCCCGACTCCGGGCAGGGCCTACAAACATGGTACACTCCCTTTCCAATGACCTCTCCTCTTATAAGATGAAAGGCTGTTTGATCAGCCCTTCAGCACCCACCAATTTAAGTAGCACAAGCAGTACTGGCAGGCATCTGCTGCATAATCTCATAGAATGGCTGTTCTTTGGGTCTTGGATGAGAGTGAGAAGTGTCCGCGTCATGTAGCTTCGGGATGAGAACTGTGCTTCTGAGTTTTGGTTTGGGGCAGTGAAGTATCCACTTTAGTATTTATGTGGTCAGAAAGGTATCTGCCTCTCTGTCTTGGGGAGGACCTTGTGCCATGACCGCCTGTGTGATGGTAAGTTGACTTGAGAGTTGGGTGACTGGTGTCTGTGTTCAGATTTGTCGCAGACAAAGTACCCTGGAAGGCACTAGTGCCACATGATGCGTTCTATTTCTTCTGCACAAGCTCCTTATCACATTTTAGGAACACTGCAATGGATCGTATGGTACAGCATTTGACCATTGGAACCACAATGCTCCAAGACCCACGTGGTGGATATGCTACATCCTTTTGTGAAGGTTCTGCTTGAATGTATGTTTTATTTGGTAGGTTCCAGGCAAGGATGTGAGCCAGCCATCTATTTTTTTGTCTTAGTGTGCAGCTTCACTTCGTTTATCTGATCTGTGAAGCAGGAAATCGACGTGATTTATCTGGGCCCTACTCCCATGATTAATTTGAAGCGTGAGGTGTGAAACTTTGATCTACCATCCTTTCTTAAGGCTCTCTATCACTTGTCCAAGGCCCTGTTTGGCAAGGTATTCAATAGGAAATATTTTGACCACAGATTTTTTTTATTTTCACAAATTGCACCTCTTTAGCACTGATGAAGTTTGTAATTAATCAGGGCCACTTGAATTGTGTGATTTTGCGGCTGCAGCGATTTTTTTTGCATAGTTGTAAATTTGCCGTATTTGCCACATAATCCACCATCTGCCACATAATCGGCGATTCCAACAAAGAAAAGTGTTATTTATAGATCAAACAGTTCAAAAGTTAATAAAAACGCAGCAACACTTGATGCAGCGCAGTGGAAGGCCCTTTGCAAAGTTTAACTGGTCACCTTTCTGTTGCTCATTGCTAGTTTTGGGTGTTAAACTGCTACTAATGAGGTGCAGCCAATACCAAGACGGCACCAACAAGTGTAAAAATGACAAAATAATGAAGTAATACTATTACAAAATGCGCCTCATTATGCTGCATAATTTGCCTTTTCTGGTTGCATAATTTACTGAACCCTTCCGCATAATTTGGCTCTTCCCTGCCGCATAATTTCAGTGGCCCTGGTCATAGTAAGCATGCGCTATTGGGGTTTAGCTCACCAGGCTGTGTCTGAAAGCAGCTGTAATAAAGCTGAGGATCCAGATTGATATGGTATATTGCTTCGTAATTAAAAATTACTGTCCATTTGTCACACTGGATCCATAGGTTGTTCCCAGTTTTATAAAAAGGCAAACTTAGAAGCAAATGTGAGGAGCGTCTGTTTAAGTTTGAAATCTTGTTGCCTCCCCTTTTGTGGAATATAGAGGGCTGATGGACGGGCAGAAAGCTAATGATCAATTGTGCCTATGTTTACTTTGGTGTTCCACAGGATCTGTTCTGGCCCTTCACTCTTCTCACTTTTACAAGCTTCCCCTCCCTACTATCAAGTCTGTTTGCAGGTGTGAATCCTCTATGTTGGTGTTGTTGAACATATCACTGCTCCACTGCTGACCAATCAGAACTAGTGTTCATCTTCTTTTCTCTTTTCCCTATAATACACACGTTTCCTCCTATTTTACTCTGCTTCAGTTGCTCCCCTTATATTGTCAAGTCTAGTATCACTTCCTTTATCTAGTCTTTAAATGTTCATTATCCAGCTCCTCCTCCATATTTATGTATATGTTTTTTCTTTATAATTCTTTTTCATCCGTTTGCTCTGCTCTTTGTTCTTGTTCTATATTCAATATCCTTCCTGTGCTTGTCATCTCAAATGTAACAGTTCACCATTTCAACCTAAATTAAAAAAGCAATTGCAAGATCAGCTCTTGGCATCATCTAACCACCTTGGATTGTTTGTTCATAAGCTTTTCTTTGGTTGGCGTTTTCGTTTTGCAGCTTTTTTGAGTTGGACAGCTCTTTGGATAGAACCACTGTAATAAGTAATTAATTTATAATAGTAAGTGACTGTTGGAGACCTACTCCTGGCCAAACCCATACCAACTCTCCAAACCAGAAGTATACACTTAAACATGTCTTCCTCTGTGTTGGAAAGTGATTGAGCTGTGCCTTTGTGACACCCACACCTTTGGCTTTAAAAGAGGGCGGTAGTGTAGTCGGTACCATCATGTGGAATATAAGTGCCACATGGGATTGCAGGAAGTTGTTCTTTCCAGAGACTTGTTGATGGAAAAGAAAGAACACACAAGTCCTGTGGCTCGCTATGCCTGAAATACTTGCATGCGTACTAGTGTGATGTGCTTGTGTGCTGTCATAGAGTGGTCTTTTTGTGTGTTTTCTGCTGCTGCGTTCTCACTTACTTGCTAGACTTGCTGTAGCCTGATTTAGTAACGGTTTATTCATTTACTGTTTCTTTTGTAATTGTGAGTTGTATGGAATTATTCTCTGGCTATTTGCTTTCTACTTGTCAACCCTGTTAGTGAAATCTTCTAGCAGGCTTGGTATTTAGGACTCAAGGAGTTGCTTTTTGCTTCCTGGTGCTTCTACTAAGTATTTTCCTTACCCTAGTCTCTGTCTTCACACACTTGTCCAACCCTTTTCTGCACCTCAACTGTCGCTCACAAAAGTTCTCTTGCTCTCAGTGTCTCTCACATGCTCGACTTGTACCTGTTTGACACTGTTTTCTACTCCCTTTTTTTGGCTATCATGATATTCGTTATATATTAGTTTATTTTCTGAGTTGTTGTCCTGCCTTCACCTTTCCCCTATATACTTGTCTCACCCCCGGATGCAGATCTCTCCTCTCTTGCCCCAATCTCACTTCTTTTGACCACTGCTTGCTTCTCTCCCCTCATCTCACACATGCTCCTTTTCCTTCTCAGCTGAATATTTTGGAATGTTTCATCCCACAATTGTACATACTTGTCTGCCCCTTATCTTGCCCTTTGGATGCCTATCCGTCCCTTTTCCTCATGGATTTGACTTTTTCTGATGTTGCTCCCGGCATCCTTGACTGACCCGGCCATTATCTGGGCTCTCACACTCACCTCGATTGGCCTTTCATATCCGCCCTGATCTTGCCTCTCAATCTTGTTGTTCACATGCTTGTTTTCTCCCTGCATTGCATTTGCATTTGTTTGACCTTAGCTGGTTCCTAAAGTGCCACAAGTCTAACTTACAAGTAACATGCCTTGTTGGCAGAACAATAAATGAGGAGCCTGTTGTCACATGCGCACAGCGCCAAGGAGTTTTAACTCACACAAGTTGTCCTACCATGTTTCTTTTCTTTGGTTGCATTGTTAAAGCATGTTTTTCCATTTGTAAAGGACACTTAACAGTGCTTATATATCTATATGCAATAATGTGTTTTTCAACCTAGACTGACAATCTTGTGTGTCTTTGGTCTTGTGGAAGTGCTGCTACTGCAGATGCTTTCGAAGACCTACTGCAGCACCTGGGGGGGGGGGGGGGGGGGGGGCTTTCTGACCTAGATGCTCTTGCTATTCCTATAGTCAGGTTGCAGTGCTTGACATTCTTCCTGAGCAGGCAGCAGTTTACCTGGATATCCCTACTTGGCATGAAGTTTTCTGTTCGTTAATTGGGCCTGGCTTTTGCCTCGTATCTGTATGGTAGTGGTTTGTCTGTCTAATTGTAGTTGTGGGAATCCTTTCTAGGGTATGCTCAGTTTTCATTTTTAAGAAGTAAAATACTGCAAGGTTCACAATTATTGTCTTTTGTGACACTCTGAGGGGGCATGGATTGCCGCTAAGAGTAATAACCCGTGGCTGAAATTAATATAGTCAATCCACCCATCATTTTATGTATACCTCAGTGTGATGCCCTAAATGTGATGAGAATGCCTTAACTTGCGTCCTTTGCTGTACCTGTTGCAGGACTCCAGCTTCTCTCTACTGACCAGGCCAAAACCAAATTGGTGATGCTTCTGTTCCAATTATAATAGTACCTGGCCTGGCAGTTCGGGCTTGACTGTTCCTATTGGACAGGATCAAGGCCGATTTGCATTTGGCTGGTTCCTGTCTGAGGTCGCATTGTGGACGAACAAGCATTTACAATGCAGTAGGTCTCGCAATTGCGAGATTTTGAGCTATTGGTATTGTAAATGAGAATGCCTTTCATTTTATGTGTTTAAAAAACCTGACATTGTCATTTACAATACCAATAGGTCAAGTTTTGAAAATGCGAGACCTATTGCCTTGCAAATGCTTGTTTAATTTGTGTAACGCACACTCTGCAGAGACCACCACGGCATTGGCTTCACACGCACAGAAAAGGTCTGCATGCGCTGTCCTCGAGGACGCAGAGCCTTTCCAAAGCCACAGTAGAGGAGGTTAAACAGTAACTGACGGACGCGTCCCTGCGGCGCTCTCTGACCCCGTCCCCAGCAGACCATAAGAAAGGGGCAGTGGTCTGCATCCACCCAGGGGGGCCCTGGGCCTGCATCAGCGGGGGTGCCACAACGGGGTCCATGGCTGTGATAGAAACAAGGAATGTTAATGACCTGTGCGCTGATCCTTGGCGCTCATCCTGCCAATATTAGGCGGGAGAGGCCTGCCCTCCTCTGGGCTCTGCCCTGGAGACACAACCTGGCTGTGCAAGGACTGCCAGAGCAATGTCTTCAAGCGGATACAGAAGGGTGAGGCCTTATGGGGAGGGGGGGAGTCGGCTGTTACATCCTTCACCCTTTCAGTTCCTAACACCGCAGCTCATACCTGGTCTCCAGCTCTGCCCTTTCTGCCCCTTGTGATTTTCATACTATGGATTTGAATTTATCTGCTGTTTCTCTTACTATATTTAAGGCCCTCCCAGGAAGAAACGCTTTCCGGTTCTCTTCTTATGCCATGCTCGGTCTCTTCAGGAATTTCTAGGGTCATGTTTTGCAAACAATACTCCTGATAGTGAATGGCCCATCCCCCAGGTGGTAACAGCCTTACAACCGGTGGTGCCGTGTGTGAACGCCAGGAGTGGGAACTGTGGCTCTTACATACACCACTAGGGAAAATTGTATTTTCTACCTTTTTAGGAGCGGAGGTGGCACTGTTTTTACCACTGCTTATATATTTGAATGAGGATGATAAACAAGCTGTTTCCGTGGAGCCGACCGGGTAGGGTAAGTGAAAGCACACAATGCGTGCGCTGTGTAACGCCAGCCCTACACGGGGACAGGAGATGTGCACGTGCATGGCGTGCACATCTCCTGTCGCCGTGCGCATGCACACTTCCTGTCCGGGCGCGCACAGGGTTTTCTCCCTTTGCGCATCAAACCGACGACAATAGAGTTTCGCCAAGGCGATGCAGCGCATGCGCTGCGTTCGCTAAGCGAGACCTAAAAAACGATGGACTGGATTGCAGCCCAGAATAATTACCAGTGACTAAGGATAATTCAAGCAGTAATCCCACCGGTTTTGCTTTTGTTTTTCTGTTTATGCAACTGGCAGCGTTTTGAAGTCTACATTCACCTTTGCAAAGTTGTTTCTACCCTGGGCCAATTTTCGGAGCCTAGCAACATAATTTTCAATTCAGACTTCTCTATGTAATATTCCGTAATTGACCAATACGATCATCGCATGAGGGTAATTCTTTACTCTGCTTGCCTGCAATCCTGAAGGCTCTTCCCACTGCTGGCTGACTCCTGTAAGTCTCTGCATTACAGCTTGGGTGCAAAATCACTAAGTTTTTCAAAACTCTCGTGTTATTAGGCTGTTGGCTGTTAGCACTTGCCCTATATGCAGTGTAGATGACCGAGGCATGGTTGGTAGGATAAATTAGTAATGCAGCCAGAGCTGTCTCTTACTGGAACATAGATCCTTCAGATCTATAAAGCCTTGTTCTGTAAAGGAGAAACCCGCTTACAGACAGTCTCATGGTGCATAAGAAAGACTGGAGACATTTTCTCTGTGGTACATACCTACAACATCATCTACCCCCCTACCTCTCAAGGAATTTAGCCAAATGTTTTAAGCATAATTTTATAAAACTTCACCCTGAAACACCCTTCGCTGATCCCTACTTCTCAATACACAACGGACACACAACCACCGATATCTTTTTCCATACAAAACAAAGAGCGCAATGGAGGAAAGCATTCCTAACCTTATTTGTGAATTCCCCCACTAGGAAAACCGCACATGGCCTAGTTATTTACATCTCCCCCTCCCAGCTCTTCCTCGCAACAGCAACCATCACCATCTACAATAACGGAACCATCCTTATGTAATCCACCGACTGTAGTTTAAACCTCCTGGATAACATCTTCCCCATTATTAACGAACAAGTGTCGAAACCTCAAACTGCCACCCAGGCAACTCCCACAACCACTATACATTATACCCCATCAATTAGCCCCTCTGACAGCCACGTTTCACCACTTTCCCAACCACGACCCCCACCCGATTCATGCGCTACTTCCAATCATAACACACAGCACATCACTCCATCAAACACTCCCCCCAACCATGTTCCTCTATCACACCGATCATTAGGCACATTGGAGACACAGGACACTACCACGCAGCCTGACCCACACATGATACTCCCACACAGCACAACTGCGGCAGCAGACGCACCCCTAACAGATAATGAATGCCCCTTATTTACCAGCACAGCTGCACCCCCTGTCTACATCCTCCCCTCCACAACCAACATTCCCGCTACTCTATCCCTGCTACACATTGATACTACTGGCTCATACATCCCCAGCACAGTCCATCACCTCCAGTTCAGTTTTTAGAATATAATAGGACTCTTCATTACGACAATGAAGACACGCCGCCCCCTGAGCACTCTTGGGACTCAAACTCACTTTCCACACTCTCATCCCAGCCTTCCACTTCCTCAGATCAACCTCATCCATCGACTTACATCCCCCAACTCAGCCTAATCACCTCCAGTTCATCTTTTAAGTCAGCTATCCACTTCCACAGATCATCCATCTATACCCGCAACACCCCAATCCACTCTACTCATACCTCCACCAGACCACAAACATGACCAGACCACAATGCACCCATCCACGTCCTTATCACAGCCTACAGCCTTACTCATAACCACACCAGACCCCAGACTTGTTGAGATCCTGATCTCATTTCACCAAATCAAAGATGAACTTCAAGTATTTAATGAGCTGTTATCGAATCAACCATGGTTCACTAGAACTATAAGACAGCCCAAACCTAGCAGGCTCCTGAAGCACCGAACAGCCACCTCAAAACTTATGTTATTCAGCTGGAAATCAGTTCCCTTTCGTAATAAATCAACCTGCCCAATTCGAAGCACCAATCCGCTCTCAAAGAATGATTTGCTCTCTTTACTTCACTCATATGAACCCGCCCTCCTGAACCCTATCTCGCCCTCCCCAATGACTATCCCAACTATCCCCCAACCCACACAGGACAGCTAAACCTAACATTAGAGGTGTCATTGACAACAACCTAAGAAGAGCCCCCCCCCCCCATTCAGGAACCCACGCCTTCCCTCATTACGCCCCGTCTTAAATGCATCCTCTTAACCTGTAGATCGGCCTCCAGACACGCAGCTGACATAGCTGACCTCATTCTCACACCTGAACCAGACCTGATAATCTTAACCGAAACCTGGTTAAATGAATCCTCCTCACCAATCATTGACATTCTAGTACCCCCTAACTACGACATCATTAGACTGGATAGAACTGATAAAACAGGGGAGGCATCGCCTGTATACACCGGAGCAATATCTCAGTTAACAGATCCATCTCACCTGTATTCCCCTCTTGCAATTATATTTGCCGCAACATCACCAGTAGTGACAAACCATTATGTTCCTTACACATTATATATCATCTGCCAGGTGACAACCTAGCCTTCACCAAACACTTTATGGACATGGTATCAACAAACACCGGCTCCAAAATACCCAAATATTCCTTGGCGACTTCAATCTCCATTGCGACGACCATAATGATACAGTGGTCAATATCTCAAAAACGTCCTAGATGACCTAGACCTCACCCAAATCTGCAACAGCCCTCCACACGAAAAATGTTCAATCCTGGATAGTTTAATCTCTAAAAGAGATTGTATTCAGCTAGAGTCGATCCAACCCAGTGATTGGTCAGACCATCATATCATTACCTTCTTTATCAAGGAAATAGTGAAATTGAACTCTGTTCAATCCACAAGACCTAAAGTATGGAAAAGAGACCTGAAAAAAATCAACCCTAGCACTTTACCACCGTCCAGTTACAATTTACTTTTGCCTCCTGCAGGAACTTCCGAAGTCCATGATCCTCCTTAAATAAGGTTGTGGCCTTTTCCCCAAGGCACTCCCACATACCAACTCATTTTGGGACTTAGATTTACTTAAAGCTATGTCTCTTGCCATACTAATTGAGCTTGCAGACTTCTTTAGGAGTAACTTCAGTGCAGACTTTGACATAGGTGAATCACTATTTAAACTGACCCAAATATGTCATTTGCATAAGCAAATGATCTAAGAAATGCTGATTGATCCTTTAGCTTGTCAAAGATTTCCATTCTCAAGGCCGCCCTAAGAGAACCCTCATCCCCCCAAAGGAGATCATTCCCCCACCTCAAGACCGCTGATAAAGCTAAAATATAAGAAGAGACTAGACCGAATTGCAAGCGTAAAACATGTGGGGCAGCCAAATAATTTAGATTACAAATTTGGTAGAAGAACCGGCCTTCAGCCTTGTCAAAGGCGAGCCAGTAGCTATTATCCAATACTTCTACAGCATAAGTTAATGAGGGCAGAATTTTAACCTTGAATACTGACTGTGATACAAGAGTAATGGTTCTGTCGGGAGTGAGGCAATTTCTTAGTACATCTATATAAATGGTTAGTTTCTTCATACAATATAGGGAAACATTCTATGAACAAATTTTAAAGACACAACACCTTTCATAGGTATTCAAGAGTTATTTCTTATTTTGCAAGTATTGATACAGTTTATGTAGTGTCTGTCCAAAAGCAAGAAGATAAAGAATCATACATATAGTGAAAGGGTTTTTAGTGACTAGAAGTGATACGTGACATGTGATTTATTGAGGGATCAAAACACATGACATAAACAATATTGAAAAACCTAAATAATCATCAGGCCATATGTGTTACATTGGTCACAACAAAATGTATTCTTTTGATTTGCGTGTTGTAACTCTTCACGGACGGATTGATGTAAATAACATCGACGTTTCGACCCTGCGGTGTGGTGCACACTTAATTGCATCCGGGGCGGGTCTTCATCTGGACAAAAAGGGGAGCGGACAGCCTGAAGGAGATCGTTATAGCGTACTCATTGCGCTATCAAGGTAAAAAGGTGTCAGCCGACACCAGTCTGTGATTTCTTTGGTGGTTCGTTGGGTAATCGTCCAGTGGATTAGTAAGAGTACAAGGGAGTGCCGCAGCGGCGATCACTTCTGGGTGCAGAGAAAGACGTCCGACTCCGTCATGGCAATGAATTGAATACTGACAGGACATGACTCAAATGACGTCTCCCGCAAATTTGATAAAATCTGTTCAGAGCTCCAGCCTGGGAGGCAGCTTTACCAACACATAATTTAATATGCTCTGATTCTAGGAGCATCCCCCCTCACTGAATTTAACGTGCCTGGAAGATCATATATATAAAAGGAAAACAGAAGAGGGGCGAACAGGCAGCCCTGCTTCAGCCCATTATCAGTCTCGATCCTACAAGATAGACCTTGCGGGCCTTCCATCATCACTTGACACCAGGTGTCTGTATGTAATTCTATCAAGAGGCCCAGGAGATGGTGTGGCATTCCGAGATGGTGAAGCTTTCTCCACAGGGTTTGACGATCCACTTTATCAATCGTCGTGGAGAAATCAATGAAAGCAGTATAAACTGGCATGCTTCGTGAGAAAGTATATTTCTCTGCGATGTTGTCCAGAGTTCCATGGTTCTTTCTAAAGCCTGCCTGTTCTGGTGGTGAGATGTTCTAGTCATTGGCCCATTGCTGCAGGTCACAGAGTATACTTTTTGCAAATACTTTGGCCGAAGCGTCCAACTACGCAATCTGTCTGAAGCTAGTAGGTAGACTCTTCAAGCCCTTTTTGTACAAAGGAACTATCATACTCCCCTTCCAAGAGGAGCGAATATTAATAGTTCAGAACAATGGCGCTAGAAAAGCTCCCCAAGCCGCTGGCTCCTTTTCAATTAACATGATCAGGATTCCATCCGGCCCTTGGGTGCCGGAGAATCTAGCATTCTTTATGTTACCCACTACTTCATCCCTTGATGGAGGACCATATTCCAGAAGAGAAGACTCTTCTATGGCGGGCATCAAAAAAGGTACTGAACCATTATTTTGATATAATAGTGAAATATGGACCACCTACTCCCTTTCTGGAATCGGAATAGGGAGAGCCCTCTGTCTTGAATCGCAGTATTCTGCGATCAGACGACAGTATTTCTTTGAGTCTTTAGCTCTTGCGGCTTCCCCCAACTCAATCGTTTGGCATCAAACTCCCTTCTCTTTTCTCTAAATTTATAACGATTTCTTGCTCGCTTAAGGCGGGTGATTTCCTGTTGTTTGCCAATGGAGAATTGTAAATGTTGTTTCCTGACTAAACGGCTAATTTCTTGACTTAATACTTTCAGCAACAGCAAACCCTGGTTTGCAACACGGGGCCAGCTGAGTTAGTACTTACATTTTTTTATCTCCTTTATTTGTGCGTCTAAGAACTGGATAATGTTTATGGCATCAGGACCCTACCATTCTACATGGCTTTTCTTCACTATCACACCTACCTCTGTGTTTTTTTTTGGGTCCAAAAGGAGCGTTCATTAGCTTTGTTAAAAACCACCGAACCCTGATCCAGGTTTCCTTGGTTCCATGTGGGTAAATTAAAGGCTATTGTCAAACCCATTACACTGTGGTCACCCCATATTGACGGAGATACCACTAAGTTTTCACAGGCCTCAAACATTCGGTAGGAGACAACCACATAATCCAATAGGCTTTGTCTCTGATGGGAGTTGAAAGTAAAATCTGCTATTTTATCAAGCGGTACTGTACCATTTAAAATGACCAAGTCCATGCTTCTGATACAATTAAGCTAGCGAAGACCCAGTTTGTCCGCTTTTATTTTGTTTGATAGTAGGGAATCTGCAACATGCCAGATTTCTTCTTTGGATTGGCATAAATCTCCAGTGCAGAATTAGAAATTCTCGCATTCAGATCTCCCACTAATACAACCAAGTGGCATTCCTTCCATGGTAGCGATCTCATGAATATATGAGAAGAGTGTACTTAACAAATGGTCAAAGTTTCTCCTTAGAGAGATATATAGCTTTGCCACCAGAAAGAAAATAAGACTGCCAGATTCTCCCAAACATGACAGCTGGAGGCAAATACAGAGATTTGATGGATGGCAAAAGACTTTCTGATTCCAGTTTATCGTATTATTGAGCAAGATGGAACCCCCCCCCCCCTGCTAGCATGTCCCCTTTCAGAGTGCTTGGCATAACAAAAGAAAACAAAAACGCCATCACAATCAAAATCTTTACACAACCAGGTTTCTTGTAAACATATTATCGAGGGATTCAAGGATTTAAATAAATTCAGTTTCTCATCTTTATGACCTAAACCTGCCATATCTCAGGACAGAAATACCCCCCGGGCTACCCACTGAGCCAAATCGTCATCTATGTCTGTGTCCTGACAAGTGCCTACGGCATCTGGCACCAAATTTATTGAGCGACCTCTTTTATTTAATGAGACCATAATATTTTTAGCATTACCCGATGGGAACTCTGAGTTCGGGCCTAAAGTGTCTAACACCATAGGATTACTGGCCCTCTGTACTTTAGGGTACTGAATTATAGGGCACAAAGTGGGATATTCCTTAGATTCTAATACAGGCATTCAATACAGCCCTCGTTTTAAAAAATGCTCGCAGTTCTGCATGATCAAATTTGCCACAATCAGAGAGCTAAAAATGACTCTAGAATAAAAGAAGCTCTCATGCAGGTTAATCTTCACGAACAAGATATCTCTACTTTCCACCAACTTTAGTGCCTCTATTTCGGAAAAGAGCTTAAGAATGAATCCTCTGTTTTCCGGACAGGATTCACCATCAAATAGCCATATAAAATCCACGATGGAAGAAGAGACATTTTGCACTACATTATCTTTCTTTACAGCGTCTCTTGAAGAGATCCATAGAGGCACTCTATCACCAAGACTGACCGCTTGTGCCTCCGCATTAAACTGAGTCATTAAGTGCAACACTGTAGTGGTAATTGAAATATCTGATTTTCTTTTATGCAAAAGTTCTATTAGATCCCGTCTGTAAGTTGCCCAGTGCATGCGACCCTACCACTAAGCTTGCATCCGCTCTGAATCCAATGTTCTAGGCCATGTCTGATGTATGGCAGCCCCACCTCCCTTTAATCCCCCCCCCACCCCCCCCCCCCCTTCAAGGGAGCACACAACTCACTAGTCTGAAGGGAATAAGGTACATGTGAAGACTGCAACCCTGGACTTGATGGAATATCTGCCATTCCTGTTGCCCCCATTCTCCCATCTGATGTAAAATGCACTAAAGTCTGGTCTCTGGGAGTACCCTCCTCGACTGGCAATTTAAGACTTCCCACCTCCATTATAATCTGGGGACCACTCTGACTATCGGTAATCCGTGGGAAATTTAATTTAGCAATTTTCCGTTTAGGGAATTGTCTTATCTTTTTATGTTTCTTTTTCATGTTATCCCCATTAAGATCATTGTGAGACCTCCCTTCTTCCTAGCTTTTGACTCCCCTTTCCCCAATGAAGTAGGGGGTTGACCCTGTGAGGTCAACTCCATCCCTCCCCTACCTTTTTGCCCCACATAGCCGCTGCTTTTCTCATCTTTCTTGTTATCCATACTGCCCCCTTTTTTCCCCTTAATGAACTAAGGGTAAGGTTTTAGTGTGGCATTTCCCAAAGGGGGCCCACTATGGACTCGCCAAAGAGTGAGTTTAGACAAAGCTCTTCCTTGTCAAGATTACACAAAGGTTCAATGGGGGGGCAATAGGAAAAGGGGTATTCCTGCTTGAACAAACACATCTCTCAGCTCTCTCCAGGGAACCGGAGAAAGAGTCCTAACATCTGTCTGTTCTCCCTTTTGCATACATATCTTAGGCGAAGGGTTAATGATGTCAGATTTTGTTACCTTTTGCACTTCGAACAGCATTACAGAAATCATTTCCAGCATGTGGTCTGAACTTAATGCAGATTTCTCCAGTAAAGACAGAAGAGAACCTAATATTCTTTCAATACATAGCAAATAATCAGAAGGCACGTCATACTTCTCATTTTCATTTCCCAGCTTCACTTGTGAACATCATGTACATCATGTGTAGACTCCAGGGAAGTACCAGTCAAGTGACTTTTGCTACAATATAAAAAAGGCAGTGAGAGTCGTCTGGGGAAGAGCTTAAAATTGGGATGTTCTTCTCCCTAAATCTACTTTTAGAATAGCCGTCTTTGTCAACTTGATCATAAGGAACTACCCAAACCATTGTTTGTGCTTGTATAGCGATGTCTGGAAGTGTAAAATCTTCCCTTAGGTAGAGTTTTTTGCATGCTGTTGCCTTCTCACCCATAGCCAGAACACCCCCGCCCCCCGAGTTCTTCCTGGGGTCTCTGGGACGCCCAGGTGGACAGTCATCGCTTGATCCCTTGTCAACGCCCCCCCCTGCTCCGGAAAGACAACAGATGCAGCCACAGTCATACTATTAGATTTTTCCCTATTCATGGAATGTTTTGATGACTCTGCTGGTTAAGAAGATGTTCTGAGTCCAGTTTTGCATATACGTCGACGACTGGTGTGGTGAATGGACCAGCAGTAAGGCACTCTAAGTCTGATTGGTTTGAAGAGATGTGTTGTTTACTCTGCTGACTCTGTTGGGTTGAATGGCGGACGTGAGAACCGGGGCCCATATTTATACATAGAGGGGGATCTGATAGCTGCCCACTTGAGCCATCCTCCATTCCTAAATTTATCTGGGCCAGTGTCCCTTCGCAGTACTTTTCTGAACACTCGCGAGGCCACCAGGAATCCTCCTTGCTTCCCCCAAGGATGAATGAGGAGATGTTACTAGGAGGGCCTTAGAGAGCAAGCCTTCTTGACCCAGTGTTGCCTCCACAGGAGCAGACCGAGGAGTTTTGCGGAAGAAGCCAGTAATGGCTGGTTGAGCTTTATAACAGAGATGCTGTAGATGTCTGGTCCCACTATAGGTTCTCCTTAATCTGCTTATACGACTTGCCTACGAGGAAAGTACATGCCCGAGCGTAATTTTTTGGAGGACATCTCGCACCAGCATACTTAAATGTCACAAAAGGGAGCAAACTCTGGCTTCCACTCAGTAGCTTGCTGGAAAATAAATCAGTAGTTCTTTAGTCAGACTATTTCAACCTATTCCAATGAAACTTGCTGCTTACTGTTGCTTACAACCTTGACTGTATTTCTGCAGCTGAAGACTGAAGCCCCACTCAGGCGGCACACTGGTAGCACATGACAGCAAGCACATGAGACAGAACAAGGAGGAGATAAGAGGAGGCAGATGGAAACACCACAGAGACTCTGCTCCCCCTGCCTTCCTCCCTACTTACCTCGCTCCGGACTCCATTCCTGGCGCTTAAACCATCATATCGGAGTTTAGTCAGAACACACGGGTCAGGCGGGCTGATTCAGCACTTCAGGATCTGGTCTTGAGCTTAATCAGTCAGATCAGTCCAATCCAGTCTGTCTGTCCGTCCAGACCGGGACAGAGCGGAGGGCAGAGCAGATAGGGGTCGGTCCTGCCGTTTTTCAATGTTTAAGCAAATATAGTCTTTTTCTTTTACAGATTGTGCACTGCAGGTATTTTCTGGGGAAATGGAACTCACTACACGACAACTCGCGTCCACGTTCGCAGTCGTCGTCCCCCTTGCGCATCTCACCTTCTCACCTCATTCTCACTTCCTCCACTGTCCTCCGCCACTACCACAATTAAACCCGTCTTCCGGCGCCTTCTGGCAGTTCAATCCAGGCCGAGGCACCAGCAGGCAGCGACAGGGCTGAGCAGACTCAGCAGCGGGAATCAGCAGGGGCGGACCGTGAGATCAGGTGACTCTCCAGCTGAGAGCGACAGCGAGTCGCAGCGGGTCTAAGCAGGTGGGCTAGCTGTCCGATGGCGTAAGTGGCCAAAGAAGGAAGCGGCCGCAGGTGAAAGCGACCAACAGGCGACCAACGGCCAGCAAGCAGGTAGCAAGCCACAAACCACTAGCTGAGAGCAGCAGCAGGCAGTGGCAGCAGGCAGTGACGGCGGCACGGCAGCAGCAGCAGCGGCACTAGTAGCGTGGCTCCTCCTCCAAAGGGAAGAAGACACAATATTTTAGTGACATTTCTGAACAACAAAACTCGAACAAAATAATTTTACGCCAGTCTTTCATGCTGCTAGCTTGTATAACAAAGTTGCATTGTGTTGGCCCCTTCAGGAAGAAATAGAAATGGCTCATTCTTTATCACGTTCCTTTCTTTGGATGGCATAGTAGTTAATGGATTTGAAGGTATTTATCAGTGTTTATATGTTTACACTTATGAGATCTGTTTCTCTTTTGTTGGGGTTTTAGCATTTATTATAGATTTAACCCTAAAACAGGATAGCCTACCTATTTCTTGAGCAATTGCCACACTGTGACACACTTGACTCCCTGCTGTCTCTTTGTTTATTTTCTTGCCGATTTGGAACTGGTATTTGAAGTTTGACTTAAAAAATGTTTATTTCCTGGTTACTTGTCCCTTGAGATTCCCTTTTCCAAATGCTCTGTCACAGGGCTTCTTTAGATCGATATTGATAGGTAAACAGGCAGGTATCATATCATAAGGGGTGCTTGTATAGCGCACTGACACCATGGGTTTCCTGGCGCTGGTTGGAAATAGAGGGGACAGAGAGACTACTAGGTACTAGTCTAACAATTCATAAATCAGGGAACAAGTCACAGCCCTTTGTGTTTTACCTATAGGAGTTTGGATTGTCTTAAAATATCTGCGTGTTCAAGAGACACGATGATTCAGAAATCTGCGTCTCCTGTTAAAAAAGAAAAAAATCCTCTTGTCTCTTTTGGTTCCATGTAGTAATGTGAGAGATTGTGGCAGCACTTCATCCTACAATGTTAGAGCTCATATTGGATCAGGTTTTGTATTCTAGCAAGGCTCTGATTTTGGAAATCTACATATGGGACTGGAAGTAGATATGAAGCGGTTGAAAAGGACTGCGAGTCTGTGCACGCCCTCAACCCCAACTTCTCTTAACACACTGAAATAGATAGGACATTTACTCCTGTCAAACTAGAGTAAAAGGGTTTCCCAGGGAAGGAAAAAAGGGTGTGTTTAAGTAATGTTGATTTACAATCAGTCTGCAGATTTGTCTTGGAAAAATGGAGCTCACTTGAATTTGGTAGCAGTACGGTTTCCAGGCCTACTTCTGTAAACTCTTACAAATTCCTTAAAGTCGTAAATCTGCACCATTGCCAGGACATATACCTGTGGGTGCACGTTTGTGATTTTCTTTAAATAATGTATTCTTCATTTATATCAATAGTTCCCCTCATGTTGCCAGTAATAGTTTTATATTGATTCTCTATTATTCTTGTTTTTTATATTGGCATGCATCATACATGCTTTACTAAATGCTGTGCCAAAGAAACGTATCTAAATTTGTACAGCAGTTTAGCAAGATGTTATTTCACAATGCAGATCTATGAATATATGTTTATTTGAAAGCAAACAATCTCCAGTCTTGCTTTCAGGCTTCTGCATTTATTTGCATATATTCATAGAGTATTCCTTGAGTATTCGAAGTAGCCTCAAATTGTTAGATTTTGTAAACATGTACTTGTTTTCATACTGGAACCACTGTCAGTAATGCAAACTGAGTTCACATCGTTTCCTTAGTAAGCTCGCCCTAAAAGTAAGAGTTTGCTTTATTGATCCTTAAATACAGGTTCAAACAACTTATACAGATGAATCTTGCCTTAATTTCAGACAGTCCTCTTTCACAGAGCCATACTGTGGTGCTGTAAACTGGCAGCCAAAGGGTTTGTATGTCTTGGGGTTACTTGTACAGTGTAAAAAATAAACACAATATGATCTGAACATCGTAGTGCAATGTCAACAGTTTTCATTCCTGCTTGGCATTATTTGGTTAACAATGTATGGTAATGGATTGGCCTAAAAAAGGAATGAGGGTAAAGAATAGCTAGGTCATTTGTCCTGCAATCTGTGTTTGTACACAGAGTTTCACAAATTCCCTCATTTACATATAAGCTTTGCTGTTTGAGGGTAGACAGACATCAAAGCTTTAGCGATGATTTGACAATTATGAACAGACAATGGAATATATGATTATTCAACGATTTCAAGTTCCACGCATGCCTTTACCACGCGAATTTTAGTTCGCATGTGTCTTTTGCACGCAGCATTTGACAACGCATGTTTTTACTCCGCAATCATAACGTTACGAAACATCTGACGTCCCTTTTAAATTTACATAATGATACTGATAGGCTACATGCAGTACGATGGAAAAGATCGATGTTTTAAACCATAATAAACAGATTCCCTTACATTTTATTTTTATTTTTTTCATAATGCGCTTAATTAATACCCTAATTTACAAAGTTTTGATTCTTATCTTACCCCTGTACGTCTTTCACCATCAGCCCTTTCTTCCACCGACCACGGAAACAAGCGTCAAAACACGTCTATCAAAACTGATAACGGACTTCTATTATGACGTGCTCTTTTCCTTCATCGTTTTGAGGCATTGTAGAGCGTTTTTTTTTACGTTTTCTTCTTATTTATTTATTAATATCCGCTTGGTTTTTTTTGGGAGGGGGAGACCCCCCCAACCCACCCTAGCCTCCCCCCAGTCCCCCCCCAGCCCCCCAGCCCCTTAATCCCCCCCTCCAGCCCCCCAAAGCCAACGCAGATCGTACGTGCAGAACGACGACAGGAAGGAATACCACTCGCGTGGTAAAGACGGTCGTTGAAGGCTTACGTGTGGGAAAGACCTTTGCGTGGTGAGTGACGCGTGGTAAACGTTATGCGTGTTATTTGCTTCGTAGTAAATGATGTTTCCCCAGACAATAGTCTGGGCTTGATGGTTCAGAGTTTGGCTTTTTATTACTATCCGCAAAGCCGCGTTTTGTTTACTTAATTTCGGAAGCTCACTTCAATTTAACGAGGGGGTCCTGGGATCCTTAATAAGTTGGTTTCATTACCTAAGATGACTATTACATCATCCAAATATGATGTACAGTGGTTCTACTCTCATCTTTATGGCCTAAAAAACATTGCAAAGTGCTAGAAAGAAAATGGCGAATTAATTATGTTGTTATTGACACAATTCTATAGTAACAAAAACATCGTACCATATGGCCATATGCAAGGCCCAAGCCCAACCACTTTGCAACCAGAAATGAGGAAGCCACTAACTCTGTAAAATAATTTCTTTCATTTGTAAACTGTATATTACAACCAGTGGTGAAAATTCTGGGGGCGATTCCGATTAATGCCTGCTGTAATGAAGTTGTCCATTTCTTTTCCAGCAACATTTTTGATATCTATGCCTTCGAATTCTTACAGACTCCAAGAAAAAGGAACATGGGGCCAGATGTAGGTATCCAAATACCGGTCGGAAACGGCCGAAATTTGAGATGTAGGGGCATGTTAAATTACAGAATCGGTAATTTTACCGAATTTGTAATTTTTCCGATTCGGTAAAATACCGAATTGGTAAAATTACCGATTCTGTAATTCAACATGTAGGTAGCACTGTAATCAGTGCTACAAGGGTTTAAGAATTTGTTATTTACCACCAACTAGAAGTTGGTGGTAAATAATGAAAACCCTTCAAAAAGCATTTTTTTTGCTATAAAAAACGTGCCATGTTGCAGACATGCATGCCCTAAGGGCATGTATGTCAGCAACATGTGCATCCATGCACAATTGAGGGGTGCAACAGGGTGTCAAAGTGACACCCTGTCCCCCTTGCAAATTCGGTAATTTTACCGAATTGGTATTTACCGATTCGGTAATTGGCATTGATTCCTATGGGCCTCAAGGCCCATAGGAATCAATGGCAATTACTGAATCAGCAAATACCGATTCGGTAATTACCGAATCATTCCGAATCGGTAATTTCAAAAGTGAAATTACCTACATCCCATTTACCTACTCTTAAATACCGAATCGGTATGATTCGATATTTAAGAGTAGATAAATCGAGATTACCTACATCTGGCCCCAAGTCTTTCTACCTTCAAATATGTTGAAGCAGAGCATTTTGACTCCTTGGTCAATTCAGCAAAGTCTAGTTCCCCATTAGGTCCAGCCACTCATATCACCAGGAAAGCCTCAACAGTCCTTTATCCAATATTAAGCCATCTGTTGAACTCTTCCATAACCTCAGCTAAGGTCTGTGATGATTAGGAAATATGCAGTAAGAAAACCTCTTTAGATCGAGCATGCCTTCAGAATTATCAACTTCCCTTACCCCTTCCTCTACCAGCTAGGATTGTGGAGAAACACATTAATTGACACCTGGCTAAGTATCTCAAAGAGAACAATTGACTCCATTCCTCTCAGTCGGGCTTCTGGCCTCGCCACAGTACAGAATCTGCCTTACCAGCTGTGTGTTGTATCTTACCAGACGTAGCCAAAATGAGTTTTGTAAGTTTCCTTATTGACTTCTTGTTGCAGGGTATTAAATATTTACAAAGGTCCATTAGCCTGGGGTTCCTTATTCTCCAGCTCCACCAGGAGCATCCTACCTGCAGCTCAGCCCATTTTCCAACTGTCACCACTCATCCACACAAGCACCCAAGCATTCCAAGCATCACACCAACATTCCACTGTCAACACTCATACTGACTGAGTGGCAGGGAAATAGCTAACCAGGTATATATATTGTAACATATGCAGGATATAACATACCCCCTCCTTTTAAATGAAATGAACAATAGAACAAGGGAGGAACTATACACAATAATATACAAAAGCAGAGAAAAAGTCCAAGACTCAGGGAAGCAAGTTAAAATACAACTTTGCGAGAGTCTGAACATTATGTAACCTGAAAGGAAGGGTAAACATATTGACAGGCAGCAATAAATACATTGACAAGCAATATAAAACCCATCCTCCCCAATAAAACAATTTTGGAAAATATGTAATGTGTAGCAAAGGGTGGGCCACACCCCGAGACAACGATCCCCAAAGACAGGAAAGTAACAGTGTAATCAAGATTCTTAACACAAGGAGCAAGAAATGCACTCAGAAAATGAGACTAAGATACCCATGAGAACACACACTGGGTGGGGATTTAATGTAAAACGTGTAAATGGGGCTAACACCCATAACCCAACCCTGTTGACAGGGTATAAACCATGTTAATGGGACACGACCCATGAGACCTAACCTGTGTGAGGGTGTAAAAACAAAGTTCATGTGTAGCACCAGGTGACTTGCACACAATGTGTGTGGAACGTTAAGCGTGAGGCGACTTGCACAACAACACGTGAGGCGCAAGGCGGCTTACACACTACACAATCAAGAAGTGTGGCGCATGACGACTTACTCACCGACAAGACGTGTAGCGCATGGTGACTTAAACACTGAACAGACCAAACGTTTAGCGCATGACGACTTGCACACAGTACAATAAGTACGTAGTGTAACTACAAGACATCGATGTACCATGAGACCAGTACTGCCATAATGTGAGGGGGTGTAATGTGACTACCACCAACTCAAAGGCAAAAACCTCCGTTGTGTAAGGAAACCAAAACTGTGGCATCACTAAAACAATATGCTATAGATCAATAAACTCTATAGAATAGAAATTCTTCTACTATTCCTCATGTATACTTTTCTTTTTAAACCTGTAAACCTCGCCAGTGAGCGACTTCTCACCTGAGTAGTACTATCCTGGGCATACACTCGACCTGTGCACCCCAGATGTAAAGGAGACAGGAAACAGCAGATTAGCAATCAAACATGTTAACTGTCAAAAACTAACTTGCCACCAAAACTTTCAGTTGCCCAACATTTCATAGCACTTAACAGATGTATGCATTACTAATTGTGACTCTTTCAAGTGTGAACTTTCCTGAACTGTGTTAATCAATAATGACATATCAAAAACCTTCATAAATCTGTTCTAAAGCGGATTGGTGCTTACAACCACTGTCTTGTGTTTTGCCCCATGCCTCACATCCAGCTAAACTGATCCAAAGTAAACCGGCAGACAATGTCCAAGGTGTGGTGGTTACTGCAGTCTTATGTAACTTGCAGGAAAGATCAGCAGGCATCTTCCCATTACTAAAGACAGGGTGTGCGTGTTACCGAAAACAGGCTGACACGCGAAGGAGGCCCATGAGCTTCACAGGGCAAATCTTAGAAAATGCTAGCACAGCCAATCTAGAACCAGTAATGACCAAAACTACACCCAGATACTGACTGAGTAGCAGGGAAATAGGTAACCAGGTGTAGATATGATAACATATGCAGGATATAACATACCCCCTCCTTTTAAATGAAATGAACAATAGAACAAGGGAGGAACTATACACAATAATATACAAAAGCAGAGAAAAAGTCCAAGACTCAGGGAAGCAAGTTAAAATACAACTTTGCGAGAGTCTGAACATAATGTAACCTGAAAGGAAGGGTAAACATATTGACAGGCAGCAATAAATACATTGACAAGCAATATAAAACCCATCCTCCCAAAGAAACCAATTTTGGAAAATATTTAATGTGTAGCAAAGGGTGGGCCACACCCCGCGACAACGATCCCCAAAGACAGTAAAGTAAATGTAAATGTACATGTATTTATATAGCGCAAATCGCCCACATCGCAGGCATCTATGCGCTTGCTTAGGGAACCCGTCCTGGTATTCCCCTGTGAGATAACCCCGGCAGGGTATCCACAGGTGAAAGCCAGGCATCCCGCCGCGAGGGGCCGTTGTGGAGATTAAGCAAGCTATTGCCCAGAGTCGCAGAGTGTGAACCCGTGAGTCGAGTAGGCACCAGAGCGAGAATTATCGAGTCCGTGGAATTATTGAGCCCAACCCCCGTCGAGGCGGGGAATTGAACCCTGGTCCAGGGCCGATCTCAGCTTCCGGGTCTGCCGCCTCTAACCCCTGAGCCACACTTCTCCACTCCACAGTAACAGTGTAATCAAGATTCCTAACACAAGGAGCAAGAAATACACTCAGAAAATGAGACTATGGAAGCCGAAGGGGAGTGAAAAAACTAAATAAAACTCACCACCCGAGCTAATGGCAGAACCCACGTCTGTGTGATGGGACCCACCGTCCCCAGTATTCGTAAAAGGACCCTCCTATTGATTACAAATTACTGTGGTGGAACGAAGCGTAATCCAGCTGACTGAAAACCCTTGAAGGTGGCGGCACACACTTGACACTGTGCCAGATGGCTCTTTGCTCCTATGTGCACCAAAGCATATGCAATCCGCTTGATCTTCTACCTAGCAACAGTGCCATCACACAATCATGCGATCCTGTGAAGCATGAAAGCCTGCGCCAGGGAAAGATCATGACATCATTTTGAAACAAAAGACAGCAGTTAAATCGTCAATGTAGCCTCAACATAGAAGTATCCAAAATGTAGACAGTAAGAAGGCTGAACTTTAGCCTACAGATCAAAAGTCACTAAAAAGTTCCCACTTCAAAAGTCTTACTCATGACGCAAATTAGAAGGCGGATTCTCCATTGTAGTGCACTGCATCCAAATGTAGATTTCACTGTATTGTCCACAACACCAAAGACTCGCTTGTGATGCAAGCACTGACGAAGTGCCAGCAGTTTCTAAAACACTCGACATTTGCAAATTACAGCTCCCATTATCCGCAAGCAAAACACTCTTTGTAAGACTCAGAAATTGCTGTTAGACCACAACCTGTCACAGACCCGTCAAATTGTAGATATCACAAATCCAGTAGAGCCATTCAAAAGTGGAAGGTAACCAATTTGAAATGTGGAAGTAGTGAAGCTCACACCACTCACTCAATTGAGCATATACAGGCTGGGGCTGTCCGTTGACAGGGACACTGGTGGGGCTGGCTAGCCTGGAGCTCCATTCTTCACGCTTTGCTCTATGTTTCTCTTGGTTTCTTTCGTTTATCCTAGTCAAAACCATAGACAATTCCTTTAAATCCAGAAGTACGCTTGAGTTCAGGTCGTCACCAAAAATATGTTGTATATTACCAGATGTAGCCAAGATGAGTTTTGTAAGTTTCTTTATTGACTTCTTGTTGCAGGATATTAAATATGTGCAAATGGCTTTTAGCCTGGTGTTCCTTATTTCCCAGCCCCACCAGGAGCAGCCTGCCTGCTGCTCAGCCCATCTTCCAACTGTCACCACTCATCCCCGCAGGCACCCAAGCATTCCAATCATCTCAGTCACACCAACATTGCACTGCCAATACTCATACTGGCTGAGCAGTAGAGAGATAGGTAACCAGGGATAGATATGATAACATAAGCAGGATATAGCACTGTGTCCGAAGAAGTGAGAGCCATCTTCAATCAAGGTGGCGCAGCTGTAACTTGGTGGATCTAAGTGCTGCGTATGGCACTGTTTCTTATCATACACTTCTAATTAGGCTTTGTGACTGTGGAATTGTAGGCAGTTAATTGGTTCTCTTCATTTCACAAAGGATGCTGTTTTCAAGTTTTTGAGAAGCCCTACTACTCTGATATTATCCCCATAGCTTGTGGAGTTCTGCATGGCTCATCTTTGAGCCCTACACTTTTTAATGTGTATGTGCATCCATTGCCAGATATGATTTCAATTTTACGGCTTCACACTTGTCTCTTATGCAAATGACACTCAGGTGGTTATCTTTTCATCTTCAGACCAAAGCACGAACTCCTCCTAGCTGAGAAACTGTCATGCTAAATGTGGGGGAAATCAGATGTTTTGCGGGTAGGGAACAATTTACAATATTGGACTATGGCTTGGTGGGATTCCAATGTAGGCTAGTTGCCAAAGGCTTCAATAACGAATTTAGGGGTGTGATTGTATAACTTGCTTTGCATCAAACCCACAACCGAAAGTTATCAGCATGTTGCTTGTGCATATTAAGAACTTTAAGAAAACTTCTGTGGACCCTTCTCCCTCTCAAACAGGAAGCAGTGATGCAGGCAATGATCACATCATGTTTGGAATATGGAAATATTCTCTATCTGTGGATTACCCAAAAACTATTAAAATTGTAACAGATCATCCAAAATGCAGTTGCCCACCTACTGTTCCACTTTCCCAAGAGACTATCTGTTTCTGGTCACCTTGCCCACCTCCTTTGGCTATCAATTGAATTGATTTCAAAGCTCTATCTCAGGCATTTGATCAATACATTCCTTCTAGAGCACTAAGATCTTTAAACGGCAAGTTATCCTCTATACCCAGAGTTCATAAAATGACCCAAGAAGGTTTTTTTTCTTTTCTTATTTAGCCTCCAGACCTTGGAGCTCTCTTCCTTATCTCTGGTTCATCCCATCCCAGATGAAGTTTAATTTAGGAAAACATTAACTCATGTTTTTTAAACATTCACCAGTGCCTCCACATTTTGTCAGTCTGCCTTTCATCTCGGTAAAGCCCTGTTCGAGCAGCTAATGTGCTATACAAATACGATAAATTAAAATTAACTTTTTGTGCAGTTGGGGGCTGTTTGGTTTTATTCAGCTAGCAATGAAGGGTATGGCGTTTTGTGAGCAGAAGATGCTCTGGGGGTCGGTCGTGGCAAAGAAAGGGATTTGGTGCATCTTAGCTTACCACCAGTACACCCACTATCTTTAGGTTGTACGTGGCAGGCTGAGAAGGAGAGGATGTTGTGTTTGGTGGCAGTTCTCAGGTGGACATAGCTGTGAATGCTGAGGTGTGGGAATGAGGAAGGACATTGGGAGGCAGGTGGTGACATAGGATTGTGGTGTGATGTTTTGTCTGTGGAGGTGTAGGTGAGATATTTGTGAATATAGGCATTCAGGGCCAATACTGATTTAGAAATATGCACGGTGTTGGTCAAAGTACAAGTGGGTGGTTTGGAACGTAACCATTCAGCTGCCTTGCTGATGTAATGCTATCTTTGCCTCTCCATCTCCCTTTTCTATATCTGACCCATGCCCCTTTTCCATGGTCATATATGTCTGCTTAGTGCCTCGCTACCTTTTTATTTCCCAGGTCCGCATTGCACTACAGTTGGAGGATGGTTCCAGATTGCAGGAGGAATTTCTCTCAAGCCAGAGTCTCTGGGATGTGCTGCACCACTTTCCACAGTCCAGGTGAGCAGAGTCTGAAAGCTGATATGTATTGAGTGTGAGAAGACTGGCATGAGCCCTCTCTGCGTCCTGGGAGAAGAGGTCCACACTTCATAGCCAAAATCTGTATGACGTGAGTGGAGTTACTGGTAAGTAGGTTGTAGGACTTTGGGGTGCTGCTGGTCAGGATTGAAATGTCTAAGTGTGTCTCCTAGCACTAAAACACCTGCGATTCAGCATGACATGATTGAGGTCAGTTGACTAAACAATGTGTACATAATGTTAGCTTTTTAAAAACTCCTAAGAGTACATTTTTGTGTAGAAATATTAGGGCCTTTATGTGACTTGCACTGTGGCGATGACTGATTTTTGGCAAGATTATGTAAGGAGGTTGAGAAAATATCAACATTACTGCTATATATTTGTTGTCTCCATTTATTAACATGTTGGTACAGCATGGCCTGTTAAATGCTGCTTTGCTCACCCGATAGACACATCTGATATTGGCACACAGCAGGTGTGATCCTTTTTGATGTGTATATCGGAACATAGTACCTTTATGCACAGCCTTTTTTTATGTCCAAAACCTCTAAGTCCTGTGGCACCCAAAGTTGGGGAAATGGAAGGATGGAGCATGCTTACTGCACGTTAGTGTGGAATTCTGCTTCAGCTTTTCAGCTTCTGATTATAATAGATCTTTGTCTTGCTTCTGTCGCCAGGGTGAGCAGTAAACATGTTGTGGCTTTTACGCATGTCTCTATTTGGCATTCTGGTCCTTCTGGCTGGTTCCTCGTCAGTTGGCCTCTGGGGTGAGGGAGGGGTGGTCTTCCTGGTCATCAGTGGTCAGTTCTTTCCTCAAAGAGCAGTCCAGCTCTGTCTTCCACAAAGGAGACATCCCAGCAAAGGCTCAATTTATGGCAATGCATCTGCCGAACACTTTTGCACAAGGTATTTTTAAAGATCAGATGATGTGCAGCGGACTGAAATGGGGGGGCTAGTTTTAATCTGACATATGTGGGGAGCCTCAGCTCTGTGTTCAAATTTAAAAGCATTTCCCTTCTTGGAGAAATGTATCTTCCTTCTTTACAGTTAGCTATCTAGGACTCAACAACTCAAGACGCCACTTGTTGAATCTTTCATGGTCTTTCGTTCCCACGGTTCCCATGAATGTCCTGCAGTACTACAAGGGAGGCTGCACCTGGTCCCACTGGAGTACAGTAGAACCTGTAGCACATTTGTTTTTCTTCATTGTGGCCCTGGAGGTCAAGGTACTCCTACTCTCCCCCCTTGTATCTCAAGTTTTTACTTAACTCAGGACATGGGACCTGTAATAGCAGCCACAACATGTTTCTTTATGCTGCGTTCAGCCAGTCAAATTGTTCTTTTGGCCAGAATGCTGTATAATTTATATTTGCCATACCGCGGATTCCTTCGATACCATCCATCCATATATCACTATAATTTAAATGCGATCAGCTTAACAGATTTACACCGAACCACAAAAAGTACACTTTCTGAGTAAAGTTCAAATTTTCTGCCAGATTTGGCGTAATTCTGTTGAATTGTTTTTTCATCATTAATTCTCAAAATTTCTATGGAGATTAACATGGGGGGGGAAATGCGTTGGGACCCCCACCACCTTTTTTTTACGACCCCCGCTTGATGCATCACCCCGAAAGTTTCCAGGAAGAAGCTGAGGTGAATGAGTATTTTTCTGTAAAGTCTTGTGAAGATTCTCTTCCTATGGAAGTTGTGACCCAACGCAGAACTCTACAGTAACGATAGCCACTGTGTTTATGACCTAGTAGAAGGCATACCGCCGAAACGCGGCGTCCTGTTTCAAGTATGGAGCAAAGGATTGTGTAATGCCTTGTAAATGGTTAATGTGAAAAATAAAGAACTGTATACTTAACACGGATGGAGGCCATGTCATAATTGGACCGCTGCTTGAGGTGCTCGTTTAACAGGACACCCAGGGAGACATATATCCGGAATCCTCGCCTGCTTGCGTCTCCATCGAGAAAGAACGAGAGTGGACCCAAATTCAGTGCATGAAGTGTTCATTGGGCACTCACACCAATTCCGCCATAACGGGTTTCGGCCGTTGGATCCCCCAATTTAAAGTGACAGTGCTCAATATCCAAAATGAAAGAGATGAAAAACAGACTAACATCGTATTCAATGCTTACATAAATGCATTAATAATAACAAGTTTAAATACACTGATAAAACATCGTATTATGTACCATTAACATTTGATATCACGAATTTACAAATGGCACACGTTCATGTTGTATCTGCTAGCCCTTTGAAATATCGCTTCCTTATTTGATTATTATCTTTTCCGCAATCCTTACATAATTGGCTATAGAAAATAAAGTGACAAGTGCTCCAATCCTCCATATTCTGCAAAACATTTAGCATATATCATATATACATACACACACACACACACATATATGTATATGTGTGTGTGTATGTGTATATATTACCTAGAGAAGGTAGTTATAGTTGGAACTTAGTTTATATAGGAAAAACGTTTTTTGATTTGCCAATAACTTTGGTGCCGTTTGACGAATCTTCACGAAATTCTCAAAACTAATTGTTCACTCAGGTCAGCTCCTGTCTTGAAGTTTCGGGGTGATTCGTCAAGGGAGGGGGGGGCGAGAAAAAAGGGGGGTCCCAAAACATATTATCTCCGTGTTAATTTCCATAGGAAACTTTAGACACAGCTACAGCCTGAACTGCTGAATGGAATTGCAACAAATTTGGCAGAGTGATGGCTCTTGGTCC
This sequence comes from Lissotriton vulgaris, assembly GCF_964263255.1. Classification (NCBI taxonomy): domain Eukaryota; kingdom Metazoa; phylum Chordata; class Amphibia; order Caudata; family Salamandridae; genus Lissotriton; species Lissotriton vulgaris. The sequence goes on from NC_141695.1 coordinate 837,366,380, forward strand.
ACAAAGCACGCTTTTCATAAATGGTGTAATTCTGTTCAGTAGTTTTTGAGATATTTAAACATTTACAGATATCGATATTTGAAAATTGTGAGACCTCATTGGCTGAGCCCTCCCGAGCACTAGCTTGCCTCCGATTGGCTGCCAACTTCAAACCAGGAAGTGTTGGCAGCCATCTTGTGCCTCGGACCAAGGGAGAGGGAAAAAGGTTACAGTAAGATTAAAAGACAAAAAAGGGGTCAGGGTAGGGACACCCTGACCCCCCATGCCTGCTCAAGGGGTCTGCAAACGCGCCTCTTGGCGCACTGCTGGTGGGGCGATGAGGTTCTCTTGTGTCTTGAGAACCTCAGGACACAAGTGGACTTCATCCTCCTAGCAGCAGTGCGCCAGGAGCCACATTTGCAAAGTGGTGTAAAAAGGGGCATGGCCTCGGACCACCTCTCTGCAATCCATCTCTGTGGCGCTTACCGGAGGTAGCTGGTGGGCTAGTTGGCCCCCAGGGACCAAGAGTATTCAAGGGGAATTAATTCCCCAACTTACAACGCCAGAGGGCGCGTTTGCAGAGTGGTGTAGAAAGAGGGCATGGCCTGGTATGAGAAGTTAGCAATCCTGCTGTGTGGGACTTACTGGAGGTAATAGGAGGGGTAGTTGACCCCAGGGTTGAAGTTGGGGGCTAATGACTCCTCCTGTTACCTCCAGTAAATCCCACACATTGGGATTGCTAAGAGATATTCGGAGGCCATGCTCACCTTTCTCCACCACTGTGCAAACGGGACTGCTATCTTATGGTTAGAAATTAGCATTTAAAAAACCTTAGAAATTCACAGAAAAAAATATAGGTTTTAGTACGTTATAGTTAGAAATTAGCATTGAAAAAAACCTTAGAAATTCACTGAAAAAACCATAGGTTTCAGGGATGTTATAGATAGAAATTGGCATTTTAAAAAAACATAGAAATTCACTGAAAAAACAATAGGTTTCAGGAACGTTATAGTTAGTTGGACATTTCACTCGAATTAAAGCAGAGAAATTCGGCTGTTATAGTTAGTAGAGCTAATTATAAGCCGCGCCCCGCAACGCACTGCTGATGACGTCACATGTTCCACATCCGGACACTTGTATACACACTTGCCTTACAAATGCCATTATCCCAAGTTGGTTTTAGTCATGAATTTTAATACACCATGCTGCCGAATAGCCCAAAGCGTTTCGGCGCAGACACGCCTTGATCACGGGTAAAGAAGATTTGTTCGCGGCATACATTTAAAGTGCATATAATACAATCAACATAGAAATCAGACATACACCATATGTGAACTCAAAAGTTAAGAAACAGGTTGGCCATCTTTGAGTGTATACACATGGTCCAAAAAGCATCATTGCAGATCCCAAATTGCACCAGATAGTAGTGGCATACTTGAGCGAGTTAAATTAAAGTAATCCAATATTGCTGAGTTCTTTGAAATTCAATTAAAATATGAAAATGAAAATAACATTTGGATGGCCATCATCTCATAATGCAAAGGTGCGAAAATTATAAATAAAACTGTGTTATTTGTGCACAAGGTGTAAATGGTCTTCACTTGTAGAATTCTCAACAATTAGTACATTTTTCGATTTTGAGAATAATTCCGTAACAGTACATTTTCATAATGGTACCGTGAGACATACTAATTATGAGAAATGCAATTGCACATAACCCTGTCAATGAGTTGCACATGCTTTGTATATATAATGTTAATATTAAACTGTTGAGCCCCAGTCGGCAAAGTTACATATATATATATATACACCATTGACAGATGATAAAATGTTAAGAAAGTATAAGTGGGTCAACACACTCTATGGAACCAAATAGATTTCAATTTTTCCCGAGTGGACTAAGAGTACAAGAGCCTCAATTGATCATCATGTGAAAATAAATGTAAATTGCAATGAGAGATAGTTTTAATTATCCTAATTATTCTTAAATAGAGCCATAACTGTAAGAGTCCATGACACTTATGAACACATGGTAAATAACAAATAATAATCAAAAATGTATATTTTTTTTTAAAACACTATGTCTTATCTATTGACATGCTGTCGATGGAGAATTCTTCAGCCTCCCAAAGAAGGAAAATGAAGTGTCCAGACCTGCGTGCAGCCTGTTGTTCTCACTACTGCTGTGCTCACTGCTGCTCACTGTGTAATCCAGATAGCCGTTCCTATGTGATTGAAACAAAAACATAACAAACCTATTACAACCAATTTACATCAGGATTGCTATATAGCACATCATGGAGACTATACTCTTACCTCACTCAGTAAGCTATATCTTGCATTGATACACACATACAGTTTTATGTAAATATTTTAGGGGGTATTTAATCCTGTTTTTTTAAACATTTTTTTTATGGGAGGATAACCCCTCTGTGAAACACCAACACTCGGGTAACAGCCTGTTCGTAAGGGAACTGAAATTTATTTCATCGGTGATATTGCATTTTCGTCTGAAAACTGACCATCATCTAACCTTTTTGTTACAATCATAAAGCGCAATAGAAGTAGAAAAAGCACAAAAGTAATCAAGTGAACCAGATAAAAGACTATTGGGAAACCTTCCATCATTTCAAACACAACAAATGTAGATATCCTATTAGTCTTTATTTAAAATATACAATGAACTAGTTTGATCAATGGCTATTTTCACAAATCCATAAAGATGTTTCAATTTATTGAATGATACATGCAAAAAGAAGTGGCACTTGTGCTATGGATGGCTCCAGCACATCCTAGTACTAGTAGCCTTCTTTTGGTTTCAGTTTGGGCTGCTGAGGAAGAGCTTTCCCATCAGCCCCAGTCATTTTTAGGTCTCGCCTGTCGATGCGCATGCGCATCGAGCTTGCGAGACTATGGGGGCTTAAACAGTCTTTAACTAACTTGCAAGGAATCGTGGCGATTCCTTGCAGTGCCCGTGAGATTCAAGCTCAATGCGCATGCGCATTGAGCTTAAAAGCGCGTGCACATCTCACAGCCTCCCCCAGCTCCGCCCCCTCACTTCTTGGTTGCACGGCCGCTAGGCCGTGCCTCCCCTACTCTCCTCCCCCCTCCTCCTCCTACTCTCCTCCCCCCTCCTCCTCCACCGATAATATTTGAACTGTGCGCGGTAATTGGTTTCCGTGTGCATCCGCCCTTCAAAGTTGGCAGTAATTCAGGGCAAGATTACCAGCAGCATTGTTTCGCAAAAGACATCCTGTGTAATCGAGGCAGGGGCTGTTCAGACAGTAGAGAGGCTGCGATTAATCTCCTCCCCCCTCCTCCAGCATTGTAACCCGTCAGCATGGCAAGGGAGTCCCACCCCTTCAGTGTTCGCTAGCCTGGCGTCCATCTTTGAATGCCTGTCGTGTTTGATGCTGTCATACATTTATATTGTCTGCAGTCGATTTTTTCTTTAAAGCCTGTACTTTCTTTAAAAAGCATTTATTTTTAGAATGTCATTTTTATTTTTGAGTAGATAATCCATAGATTTTTTTAAGTTAACGATAACGTTCTTCAAATAAAAATACGTTTACTTCCGATATGATGCCTGGACCTTTTGAGTTCTTTCACCTAATTACTTGAGCTGGGCTCCAGTTTATTTCTCCTGCAGTGAAAACAATCCGCTCCATAATGGCCGCCGTTTTTAATTTAACGACAGCTAACACCAATAGAATACAGTCCTCACATCCAGGCGTACCTCTAGAGTGGAAATGCTTGCTGTACGTGTACGCAGGCGCATTGCAAGTTTATTCGCTCACAGCACATCGTTTAGTCCGTTTTTACTTTCGTTCATGCCTTCTGAAGGAAATGGATGTGTGTATGGCCATGTGTACGGAGTCTTTTAAATTGGAATTAGTGAACTCCAAGTCCCAGCCGCATTGATCCAGGCTGTCTCTTTCAGCCACTGGCTTGACACTTTGTCAATTACATATTGGCTCAGCCCAGAGAACTACTTCTTTCTTCCCCACTGTCTCTCACCTTATGTATAGGTTTTGCAGTAACCCGTCACCTTCAATGGGGTGCAGGTACTGTAATGCATTCAAGAATATTTTTTTTTGGCCTACCTCTATCTGCTTCTTATGCATATATTTATGCCCATCAGAATGTGCACTAGCACATAAAACCCAGACCTATTGGCTTTGCTAATGCCCGGTTTATTAAAGATGAAGGACAAAGCAAGGTGAAGTTTGTTTAACTGACAACAGTATCTCCAGAAGTCCTAGTCGGCAATTAGCTCCATATCCTAATGGTTAATTTGAAAGACTCCTTTTTTCAGCGCTTCCATATAGCTTTTAGGTCTCGCCTATGGATAGCTTCAGCTGTCTGTTGTCAAAATACATTTTGTGTGCAACGCCAACAATTACAGCAGATTTTGGGGAAACGTATAGTTTATCATTGTATGGATTTTTTTGCCAATGCCATTTGCTTGCTAAGAATTCAATGGCTTGCTTTATTTACTCTTTTTGCGTTTGACACTACATTCGAGTATTGCTTCTTTACAACACTTTTGAGTGGATAACTTGTACCTTTCATTGCTTACATTAAGGGAACTACTTTTTAGATCTGGCATTAGCCAAGACCATCCACCTATTTCATTTATAGGCCATAATTCTCTTTCAACCACCACATACACATCCACCACATCCACCACACCCACCACCACCACATCCACCACACCCACCACACCCACCACCACCACATCCACCACACCCACCACCACCACATCCACCACACCCACCACCACTACATCCACCACTGCATCCACCACCACCACAGCATCCACCACCACCACTGCATCCACCACCACCACTGCATCCACCACCACCACTGCATCCACCACCACCACATCCACTGCATCCACCACCACCACATCCACCACCACCACCCCATCCACCACCATCCACCACCACCAACACCCCATCCACCACCACCATTGCATCCACCACCACCACCGCATCCACCACATCCACTGCATCCACCACCACCACATCCACCACCACCACATCCACCACCACATCCACCATCACCTCCACATCCACCATGACATCCACCACATCCACATCCACCGCATCCACCACCACCACATCCACCACCACCACCACATCCACCACCACACCCACCACCACCATATCCACCACCACATCCACCACCACCACCGCATCCACCAACACCACATCCACCACCACAGCCACCACCGCATCCACCACCACCACATATACCACCACATCCACCACCACTTTCACCACACCCACCACATCCACCACACCCACCGCCACTACATCCACCACCCCATCCACCACCACCACTGCATCCACCACCACCAACACCCCATCCACCACCACCACTGCATCCACCACCACCGCATCCACCACCACCACATCCACTGCATCCACCACCACCACATCCACCACCCCATCCACCACCACCACCCCATCCACCACCACCACCCCATCCACCACCAACACCCCATCCACCACCAACACCCCATCCACCACCACCACTGCATCCACCACCGCATCCACCAGCACCACATCCACTGCATCCACCACCACCACATCCACCACACCCACCACCACTACATCCACCACCCCATCCACCACCACCACTGCATCCACCACCACCAACACCCCATCCACCACCACCACTGCATCCACCACCACCACCGCATCCACCACCACCACATCCACTGCATCCACCACATCCACCACCACATCCACCACCACATCCACCATCACCTCCACATCCACCATGACATCCACCACCACATCCACCACCACATCCACATCCACCGCATTCACCACCACCGCATCCACCACCACATCCACCACCACATCCACCAACACTTTAACCACACCCACCACCACCACATCCACCACACCCACCACCACTAAATCCACCACCCCATCCACCAACACCACCACCCCATCCACCACCACTGCATTCACCACCGCATCCACCACCACCACATCCACCGCATCCACCACCACATCCACCATCACCACCACATCCACCACCACATACACCATCACCTCCACATCCATCATGACATCCACCGCCACATCCACCACATCCACCGCATCCACCGCATCCACCACCACCACATCCACCGCATCCACCACCTCATCCACCATCACCACCACATCCACCACCACATCCACCATCACATCCACCATCACATCCACCAAGCTATTAATTTTGCTATTTTCAAAACCAACACATAAATAAAAAAAGTGTCATTTACTATACCAATCGCTCAAACTTTCCTAATGCGAGACCTATTGCATTTCCAATGCTTGTTGTTTTTGTAATGTCGATTGACGTGCCCGGCACGCTAACGTAAATACATACAAAGTGAATTAAAATGAGCCAATCGATACCGGAGATGGGGTGGTATATCTCAGCCCTTTGAGCAGCGATATACATGGAGGAGGGACCATTGGAAAGAGGAGAAACTCCCCCTTTCCTATGGGATCCCTCTCTCGTGGATCCCTGCTTGGGATCGCCACTAGAGGTCATAGCCCATGTAGGGTGCACCTGCTAGACACCAGGGAGTGTTCCTAAGGGAGGGAGCATCCTCCTGGCAATGGGATAGTGTTCTCCCCAATACATCTAGCCACAAAATTCTTATTTCTTTCTAAGCACCCCCCACACGCCAGGGTATTGGGGGGTAAAAAAGAGGTCATTACCTCCAATTTAGGGACAAGAAACTACTGCATGTTTTATATAGAGATACACCACCGACAAATGACATGATCATAAACTTCTAAGGTGTGATGAACAGCAGAGTAGAATTTTCCAAATCAGATATGTGTCCAACATATGTTTTGTGAACAATTTGTACGTTTGAACCGTATTGTACTCAATAAGGTAGCAGAAGAATATTCACAAGAAGTCAGCTAAACTAGTAGTCGCTCGTTGTGGGTGATGATTATCTATGCAACAGCATAAGAATCACAATGTATACGCCCACATATTCTCCTGTTTTGTGAAGCTGAAAGCAATGCCTGATCCAATAGATCAAACTAGATCAATTTACCGCCCTCTATGCTCGCAGCCTAGGTAGAAGGAGTTCTTCTAGTCTCGAAAACAATCACCGCTTTTTCCCCCCAACCATCCTCCAATGCCATGGGAAAGCCTAGCCATGTGTTTCATTTTCTCGGCCTCCTGATCTTATCCCTGATGACATGACTGCATCCTACTGCAGACCACTTAGGTTAGATGTGCTCCGCAAAAGTGGAGGAGAGTCCTGCACCAAGAATCCTAGCAAAAAAGGAGAGTAAACACCAGAAAGGACTTCACATTTACCAGTACTTCCAGCCCTCAAACTTTACAGGCAACAAGAATGCATCTTTAGGGGCTATGATGATTTGGCATTTATTCTTTTGGCACACTAGATCTTCATGTGCCGAATTGAGTTGCATTGTAACACCTGTAGCTGGGCATCCATGATGAGATAGTGTGCAAGGTGATGAATAGATATGCTGTGTTTGCTGTTCTTCTAACCTTTCCCAAATGAAGGTTTGTGTTGGTGCATTGGTGCCTTGTTTGCTTTACTGCTCCACATGATTTCTCCTGTTTTTCGGCTCCGTGTTTTCTTAAGTTCTGTCCAGGTTTTGGTATTCTCGTAAGCTAGCTGAGACCTTGTCGTAGAGCAAAATGTTTGCTGGACTCCTACCCATGTGAGATCACGTGCTGATTCAGTACTTGTTTTGACCCTCTGTTTGCAGAGTTGGTCTAAATTTTGCTTTGGTCCTGTCTAAACATGCATTGTTTTGCTGCTTTGCCTGCTTCTGCCTCAGGTGGACACCAGCTGTAGTGCACAGTGTTAGTTTCATTTCTGGGACTGGCACGGTGTTGCTCTGGTTCACAGTGACCTCGTCTAACAGCAGTTTGAAGTAGCATTGGTGCGGGTGACTTTAAAGTCACCAGTGAGAGGGTAAGAGAAGCTGCGGCATGGTGAGTAAAGTGCATGTAGAGCTCTATTGCATGGTTGTCAGCTACTTAGAGGAGTTATTGCAGAAGATGAGAGGGATAGATGACTAGGTGACGTGCTGGTGGAGGTGAGAAAAGAAATGTTAAGGGCTTCAAGTGGAGTTGATAGGAATAGGACTGGTAATCGGGAGCCTAGGTGATGTTTGTGGGTTCCAGGCAAAGCTTGTAGAAAAATTGGAGCATCTGCTGTTTGTGTCTTTTCTTACTACGTTTATTTATCTCTCCCATACATCTTTCCTCCTTAAAATATTTCCTTGCTTGCATTCTCTGCCTTTTAATTTAACTTACCATCTCTACTTTCCTTCTTGCTCCACTTTTCTGTTCAACTTCTTAAGGCAACTAATGTCCTGATGTTTAATAAATGCATACAAAAAAGTGAGATATAATGACATACTGATACCTCACTAGTTATGTGGTGCGTGAGGGCACTCCGTAGGTTAACCTTATTTATCACTTTTGGGAACCGGTGCTGCGGCTAATAAGGGTAGTCAATCCTTGTTATGAATGTAAGTTATGGCAGGTTTGCAAACCTACCTAGACGCGCACTGTGCACTTGGTGTGTTACACCTTCACCCTTTTCAAAAAGAAATTTTCTTTAAACTCTATACCAGAAAACAATTATCTGTTTTAATGCATGATACTCATTGTTTACTGTGCATACTTATTCTCAATGTTGATTATTTCATCATATCAACAAATACATCATGAAATTTGACTTGACTTTAGATCATACATGTACATTATTACATTCCTTCATTATTCTTTAAACATTACAATTTACTTATTCTTCCCTATGCATTTCGGTAGACCATGGTACCTTCATCAGGGACTAGTCTGAAAAAAATAAAAATATAGGGAAATGTAAGTGTGTTGAAGTTACTAGAACGCCCATGGGTGTAGTATTGTTAATGCGCCAAATCCGACCTGTGTAGACAAATTGCTGTGCTTGCGAGCTGAAATCAATGAGAGATGAGTAAATGTTCGTGTTCTCTCAAGTAGTCGTACTACTACACGACTGTGGTAGCTCACTTTCTCTATGAAAATATATATAATAAAGCTTACCGCGTTCTTAACACTGTTTTACTTTGGATAAGCTGTGAAGATTAAATAATCATAATGATGACATCTGTCTAATAACGTATAGTATATCCATTATAAATGTCTTCAAAATCAAACATACCTGAACCATAGCCGAACTGTTATTAGTCCTGCAAAGATATATAACCGATGTTATGTCGACTCGCTGGCCAAATAGCCTTATGCTCAATGTAGCCTTTTAAACATATGTACGTACCTCAGTACTTGGATGTATGCTCTACAAAATAAACGGAAAAAACGCCATAAGTTCCTTCCGCTGATTGGATCAAGAAAGTTAAGACTTTCTTACAGAGCCCCGCATATCCCGCTTTTACCTGTCTATTCCCGTCTGTACGTATCCAGAGTATTCAGAATCGCGTTCTACATCGCCGCCATACCCGACACGGTTTTACAAGGCTCACAACACTGATCCACCTTAAACATAAAGAGCGGACTGAAAAGACTGTACTGCACTAAACGATTGTGACTGCGGTCGCCATCTTGAACTGGAGAATGATGCCACTGAAGCTTAAGAAAAAATTGTGTCTGCGCCTTCAAACGGCTATGCGTCTAAATTTAAAATTCCCGATATATACTGCTTCGGTTGTGCTGTTTGTTATTATTATTATTATTATTATAATTGCATTTATTGAGCGCACAGCTACCCGGAGGTTTCCCGGCGCTAAAAGCAGACAAAAGGTAAGCTAAGCTGAGAAGGGATGAGCACGCAATTTAAGAATTAAAGAGCCAGGTCTTAATTCCTCTGCGGAATTTCAGATAGCACATTTCAGATCACAGGGATTTCGGGCATGGAATTCCATAAGGAAGGTGCGAGAAGCGCAAACGAGCGGCTGCCCATTTTGGCTCTGTTAAAGCGAGGGGTCTGAAACTTGTTTTGCGTGGAGGATCTCAGAGTACGGGTGGGAACATAGTGCTGTACCAAAGAGGACACATATTTCGGGGCTTTACCAGTTTTGATGTGGTGCATTATGCAGAGAGCTTTAAATTTCACACGGGTCTCAATTCGCAGCCAGTGCAACTTGCGTAGATGGGTGGAGGTCGAGGACCTGGCAGGCAAGTTACAGATAAGGCGAACTGCCATGTTCTGCACCACCTGCAGTTTCTTAGTAACCTCCTTACAGGCACCCAGGAGCAGAATGTTCCCGTAGTCCATCCGTGAGGTGACAAGGGACTGGACTACGGTCCTCAGGGTGTCAGCTGGGAGCATCCACGTGATTTTTCTCAGCCACCTTATGATGGTAGTGCAGGTGGCTGAGACTTTTACCACATGTTGGTTCATTGACAGCTGGTTGTCAAGAAGGACCCCAAGGTTGCGAGCTGTGGCTGAAGGGGTGGGAGTAGGGCCCATCTGCTGAGGCCAATGTTACGGGCCCCAGAGCGATGTATTTGGACCAAATAAAAGCAGCTCCGTTTTGTCGCCGTTTAATTTTAATTTATGACTGTGCATCCAGTCGGAGATTTGTTCCAGACCAGACTGCAGGGAAGACGTGGGGAGATGTTTATTAGTAGATAAAGAGTAGACGATTTGCGTATCGTCAGCGTAGGAATAGATCGTGAGACCTGCTTGCTCAGCCAGGAAAGCTAGGGGTCTCACATAAAGATTAAAGAAAAGGGGGCTAAGGATAGAACCCTGGGGAACACCGTGAGAGGAAGCGTAGATGGAGGAGACAGAAGTAGAGGAGAAAACTTGAAAGGTGCGGTTAGAAAGAAAACTAGCAATCCAGGCCAGGGCAGGGCCGTCAAGCCCACAGATTTCAAGGTGGACAAAAGGATGGAATGGGAGACGGTGTCAAATGCGGCACTCAAATCAAGCAAAATGAGTGCCACTGTTTCCCCGTTGTCCACCTGTCTTCTGATGGTCTCGGACACTCCAAGAAGCGTAGTCTCCGTGGAGAAGCCGGCCCTGAACCCGGATTGTGAGCAGTGAAGAAAATTAAAGGATTCAACATAAGCAGTGAGAAGAGAGTTGACATGCTTTTCGAGAATTTTGGAGTAGCATGAGAGCAGAGAGATAGGACGGAAATTGGAGGGGTTATTTGGGTCTGCGTTGGCCTTTTTTATCAATGGAACCACCATCGCATGTTTCCATTCTTTGGGGACCGTGGCTTCAACCAATGAAGCAGTCAGAAGATCTAAGATGATCTGAAGTATCGATGGGTCCAGAGTGGCAAGTATTTGCAGAGGCATAGGATCAAGGGGAGAGCCAGTTTTTATTTCGTGTAGATATTTTTGAAAAAGCGAGGGCGAGATCAGTTCCCAGGAGTGGAGTTGGGGGGCAGTGGGAGTAAGACTAGATGCATCGATAGAACGGAGGCTGGGCGATTGTGAATCAGGAATGGAAGAGTCGGAGGAGGGAACGCTAAAAATAGCATAGATTTTGTCTATTTTCTCCAGGAAGAAATTTGCAAGAGAGTTACATTGTTCTGTGTCAAGACAGGGGTCTTTAGGTACAGCGGACCTGCCTGAGAGATCTTTTACAACTTTAAACAGGGCCTTGGGTCGATTTTGGGCATTAAGTATGGTAGTATTAGCATGATTAGCTCTGGCAGTATCGCAGGCAGAATGGTAAGCATGAAGGGCAGCCTCATATCTTTTTTTATTATCTGTGCAATCGTTGGAGCGCCAGATGCGTTCCAGTTTCTTGCAACGAGATTTTTTCTGGCGAAGAGTATCATTAAACCAGGGTGCTGGTGGATGATGGATATGAGGCTTATTCCTCTGGGTTGGAAGGCAAGAATCTAGGGCTGATATCAGCCAAGAGCTGACAGCGGACATATCCTTAGTAGTGATGGAAGGAAGCGAAGGTTTAGAATTCTCAAGGCAGATGTTCAGTTTGCCATTGTCTAAGCGTTTCCAATTCCTGCTGGCTTTGTGAGGATGTAAACTAGTAGAGGATTTGAGATAATCAGAAATATTGATTGAGAAATTTACGATAAAATGACAGATGACAGGTGAGGGAGGGGGCAGGTGATGCAATTGAGGTTGGAAATTATGGGATCAAGTAAATTACCAGCTTTATGGGTGGGGCCGGAATTATGTAGGTGAAGATCTAAGGCAGCTAAATCCTGTAGTAGGCGAGTGCTAATGGGGCAGGATGCGTGTTTAAAATGAATGTTTAAATCACCTACTATTAGGAAGTTGGTAGATTGTACCATCAGAGGGGCAATGAGCTCTGGGAAAGCGGATGCCCAAGCACAGGCCGAGCCAGGGGGATGATAAATAAGGGTTCCAGTCAAAGTGAAATTAGGGGAAAGTAAATGTTTAAAGAGACCAGCTTCACAATTGGGAAAGTCTAGATCTTCCCATTTGCAAGATAATTCTCTTTTGAAAATTACAGCAATACCACCGCCATCTTTGAGTACACGGTTTCTCCCCACAAAGGTGTAATTATTGGGGAGAGCCATGGCGATGTCAGGGCCGGAGCTCTCATTTCACCATGTTTCCGTCACGAACATGGCTGCCGGGCTAGATGACTCAAGGAGGTCGAAGATGTCTCTCTTATGTTTAGAGAGAGAACGACAATTTATGCTGATAAAGGCCAGATCAGGACATGCTTTGTGAGTAAAAGTGGAAGAATAAGTGGCTGATGGGGTATCCCAGAATGAGGATGCTGTAGTACATACATCCGGGGTAACAAAGTCAAGCGTGAGAGAGCAGTTAGGACATTTCAGAGGCGCATCTTGACAACTAAAAGTAGGAGCAAAGGTACAGGGAGGCGGCTGCAGACTCAGTAAAGCAGTGCGGGAGTATCTTATGTGGCAGGGGGCAGCGGGGATGGCCCCATGTTCCGTCCTGGCGCAGACGGGCGCAGACGGCCAGGACTTTGGCACGACTTTGGCGCTCCCGCTGCGCTCGTCCGCTGCGCTTCCGCCACTGCGTCATTAAATACCCAGTGGGCAGAAACTCACTAGCCCGCTAACCTGCCGATTGACCAGCAGGGCGGAAGTGAGGATGTGAGGCCGGATGTAGGAAGTAGCGCTCGTGTGGAAAGAATTATAAGAATACCGATGGGCAGATGATGATATTATGATATAAACAAATTTTATAAGCTGTGGGTGCAGTCTCGATAGAGTGCATGATCATATTCTTCAACTAATATGATAATTGCTGCCCCCATGGGGGGTAATATTTCCTGTGTATCCAAGTCGGCCTAGTTAGGTTAAATTTAGATGTATATAATATTTGGCTGGTGTGTGAGCGTGCTAAATTTGTTCTAAACATTCTCCTAGCCGTGTTTTATGTAATGAAAGCATACATCGTAAATACAGTGACAAGTGTTACTTTGACGTTTGACACTATTTACACAAATAATGGCTCAATGTTAATGCAATAATCTTTGTCAATACAGTTTTGTGCCTCGCTGATGACAAGAAATTAACAGACAATAATCATTTGCTACTATATGATACTACCAGATCACCAAGTGACTTGTACATAAATACTATTTGAAAACATTCAAGTTTGAGTCATGTGGTGCATGTTTAGAGATTGCATGAATAAACCATATCTCAAGTATCGTGTAATCACCCAAATGAGTCATTATCTGCTATTGAGTGCTGAGAATTCATCCTATACGCCATCATCATTAAACCGCTATCGGTGGTTCAATAAAGAACTTCAGCTATCACATTTTATGTGTCCAGAAACTGAGTTTAGAGGTAACACGATAAATCATACCTATCATTAAGACCTATTGGGATCATGGTATTGAGATGTTTTATCCAATATAGTTCACGTTGTAGCAATCTTTGGTCATTATCTGTTCCTGGTCGCATATCAACTTTTTCGATGATAAGGAAACGAATTTGTGAAATGGTGTGTTTCGCATCCCTCCACTGCGTAACTAATGGAGAAGATAGATTTAAGTTACCTATTCTGCTCTTGTGCTCTGTCAGTCTAATTTTCAACTTACGTTTGGTTTTGCCAACGTACATCATCCCGCACGGGCATTTGATACCGTAAACAACATGCTGCGCATTGCGGTCACTTGTGTGTCTAAGTTTGATCTGTGCTCCTGTTGTGGGGTGTGTGAATGCATTTCCAGTGATCACATTGTTACAATGCGTACAGTTCTGACATCGTACTGTACCTTTGTGCGATGATATTTGTTGCATTGTATGTTTCTGTTGATGTTTCAATATTTGCCTAAGATTTTGTCCTCTGGTGTAAGCATACATTGGTTTGTCTCTGAATATGTCTTTGAACTCAGCTTCTGAGGACAGTAATTCCCATCTTTGGTTTATAATACTTTTGATGGCTTTAGATTGTGTAGTGTACTTATCAGGTCTAGAATCAATCGAATGGGCACTACTTAAAATGGAGGATTTACCTACGGACAAAGTATTCTTATTGCAACTTCTTCAGTTTTGCTTACACAACAGCTATTTTCAGTGGAAAGATCAACATTTTGCACAACTCTCTGGTACTTCCATGGGATTTGCAGGGGCTCCTGCATATGCCAATATTTTCATGGCTCAATTAGAGGCAGACAATTTGATGAATACCAATGCATGGAGAAATAGTAAAATGTACTGTTGGTTCATTGACAACATCTTTTTAATATGGGATGACACAATAGATGCACTACAAGAATTGATCCTAAAACTCAATCAGGGGAACCCCAGAATACAATTCACTCACAAAATAGATAATAATGTGATGGACTTTTTGGACATCAGAATAATCAAGAAACCAACAGCATTTGAGACCGAACTGTACTCCAAGTCCACAGATAGTAATAACGCATTGATCTACACGAGTTTTAATCCAAGGAGTCTGGTAAAGAATCTTCCACTTTCTCAGTTAATCAGGATTAAGAGACTTTGCTCAGACCCAAAGACATGCATAATAAAGTTGCAAGAACAAGCACAAAAATATGAGGATAGAGGCTATCCTCGAGAAGAACTACAAACTAACATTGATAGAGTTATGAAGATGGACAGACAAGAGTTACTCACACCTAAAACTAAAACAGCCAGTGATAGAATGGTTTTTGTCACTAAGTACTGGTTGGACATAGGGAAAATCTAGACAGAGACACATGACAAACCACATTAAACAAGAAAGTAACTTTGGCTAGTGCACATAGGTAGATAGACTGAAAGGAACATGGACAAGTCCAATAGAAGAGACCAACAACTACAGAGTGAGACAGACTCTGATACCCCCAGAGGAAGATACACTTGAGGATCTTCAAAGAAGGAGGAGCTGGCATTCACACAGATCTTCATTGAAAACCGAGATCAGACTGAGACACAGCCAGAATCAGTTTGTCAATGAAAGAATCGCAAAATCAAACCCAGAGGGAAAGGTTGCTTTAAACACAGTGATAACGTGAGGGAGATATTGGTGAATACACAAACAGCCTCAGAAATAGACTAGTAAAATCACATAGACAGCCATACAGGCAAGACTGATTAAGACCTACCTAAACAAGCATTTGCAATGCAATAGGTCTCGCAATTGTGAGCTTTTGAGCTATTGGCATTGTAAATGACAATGCCTTTTTATTAATGGTTAAAAAACCTGAAATAATAAAAGGCATTGTTATTTACAGTACCAATAGGACAAAGTCTCTAAAATGGGAGACCTATTGCATTGCAAATGCGTGTTGTTTACAAGCACGCCATGCTGCTCTTTCCCTAGAGGCCACTCCCCTTTCTTTAGACGAGTTGTGTCTAAAAAGAAAGGTCCACGGCCGCTATTCAAGTGAAAGCATGGCATTGGCACTTTTACCAACCTTGACAAACAAATGATTTTTTTATTAAAGCGCCCCATGAATTTGCGCATGGCACGCTGAATGTAGCAGGAAAGCATGTAGCGCCTGCAGTAGGAGAAACTATTAAAGAAAATTGTAGTTACAGAGTAAATAAGACGTACTGTATAACAACCAAATAAAAAGGCCAGTTCTCATGGGAGGTTAGAAATGCAGACAAGGCGGTACTAAGGAGGGACTAACAAGCCTATTAACGATTCAGAAACCAGCATTTATGAAGGACAATGACACAATCCAATGACAAATATGGGCGTAGAGTGGGAGGGGCTTCAACTCCATACTCCAATACAGCATTGCTCGTAGAGCAGCACATGCACTGCCTAGGCTCGACCTAAAAAGTGATCAAGCGGCACACAGAACCATAGAAACCCGGAGGGAGGCATACATGGAGACAGTCAATGAAGTGAGGCGGAGAAACAGGCCCCAACTGGCTACCAGGTGTTTCGGTGAACTGGCAGGGCGGGGGCCGATTTCACTGCTGTGTCGGGACGGTTTTGTTGCTGAGGACCTTCTGGCCACATTCCTACTTGCAGCTCTTCTAAATAAACAATGACAAAACAAACAGTTTTAAAGTGTACTTTAATACCATTTGTTTTTGCATTGTTCATTTAGAAGCCCTCCTGCTAATTTTGTGTTTGTGTGTGTATGTGTGTATGTATGTATGTATGTATATATAATATAATAATTGGAGGATCGGAAAACAGTGAGCTGTTGACCGGAGGGAGGGTTGGCAGCAGAATGTAGAGACCCCAGGTAAGCAGTGGAATACGGGTGTGGGGTGGAATCGAACTGCTACCAAAATAATACAGTATTGACAGTTGAGAAATTTCAAAGTTAAGAGAGATGTCATCCACTACAGTGCGCGAAAGAGGAGGAGGCTGAACACATGTTCAGCGATCGAGGTTTGCAAGGAGAGAGGAGGGGAGCTCAAAGTAATGGTAATCCCCCTCCAAGCAACGGATTTACAACAACCATTGAGAACACTTGAAAAATTGAACGGCAAAGGAATGACAGTGTGTGGGAAGTGAAGTCCCTGACCAAGTACCTAGATGTGGGTAGAATACCATGCAGTTTAAGGTTACTCATAGCGCAGAGTTCTGAAAACCCCGACCATGAGATGTTGGAAGAGTAAACAACCAGTAATCTTGAAGCATCAGAAACGAAACCTTGAGGCATCAGAAAGGTTAGTACGGATATTAATTAAAAACAAGGAAAAGGACAGAGCAAAGATCGTATAGGTGCTTGTAGCACTGGAATCTGCTCTGGATGCAAGGTCTGAGAAGGAAACAATCATGAAGTTCAAAAGCGAAATGCAAACAAGACTAAAAAAACAGGAAGATGTTATCAAACGAAGGAAGATGAACAAATTCTTAAGAGATAAAGTGAATTATGAATTGGGCCAGACCTTCACATTTGTACGGAGATTTGAACGCATCCGAAAACAATAGCAAAAACAGGATGGGGAAGAAGTGATGGAGTGAAAGCAATGGACTCCGAAACGGAACTCCGCTTAGAAGTGGGAACGAGCAATAAGGATCTGAGTAGGAGCCAGGGCAGAGCAATTCAGGTGCAACAAGAAAAATTACAATACCGGACGAGCTGGATTTTTTACGGCTAGATCGTCGTGCAACCCTCAGACCTCGGAACTCAAGGTCTCAAAGGCCAACCGGAGGAGGTGCCCAAGTAAAGAGCAACGACAAGGAAACAAGAAAACAAAACTAAACCAAAAATACCAAGAAAATATGGAAGCGCAAATAATTAATAATAAAGATGAACTAGGTAAATCGATCATAAACCTTACAGATCTAGTACTATCTAAGGCGGATGAACAGATTTTAATATTGGGACTGTCATTTTGCCCAAAGAACCCTGTAGCTAGACAGTGCAAGACCACACACCAGAAAGACCCCACACAAGTTAAATACTTTGTGATAGATGCAGTCCTGACATACAAGAGGGGTGGTGTCCGGGTAAGATCATTACGGGAGCTTGAAACAAGATACATACTCAGACTTGACAGTAGAACACCCAATGGGCTTAATACTGATGAATAATTCCATTCCTGTCTTTAATTTTAATGGTGAGACAATCGTTTTAATTCATAAGTATTTAAGAATCCAAGATGAAACTCAAACTTACTCCTTGCAAACATGGCCCATCTCCGAGGGTTAGGTACTGCAAAGGCCTCATAAGGCACTAGCCGAAACTTGAGTTGTTGGAGGTGAAATATGATTCGTTGATCAATTAGGCACTAGCCTGCAATTTTGAATGTTAGATGCAATTTGGGTAAATGAATTGTGCATCTCACGTTGACACTTGTCTAGTTCACATAAACAATGAAAGTTTGATTTGATTTAGTTTACATAAGGAATATTTAGAATACATAAATGTTTACTTAAGGGGAGTGAATGAACTGTACCTTGACACTTGTCTTGTTTAGCACAGGCGCTTGAAGTCTGGTCCATTATGTACAGTGAAACATTTGAAATATATGTAGGTTTGTTTTAGACACATATTGTGGAGAAGTGTGGCTCAATGGTTAGAGCGGCAGACCCTGATGCAGAGGTCTAGCCAGGGACCAGGGTTCAATTCCCCGCCTCAGCGGGTCTTGGGCTCAAAAATTCCACGGACCTGATAATTCTCGCCTCGGTGCCTATTCCAGTCATGGAGTCCCACTCTGCAACTCTGGGCAATAGCTTGCTTAATCTCCACAACGGCCCCCACAAGGCTAAGGATGCCTGGCCTCCACCTTGGCCCAGGAGTGGACGCCTCACAGGAAAAGCCAGGATGGGTTCCACAGAGGTATTCGTACAAGCGCCTTGAGACCCTTGCGGGTGAGTAGTGCGCTATACAAGTATCAATTTACATTTACATATTACCCTAAAATGGTATAATTATGACCTGTGCGCCTCGAAATAAATTTGATGTTGTGTTTAGGTTTTAAATGTCGAGTGATTGTAACTTGAGTTGGACGACCGGACCGGATAATGATGTACTGGTAGTCTTTCTTCGTTGGCAGTTTGACCCCTGGAAAGATAAGGCTAATGAGTGGCAGTTAAACTGTATGTGACCAAGGCCGCCGTGTCGGCTGAAACGCGTATTGGCTTATGTGAAATAAAGAAGACTTTTTGAACATTCCGCAATCGAAGTTGGCTCTGTTTGTTGTGGTAATATTAACAAATGTTACGGATATCTATATATATATCTATATATATATATATATATATCTATATATATATATATATATATATATATATATATATATATATATATATATATATTTTTTTCAAAGTCCTCCACCAAAGTCGCGGAACTCACAACGGGTGCCTCCATTATGCGGGAGTGAGACCCGCTGTGTAAACAACAACAAACTGGAGCCCTCACGGGGGATTTTTAGCCACATTTACTTGCTGCAAACGTGTTTCAGCAGTCCGCTTTCCTCAGTGCGGCATCCATAACCATGCGGGCAGAACACGGAGATTTAAACTTCTCCTCTCCCTGATTGGCTGTTCACTACCCAAGCAAATTAATCAAAGGGCACCAAGCCAATTAGTGCAGAAATGACGGTCCGGCAATTTTATGCTGTTTTAATAACGGGACTCCAATGTCCAATAACACCACTGTCACTTGATGTTTCCATGGGAGCTGCTCCCACCATTGTCCTCCGTTCTCAGTGCCCTTTACAATCCGTGCGCTGTCACTCAGTGAATTTGGTTTATGCGCCCCTCGCCTGTCGCTGGTCCCTCCGTGGGAGTCAGACATGTGACTGGCTTCCCCACACTCAATAGTCTATGACCTCCAATGGTCAACGGCGGTATTCCAACGATGATTCAGGCAGGCTTTAATAGAATGCTTCAAAGTCCCCCACCAAAGCCGCTGAACTCACGACCTGTGCCTCCATTATGCGGGGGTGAGACCCGCTCTGTAAACAACAATAAACAGGAAACTGGAGCACTCACAGGGCATTTTTAACCAAATGTAGGCGCCGCAGACACGTTTGAGCAGTCGGCTTTCCTCAGTGCGTCATCCATAACCATGCAGGCAGAACACGGAGATTTAAACTTCTCTGCTCCCTGATTTGCTGTTCACCATCCAATCAAAGGTCACCAAGCCAATTGGTGCGGAAATGACGGGCCGGCAATTTCATGCTATTTTAATAACGGGACTCCAATGTTCAATATATATATAAAAAAATCCTGACAATTTTGGTTGGTAGATGTAATGCTGTATCGCTTTTTTCCTCAATTATTTTGATGTCCACGATATCAGTTTCTGTTTTTATTTAGGAAGCTGACATATTCAATATGTATACTTATCAATTGTTGTTGCTGCAAGGTCAGGAGTTGAGTCTGTTTTTTAGGTGGGGGGGTGCTTATGAAATTAAATGAAAAGAGCATTTGTAAAGCGCAGTAGCTACCCTGAGGCGTCCTGGCACTGCGGACAAACGCGTGTGAGAAGGCAGAGGGAGCCTATTCTAGTCGTTAAACAGCTGAGTTTTAGGCTTTTTCCTGAAGGACAGCAAGTTGGGTTCTGCACGTAGGTGGAGGGGTAAGGATTTCCAGAGTTTGGCCGCGTTGTGG
Organism: Lissotriton vulgaris; assembly: GCF_964263255.1. Taxonomy (NCBI): domain Eukaryota; kingdom Metazoa; phylum Chordata; class Amphibia; order Caudata; family Salamandridae; genus Lissotriton; species Lissotriton vulgaris. The sequence goes on from NC_141695.1 coordinate 837,386,843, forward strand.
GAGAAGGAGCGTCCACCACATCTAACCTTCTTGATTCTGGGTGCTGTGAGAAGGTATGAGAAGGTAGATCCAAGCTGTCTGTTTGGTTGGTAGGGAGTGACCAATGTGTGAATAATAGTGACACCAGATTTCCAGAAGGCTCGATGTGCGATGCACAGGGCCTTAAATGCGATTCTTTCCCTGACGGGGAGCCAATGGAGCTTCCTGAGTTCTGGTTTGACTGGGGTACGACGCGGGATCTGGAGAAGGGTACGTGCTGCACAGTTCTGGATAACCTGCAGCTTGTTTAAGGTGGACTGTGGGGCCCCTAGGTAGGGGGCATTTCCAAAATCCAAGCATGACAGGATTAAACCTTGGATCATGATCCGTCTGGCATTAAAGGGTAGGAGGGGAGTAATTTTTCGGGTGAGTTTGAGTAGACCAAAGCAGGTAGCTGATAATTTATTTGCTTGGTGATTGAAATTGAGGGACTTGTCCAGCCAGATGCCAAGGCTTTTGATTGTGTCCTTGGGCGCAGGGAGGGGGTCCAAGGCAGGTGGGCCAGAGGTGGTCGATTTTGGGATTGGGGCGGTGACCTAGCAGCATTAGCTCGGTTTTGTCTCCGTTCAGTTTGAGACAGGAAGATGTCATCCAGGAGGTCACTACTTCCAGGCAGTCCCTAAGATTGTTGGGAGCGGTGTGAGACTGACTCAGAGCCACCACTAGCTGAGTATCGTCCGCGTAGGTGATTGTTTTTATCCCGAAGGGACGGACGATCTCAGCAAGGGGGCTCATGTACACATTAAAAAATGTAGGGCTTAAGGAAGAGCCCTGCGGTACACCACAATCGAGGGGTTTGCTAATGGAAGCAGTATCACCTTCGAAGACTTGGAAGGGTCGCTCCTTCAAGAAGGATTCGAACCATGAGATTGCTATTGATGAGACTCCTAGGTTGGTGAGTTGTTGCAGTAGTATGCTGTGGTTTACAGTGTCGAAGGCGGCACTTAGGTCTAGCAGGATGATGGCTGCAGTGCCTCCCTGATCCATGATCTTCCTTATCTCTTCTATCACATTGATAAGGGCAGTCTCAGTTCCGTGCATGGGTCGAAAACCTGTTTGGGTAGGGTCAAGCAACTGGTGGGTCTCTAGGAATTCCGTCAGAGTCTTGTGACGTGTTTCTTTAGGAGCGCTCTGACCATGGCCCGTTTCCAAGGAAGCGGGACAATTCCTGTGGCTAGTGAGGTGTTGAGTAATTCTAAGATGGTGGGAAGGATGTGCGTGGTGGTGCTGGGTCGTTGGGAGATCTGGATTTTACTAGGAGCATGATGGATTGTAGTGAGGGTGGGTCAAGTTGGGGAAAGTTGGCGAGTTTCACTGGAATGTGGGGTTGTGGATCAGAAGGAGTGATTAGTGGAGTTGGGGCTTGAGCGTGGGGGAAGGAGGTGTAGATCGTTTGTATTTTATTATGGAAGAATTCTGCCAGTTCGTTACAGCGGGCTTGGAGATTGAAGGGGATTTGAGGTTTTTCAGTGAGTTTGAGGAGGGATTTTGCGATTTTATAGATTTCCTTGGGTTTGGATGCGGCTGCATTGATCTTGCTTTCGTAGAAAGCTGCCTGCGCTGTTCTAATTTCATTTTTATAGGTTTTTATTGCGGCTCTGTACGCAGTTTTCCTGGGAAGGGAGTAGTCTAGGCGCCAGTTTCTCTCTAGTTTTTTACATTGGCGTTTCTTTTCTCGAAAGTCCTGGGAGTACCAGGGGGAGCTCTTAGTGGTACTCTTTGGTTTCGTCACTGTAATGGGGAGAACGGAGTCTAAAGAGTTTAAAATCCACTTGTTGAAGTTCTCATTAGCTGTGGAGGGATCCGCATTGAAGGGTGGTCTGAAGGAGTCTAAAGCTACTGTCCATTCTGCTTGGGGGAGTTTGGACCAATTGTGTTTCTTCCGGGTAGTTATATTGGATGCTTGATGGAGGGCTAGGTATCCCCAGGAGGGAGGGTTTAGAAAATGGTCCGTCCATGGCAGGGGCAAAGGGTTTCTCGCTAAAAGACTTGAACAGTTGGTGATGATGGGGTCTAGGAGATGACCCTTAGAATGGGTGGGTTTTAGCACTAATTGTTGGAGCTGTAGTGCAGCAAGACTGGAAATTATTTCTAAGGCATTGTTGTCTGAAGGGTTGTCAAAGTGAATGTTAAAATCTCCCAGGAGAGTGAAGTTAGATGAGCTACAAACTAGGTTAGCTATGGAGGATGGTAGGGAATTAAGGAACTGTCCTTGAGTCCCAGGTGGACGGTATATAAGTATCCCTGACAGAGTGCTCGTGGGGGAGAAATCTAGGGCGAATAAAAGACTTTTGCAGTTGGAGATTGGGTAAGGGGAGCTGCGGCAACTATAGTATTCTTTGTAAATTATAGCTAAGCCCCCTCCTCTTCCAGTTGTACGGTCTTCACGCACAATTTGGTATCCTTTGGGTAGGGCCTGGACAATATCGGGGTCTGACTCTAGATGGAGCCAAGTTTCGTTTAAAAACAGGGCGTCGGGGCTATGTTCTATTAACAGTGAGATCTCAGTGGTGTGTTTGGGGAGGGATCTACAGTTTAGAAGGAGGATACTTCGCTGTGCAGTTTTAGTTGGGAGGCCGGGGGGAAGGCTGGATCCGCAATGAGGGCCTGTTAAGTTCTGGTGTGGTGGATTGCAGATGGTAGGACAGGGTGGTGGGACTTTTCTTCTGAGCTTGTGCAGTGAGTTAGAGCTGTATCTTTTGACTAGGGTAAAAGAAGGAGCAGGGGGTGTGGCCCCTGGCCCCAGTCGGCCGCGGACGGGCACAGACGGGCTTGCCTTTGGCACGCCAGCTGCGCGTCCGCTGCACGGGACAACAGGCATCAGCTTAATGTAGAGGACTGGGCTCTAGGTCATGTGACCGTACGAGCTCCGCCTCTACACGTCCCACCGGTAGTCAGGCAGGCATGGGGTTCAATTTACAAGTCACCCTCCACAACAATCAGGCGGTTAAGCCTGCGGTGGACCAGGGTGAGTACAAGTATTTAAAATATTCAGTGCTGAGTGATTTAAATGAGCCTAGAACAAGAGGCGATTTAAAAACAATGTCTTCCTTCGGATTTCAGACTTACTATGCTCGCTGCAATCTTAGCACGCGTCCGCTGCGCGGGACAGCAGGCATCAGCTTAATGTAGAGGACGGGGCCCTATGTCACGTGACCGTCCGAGCTCCGCCTCTACACGTCCCACCCGTAGTCAGGCAGGCAAGCGGTTTGATTTACAAGTCCCCCTCCACAACAATCAGACGGTTAAGCCTGCGGTGGACCGGGGTGAGTACAAGCATTTAGAATATTCAGTGCTGAGTGATTTAAATGAGCCTAGAACAAGCGGCGATTTAAAAACAATGTCTTCCTTCAGATTTCAGACTTACTATGCTTGCTTCAATCTTAGCGAGCGTCCGCTGCTTGTGGCCTCCACTGCTTCCGAATTTCATGACTGAGGAGGGTGGGTGGATTGAAAGGGAGGGGGTTGGTTCAGCTTTTTCGTTCCTTTCTAGGATTGGTGTTCTTTTGTCAGTATTACTATTATCATTATTTTCCTTTCCCCTCTTCTTTTTTTCTTGTTTTCCTTCATCAATATTTCTCAACTTTTGGCATAGAATGTACTATCTTAAAATATTTTGGTGTTTTTTTTTATCTCAGATACATATTTTATATATATATATATATATAGATATTACTCCTTTATGGGGGTTTCGTTAGGAGTAAATGGTGTTTTTTCGACAGTCTCCATTTCAGATGGGAACTATCTTGTATTACATGTTAGACATCACTACTATTCTAGGTCTTCACATATAGATTACTTGTATCGCTGGGTCACTTCTATCTTTACCCCTTCCATGCTCGTGACGAGACCAGCTCGTCATGAGTCACGGTGGAGCTGTGCTCATGACGAGCTGGTCTCGTCATAACAGTGCCGCTCCTCCGACGCGCGATTAATTCCCCGCCTGTGCGAGCGAATTAATCAGTGGGTGGGGTCGTGATGAGACTAGATCGTCATGAGCACAGCCCCAGTTTGACTCGTGACGAGCTGGTCTCGTCAAAAGCACCGCGGCGCTGCGCCCCCTCCCCCACTTCCCCCGCACCATGTGGGAATTACCCGCGCAGCGAAGTGGTTAATTTTGTTTGCTGTGTGCACACATAATGTTTTATAATCCAGGTCTTCTAAAACAATTAAGGTAATCTCCTTGAATAGAAAGACAATAAACCTTCCAGTTAAGAGGAGGAAAATACTCCACTACTGTCGTAAACTCAAAAACAACATTATTTTTTCTGCAAGAAACAAGACTGGACGAAAATGACTCGAGACTCGTTCCAATAGTGGGTTCTGATGAACTTGGATCCTCCCCAGCTGTTAGAAAAAAGTATGGAGTAATCACATAAATGTTTTATTTATAACAGCAGGTATCAGTTGCTTAGAAAATAATCATGATAAGAACAGCAGATAGCTAATCTCTAAACTCTCTAAAAATTATAATTTTTTTATAGAACTAACATTTATACCCCAAAGTACAATGACCCCCTCACTTCTGGACAGAGCCACATAAAACATTCTACCATAACCCGGTTTCAAATGGGTTATTGCTGATAGAAGATTTTAGCATGCATATGGTTAGCACCTTGGACAGAATTTCAGCATGCTCATATAGACCCAGTAAAGCTCACAAAGTTTATGAAACATATGACGCCCTTGTTAGGACTAACTAATATTTGGCAGTTCTGTAACCCTACAGGCTGTGATTTTATTTTCTAGTCGCATCCCCATAATACCTTGTACGAGAATGTATTACATTTTTATCAAATAAACATTTGATGCCTATGATAACAAATCCAAACATTGGGCCTCTTTTAGTATGTGATCATGCTTGTATCTCCATAAAAATAAAATGTTGCTAACACAGTACCCTTATAAAAGATATGGAGAATTATTGAACAATGATAATTTGCTAGATAAGATCACCTCCGCTATTCATAAACCATTCAAAGATAACCAAACAGAAAATATTGCACCTTAGATATCATGCATATGAAATGTGTAATGATAGATATTTTGATAGATATTATGGCCAAGAAAAATCAGCATTCTAAATACTAAATTAAATTCCTAAGAAGCAGAGATTGGCATATTAGAAAATGCCAGAGATCAAAACATACTACTAAAATTGAAAACCTTAAAATACGAGCATAACAAAATTCTTAGTGAACAAGCACATAGATGGGTAACTACTTTGAAAGCTAGGAATGCTATAGAACAAAGCAAAGCAGAGAAATCATGGCAAACTATCACAACTTTAAAAATAATAAAACCCTTATAATGGCAATTAGTGATGGCAAAATGTGTACAAATAATAAGGATATTGTGAACACCTTTCAGGATGGATTTCTACTCCAAATTATATAATCTAGTTAATGTTCCTACTATTGAAGACTGCTGTAATTATTTTTTAAAAAACAAATTGATCATTTTCAAAATCTCAGCTTCTGCTAAATTGGATTCAGACAGAGATATGATAACCTTTGAAATATCTAGCGCTATAAAATCACTTAAATTAGGGAAGGCTCATGGGCCTGATGAACTCCCAGCTTCTTTTTATACTAAATGTTTCCGTTTTCCCCCTTATCCTAAATCTATTCTCCTATTTTAGTAAATCCGGAGACATTTTTGGTACAGCCTCAAAATCCATGATTATTGTAAACCATAAGGAAGAAATTAACCCGTTAAATACCAAGAACTATAAAAAATGTCCGCTTCTGAATGTTGACTATAAAGTATATTTAAAAGTTTTAGCTCAACGCCAGAGAGAATATTACCCAATATAATTTATGTATCCCAATCTGGATTTTATAAAAGGGGTGATATGCTTCGGACAACATTACAATATTTGCCCCTGTAATTGGAAAGGCCCCTCTCCTACAAATCCCCACAATGACAATGGCTTTAGATGCTGAGAAAGCCTTTTACAAAGGTTTTGTAGACGCACTTACGCTCAGTGCTGAGAGCATTTGGCACAGAATCAGATTGTAAACGTATGCTAGTGGCTTTATACTCTCATCCAAAAGCCAATATTATGAGATGACAATCATAAATCGTCCAACTTTAACTTAGTCTAAGGTACCAGGAAAGGCTATCCATTGTCCCCACTCTTATTTCTTTTGGCCATAGAACCACCATTAATTGACATAAGTTTAAATCCACGTATCAAATTCACCACCTCTACACACAAACTAGTAGCATATGCTAATGAGGTCCTAATTTTTATTGAAGAAGTTAATTTGGCAATTTGCTTCGGATAACATTAGATTATTTGCCCATGTAATGGAAAAGGTCCCCAACATATACCCTCAATGGGAATGGCTTTAGATGCTGAGAAAGCCTTTTACAAAGGTTTCATAGACGCACTTACGCTCAGTGCTGAGGACATTTGACACGGGATCAGATATCAGACGTATAGTAGAGGCTTTATACTGTCCTCCTAAAGCCCATATTAAGAGATGACAATCCTAAATCGTCCAACTTTAATTAGCCTAATGTACCATGAAAGGTAGTCAATTGTATCCCACTCTTATTTCTATTGGCCATAGAACCAATGTTAATAGGCTTAAATCCATGTATCAAATTCACCACCTCTACACACAAGTTAGTGGCATATGCTAATGATGTCCTACTTTTTACAGAAGAGGTGGATTTGGTGATTCCTGAAATTTTCTCTGGATATTCCTTCACAAGAATAAAACTGAAGTTTTTCCTCAACCTTTTATGCCAACCTAAAATGATTGGATCATCCGGCTTGAAGTGGCAAGTGGAGCATCTTAAATACCTTGGTATTGAATTTAAAAAAGACTATGTCTAATCAAAATCCACCTAGAGGAAACAAATAACAAATAATATTAAAACACTAACAGAAGCATAATGTCCTAAATTCATTCATTTGGTGGGGTAGACTACAATTTATTAAAATGATGATTGCCCCACAAATAACCTTTTAGTCTTCCATATTCCTGCTATTTTTATCTGCAGAATCTTTAAAACTATTGTTAAAATGGTATCTAAATATATCTAGAAAAATAAAAAGGCCAGAATAGCTTTGATGAAACTGAAATCTTGTAAAATGAATAAAGGGATGACTCTTTTCAATTTGTTTAAACACCAAACTGCTTTTTAGTTGAAACAGTCTTGTTGGTGGTTTCTCCTGTCACTAGACTCTGTACCGTCATAGTTGTTGTTGGAGACATCGATTATCCACCCTTTCTCCTTTCTCAATTTGCTCACTATGTCAGGCTTCAAAACTCCACATTATCTGAACATTATTCAATCCACATCTAAGGCTTTCTTGTTTTTGGCCCACAAATTTCTTAACAGACTGCAAAGGTCCAAAATACCCATCCCTGTGGCTTAACACCAAGGTTAACGTTAATGGGAAAAGACTCTTCCGGGACGATTAGGCAAAGCTGGTTATTCTTATGATCTAGGATGTAACAAATTCTGATGGATAACCCCTGTTACTCGCTTCCTTGAAAGATTCCCAGAATTGACCAAATATAGATTTTATCAGTTTGTAAACCATAGAGCAGCCTTAAAACTATCATTTGCCCATAAGAGCCATATTGCATGGCTTTCTTGGAGAATTCAACTAAACTGGGTCAGGTGGCCTGCTGGTGTTATAACTCTGGAAACACAAGACACCAAGATGAAGGAATCCATGATTAATTAACGGAGTAATATATGCATTTTATTAAATGAGAATCCATATGGACTAAAATCTGGACTAATGGACCGAAGAATACAATTTCACCCTTACCTATCCAATGTGAATATTGGGCGTCGAACAGCTGCATTTGGACTCATGGAAGAATATGCAAGCAGGAGATTACGGAATCTTCCTCCTGTTGGATTTATGCGAAAGACACTGCTGACTTAGAACATGTGCTGTTGTATTCTTATAACCCTCCTTTACACTCCCTCGTTCATGTGCAATGCTATTACTGGTTCTGGGCACGAAGAGGGAAGAGAGCAAGACACAGAAAATGGCGAATCACTGCACAGCTTCATAATCAAGCCATGCAGTGGTTGGCCATGTTCCCTTGACCTCAGCCCCGCATTCTGTGCTACCTCACGTCGAGGCTTAGAGGCCTATCAACATCTTCTGAACCAATCCAGTCGCTTCTCGCTAGCTCTTTGTTAGTAAACAGCACAAGAGCAGCACCAGGATTGGCCGGGGCAGGCAGAACTAGTGCTCCTTAGGAGACGGGGGGACTGCAGCTGTGATTCCCCCGGCTCACTAATTGTTCAGGTAGAGTGAAGGCCTGAGTGTGTGTGTTGGGCTGGTCAGAGAAAAGCACCAGTTCAACCCAACATGCGCACTTCACTTAAAAAGTGAGTGGTTCACTTGAGCCTGCTTGGTGGTAATGGAGCACAACCCCCCTCCACACTCATGGACAGGAAGTTAAGGCACCCGCAAAACAGCCCATGCTGCTGAAATAAAACCGCTGCCACGGGCAGAAAAAATAATTCTTAACATTTAATATGGGGGGCAAGGGGACACAAATACAGGGGGGGAAATTACCTTGTGCCTCAATAGAGGAACCACCCCTGTATATAGGAGATATGATTAATTCTCATTATCAACATTGGGGTATTGTTGTCTTAAAAATTATTGTGTTAATGTATTTTATACTTGTTAACCAAATATAGGACAATGTATGTACCGGTTTGTCTTTCTTTTTATTTTGACTCATATTCTTGTTGTTGATTGAATGCAATAAAAACGATAATGCACAAAACAATGGATTTAGGCCCAGATCTCTGTACTGGGGTGAATGTATGACATTGTTCTGCATTCTGTCCATCAATTGTTCTTTTTGTAGTACAAACACCTGCAACACAACTATAGATGAATCAAGCTCATGGAACTATAGCTAGATTTGGAGACTGGCACACCTATGAATCTGAATGTACACCAAAATATTTCACTGCCTAAAAATGATTTTATGCTCAGATTTTGACTGTAGTGAAATATTCTTCTTCATGTGAGGGCCCCAGTGGTCGAATTTTCCTCTCGTTCTAACCCTAGCGTAACCTTTTTTTGCTCTACATCTCAATCTCCATTTTTATCTTAGAAAAAAGAAATCCCTCACCCCAATGTTGATCTACTCAATCATCATAGTCACCTACCTGTATGCCTGTAAACAAACCACAGTGCTCCCCTTCCTCGAGAAACCCTCAACATACCAAAAGGTCTTAGCCGACTACCGGCCTGTCTCCGTGCTACCCTACCTGGTAAAAGTCATGGAAAAGATGATAAATAAACCCCTAGCCACTCACCTCTCTGACAACCACCTCCTCGACACCAACTCTGGATTCAGGACGAACCACAGTTCGGAGATCTTCATTGCCACCAATGACAACATTCGGATGCTCATGGACCGAGGTGGCACCGCAGTCCTCACCCTACTGGACCTTTCCACAGCTTTCAACACCCCATCCTTATATCCTTATCCAACCACTGCACAAAGCCAGCATTCATGGTCCAGCTCTTCACTGAATTTTCTTCTTCCTGAAAGGCTGCACTCAGTTGGTCTTCCTGGCCCCTTAACCTCAGACGCCATCTGCCTCATCTGTGGAGTTCCGTACTCAGCCCCAATCTGTTTAATGCCTACATGACTCACCATATTCATTTGTGTCCACAGAATCAACATAATATCCTATGTTGATGACACCCAGCTCATACTCTCCCTGTCCGACAAGATGCCAAACATCCTGACCAATTCCTTGGCCTACATCACCGAAGCCATTGGATGGATGAAAACCAAATGCCTCAAGCAAAGCACAAGCAAGGCGGAAGTAGTAGTCCTTGACAAGACATTTCACTCTGGGATGCCACCTGGTGGCCTGCTGATCTCAGACACACAGCTCTCCAAGCAACTCACACAAAACGTATGACCGCTCACAACGACTGGCCAAGTAAACACTGCTTCTATTTTTGCTTCAAGATGCTCAAGAAGATCTTCACATGGCTCCCCCACTACACTCGCAGGACCGTCACCCAAGCCATCATCAACTGCAAACTGGAATAAGGCAACGCACTCTGTGCTGGAAAAAATACTCAACCGACGAGAAGAATCCAGGGTATACAAAACTCAGTGGCCCAGCTCACCCTCAACCTCCCTCTTCGCACTTGCATCACCCTGCAGCTCAATTCTCCACTGGCTCCCAATCCGCAAACGAGCACCCTTTAAACTCTTCACACATACATACAAAGCCTTATACACAATAGCCCCACGTATCTCAACAACTGCATGAACTTCCACAAACCTACCAGACAATTCCGTTCAACCTGCTTCTAAATTCCGTTCAACCTGCCTCTTTCTTGCACACATCTCTTACATATGCAAAAGAAGATCCGGCGGTTGTGCCTCCTATCTCCTAAAGCCTGGAACGAGCTTACTCTTCTCATTAGAGCCTCCTCCTCTGTTCTTGAATTCCTCAAAAAACTGAAGACCTGGCTTTTCACCTAGCCCTAACACTATCTTGGCCAATACAGCTCCTACTTCAACGCCAGAATACTCCTCCAGGGGGAATTGTGCGCTATACAAATACATCTAACATAACAGAGAGATGATGAGATAGAGAGGTAGAGACAACCTCCTTTTTGGGGGGTTTCTGTCGCTTCCTCTCTGTAGTTCTCTCTGTCTCACTTTATCTTCCTGTCCCCCAGCAAGTACTGTTTCCTTCTTCCATCTCATGCTGAGTAATGAATCTTGTTGCCTGTTGTGAATTACTTTTCCTTTTATTTCTCTTCCATCAAGCCTTCAAGTTCTCTTTTGCTCTTCTTTAATATTGGAATCCTTTTTGTTTTATCCACTTCCACCTTGTCTGTCAGTCACAGTGGTCTTTCTTCCTTACTCCCTCTCCCTACCATTGTATTCTCCAGGAGTCTTTCCCTGTTGTGGTCCCTCTTTCTCCATCTCCACTGAAATCTCAGGTTTCTTTATCCTTTTATTGTATGCTTAAGAGTTTTTCCTCTTTCTGTTTTTCAGGCAACGTATGCAGGAGTTATGCCATGAGTTCTTGCCAGTCTGCATTTACATGAGAGATGAGGTATGTTTGAGGGAAAGGAATAGATGAGTTACCTCAGTGGAAGGTATATGAGATGCTGGATGTAATCATCTGTTATATAGACGTAAGGAACTCCTTTGCGATCTTAACATTTGAATGGTTGGCACACAGAGCTTGGTAACTGTGGGATGCTCCTTCACACTATTCTGGACATATTTCGTCTTCTGACACATTTCAGGTGGAAGAGAAACATGTTACATTGCTACTTTATGTCGAACAGTCATGCCAATGCCTTTTTTAATCACAAAGCAACTGCTGCCTCTCATTTGAGATGTGTCCCAGAATAGCAAGCAGGGAGAAAGTGGCGCGGCCAAGTACTAACTTTCAAATGGTAAAGCTGAAAAAAGTGACACAAGTTATGTATGAAAAACTAAAATGACTGGGTGGTTTGGGGAGTTTATATTGTTCACCATCTAATTACCAGAAAAACTTTTAATTTAGAACCTGCACGTTAAATTATAAGCTTGATCATACACTCTTCGTTGATAATTGTTTTTTTTTCTGACCAATGCTTTGAGGCATCTTGTAGAGTATGAGGTGCTTTAGAAATGATGACATGCAAGCTTTAGTTTTTCTGAATTAAACATACTGTGGGCATTTAAAGTCACAGAAAGACCTCCATGCTGTTCTGCACTTTGTTTGCTTGAAAGGTTCTGAGTTGGTGTCAGTTCTGTCAAAAGATATTGCACAGGACCCAAAAACGGAGAACTAATTTGACTGAAGATAATGGAACAACCCACAATGTATGCTTCTTATAGTCTGCTGAGGATCCTCAGCCATCAGAAAATACTTGGTAGTGCACGGGCTTCACTTCAACACTTTTTGACATCTTTCTTGTCTCCTCTGCATGGGAGCTCGATGAAAAGACATAATCATCACTGTCCCTGCCGTCCATATTTAACTATATAAATCTAAAGCCTTCAAGAATCTTCCCTCCTTCCTGCTTGACATACAGCCACTAGATGACCTTGCTTGTTATCTTGGTAACATGTAACATTGAAATATATACCAGAAAAGGATTTAGCCTTGAGGGCTACATCAAGACTGATAGTATGTCTTTGTTTTCTAAGGCCGGTCTCTGTGTGAAGCGTAGAACCTTGTTGTGGTCCAGAAAGGCACAAAACAAATGTCTCTCATAATCGAAGTGTTTATTGAATTTATGTAAGAGATGCAAGCTATTATGTAAGCTTTACTCGACAGAATAATATATGGCACTCCCACTTGTAAGGCTTTTTCTTCTGTCCATTGAGGGTACCACGTTCCCTAAGTTCACCCACTCAGGTTGCCTCCAAGGTAACTAAACGAACAAACAAATCAAAATTGGGTTTTTATAAAGTAATACTACAGGTCTGTTCTAACCATCATATGGGGTTGTAACTTGTTAAATAGTGAGTGAAAAGCACCTGCAACAGCGGGGTTACCTTTCCTTTTAACTTGTGTGCTCGACTGTTGCATTCACAAACACATGGAGGGGAGTTGTTCTATTGATCTGGAATATCTTGAAATGAGTCATTGTGTGGAGTCATCCATGAAATGCTGAATATTTGAATGTGACAGAAGAACTCTTTGAGGGAAAGTTGGAGTTATGATTGTTATTTAATTACATTAATAAAGGCCCTTTGCTATGAAAGATCATGGAAAAAGTCCCAGGTCTCTGGAGTCTTAGCTCAGATCCTTACTTTAATGTGAGGCGATCAGAGGCCTTGCATATCGCAGGATAAACAGTGGACCAACAAGACCTTCGCTTTAAGGCGCACTGAATCTTAACTAGGTGAGAAACTGTCAGTGAGGATTGAATGTCTGAGGGAAGTGAATGTTGAAGGAAGGCAACAACTATTAGAAAGCTTGTAACTACTTTGTGCCTCAGAGTAGGTGTAGTATTAGGAAGATATTATTCCACAAAACAGGAGAATATCCATTTACAATGAGTCCCCCACAGACTGCAGTTATTCCAAGTTAAGATCACAGTTGTCCTAGCGTTATTGAAAGGACATGGTGGTTACTGATTAACGCTAAGACATAGCTTATGAATCAACTTGTTCTCCGTAATCACCTAAAAAAAATAGATACTTGGCAGATTTATAATTAGTGCACTAAAAAGCGACTTTTGCAAATTAATCAATGAAGATTCAGCGCCTTTGTAGTTCTCCTTGCAAACATTTCAATTGATTAATGCTACTGTTGCCTACATCAACCAGATTCATTGCTCTACATCCCCTAGGAAGAGGTGAGGCTTGTGGTTCTTAAAAAACATGTGCTAAGACCTGCAGCTTTTTTGCTGCCGCTTCCTACATTAATCAGACCACATTTCTATCGAGTCCCCAGAAGGAGTCTGGCCATGCCACATTTCTTTCATATGCTTAAAGACGCTGGGGACATTATGGATAAGCATACAATTCCTTCCACTAGAAGTATCCCTACCTCAGATGGGCCATAAAAGCTCCTCTGTTATCTCCTTCCTATCCTCAGCTGTGGGGGCCCTGAATGAAGAAATAGCCTTGGTAGAAGAGGAGCTTGGCCTTGAAGTAAGTACTACAGGATCTTGTGTAAAGGGGCCGCAAGCAACTCAGTTGTTAGACATTTGCTTGGTCAAGCGTAGTGATGATGGAAACACATTATCGTGGAACACCCCCTCTTTGACTGTGGCGGCCAAGGTATATTGGAGCATTCCTGAATTTCCCCAAGAAACTAAGCACCTTGCTCGAAAGAGGAAAAAGAAAGACTCCACAGCGAAAAAGAAAGCTGAATCCGTGCAAGTTAGACAAATAGGGGGAACTGGGGACAGACACCAAAGATGGGTGGGGGGTATTGCTATAACTGAGGGAGTGTGGGAAAAGTGGCTATAGTCTGAGCTGACTTGAAATTGTTAGAGCCTTTGATAAATCATTTGTATTAAAAACTTAAAGCATCAGTGGAGGAGTCATGTGATACGTGCAAGAGCAGGCTGACAACAATTGAAAAAGCAGTTGCTGGTCTTAGTCTGCCGACTTCATCAAGACTGCCATAAGAGGACAATCCGCAATAGTCTCTTCTCATTTTGATATTTACTCAGATTGATGGACGTTTATTAATATGCTATTCCAACAAATCAATATTTATTTGTTTGGTTACTTAAAATCATTACAAATTAAAAAACAGCATAAACAATGCATTAATATTTCAGGTACAAAAGACTTCATTAAATTCAACTTATCAATAATACTACATCGTTTAGCGCCGTTTCCGTTCCACCTGAGCCTAAACGATGCCTCCTGAACATCTGGGAATCAACAGACTTAAATCATACTGCACAAGCCTGGGCTACCCTAGGGATGATGATAGCAAAACGAAATGTGGCCAAACTTTGGGGAGCAGCTCTTGCCCCAATCTTTGAGGACTGGTGTAGAGCTAAGGATGTGACTATGGCAGCGGAAAAAGCCACATATCCTCACGGGGGATGCCCTAAAAAATTGGAGAGAATGTGGGGTAAATAGAACACCTTCAGGGATGGTGTTTGTACCCCGCCGACAGTGAATCGGAGTTCAGACGACAAGGAAGAATAAAGATGTTATTTATTCACTATAATTGTATTATATAAGTCTGCTGTAAGATGTACCCATACTTATGTAACTAGTGATGGAAACTGTTATTATATGTGCAAGTCATGAAGCGCATGTAACTATTGCAGGTGTTCTTCAATAAAATGTTTCCAACAAAAAATATATATATATATACATAATTATAATTATAATACTACATAGTTAATCCAATGATTTTACTTTTGTAACGAAACGGGTGTTGCTGAATCACCTAGCAAAACAACTCGGAAATAAAATTAAGTTAAAATGGAAAATATCGCTACATTAAAAAAGGTACTACAGTAAAACTACGTTGGACAAAACGCAGAGTGCAAGAGAGCAGTAATCTTGTTTAAATAAGAATCGGTTACTTCCTTTAAAAACGATTCCATAATTATACTCCGTATACCTTTAGCAATTAATTCCCTAAAAACCTCAGTTCAATCTGCACATAGCTATTTGTGTGGTACCTATAATTTAAAAACCACATGCCGCGCCTCCTATGTGCAGCCGGCTAAGCATACCATTGTGCCCGACCCACCATGCTCCCTTATGCAGCCCATTGTGAAACCTCTGGTTTGCTCTTATGTCTTTTTAATACTCAGCGCTGCCTCCATGCCCTGAAAAGCTGACGTCATAGTTGGTATTAAAACTTTTGACTGAAGCCTCGCCACAAAGGGCGTTCTGCCTACTTAGTTTGTTGACTGCTCAGTCCTCAAACGTAAACAGTTGAATGTTCATTTCATAGCAGTATTATCCGGATTAAGGGCGTTAATGATGGCTTGTCGTCCTGTACGGATGCCTAATTGATTCCATTGTGCTTTTAGGAGCACGTCCCTTCTTCTTTTGAAACAAGGTGGGGCAGCCGCAAACGAAGTGTTGGAACGATTCCTCATAAGCACTACAACCCCTGCATGTTATTTTTTTCCAGTGAACTACGCCACCAACTAGATGTTTCAAAAAGGGCCATTCCCCTAGCCTAAGAGCCAAAAACATCCGTTTTTTATATTTTGAATATGTGCACGCCAGGTAGGGTTGTTGAAGCCTCTGCTTGCAGGAGCTACTAACTGCCCAGGACAACCTATGCTTTGCTATACCAGCTTGACATGGATGTTAAGAACGTCAATGAATGAATTTGTATTCGCCTTCTGATACTTTGCTTGAAGTCATTTTGGAGGCAAATGTGAGTTCCAAAGCTGTGTAGCATTCAGCTAATTGCACCATTCCTCAAGGTACAAGGAGTGAGGCCGTCTGACCCCTCCAAGCTTCCTCGCCTGGCCAGTTAGAGTTGGCAGCAAGTATTTAAGACGCACCTGCCCGAGCCACCCTCTGATCAAGGAGGTTGATCCAGCTGTATGTGTGGCTGATGAACATCTCAGCAAGCAAAGAGTGGCTTTATAGATTCGACAGACCAGGTTGTTTATGATATTTCATCCCTTCCAATAGGATCTCACTGCCATAAATCAAGGTTGGAATGACCTTAGCCAGCTCTCGTGTGGCTGAACAAAACTAAGTCATCTGCGTGAAGCAGGTTGTTGATATGTTCACCCCTGATATTAGGGGGGGAGGGGTTGAGCTGGTCGTGTTGATGAGGGTGCTAGGTAAGTAAGAGATGTATAAGTTGAAGACTAACGGGGTAAGCACACATCCCTCCTTAATCCCCAGCAAGGTCACTCAACATAACCCACTGACTCCGAAGAGGAGGCGAGCATTAGTAAGAGAGCAATGAGTGCATGTCTCAAAAGCTGTTCTGGACTGTATGTGTGTGGTGTTTCTAAGTGGCGAGTGATGTTTGTTAGTGTGTGTTTTTTGGTGGTGAGTGATGTTTTGAGTACCATGATATAGAGCTATATAATCTCAGCAAGTGCTCGAGTGACCTATTACCTGCACTATGCAAATATAAAACGTGCCACAATGAAACATTGTCTCTTTATGTTTGTAGACTGATTCTGAGCAAGCCAGACCAATCTATAAGAAACAATTTCCTTTGTTCACAGTGCAAAGAAACCACACAATAGAAGGTACAATATAGTATTATTTACCATGGAGAAAAAACATCATAGACTGGATGCGTTTGAGATTGAATCAGTAGGTAGACATTTCAAGATGCTCTCACAGATGCACCTAACATGAAAGGACATCTTTGCTTTCTTGCCAAACAATCTGCTTTGAACATTTGCAAACATTACTTGCATGAGAGCATGTTTACCGCCGGAGACTCCAATGGTTCTCTTTTTGTGCAGCCATTGTTGCCTCTGTTTACCCGGACCAAACGTCCTGTGACTCTCTCATTCCCGAGGTTTACCCCGCTCCACCTCTTCTTTGAACCCTCTATGTTGTGTGCTGGCCTCTGCTAGAACTGTGCTAATGAACCCTGGCGTGCTGCTGCCTAAGTAAAATTATCAGGAACACATTTTTTCCCCATCTTTTTCTTAATTTATATGGTGTTGCTGTCAACATGCCACATGATCAGTGTATTTTTTTCAAAATACTTTTAAACTGACAACTGCTTATCTTTTTTGCAGTGCTTTCTAAGTCTGCTCTAATTTAGCTCACTTTTTGAATAATCACAAAGACACATTGTTTTTTTTCCCCATGTCCGTTTCCAATTAATAATATATATATATTTAATCACGATTTATAGTTAGAATTATAGTAAGGTTGGTTTGTTACTAACAAGAATTTTGATCAGTAATTTAGT
Organism: Lissotriton vulgaris; assembly: GCF_964263255.1. NCBI lineage: Eukaryota > Metazoa > Chordata > Amphibia > Caudata > Salamandridae > Lissotriton > Lissotriton vulgaris. The sequence continues at coordinate 837,404,252 of NC_141695.1, forward strand.
TTCTGTCTGTGTTTAAATATATTTTTCCAAAGAACATAGACTATTTGTTTGGCTCTGCTCAACATTCTTCTCGGTTTTACATAAACATGCTTCCAAAACGGGAGTGTGTTTCAGTAAAACGTAAAACAATGTCCCTGATGAGTGGAAGTATTTCATTTGCTGATTAGGGCCACTGTTTGTTTTCCTTGTGTGGGTCTGTCATGCCATAGTAGGTAAAATCAGTGGCAGTGTGTGGCAGTCACTCGTCTATAAATAGGGCGGAACAACCTTAACTGTGACATGGCAGCTCATTGGTGGAAACCCAGCGGTTGTCTCTACTCTTAATGGCTAGCAGTGAGTTTGGTGAGGCAGAAGCACCACCAACTTATGGCGTTGAGCCGATCCTGCTAAACTCTAAATGAGGCGTAAAGTTACATTGTTATTTCGTTTGACAGCATTACCAATCTAGTTGAAGAGCTCTTCCCGTGGTGCTGGAATAACTGCCGGATGATGCAATAGACATTTCCCCTCCAACACCATTAAGTGCTTCATTTGCACATATAGAAGGTGCATTCTGCATGACTACTACATTTGTGATAGGTCACAGCCCCCAGTATTGGATTTGTAATTTCATCTGGACTTCTCCAGCTTTGGGAACAGAGCCTCGGCCCTGCCTGGATTCAGCTCTAAACTGTCAGGCAAGTGTCGTGGAATTGCTGCTGAGTACCCAACAGTACTGGATAGTGTCCAGAATATAAGCATACCAAGATTCCCTCTACAGAAAAGATAGACACATTGGTTACATGACCGTTCAAAGTTGATGCTATGTCACATTGTTGAACTACAGCACCCATCACTACAGGAAGGGACCTCAATGCGTTTCCCAGCATCTGTCTCTGCAGGAAGTGATATCCGTATTTTCCATCTGTCATTCCCTCCTTCCTCCCCTACTTTAGTCAACTCTTTAGTGTGCCGCGGACACAAGCCAGAGCGGATCTGGCAGTAGCTAGGACCAGACTCCTTGCTATAGGTAAACTAGCTTTTTCGTCTGTCTCGCAGACATCACTTTTCACACTATGCAAAGTACATCGGAAAAATGATGGACGGTTTGAGAGTTATACCTGTTGGTCCTAGGACAGCTTCTAGATCGCTGTTGTCTGCTGTGACGATCCTGTGTAGCTGCCTATGATGTGCCTTTCTGCCATCCTGCCTTCATCCATTGTCTGAGCAGCTGAGCAGACCTCTTCCCTCTTGCTGTCTCCCTCCACCCCCAACCACTCACTGCGTCTTCTGCATGTCTTGGCATTTCTGGGGACTGTTGTTTACAGGTTCCTTTGGAAACTGTTTGTACCCATAATTGCTTAACAGCTGAGGTTAGGGACAGGGGCCAGAGTTTTGGGTGACGAGAGTATAAGGTGGATGGTTGGCAAGTAATTGAGGTGGGTAGGCTGTGAGGCATTCAGTGTTTAAAGCTTGAAGTCAGGAGAAGGGAGGGTGCATAGGCTAGGGATAGTTGGCACAGAGAGCCAGGAACTTTCATCAATCAAGATTTCAAGTTCCATCACCCCTGTATATTTAGATGGAGTTGAAGGCTCGGAGTAGGGCAACATGAGAGATTGGGCTTTTATAAGGCTGATTTAGCACATTCGGCACATAGTTGGTACTGTATAATGAATGTGATTGGACCATTTGAACTCATGGTATATACCTGGGCCCTGTGGGCAACTTGTGTGTGCCTTGGTCCTGGGAGCCCAGCTTGTGTGCCTTGGCCCTGGTAGTGCATATAGTGTGACTGGGAGAGCATCATATGTGAGCTCTGTGAGTACCGGGTGCATGTCTGGGCCCTGGGAATACAGAGTGCGTGCCTGGGATCTGGGTGCACTGGTATGTGCCTTAGTCAAGGGAGTTCAGGCAATGTGGCTGGGACCTCAATGTGCATGGGGTGTACCTGGCCCCTGGGAAATACTACTGTGTAGTGTCTAATTCCCTCATTTATCACTGCTTCTGGAACAGTGAGGCCCTTAGGACTGCACTTTAAACTGTCTTTACTTATTGGAGGCTGCAGCTCGGAGGTGCTACGGAGGCACCACTGGCAATCAAATTGTGTGCCAAATGCAAACCGATCTGCACTCGTCTGCTCCCCGTCCGTGCAAAGTACCAGTACCCATGCTCCTTCCCCCACACCTCACCCCGCACCACTACTCTACCGGAACACTCCACGCCCTGAACCCTGGTGTCTCATGCCAATAATGATGCCACGTCTGCTACTGCTATTCACTTATTTGGTTGCAATGTTTTTGGATCACCTGCGCAGGTCTGCATCTCAGTAATACTGCACCTATTGACTGCTCAAGGTGGGCTTGTCACAGTTGATATTGGACGTCCTCAATGTCACAGCATCACTGCTTTTTAGGTTTCGCCTATTATCATTCGCTTGCAAATGTAATAGGCGAAAATTCAAGTGCTCAATCGACTCGTCAAACCACTGCGGTTTTTCCACAGTGCATGTGAGTCACGTGACCACAAAAGCGGGTCACATGACCACACAAGCACACGCATCTCCCTAATCCGCCTGCCTCCCCTCGCTCGCATTCCCGCCCCCCCACCAGGCTCTCCCGCCCCCATCCGGCTTCTATTTTGCTCAACATACAAGTGTGACTTTATTACTCACTTCTGCTTTTTAAACCCGACACGTTCGTGCTCAGGATTTAACTTTCACCACTGAAGGAACCCATTTGTGCTCAGATTTCGTAATGAATCCAGCCAAACTTTTTCTTATCGTGAAATTTCCTAACTAGGCGCTCCGCGTTAGGCGTGCATGCATCATCCGCTCCTCCTCCCATCTTTCTAGCTACACACCACAGCAGCCCCCACACCATCATTAATTCAATGTAAATTGAGGCCTAATCCGGGAGCGCTAGGACCCAGCGGAAGCATCGGGACAAAGGCTGGTTCCGGGCTCTCGCGCAGCTTCCTGCATCTGCTGCCTCCCACCACTGGGACCGTCAACTCTTCCTTCTGCGCCCCCCTCTGCGAAGCATGCTATGCTGTGCACCTTTTCTCCTTTCTCTTGCTTCACGTCCTGCGACCTCGCTCTCTCAATTGCAGTCCCCATTCCTCTGGCATACGTCTTTCTTTCTCTCCTTAAATTCTTACCAAATTCCTCTATTCTCTCTCATCTTTTTTTTCATATTCTCTATTTCACCCCACTTCAGCTATTTCCCACTCATCCATCTTTCTTTCTATTTCTTACTCTGTTACTCCTCAGAAATTCCACGACCTCTTCCGCTATTACGCGTCCCAACTCTTTCATGCGACGTCTGTTCTCTCTTACAACCTCTTCCTCCCTGGTTATCTGATTACTCTCCCGTTTTTGGCCTTATCTCCTTCGCCTTCTCGTCTTTATTCTTAACTGCTACTGCCATCAGCGTTCTCTGTTCTTTCCCCCTCCCCAGCTCCCTCCCTCCTCCGCTTTTCTTTTATTCTTTACTGATCAAACCCCACGCAAACGTTGTCGTTCTGCCAGTCTCATTTTTGCTTTTGTTTTGCCCTTCTGTTCCTCTACCTTCCGACAAAATTCGAGTACTGGATCTGTAGGAAGGAATGTCAATATTAATTATGATACGCCGTAGTTTTTTAGGTCTCGTAGCGAAAACACAGCACGTCAGCACTGTGTCTCGCTAGAGATCTATTGTTGCCGACTGTGCTTCCCAGGAGACAGTGCCGGCCGCGCGCATCGCCTTGGAGGCGATTTGAAACTGGAACGCGCGCTGTGGCCAGGCGCTGTCTCCTGGGAAGCTCAAGCACCACACACGCATGCGCATACACACACACAAGCGCCCATGCACGCACGCACATACATACAGAGACACCCCCCCCCACACATACACACACACGCGCGCACACACACACACACGTGCACCGAGGCCACCCCTCCCCCGCCGTCACCTTCGCACACATACATACACACACGAGCATACACGCACACACACACACACAAGTGCACCAAGCCCCCCCAGCCTTTTGGAACTTACCTGGCCAATGTCGGGGACTCTGCTCTCAGCACGCGGCGCCCAACCTCCTGCTGGCGCGGCCCCGGGGCTCTACACCGCTCACAGGAGCCCCGGGCCGCGAGACGCATTGACTCCGCCTGCCTCCTCTTCCGGTCTGGACGTGGCCCAGCCCCCGTCACAGGCGACTGTGCCTGACTTCCGGAGCGGCCGCAGTGGGATTCCGGTGTGTACGGAGAGGTTTTCTGTTTGGCAGGTGTTTGTATTTCCAACAGATACCTCTTTATTGGACGCCACAGCATTTGCACAGCAGGAGTTCGCATTGGATCAGGACTTTGTGTACAACTTGCATCAACTGGAAAACTTGAGGGGCTCCGGCTCTCAGAAATGCTGCCGTTTGTACTCGCGCTGTTTGAAGCCTTAGCCTGTACTTCCTGTTGGGTTAACAATGTCTCACTCTCCGTTCCACAAAAGAGCCAAGTCGACATTAAATACGACGATTTCATTGAAGCGCGAGCCTCTCCATGTCAAGTAAACATAAAAAGAGGCGCGCGGCCGGTGTCTGTTCTTCAGATACGGCACTTTGTTGGCCCTTTGCACATGGACACTGGGGGTCCACGAAGAATAGGGCTGCGAAAGAGGGGGCGAAAGGTGTTGTCTAAGAAGGATATAAGGAGAGGAAATTAAGGAGAAACCTTAAGCAGTTTAGAGAAGTAATCGCACCAGATAATGGAGTGTCACACATAGATGCCACGCACCTCACAGGAGATTGCATCACGCAGTCACTTGGGCTGATCCAGTAGGTCAGAGAGCTCCCAGATTCCTTGGGCAGGTTAGTTCATTAAATGCCACCATTAAGAATTCTATAGTGGAACCCCATGTTTTGTCAAAGCACAGTAGTGTATTTGTAATACTCTCTTTTCCATACCTAGCCCCTCCCACATCTTGTCTCTCTTTTCCATACCTAGCCCCTCCCACATCTTGTGCAGCCAATCCAGTCAAGTCGGGACACTCTCAGCTCCCCATCTGGAAAGCAGAACCTGCTTGGCGGCCCCAGATGGCTGGCTCTCCCTCGGAAGGTTTGAGAGGATAGATTAAGGCATTCGGAATCTCTTATAGTATATAGCTTGGGATCCTAATCTGTGTCATAGGTGTTGTTTATGTCAGACAACATGGCCTCTCAAAACTGTTGAATTTTCGGACAGTGCCAAAACACGTGTGTGCCCTTTTAACCACATCGGCAGCAGCTCTGTGTGCCCCCCTTCGTTCCAGCAGGCCGCCCTAGCCGGGATATAGTACCAATTGAGTGTTATTTTAAGAAACATTCCTTTACCGGCGGGTGCTGCAAAAAGAGGCCCTGGGCCTGTGTACAATATCCTGCCATTCCTTAAAGGAACATTCTTGCTCAAATTCGGACTCCCATCTACGCTGTGCTGGGGATTTGGTGTGGTGTGAGGAGGAAAGAATACATATCGGAGAGCAGGCATTTGTCTGAGTGGCAGGTTATGAACCATTTTTCAAAGTTTGTTAGAGGGAGGCCATTGTGTATGTGGCTGTGGGGCATGTGTGACCCAGTGCCTCCGGGCAATATATTGCCAATAAGCCTCACTAGGGAAACTATAACCAGTCCATCACCCCTTCGGCATCAAAGAAGTCTCCAATTTTCTTACAATTAGCTTCCGGACACTTAATGTAGCAACCACCGTCTTTAGCCGGTGGGAAGTCTGGGTGCCCTATAAAAGAGGTGAAAGGGGATGTGTGAGTGGAGAGGTGTCGGGACTCCTGCACCGTGTTCCATATTCCCACCGTAGCCTTAAGAATTGGCGAGATATATACCACAGCAGGTCGATGTTTTTTTAAGTACCCAGGGCACCTTCCAGATATGGGTTCCTGTGACTACTCAGTCAATGAAACACTAAGGTTTCCCAGAAGTGAGCCTGTACCATTCAATCATTTAACGCAGCTGGACAGCTTGGTAGTATCTCTCTAGGTGTGGGATTCCCAGATCTCCGTCCTTCTGCTGAAAGTCAAATGCCAGTTTTTGGCAAAACACGAACCCAGTGAAAGTGTATGTGATAGGGACATGCAGCATTAATTAAATCCCATGGGCCATCAGGCTGTGAAAGCATCTTGGTTGCTTTAGTTTTTTGCAGGGTGTGGGTTCCCTGGCTCCTCCATCTTGGGGGCCTACCACTCGCTGTACCCAAAGTATTACCCGAAGTTCCTTGTTGTTGGGGCAGAATGCAAAGACTAATTACCTTTTCACCCCAGACCGTCAACAACTCAATGCTCATCCAGCAAGAGTAATAACAATGATTTTGGTGTAGGGCTGTAAATACCTTCTTTTGATAAAAATACAATCTCTGAATGGGCACTATTCACAAGATCCAAGCTAAAGAAGATATACTATTGTCGGCGTCTCATTCAGAACCACGCAGTCTCAACAATCACAAATCACAGTCTTCGATTAAAAAAACCTCCGTTCGGAAAAGTGCACCTTGAAGTCCATTTGGACACCACCACTGCCATGCACACACAGACACCACCACTGCCATGCACACACAGACACCACCACTGCCATGCACCACATCACTCAGGGGCACCGCCACATCACTCAGGGGCACCGCCACATCACTCAGGGGCACCGCCACATCACTCTGGGGGCACCACCACATCACTCTGGGGGCACCACCACATCACTCTGGGGGCACCACCACATCACTCAGGGACAGCACCACATCACTCTGGGGACACAACCACATCACTCGGGGACACCACCACATCACTCTGGGGACACCACCACATCACTCGGGAACACCGCCACATCACTCGGGGACACCACCACATCACTTGGGGACACCACCACTTCACTCGGGGACACCACCACATCACTCGGGGACACCACCACTTCACTCGGGGACACCACCACACCACTCTGGGTCACCACCACATCACTCAGGGGCACCACTCGTCACTTGGGGACACCACCACATCACTCGGGGACACCACCACATCACTCGGGACACCACCACATCACTCGGGGACACGACCCACTTCACCCTTCCACCAACTCAATTACAATAACTTTTATTTAAGTATTAAAAAAATTAAAAGCCATTGTTATTTGTAATATCAATACATCTAAGTCATGTAAATACAACTCATATTGCATTACAAATGCTATAGGTGTCACATTTGCAAATGTTATAGCTATTGGCATTGTCATACACAATGCCAATAACTCAAACTTTAATGCTGCGAGACCTATTGCATTGCAAATGCTTGTTTTTTATGTAAGTGTGTCTGCATGTTTTTTGTGTGTGTGTGTGTGTGTGTGTGACTGTGTGTGTTTGTGTGTGCCCCTCTGAGCATGTGTGTTTGTGTTTCACTGGGTCTCTGTGCGCATATGCCTGCCTGTTGTAGACGAGCAGAAGAGCACACACACTGACAGCTGTCCCTGCAGACATTGGCAGATTTTCAGTGCATCCAACCCTGTCTGCGACCACGGAAACAGGCACATGGTGCAAATCCCTGCAGGTGGATCTGTGTCATCCCTCCTCCCCCGTCTCCCCCTCTGCCCCCTCGTCTCTTCCACGGTACAATGCAGCATATAAAAGAGTGCCGTGCAACACAGGGAAATACAACAGAGCAGTAAATACAACCCAGCACAGTGGAGTGGAGCACAGCACAGCACAGCACAAGGGAATATAACACAGTTACAGTGGAGTGCAGCACAGCACAAGGGAATATAACACAGTGGAGCGCAGCACAGCACAGCACAAGCTAATATAACACAGTGGAGTGCCGCACAGCACAAGGGACTATAACACAGTGGAGGGCAGCACAGCACAAGGGAATATAACACAGTGGAGTGCAGCACAGCACAGCACAAGGGAATATAACACAGTGGAGTGCAGCACAGCACAAGGGAATATAACACAGTGGAGCGCAGCACAGCACAGCACAGCACAAGCTAATATAACACAGTGGAGTGCAGCACAGCACAAGGGACTATAACACAGTGGAGGGCAGCACAGCACAGCGCTAGGGAATATTACACAGTGGAGTGCAGCACAGCACAGCACAAGGGAATATAACACAGTGGAGTGCAGCACAGCACAAGGGAATATAACACAGTGGAGGGCAGCACAGCACAAGGGAATATAACACAGTGGAGTGCAGCACAGCACAAGCGAATATAACACAGTGGAGGGCAGCACAGCACAAGGGAATATAACACAGTGGAGGGCAGCACAGCACAGCATAAGGGAATATAACACAGTGGAGTGCAGCACAGCACAAGGGAATATAACACAGTGGAGTGCAGCACAGCACAAGGGAATATAACACAGTGGAGTGCAGCACAGCACAGCACAAGGGAATATAACACAGTGGAGGGCAGCACAGCACAGCACAAGGGAATATAACACAGTGCCCTACCGTATGAAATAGTAATACTTTATAGCGCTATTAATTAAAATCATTGCACATTTTTAATTAATAAAATCCTAGTATAACTTTTCATGGCATGCGGCCATAAGTCAAAAGTTCAATCCTGCTTATTAAAAAGTACTTCTTTAGGAAAAACAGTCACCCATAAGCGCCCCTTTGACAGATCATACATTGTCCTGGTGCTTAAAACGTGTAACAAGCACTGGCGTTGCCAATAGGTTTCGCATTTGGAAAGTTGGAGCTATTGGTTTTGTAAATGACATTTTATATTTATATATTGTTATTGACAATGCCAATAACGATATATAAATATAAAACGTCATTTACAAAACCAATAGCTCCAACTTTCCAAATGCGAAACCTATTGGCAACGCCAGTGCTTGTTGACTTAAGCTTCTCTATCAGTCTTCACGCCGTCTCTTATTCTTAGGTGCAGTAATGGACATGGCATCTCTCTTAGTGTTTTGGGAGAGGGCTTGTATTCCAATCCTGAAGGTACTCCACCTAGTGAGTTTCCTAACTTCCTGCATATTGCTGGTCATGTATGCTTGCATGCTGGCACACGAGGGCTGTCCAGTGTTGACCCTATCTGCAATGGATCCAACATGGGACAATCTGGCAGACATCACCAGGGTCCCTCATTAGACCATGAAAAATCTCCAGTGATGGTCGGCACAGGAGGACCTGTTATGCAGAAAATCATTTTACTAATCAGCAGTGGCCACTTTGATGTCAGATGCCTCCAACTTGGGTTGGGGTGCCCTTGTGGAGGGGCTGAAAGTCAGAGACCTCTAATCTCCGCAGGAGCAATAATTACAAACCAAATTATTCGAGGTGTGGGTGATTCACCTGTCCTTGAAGGCCTAGCTGCCATCCCTTCATAGACCACATGAATGAAATGTAATTTGTGAACAACCAATGAGGTGCTGGCTCTCACCTTCTGTCGAGCAACACTGAGAAAGCACAAACTGTGGCCCTGGGCTCAGGAGCACCAGACCTGCCTGGTGGCCAACTATTTTGCAGGCTTCCTATATACGAACGCCTACAGCTTAGTCTGCACCAATCAGGATCATTTCCATCCAGAGGTGGTACAGGCCATTTTTGTCCTATGGTGCACACTTCTGGCGGATCTCTTCGCCACACACAAAAATGTGTACTGTCTACTGTTCTGTGCCTTCCGGTTTCTGTTTCAGGGCGACTGTAAGGCTGTGTTTCTTCAGACATTAACTTTTCTGCTTCATTATGCATTTTCCCATACCTGTGATTCTTCAAGTTCTGAGGAAGCTGCAACAATACCGGGCACATGTCATTCTGTTTACCCCTGTTACCTTGCCTTAGTGGGACCTTAATTTAGTTCTAACCAGTTGCAGCTTTTGAGGTTCAAGACTGTGTTTTTAGCAGCCATCACATGGACTAGGTACGTCAGAGAATTGCAAGTACTGTGCCAGTCCTCCCTTCACTAGTTTCTTCTGAGACAAGCTGGTCCTGAGAACAAAACCGGCTTCCCTTCCAACTCTGGCAACCCGCCCATTTCATATGGGCAGTCCATAATGCTTCCCATGTTTTTCTATCTGCACTATCCCACCAAGGAGGAGAGGCTATGTAATCTGTACCCTCCTAGGACTCTCAACTAATATATCGACGATATGACTAAGAATTTCTGATCCGCGTACCACTTTTTAGTACATACATAGGCAACAATTAGGGAAAAGCATTGTACAAGAGGACCCAGTCAGAGCTAATTTTACCATAGCCAAGCCATCATCTTCTTTGGCTTTGGACAGATTGGTACCCTTCGCAGAAATTTGCCTTGCAGTGTCATTTGACAAGCATTTTTGTTCGGATGGATACATCTGCCTGTGGATTCCTCACCTTATGAATATCCCCTCTGCGCTAGCATTCCAGAAATTTTTCGTACCTCTGCGCTGACCAGCTCGTCACAGCTTCATTGCTCCACAAACGGCTCCGCATGACGTCACCGGAGCCAAAAGAAGACCAAGTCGACGTGATGATGTTGGTTCCTTTTTTTCTGCACTACAAGCTAACGGATTGTCTGGGACTCTCCTGTCTTTCTACTGCTACTTTATTTCAAGACTTTTCTTGTTACTGTTTTCTTTCATGTCTGTTTCTAGAAGGTCGGGTTTCAAGCCCTGCAAGGAATGCGGAGGTAACATGTCGATCACACCCCCATGATGACTGCCTTTGGTGCCTTTCGAGTGATCACGACGTTGAAGGTTGTTCATCCTGCATGAAGATGAACCCTAAGGCGCTGAAGGAAACAGAGGCTAAACTCTTCATGTCCAAGGTGAGAAAGGAGAAAAGAGGTTGGTGACTTCGCATGGATCCAAGAGGAGGCACAAGAAGAAGAAGAGGCATGGGTCTCGACGTCGTTCGACCAAGTCTCGTGCTTCGAAGTCGTCTTCCCCGGCTCCTCAACGTCATGCCAGAGACTTTGTATTTCCTTCGCCTTCTGAGTCTCCTCAGGAGTCGCCTGTCCGGTCCCCTGTTGTGTGTTCTCCGGCGCAGTCTCCGGCGCCGGTTGATTCTCCGGCTTCGGATGGAGATTCGAATCCAGTGGAAGAAGAGTCTCCTGGTGCTCCTGTGGCGCCACCAGTGGCTCCAGAAGATCCGTCTCCCGAGACTCCTCGTAAGGAAGTTGAGCCGGCGCAGTATCCTTCGTTCCCGGTGCCGGGTTCAGATCCATCGCACTTCATGAATGCGATGTATGGTATTTTTACCAGAGCCACATGCCCCTCTGGAACACCTTTGGGTCCCATGGGCCCTTTGGCATTCAATTTGGGTGTGCCTCAGCATTATCCTTTGGCCCCCTTTATGCCTTATATGCCGATGGCGCCGTCATGGAAGTTTCCGGCGCAGAGGGAGTCGACACCATTTGAGCAGTCCCCGGCTCCGTCTGGCGTCCATTCTTCCAGGGTTCGTTCGACACAAATCGCTGTCACGGAGCCTCCTTCTACGCCGTTGCCGGAGCCGTCGACGCCGCGGATGGCACCGCCGACGCCGCTGCCCAAGATGCGTTCTAGGAGAGAAGCTCAAAGGCGGATTGAAGAGGAGCAATATCGTGCTGGTGACATGGAGGAAGGTGAAATGTACGAGTCTGAGGACTTTTTGGAAGACTTGTGTGAGGAAAGTGGTTTGGATGTCTCTTCAGAAGTGGATTTTGCATTGCAGAAGGCTTCACCTTCTAAGGATGTAGCTCCTTATCATGTTGTCATCAAGAAGGCAGCTGAACTGTTGGATCTGCAGCTTCCTATGGCTGAATATAAGCCTAATCTTCTGACAGAGGTACTTCATTCTCCTTCTGCTGTAGTGGAGTCTCTTTTACCCTTCAATGATGCCCTAACGAAACCGATATTAGAAGTCTGGCGTAATCCTCTTTCTACTCCTGCAGTTTCTAGATCTGTTTCTAGAAGATATAGACCGGCACCAGGAGACCCTGATTTCCTTTTGTTTCACCCGTCACCTCAAAGTTTGGTGGTTTAAGCTTCATGCTCAAAGCAGTCTGTGGGTTCCTTTCCTCAAGCACCGGCTGACAGAGATTCAAGAAAGCTTGAGCAGTCCGCAAAGAAAGTTTTTTCATCAGCCATTATGGCTTTGAAGTCCACCAATGCAACTTGTTTGTTGGGCAGATATATTCACGCCCTTATGTACTCTGCCAAGCAGATTCTCCCTAAGCTATCGGAAGAGGATCAGAACAATTTAAGTGAGGTCTTGTCAGACTCTCAGGCGGCTGCTCGCCAAGTAATCCAGTCGGGTCTGGACACTGCAGATTCGGTGGCAAGGGTGATGGGTTCGTCTGTTGCTACGAGGAGGCATGCATGGTTAAGATCTTCAGGATTTTTGCTTGATGTGCAAGCTGCTCTTTTGGATCTCCCCTTTGATGGTTCTAAGCTCTTTGGGGAGAAGGCTGACTTGGCGTTTAAGGACAGTAAAGCCACAGCAAAATCCCTGGGTTTACAGTCTCAGTCAAGAGGGTATGGTTTCAGAAGATTCCGTGGTTTTAGGAAATCTTACTTTCGCTCCCGTCAGCCTCAGCAACAACAGCAACGGCAGCAAAACCCTCTGTATAAATCCTACAGAGGTAAAGGCAGAGGTCGCCTTCATGAGGCTGGACGACATCCCTCCTCCTCCTTCTCTTCTACCTCCCCTCCCCCTCCTGGTAATGCAGGAAAGCAGCCCTAGATCTGCCATCCTGGATCATGTGGGTCCTGTGGGAGGCCCGCTTACCCATTTTCTACAAGATTGGAAATAAATAACTTCAGACCTTTGGGTTCTAGATCTTGTGGATAATGGGTACGCCCTTCCCTTCAGGGAATTCCCTCCTCCTTACTATCCTTGTCTGGGATTTTGCATGGATGATCATTTGCTTCTCCTTCAGAAGGAGATTCTTACCCTGTTACAAAAAGGTGCGATAGAGGTGGTTCCGGAGCAGGAAAGGTGTCAGGGATGCTACTCCCGGTATTTCCTGATCCCCAAGAAGGATGGCAGGTTACGGCCCATCCTGGACCTCAGAATCTTGAATCTGTTTCTCAAACAGGAGAGAGTCAAGATGCTCACCCTAGCGCAGGTTCTTTAGGCGCTGAAACAAGAGGACTGGATGGTGTCCATCGACTTGCAGGATGCGTATTTCCACATCCCAATCCTGATGTCGCACAGAAAGTATCTCCGTGTCACGGTTGGGTTGCAACACTACCAGTTTACGGTCCTTCTGTTTGGTCTTACTACTGCACCTTGAGTCTTCACCAAGGTGATGGCAGTGGTGGCAGCCTATCTCAGAAGGTTGGGGATTCCGGTTTTCCCATACATGGATGACTGTCTCCAGAGGTGGTTGGTCGTCATCTGCAAGTAACAACCGAGCTGTTGTACAAATTGGCTTTTACAATAAGTGTACCCAAGTCTCACCTGGTGCTCTCACAGCGCAACCTGTTCATAGGGGCAGTACTGGATACCACTGTGTATGGAGCATTCCCTCCACCTCAAAGAATTCTCGACCTACAGGAAATGATCCCATTGTTTTACAATGGAGCGGTTGTTCCCGTTCTGAAGGTCCTTCGCCTTCTCGCTCTGTTTGCTTCCTGCATCCTGTTGGTCATCCATGCACGCTGGCATATGAGGGCGCTCCAGTGGTGTCTCCGCAGGCAGTGGTATAAGCACAACAGAGATCTCAGGGAGTCTGTGAGGATCTCCAGAAAAGCTGCAGCAGATCTGTCTTGGTGGAGTGTGGAGGGCAATTTGTCTCAAGGAAAGCCCTTCCATCTTCCTCCTTCGGTGGCCACAGTGATAACGGATGCCTCTACCCTAGGGTGGGGAGCACATCTGGGGGATCTGGAGATGAAGGGTCTTTGGTCTCCAGAGGAAAGGTTGTTTCACATCAACCTTTTGGAATTGCGGGCGATACGTTTGGAGCTCAAGATCTTTCTCCCTTCCCTTCGCGGTAAGTCGATTCAAGTCCTGACGGACAACACTGCCGCAATGTGGTATGTCAACAAGCAGGGAGGATTAGGGTCGTACCGTCTCTGCAGAGAGGCGTTGTGGCTCTGGTCCTGGGCTCAGGACCATCGGATTTGCCTGATGGCAAATCACCTGGCCGGGGTGTTGAAAGTTTGTGCGGACAGTCTCAGTCTGCAGTTCTCCGCCGACCACGAGTGGAGGCTTCATCCGGAGGTAGTTCAACACCTCTTTCAGACGTGGGGAACTCCTCGGGTGGACCTGTTTGCCACTCTCGAGAACGCACACTGCCTGTCATTCTGCAGTCTCCAGTTTCCGAGGCAGGTAGCGTTAGGGGACGTGTTTCAGTTGAGTTGGAGTTCACAACTCCTTTACGCGTTTCCTCCCATACCCCTGATTCCTCGGGTTCTGAGGAAGATTTGCCAAGACCGGGCCCAAGTTATATTGATCGCCCCGGATTGGCCGACAAGGGTGTGGTACACAGATCTTCTTCATCTCTCGTCGCACTCTCTGCTCCATCTCCCTCTCAGGGCAGACCTTCTCTCTCAGATGGAGGGGCAAGTTCTACACCCCCACCTCCAGAGCCTGCACCTTCATGCCTGGAGATCGAACGCGGCAACTTGAATTATTTTTCTCTCCCACCTGACGTGGTGGATGTTATATTATCAGCCAGGCGACACTCCACCAAGTCTATCTATTCGTACAGGTGGTCTAAATTTGTTAGGTGGTGCGGAGAGAAATCTATTGATCCCTTAAAAGCTCATCTATCTCATGTTCTTTGTTTTTCTCTTCATTTGGCCCAGCAGGGTTTTGCTGTGGCCACTGTAAAAGGGTATTTGTCGGCTTTGTCTGCATTTTTGTGTTTACCTGATCAGCCTTCTTTATTTAAGTCTCCTATAGTCTTAAGATTTATTAAGGGGCTGAGAAACATGTTTCCTCCCACTCCTTTTATTATGCCTCAGAGGGACTTGAATTTGGTGTTAACTTTTTTAATGGGCTCGTCATTCGAACTGATGCATAGTTGTCCTTTAAGACTTTTAACTTTTAAAACGGTCTTCCTGGTGGCTATCACCTCGGCCAGGAGGATGAGTGAACTCCAGGCTTTGAGTTCAAAGTCGCCTTTTCTGACCATATATGCTGGAAGGATGGTACTTAGGACCAGGCTGCTTTTCTGCCTAAGGTGGTGACTCCCTTCCACCTAGGTCATTCCATTACCCTTCCTACTGTCTATCCTCCCCCTCACCCTTCCAAGGAGGAGGAGAGGCTTCATCGTTTAGATCCAAAGAGAGCGATTAGCTTCTATTTGGACAGAACAAAGGACTTCAGTCAGGATGATCAGCTCTTTGTTGGATATGTTGGTCATATGAAGGGCAAGGCAGTGCACAAGCGCACTCTATCACGATGGATCATCTTATGCATCAAGATTTGATACTCCCTGGCTGGTAAGGAGCCTCCTGTAGCCATTTGTGCTCATTCCACCAGGTCTAAGTCATCTACTTCTGCATTGTCTAGAGGCGTTCCTGTTTTGGACATCTGTAAGGCCGCAACTTGGCCCTCCCTCCACACTTTCGCGAAGCATTACTGCCTAGATTCCGAAGTGAGGAGGGAGTGCCATTTTGTGCGCTCTGTTTTGCAGGACTTTTTGGGGCAGATGTATCCATCAGAAGAACAAGTTGCTTACCTTCGGTAACGCTTTTTCTGGTAGATACAGTATCTGCCTGTGGATTCTTCACAGACCCACCCACCTCCCAGCTGCCCACCCTTTTATACCATAAAAGCTGAGGTTTTAGTTTTTTATGTATTATGTGTACTCAATACTTTGTTACCTCTGTTTATTTACTATTGCCTTGTTGAAATGCAAGCTTTCTTCTTTCCTTATACACCTGAGTGTATTTGTGTCAATTCTGTATACTGTGTATACGTTGTCTCTATGTCGGTCCGCCCGCTTTGCCTCTGTGGCATGGAAAAAATGGGTGGAACTGACGTCATCACGCCGACGTGGTCTTCTTATGGCTCTGATGACGTCATGCTGAGCCGCGTGCGGAGCGATGATGCTGTGACAACCTCATCGGCGAGAGAGCTACGAAAAATTTCCGGAATGCTGGCGCAGAGGGGATATTCATAAAGTGAGGAATCTACAGGCAGATACTGTATCCACCAGAAAAAGCGTTACCGAAGGTAAGTAACTTGTTCCTTAGGCTCAGAAGTGAAAACGTATGACCGTTTTGCTTGGTGTGCTCCAGGAATTTCTAGTGTGACCATTCTTCAGAAACTGTTAATAGCAACAAGAGAGTGAGGAATAAACAGAGGTGCTTGTCCTTTTCCCCAAATATATGTGATGCAACAACGAAGACAAAGCCTCAGGCAGATACTAGTCAGGGCATAGCCCTTGAGAATCAACAACACATTCTTGTTGTTTGGAAACCCCTCACCCACCTACCTGGTAGGTGGCATGCTTCATCATCGGGGCCCAGCTGGATCACCAAATGCGATCCAACTGTGCTGCAACGCCTGTTTACAGCGGAGCGGGATTTTGTGTGTAAGTGAACATTGCTATGTGAGGTGAAGTATATGTTAGAAATGCCTTTAGGAAATGCCCTTATAAAAGTTTTAATGAAAGGGTCCTATGGCATGGGTAAAAAACAATGATCAGATATATATAAGGTGGTAATGCCCCTCTATATCACAATAAAAGTGTGTGTAGGTCTACTAGTTTCAGCATTCTTATGTTAAGCAGTACGGGGCTTTGTCCCGCCTGTCTCTTCCATTAGCTAGCTCCATAAATGGAGGCTAGCTATTGGAAGAGAGATGCGTCAGTCATTGTGGGAGCAGATTCGTGGGAGTTCCGGTGATTTTTTTCACTCTCCGCCTCTTTTCGTACGTCATGCGGCGATGGGCTGTTGTTTTTTTTTTTTTTTTTCTCGGCATGTTTTTGTCATTTCCAACGTGTGCTTTGCAGGGGTGGGCTGCGCGATTTCACTTTCCTTGATTTGCTAGCAGGTAAGCGGCATTTTGTACTACTTTTTTAATCCCGTTCCCGCCCCCCCTCCTGCTGTCCGTGTGACCGTTCCCGCCCCCCCTCCCGCTGTCCGTGTGCCCGTTAACCCGCCGCCTCTCGCTGTCCGTGTGCCCGTTCCCGCCCCCCTTCTGCTGTCCGTGTGCCCGTCCCCCCCCCCCTTCCCACTGTACGTGTGCCCGTTCGACTCCGTGGCCCGTCTCTCGCTAGACTTTCACCCAAAGTGTCTCCATGGCTGCAGCAGGCAGGGGTGAAGGGACTCCAGGCGGAGCCGGTGACTGTGCGGAACATATGGTATGTATTAGAGGTACTAGCGGGAGAGCTGAGGAGGGGGAGAGGGCAAGACTTTTGTTTTCCCTTTCTTGTAAAACCATTAGTTCGCTCACAGCAGTCATCTGATGCCTGGTGTTGAGTTACACGGTGCTGGAGTGTTTTTTTGGTTCCGATGTTTCATTTTATGTCTGTTTCATTCAAACTAACCGCACACATTGCTCTGGAACTTGTTGTTCTCATTCCTCCGAAGATGGCGGCCGGGCAGTAGCTTACTTTGGAAGCTCCGCAGCTCAGATCCTTTTCTCTTGTTTGCCTTTGGCAGCCCCCAGGATGTCTCCATGATGCCGGAGGTGTGATCTCCCCCGCGGTGCCCGAACGCCATGAGCCTCGGTGTCCTAATTTCTAATTTCTAATTTAAAATATTTCTAAAGCGCAGCGTACACCTTGCGGTTTCTTGGCGCTGGGGGGATCAGCAACTGAGGAAGAGAGACCGGAAGAAAGGAAGAGAGGAGACATTGGGAGAGTTTTAAGAGGGGAAGGCCTGGTTGAAGAGGAACGTTTTCAGATCTCTACGAAAGGGGAGGTACTGGGTGGCAGAGCGGAGATGATCGGGGAGAGAGTTCCAGAATGTTGGAGCCAGGGTAGAAAAGTTGGCCCCACCCCACTTTTTGCGTGTGAAGCGGGGGATCTGGAGAAGGGACTTAGAGGAATACCGGAGTTCTCTTGCAGGTACATAAAGGTTGATTAATGAAGAGATGAAAGCGGGGGCAGTGCCCTGGCGGGCCTGGAAGGCCATGCAGCCGATCTTAAAAAGAGAACGTTCTTTTACAGGGAGCCAGTGAAGCTCCTTGAGAAGGGGGGTGGAATGGTGATAGCGAGGAAGGCCGAACACCAGCCGGGCTGCCTGGTTCTGAATAATCTGGGGTCTACGCAGGCTGTACGCGGGGATACCATGGTAGAGAGCGTTTGCGTAGTCCAGTCGCAATATCACAAGTGCGGCCATGATGATCTTAAGTGCCTGGGGGGAAAAGAAACGGGAAACAGTGCGGATAGTGCGGAGAGTGAGGAAACAGGAGGATACCACAGAACCAATTTGTGAATGGAGTGTGAGCTGGTTGTTTATTTTAACACCAAGTGTTTTGACCGTGGTGGAAGGGGTAGGTGCGGGACCAAGAGAAGGGGGCCAAAAGAGGGAGTTCCAGGGGCTGGATGAACCACCAGTGAGAACCAGCTCGGTTTTATCCGGGTTCAGTTTAAGGTGGTTGTGGTTCATCCAGTCCCTGATGAATGTCATAGTTGACTGGAAATTAGAAACAGAGAGAGGAGAGGGGGACAGATCAAAGATGAGCTGGAGGTCGTCCGCGTAATTATAAACGGTGACATCCAGCTGCTGGAGTGCGAAAATGAGAGGAAAGATATAGAGATTGAAAAGCAAAGGGGAGAGAGAGGATCCCTGGGGAACACCGCAAGTGACAGGGAGAGGGGTGGCCGTGAAGTCGCCCAGCCGAACCGCCTGAGTGCGGTCCCTCAGAAAGGAGGAGAGCCAGACCAATCCTCCATCACTTCCCGTGTTCCGCTCCCCCCTCCGGCCCCGTCCATGGTATTTTAATTTCATTTGTTTTCTTCTCTCGCCTTTCTTCGATGTATTGCTTTCTGTTTGTCTTTTTTAGTTTCCCTTTCATTTTGGTACTCGTATTTAATTCCTGGCAGTTCTCTAAATCTTCACATTTCCTTCATTTGTGTGTTCATCTCTTTTGAGTGTTCGTGTCCCCCCCGGCCCCCCTGAACGTCGTTGTGCTTGTGTCCCTCCCACCCCCCTGACCCTCGTTGTGCTCGTGTCCCCCCACCCCCCTGACCGTCGTTGTGCTCGAGTCCTCCCCACCCCCTTGACCCTCGTTGTGCTCGTTCCCCCCCCACCCCCTGACCCTCGTTGCTGCTCCAGCTTTTGCATATTTTCACACAGGGTTTACCTGCAGTCGCCGTGGGGTGGCGCACCACACAGGATTCACATCTCTTCTTTGCCCCAGTTCTAGCTTTACTTTGAAGTGCCCTCCATCCCCACCCCACCTGCCAGCTTTTTATTAGTCACTTGTGTTCATCACTTCAGACGAATGTCCTGCTTTTCAGGCCCATATTAATTTCCTTATGATGCTGGAAGCCTCCTCTATCTGCATCCAATCAAAAGATAGCTCAGCGGGTTAATCTGCCTGCTGCCAAGAATTATCTGCAATCTGCATATCAAGAGTTTTGCTGATCCATCCGGGCGGATTGAATACTTTTCATTCAGAGGTCGGTGACTCCAGCACTACTTTTGACCCCTGATCACAACTAGCGGCTAAATCTGTTTCCGATGAAAACCCCTGTTGTGCCTGAAACGGATTTCAATCAAGACTGAAATTACGCTTGTTATTTGCCCCTGCTTAAATTGCACACCCACACTGTTTGCCAATAAATGTTCATCCAGTAAAATCATGGTGAGTACCTTAATTGCAAATGGTGTAAAATTCCGATTTGTACACCAAGGTGAAAAAAAAATATCAGACTTTACATTAACACATAGGCATCTGGTTAGGGGTGCAATTTTCCACTCGAATCAGAGTTCGACACTTTGAAATGATGAAGAACACGATTAGTATGTTATTACCCGCCTTAGGTGTGCACAAACAGTGCTGTCTGTTATCAGCCACGGGTGGAAACACACTCACTCACTCTCACACACAAACTCTCACACACACTCACTTGTTTTTGCAGCGAGATTGCTGACGTTTCTTTTATTTGCAATGTTAAGATTAGGGAGAGCTCCCCCAGGGCCTGGGCGCATGACGACTTCTCCACGAATTGTTCTGTGGAAGAGACACAAGGGGGCGCTGTGCTGGCTTCCCTGCCCCATGGATGTGCTGGCTTCCCTGCCCCATGGCTGTGCTGGCTTCCCTGCCCCATGGCTGTGCTTGCTTCCCTGCCTCCTGGCTGTGCTTGCATCCCTGCCCCCTGGCTGTGCTTGCTTCCCTGCCCCCTGGCTGTGCTTGCTTCCCTGCCCCCTGGCTGTGCTTGCTTCCCTGCCCCCTGGCTGTGCTTGTTTCCCTGCCCCCTGGCTGTGCTTGTTTCCCTGCCCCCTGGCTGTGCTTGCTTCCCTGCCCCCTGGCTGTGCTTGCTTCCCTGCCCCCTGGCTGTGCTTGCTCTCCTAGGTGTGTGGGTGTGTGTGGCGCTGGGTGTGTGGGTGTGTGTGTGGCTCTGGGTGTGTGGGTGTGTGTGTGGCTCTGGGTGTGTGGGTGTGTGTGTGGCTCTGGGTGTGTGGGTGTGTGTGTGGCTCTGGGTGTGTATGTGTGTGTGGCTCTGGGTGTGTGTGTGTGTGGCTCTGGGTGTGTGGGTGTGTGTGGCTCTGGGTGTGTGGGTGTGTGTGGCCTGGGTGTGTGGGTGTGTGTGGCTCTGGGTGTGTGGGGGTGTGTGGGTGTGTGTGGCTCTGTGTGTGAGGGTGTGTGTGGCTCTGGGTTTGTGGGTGTGTGTGGCTATGGGTGTGTGGGTGTGTGTAGCTCTGGGTGTGTGTGGCTCTGGGTGTGTGAGTGTGTGTGGCTCTGGGGCTGTGGGTATGTGTGGCCCTGTGTGTGTGTGTGTTAGTGTGTGGCTCTGGGTGTGTGTGTGTGTGGCTCTGGGTGTGTGGGTGTGTGTGGCGCTGGGCGTGTGGGTGTGTGGGTGGCTCTGGGCGTGTGGATGTGTGTGTGGCTCTGGGTGTGTGTATGTGTGTGTGGCTCTGGGTGTGTGTGTGTGTGTGTGGCTCTGGGTGTGTGTGTGTGTGGCTCTGGGTGTGTGTGTGTGGCTCTGGGTGTGTGGGTGTGTGGTAGTAATTGCTGTCTGCTGAGCTCATCCAGTAGGGTACAATAGGTGTAACATTTGTGAGAGATTAAGCTGTTGGCAATGTAAATTACAATGCCATTTATTTATCTGTTTTCAAAACCAACACATAAATACAATTTTTGTCATTTACAATGCCAATAGCTCTAACTTTTACAAAGGCGAAACCGTTGCATTGTAAATGCTTGTTTTGTTTACTGTCTTCTTGCAACTCTCCTACTTGACCGTGATGTTCCAAATAGGAGCTAAACCATAGTCCTTAATTGCCAGGTTTAAATAGGAGGCAATAGTTAAGGAACGGTTGTTGCTTACTTCTTGCCAAAGAAGACGAGACATTTCGTTGTCATAATCATTTATTATTCTATTCCGGACTTTCATTATATTTCCTTTTCTTGCACAAGATTGGTCGTTCAGACCAAATTCCAACCTCACTTGGGCTTGTGAGGCATTCTTAGGGAGTGAAAATAAATGACGATATGTTTTTGCTACCGAGGTGTTTTTAATCTCTGTGTTACTCCTGTTGAGCACCTCACTCCCATATGTTAGAGAAGGCAGTAGTTTAGCTGCTATTGATTTTAATAAAGGGCGGTAAGACAAATCTCCAATGGATTTCTGGATAGATCTAAATGCAGCGATAATGGAGTTCGCTTTCCTTGTAATTTCACGTTTTTTTACTCTTCATTCTGTTTTTCAACAATGCTTAATGAAATCCACTTTTAACCTTGTTGGCGTGCTCGCTCACCGCGCTGTAGACTAATCAGGTATAGAGATATTCTATTCTCCCCTGGAACAATATGCTAAACTCAGTGCAAGTAGTATTCTGTGGCGCGCTTACTATGGCTCTCATTATTTCAACCTTGAATTCGACAGTTGCTAGCACTGTCCTGTCATAATTAACTTTGTTACGATTCCGTCCTGCGGACAAGCTTCATTCTGCTCAGCAATAGGATGAGAGACCGTGTAGCTTCAGGAGTTTGGTGAGGAGCTCTGCGGTAGTTCACGTGTCACGTGAGAACGCAGCTGATGAGATGTGGGGTGATTAAGGCGAGCGTTCATCATCGTTTAGTGACGTTTTTGTCAACAAGAAGACTGGAAGCAGAATGAAGCTTGTCCGCAGGACGGAATCGTAACAAAGTTAAGCGATGTTGGAATGAGAGATAATTGTGAGTTTAGATGTTAAGTACGAGAGTCTTTGAAGTTATTTATGTATATAAAAACGTAAGGATTAGTTTATGCACAGGTCGAATAACAGAGTAATTAATTCGATGCTAGTTTGCCATTTTTATTATAATAACTATAATGATGATTATCATTGAACTGATTAAGATCAATTATTTTTGTACTCTAGAAACCCCCAAAGAAGGGATTATTCCCGAAATGCATTGGGTGACTTGCATTAAAAACGCGGCATGAGGAAACAGTGATTCTCCTGTGTTTTTTGAAAAACAAAGGAACCATCAAAATGGGTAGAATGGTGGCATGAGGAAACAGTGATTCTCCTGTGTTTTTTGAAAAACAAAGGAACCATCAAAATGGGTAGAATGGATTGAAGACAATTAGAGAAATATAAGGATGAACATTACTGGTTTAAATTTGGGACAAATAAAAGATTGATTAAGAATTTGATTCATTAAATTCATTATAATAGAGTCAGCAAACCCATAGCAAAAAAAGCTGAAAAGGTGTAAAAAAGAACTAAATGGGGCAGAAATTCAAATGAAAAAAGAGCTGAAGTCTAAGTGTGAAAGAAATCGGACTCTGGCAAGAGTTAAAAGAGCTAAAAAGGGTAAGAGAGAAAATTAGTTGAAAAGCAAAAAGAGCAGAAGTGTGAAAGTGAAAAAGAGCTGAGAACGAGCAAGAGTGAAAACGGCTGAAGCGGACAAGGAGAAAAAGAGCTGCAAAAGCAAACCAGTTGAAAGAGGGAAAAGGATGCAAAAACAGAGAGAGGAAGAGGTCAGAAAGTGTGAGAAGAGGCTGGGAGGCCTTGTGTGACCAGTGGTGGTCCGAAAGGGCCGGTTCTGCCCAGAAGACTGGACGCTTCAGGTTAGGTGGCCAGGGGTCAGGTAGGGGCATGCAGCCCCTTCTGCACAAGTTGCTACTTCTAGTGATCCATAAGAAAAATTGAAAACTACGCTGGAATAATCCAAATGATTAATGCAATTTGAACTTCACTCTATAATAGTCACCATGTAAGTGCTGAAAGTCCTTTTGCAATTGGAATTTTTCCATATGAAAAATGTTTCGAATATTTGCTATAAACTGGGCCATTGGAATATTGTGGCAGGAGAGGGTTAAATTATGTGGCAGGGTTGAGAAAATGTGGCAGAAAAAGGCAAATTATGCGGCATAATATAGCATGTTTCGTAACATTATTACATCTCTATTTTGTCATTTCTACACTTATTAACACTGCCTGGGCGTTGTTACATCTCATTAGTACCAGTTTAACACCCAAATATAGCAATAAGCAACAGAAAGGTGACCAGTCCAGCTTTGCAAAGGGCCTTCCACTGAGCGGCAACACGCATCGCTGCATTTTTAGTAACTTTTGAACCGTTTGAGCTAGATACAATTTTTTGGGGTTAAGATCTGCAGATGATGTGGCAAACGCTGTAAATCTTTAATTAATTCCAGTGACCCTAAATAATTTCCTCAGGTCACCGGAATGAATTAAAGATTACCATTACCATTACCACTGGGCTTGAGATGATTTGTCGACTTTCCCTAACCCCTATAGAGGCGTTTGGAGTCCTGAACAATTGTGAAGACTGGCTGGAGCATGATGTAAGAAAAGAAATGCCAAGGTGACAACCCATGTGGAATGAATGAGCTGTAAAGGATATGAAGTACATTGGTGCTGATATCACAGGATGATGCGATACCAAAGGGGGGATCTCTGTACTGGCGGGATTGTATGACATTGTTCTGCATTCTGTCCATCATCTGTTGTTAGGTCTCGCCTGAGCCAATGCGCTCGCGCATTGCTCCGGAGAGATTATAGTAAGCAGAAAAGAACAGTCTTCCAAAACGGCTGTGGGTCGCATACAGTTCATGTGATCTATGCGCGTGCACACATAATGCCAGCCACATAACACACCACCATTTTGTCTGTGCCTCTGCATCAGACTTCAAAGGCTGCCGCTCCCCCACCCTGCCCCCCCCCCCGCCACAGCAATGCCGAGAGCCTGTTTCTGGACGAAAGTGAAAGCCTACCGTGCTTGTTTACAGTAGCCTTGCTCCTCAAATGCTGTTGCTGTGTTGCCATCTCTCTAGGGACACTCAGCTTGAAAACACTCGACTTGCTAGCTGCAATGCTACATCCGCTATGCTTTGCCTTTAGACACGTTGATCCCTCGCAGACTGTGCTGACTCTGCCCCTCCTGATTCTGAAACTGACCAACGCAATCACCACGCAGTCTCTTCTCTCTGTCTTATGATGTCTGCTCTGCAAACATTTACTTCGGACCCTCGCTCTCACACACCCTCATCCTCACACATCCTCACCCTCACACACCCTCACCCCCATCACCCTCACCCCGTCACCCTCACCCCTGTCACACTCACCCTCCCCCACCCTCACCCCTGTCACACTCACCCTCACTCAACCTCACACCCTCACCCACCCTCACACCCTCACCCACCCTCACAACCTCACACCCCTCACCCTCACAACCCTCTCACCCTGACTCACGCTGACTCACCCGCACCCCCCCCCCCCACACCCCAAACACCCTCACACACCACATCACTCAGGAACACCACCACATCACTCAGGGACACCGCCACATCACTCAGGGACACCACCACATCACTCAGGGACACCACCACATCACTCAGGGGCACCCCTCAGGGGCACCACCACATCCCTCGGGGACACCACCACATGACTCGGGAACACCACCACATGACTCGGGAACACCACCACATGACTCGGGAACACCACCACATGACTCGGGGACACCACCACATGACTCTGGGACACCACCACATGACTCTGGGACACCACCACATGACTCTGGGACACCAACACATCACTCTGGGACACCACCACATCACTCTGGGACACCATCACATCACTCTGGGACACCATCACATCACTCTGGGACACCATCACATCACTCTGGGACACCATCACATCACTCTGGGACACCATCACATCACTCTGGGACACCATCACATCACTCTGGGACACCATCACATCACTCAGGGACACCACCACATCACTCAGGGGCACCACTCAGGGGCACCACCACACCACTCAGGGGCACCACTCAGGGGCACCACCACATCACTCAGGGACACCACCATATCACTCAGGAGCACCACCACATCACTCAGGGGCACCACCCCATCACTCAGGGACACCACTATATCACTCGGGGACACCACCACATCACTCGGGGACACCACCACATCACTCTGGGACACCACCACATCACTCTGGGACACCACTGCATCACTCAGGGGCACCACCACATCACTCTGGGGCACCACCACATCACTCTGGGGCACCACCACATCACTCTGGGGCACCACCACATCACTCTGGGGCACCACCACATCACTCTGGGACACCACCACATCACTCTGGGACACCACCACATCTCTCGGGGACACTACCACATCACTCCGGGACACTACCACATCACTCCGGGACACCACCACATCACTCGGGGGCACCACCACATCACTCTGGGACACCACCACATCTCTCAGGGACACCACCACATCTCTCAGGGACACCACTACATCACTCAGGGACTCCACCACATCACTCAGGGACACCACTACATCACTCGGGTACACCACCACATCTCTCGGGGACACCACCACATCTCTCGGGGACACCACCACATCTCTCGGGGACACCACCACATCACTCGGGGGCAACACCACATCACTCGGGGGCACCACCACATCACTTAGGGACACCACCACATCACTCAGGGGCACCCCTCAGGGGCACCACCACATCCCTCGGGGACACCACCACATGACTCGGGAACACCACCACATGACTCGGGAACACCACCACATGACTCGGGGACACCACCACATGACTCTGGGACACCACCACATGACTCTGGGACACCACCACATGACTCTGGGACACCACCACATGACTCTGGGACACCACCACATGACTCTGGGACACCACCACATCACTCTGGGACACCACCACATCACTCTGGGACACCACCACATCACTCTGGGACACCATCACATCACTCTGGGACACCATCACATCACTCTGGGACACCATCACATCACTCTGGGACACCATCACATCACTCAGGGACACCACCACATCACTTAGGGGCACCACTCAGGGGCACCACCACATCACTCAGGAACACCACCACGTCACTCAGGAACACCACCACGTCACTCAGGCACACCACCACATCACTCAGGGACACCACCACATCACTCGGGGACACCACCACATCACTCAGGGACACCACCACATCACTCAGGGACACCACCACATCACTCAGGGGCACCACCACATCACTCAGGGACTCCACCACATCACTCAGGAACACCACCACATCACTCGGGGACACCACCACATCACTCGGGGACACCACCACATCACTCGGGGACACCACCAGATCACTCGGGGACACCACCAGATCTCTCGGGGACACCACCACATCACTCGGGGACACTACCACATCACTCGGGGACACTACCACATCACTCGGGGACACCACCACGTCACTCGGGGGCAACACCACATCACTCGGGGGCACCACCACATCACTTAGGGACACCACCACATCACTCAGGGGCACCCCTCAGGGGCACCACCACATCCCTCGGGGACACCACCACATGACTCGGGAACACCACCACATGACTCGGGGACACCACCACATGACTCTGGGACACCACCACATGACTCTGGGACACCACCACATGACTCTGGGACACCACCACATCACTCTGGGACACCACCACATCACTCTGGGACACCATCACATCACTCTGGGACACCACCACATCACTCTGGGACACCATCACATCACTCTGGGACACCATCACATCACTCTGGGACACCATCACATCACTCTGGGACACCATCACATCACTCTGGGACACCATCACATCACTCTGGGACACCATCACATCACTCAGGGACACCACCACATCACTTAGGGGCACCACTCAGGGGCACCACCACATCACTCAGGAACACCACCACGTCACTCAGGAACACCACCACGTCACTCAGGCACACCACCACATCACTCAGGGACACCACCACATCACTCGGGGACACCACCACATCACTCAGGGACACCACCACATCACTCAGGGACACCACCACATCACTCAGGGACTCCACCACATCACTCAGGAACACCACCACATCACTCAGGAACACCACCACATCACTCGGGGACACCACCACATCACTCGGGGACACCACCAGATCACTCGGGGACACCACCAGATCTCTCGGGGACACCACCAGATCTCTCGGGGACACTACCACATCACTCGGGGACACTACCACATCACTCGGGGGCACCACCACATCACTCGGGGGCACCACCACATCACTCGGGGACACCACCACATCACTCGGGGGCACCACCACATCACTCGGGGGCACCACCACATCACTCGGGGACACCACCACATCACTCGGGGACACCACCACATCACTCGGGGACACCACCACATCACTCGGGGACACCACCACATCACTCGGGGACACCACCACATCACTCGGGGACACGACCACATCACTCAGGGACACGACCACATCACTCTGGGACACCACCACATCACTCGGGGACACCACCAGATTTCTCGGGGACACCACCAGATCTCTCGGGGACACTACCACATCACTCGGGGACACTACCACATCACTCGGGGACACCACCACATCACTCGGGGACACCACCACATCACTCGGGGACACCACCACATCACTCGGGGACACCACCACATCACTCTGGGACACCATCACATCACTCAGGGACACCACCACATCACTTAGGGGCACCACTCAGGGGCACCACCACATCACTCAGGAACACCACCACGTCACTCAGGAACACCACCACGTCACTCAGGCACACCACCACATCACTCAGGGACACCACCACATCACTCGGGGACACCACCACATCACTCAGGGACTCCACCACATCACTCAGGAACACCACCACATCACTCAGGAACACCACCACATCACTCGGGGACACCACCACATCACTCGGGGACACCACCACATCACTCGGGGACACCACCACATCACTCGGGGACACCACCAGATCTCTCGGGGACACCACCAGATCTCTCGGGGACACTACCACATCACTTGGGGACACTACCACATCACTCGGGGACACCACCACATCACTCGGGGGCACCACCACATCACTCGGGGACACCACCACATCACTCGGGGACACCACCACATCACTCGGGGACACCACCACATCACTCGGGGGCACCACCACATCACTCGGGGGCACCACCACATCACTCAGGGGCCCCACCACATCACTCAGGGGCACCACCACATCACTCAGGGGCACCACCACATCACTCAGGGGCACCACCACATCACTCGGGGACACCACCACATCACTCGGGGACACCACCACATCACTCGGGGACACCACCACATCACTCGGGGACACCACCACATCACTCGGAGACACCACCACATCACTCGGAGACACCACCACATCACTCGGGGGCACCACCACATCACTCGGGGGCACCACCACATCACTCGGGGGCACCACCACATCACTCAGGGACACCACTCAGGGGCACCACTACATCACTCGGGGACACCACTCAGGGGCAGCACCACATCACTCGGGGACACCACCACATCACTCAGCCCAACCACATCATCACTCAGCACCACAACAGCACTGTCCTTGCTTGCTACCAACAAGCATTGCCATAGCCAATAGGACTCGCTTTAGGAAAGTGTAAGCTATTGGCTTTGTGAATAACAATGCTATTAATTTATATATTTTCAAAGCCAACACATATTAAAAAAAATTGTCATTTACATTACCAATAGCTCACACTTTCCTAATGGGAGACCTATTGCATTGCAAATGCTTGTTTTTGCATTAGCCACCCCGAGTGGGGCGGGTATGCTCAGACGTGAGTCCTGTGCTCTACATGCCACTGGAGTCAAGCTATCCTGGCTGATGAGGGCTGAAAGCCCGAAAACGGTCCTAGGATGCTTGTCTCCAGTCCAGGGAGGACCTGGCTTGGCAGTTCGGGCTGGACTGTTCCCATGGGGCACAGGGTCAAGACTGATTTGCATATAGCTGGGTTCAAACTGGAATGGCATGGTGAGATAAGAACGAGGAATTTAGGCCCAGATCTCTGTACGTGGGTGAATGTATGACATTGTTCTGCATTCTGTCCATCAACTGTTGTTTTTGCATTTGTCACCCCGAGTGGGACGGGTATGCTCAGACGAGAGTCTCGTGCTCTCCATGCCACTGGAGTCAAGCTATCCTGGCCGATGAGGGCTGAAAGCCCGAAAACGGTCCTAGGATGCTTTTCTCCAGTCCAGGGAGGACCTGGCTTGGCAGTTCGGGCTGGACTGTTCCCATGGGGCACAGGGTCAAGACTGATTTGCATATAGCTGGGTTCAAACTGGAATGGCATGGTGAGATAAAAATGAGGAATTTAGGCCCAGATCTCTGTACTGGGGTGAATATATGACATTGTTCTGCATTCTGTCCTTCAACTGTTGTTTTTGCAGATATCACAGGCCAGCTCCACATTTCTCAGGATGGGTGTCACTGGACCGCCCATAAGCTAACCCAACCTATGCAATCAATAAACTTGTGACGGAAGTTTATGCCTTGTCAATGTATTGTATTGTATTTCAATTGCATTCATATAGTGCTTACTTTGAAGTCGTCAAAGCTCTTTTTCGGCAAGTAGCATGCTACTCCGGAACCCATAAAGGATTAGTAGGGAAAATATGAACGTAATTTAAGTGGTGGATAGGTTAGTCAGTTATTTGGATTGAGAAGGATAGTGGAGGGATAGAAGAGGGAAAAAGGTTTGAATGTATATAGCGCTTGCTACCCTTGATGGGGTGTTGAAGCGCTTTTTGGGCGACAAGTATAGTGAACATTTTAAAGTAATTTGGGTGGTGGATATATTAGTCTGTTATTTGGGGAGGGATAGAGAAGAGAAAAAGGTTTTCATTTATATAGCACTTGTTACCCCTGATGCGGTGTTGAAGCGCTTTTTCGGTGAGTAGCACGCTTCTCTGGAACCCATAAAGGATTAGTGGTGTATTAGTATAGTGAAAATATGAAAGTAATTTGAGTGGTGGATATGTTAGTACGTTATTTGGATTGAGAGGGTTAGTGGCGGTATAGAGAAAGGAAAAAGGATTGCATTTAGCGCTTGTTACCCCTGGTGGGGGGTTAAAGTGCTTTTTTCGGCGAGTACCACGCTACTGTGGAACCCATACAATGTGATTTATTGTGTTGATTGATTGGTTCTCTGAGACTACCATTGTGCTCACTCACATCCTCCCAGGATGGGGTTGGCAATGCGACATGCGCTGCTCATACGTTGCAGTTGCGCCTAGCGCGTGCTTCTGCGCTCTGCCCAGCGTGGCGTGGTTCCCCTGCGCGCTCACTGTGGCATGTCTCGGGCGATGCTCCTGCGCCCTCCCTGTGCCCTGTCTCCAGCCTGGAAAATGTGGGTCATTGTGGGAGTGTGGGCCGGAGGCGCTGAGAGCTCTCGGCCGCTTCAAAGCCATGTTTGTGTGAGAGGAAACCTCGTTACTGGTGGCGCTTCCTCCCGCCTGCACTCGCCGCCAGGAACCCTTCTGAATGGGATTCTTGTTTGATTTTCCAGAGTTGCAACAGTGGTTTCTTTTTATAAATATTTGCTTTGCTCCAAGTTTTGATCTTTTATTTCTTAGAACCGTTAACATTTGTCAGAAATGTCATGCGTCTGGGAAATAGGAAGATGACGGAATTATACTGGGGAAATATGAAATGTGTTTGTGAGCAAACGACTGTACACCCGAGTCGCAAACACATACACACTCTTGAGGTCGCCCCTTTACACATCTCCTCGAGCCCTCCAGCCCCAAATGCACACAGTTTTGCGTATACAGGTACACTCGCTCCAAAACAAACACTCTGAAGCCCATGACTGTTAACACAACTTGCAAAAACACCACATTTGAGCATGTGAGTCTTTGGCGTCCCCACACGCACTTAAAGCTTGCATTGTTACACACCACTTCTAAACGCACATGGATACAATAGCACTCTCAAGGATTGATCTGTACACTACATAACAAACACACCAAGGCATAATTACTCATGCACATAGTTGAGCATCCGTCGGGACACACTGCTCACAAGCACGCATGCACTCTTCATCCTGGGCCCCTGTAGAGCCTTCAGCAGCCAACATCTCTGGTTGTGTTTCTATAGGTTCTGTGCTCTAGGGAATTTGGAGGTAGGGGTACCACTCTGTAAGTTTCTCCTAGTCTGTGGGTGGATGAAAGGATTTTAGACAAAATTGTAGGGACCTGGGGCTGAGTAAACCACCTGCAAGACAAAAAGACAAGCACATCATGCTCTTGCAGTCTGTGTCACTGACCAGTAGCAAAGAATGTGGACAATAAACAGGTGTTGTGAACGCCTGTAAACCAATAGCGTAAAAGGTGTAAGCTAATTTTCAATATGCAGATGCTCTCTAGGGGTAACCGGAAAAGTAGGGAACTGACCCATCGCGTACTCGTTGCTGTTTGCAGAATCACCTGAGTGCACTTCTTTTTCCAGTGGCGGGCACATTGGCATGCATTGCTGTAGCTCTAGTGAAGTGAGAAATAGAAGCTGTACTACAATGCCCTGGAACCCCAGCTGCAGATACTCGCTGAAGAACACTGCGGTGGGGGTCACCTCGCAGGCATGGCACTCATGTGGTAGAGGAACAGTTCAACAAATGAACCTTCTCCTGAAGACAAACTGCACGGGTTGGTGGTAAAGTTTGTGGTTTTGGGGATCCAGATACATTTGTGAATGCTTCTTTGGAATTGAAAAGGGGCAACACTCCTGGTAAACATACATTTGAGTTAAGCGGATACACCACATAAGAAGGAAAAAATGCGTTCATCAGATGAAACGTTTCCCATCGATGCAGAGCGAACTTTGTACACCGAGCCAGGATCCTCCTTGGTACTAAAAGTGACTCGATCAACTTAAATAAAGCTTGTGGACAGGGAAGCTCATAAGTAACACATTAAAACTTATTAAACAACTTTGTTAACCTCTCGGAGGGCTGATGATCTTTTGCCATGGCCGTTTTCCTTCTCCAGGGCTTCTGTTTACCTATTTTGGTGCTTTGCTGCATGGCAAAAGCAAGCAAAACCAAATCGGCAGAGTTTAACATCCGCTGCTTAGATGTCAGTGGTACAGCAGGTGCGGGCGCACCAGGTACCAGTGTTGTGAAGCTCCAATGCAACCCAATTATGGCTGTCTTTACTAATGGACTGTGGTAGAGAGACCCATTTTCCTTTGCTTCATTAAGACCTCCGTGGTTACCGGGCAGTATTGTGTGTGTTCTGTTGTTTACATCTGGTGGCTCTGAACCATCAGTACAACTACACTGAATAATCAAGTTACTCCCCTTGGTTACTAGATTAGATACTAGGTAGAGAAGGTGAGTATTCAATGAGTTGTATCAGTTAGAAACTCCGATACAATATGACGCAGCCAATAATGCTCAATAACCTCAATGTCCACACAAAGCCTCAGCTTTTAAAAAAACGACTTTATTAACAGGTAGATGGATACATCTGTGAAAATGTGATACAACCAGAAGGTGCTAACACCGTAAAGGGTTATGGTACGACCCTAATGGTTTCTATAGCTCCTAGGAACTAGGTCCTAGATTTTCAATGACATTGACCTTAAGGCTGATATGGGAATTTACTCAGGTTATCTGGGGGTTCACCAGAATTATTCGGGCACGTAGTATGTATGTATTTAGAGAGAACCGCTATCACTAAGGGATGCAGCTTTTTATGAGGGATAATAATGCAGGGCCAAATAAAAAATAATGCACTGGCCGAACACTGGAAACGTCACCAGATAACTCAGCGGGTTGATGGCTCAGCAGTTGACTTTCCAGCACCAAAGGTAAAATATAAGACGTCTCAAAAATTCTCTTTGATCCTGTATCAAAAAATGACCATTTGATAACTACTGTACTTCACTGAATGATTTCTTGTGACTACATCCAATAGAATGGGCCAAATGTCTTTATTCTATCCCTTTAATTACTTCTAGTCGGGGTTATCTCAGTAAAAGTCTATCTAAGGTATTTGCCAGATTTGTATTCTTAGAGAAAAGGTGGCTCCTATTGTGTTTACTGGTTTCTTTCCTTGTATAACACAAATCAGAAAAAGTCTTTAAGCAGACCTTTTTAAAGAATTTCTCAGAGCTAAATTTAAATAGAAAACCCAAGTATGGGCAGGGTGGCATAACACAGTGAGATAATTCAAGCCATCTTTTTTTATCGAGGCAAAGGTGAAGGAAGTAAAATTGAAAATATTTTTTGATACAATTGTATTAATATTTTATGTGAACAGCAGCTGAGACTGGAAATATTCACACTGCAACTTGAAAATCATAGTACCTGGAAAGTTCTTGCATATTACACGAGGAGGCTGTTTGGCCCAATATGATAGCAGTATTCACCCAGATTTCTACAGCTTGCCCTGTGGATATATGAAAATGTTACTGCCACCAGCCCTGGATCATTACATGTTGTCTGAGACATCTTCTGGCCCCTTAGATGGGTTCCTCAAATGCAGAGCTCCTATCCATTCCTCTTAACGACTTTTTGAAACGAGGAAGTGGGCATAGAGACTGGTTGCCAATATTGACCTATGCCATGTTTGGTAAGCAGCAGCCCAAAGCATACGAAATGTCGTGTTCTAATCTAGGACCCCGAACAATACTGTGACCTTATGCCCCTATACGGCTATAATCCATTCATACCCCTATGATGGCATAAACGATCAAGAGCGATATTTCAGAAACTCGTCTCTGGCCTAACACGATCAGGCCACATTTCAGAATCTCTTCTTCCCAGCAGCTCATTACAGCAGATGACACAGCAGAAGCCACTATCTTAGATTCCTAGATTACACTCCGAGTTCTTCAACAAGATAAAACTCAGCAACCTGGGAAAGCCCCGCTTGCTATGTTTTGATTAGTAATAGAACTCTAATGAGCACTGAGAGACGATCACTTCTAGTGACATCTTTATTGACGTCTTATGTCCAAAAACGTACGTCAAACCAGGCACCTTTCAGGTATAAATATTACCAACGTTGCCTTAAGCAAACGCTGCCACGACAACATCGATGATAGCGATGGTGTGGTGAATACAGGAGCAGAACAGCTGTCCCTTGCAGAGCCCAGCAGATACAAGCTGCCCACGTACGCTGCCCCTCCTCCTCCTTGACGCGCTGAGAGAGACGCTGTCTTTTCTCTTGCCGAGAAAATCCAGCTCCGGGGTTTCCAGCCTACTCTTGTAAGTGACTGGGATATTGAGTCCTGGAAGGAGATACAAGACCTCCAACATTCTATTTCAGCGGTATGGTGTTGACTAAAACCGTAGAGAGAATTCTTGAAGCAAACCTTGGCAAAACCAACTTAACTAAAACTGCTACTTACTTACTCCCTCCCAAGTATTAGGCTTAGGTCAGGTACACTGGGGTAGGCGTAGTTAGAAGCACCAGTTGAGTACGTTAGTCAAATGTATATATGAATGTATATATTTTATTCATTTTAACCATTGTATGGCTAAGAAACCATATCAATGCTTTTACAGTACTATTTCGCAATCCTCATTTTACTGTACGCACTTTTTATACTAACTAGTCTTGCGTTTGTGGCAATTCATTTCTCTTGCATGAGAAGAAAGACTGTTCAATAAATAATACCCTTTTATTGAAAACGCCCGTCTCTCTGTTCTCTGCATCTTGGTGAAAGTAATCTGCACAACTGACTGAGTAAAATAACTGTCTATTGTTTCACACGACTCTAGAGATTGACTCTTATTCTAAGGAGCAAAGTTGTCATGTTTATGCGGTTGTTGGAAAACTGAATCCCTTCTTGCCTGTACATGGGAAGCTGATCACTTCCTATTCAGTCAAGAAAGTTTCCAGTGACCTCTGAGCTAGTTGGTAACAAACCCAATTAAGTTTAGCATAGTCAGTAGAGACCTGGAAGACCGCA
The DNA here is from genome assembly GCF_964263255.1 of Lissotriton vulgaris. Taxonomy (NCBI): domain Eukaryota; kingdom Metazoa; phylum Chordata; class Amphibia; order Caudata; family Salamandridae; genus Lissotriton; species Lissotriton vulgaris. The sequence continues at coordinate 837,439,585 of NC_141695.1, forward strand.
CTTCTACGTCTATACTACTGTTTATGTTATTCCAATGCGCAGGGCCTATAGGGAAAATAGGAACTACACTACATGGCGCCCAACGTTTGATAAGGCGATAAAACTAACGCAAGATGTTAGAGTAACTCAGTCGTGCATTTTTCACACAGACCCCTTTCTACTGTAAATACTCCAATAGACGTCTGGAGTGGGTGAAAGGTTAAAATCCGCCCGAACTTAGTAGGAAGAGATTCCTATGTAAAGCTCTGGTTTATTCAACGTTGAAGGATACAGTGTTCCAAAATATTGTGCACCTAATCTTTGTCTCCTTGGAGACCTGCTCTGCAAAACTTTCCTGACAATAAAATGTCAGACACTGAAAACGGAACCGTTGATGCTGCAGTAAATGCGACTCAACAGGGTCCCGGTGAAATAACTGAACCGGGTGCAATAATCATTCCGGTACATTTAAGAAAATCTATAATGTCAAAACTTATAGAAAATGGACTGACCACACAAGGTGGCACAGTCGTCTTCGTGATAGAGGCACACGAATATCGGCAGACAGAGGTATTCTATTCTTGGATAAAATTTCCAGCGGCAAACACCGCAACACACGAGTTCAACTATTACAAAATAGGGGATCCACCGGAAAAGTACGCTCCTTTCGAGGAGATTGAAATCCCATTAAAATACCAAGAGCACCTGCTCTGGTTTAAAGGCGCCCTAAAACACAATGATCATATTACCAGGCTCGGTCCACTAGGTAGACCAGGAGCTACGTGGCCGGTTCTAGCCAGCTACACACCACATTCGGACATTGCAAAAATGTCAAAAGAAGAGCTGTTAGCACAGCTAAAAACATTAATCAAAATACATAGACAATTAGTCCAATATGTAATGCGGACTGCAACAGTCCAAACAGCTGTTAATGTACCACAGCTGACCCCTCATCAGGGGAACACAAATAAAATTACACCACAGAACATACAGTCATGTCTTGGTAAAACACCTATAAAACGGGAACAAATTCCTTTCTGGTTAGCGCAGAAAATTACTCAAATAGAGGCAGTATTTCCGAATACTACCCCTATTGAGACACACATAATTCTAACCATCTGCCTTCCAATGGGGGTCGCACCACACGTGGAGGACTGTGACACTTGGGGTACAGTCTTTGCTTCCATTTACACAAAAACACGTGGTGTTCCGTCAATGGCGGTAATACCAGAAGTGCTAAAACAGATTCAGAATGAATACGGTCCAGAACCTGCTTTAACTCTTGGTATGAAATTACTGAAAGACTTCAAGCAGGTCTCGGCTATACTACTAGCCAACATAAAAGGAGAAGCAGCATCTGTGGCGATCCGCCAGAAATTGAAAGAAACAGATATAACAGATCAACCAATTGAGCTTGCCAGAATTATAGAAAAATGTTATGAAGAACTAGGTAGAGACAGCTTGGGTGGAAAACCAGTAAAGCCCCAACTGCTCGAAAATCCTAAAAAATTATTTATTAAAAATAATTCAAACACTCCTAAAAAGAGCTGGGATGGAAATAAACAATCCACTCCCAAAAAAAAAGTTTTCCAGTCCAGAGGAAGGTCTCCTCGACGGAGGGAAAGAACTCCGACTCGAGAACACCAGTCTCCCCAGAGGGAGCCCTCTGAGAAAAGATATAACCTTAGAAATAGGAATAATTTGAAGAAGCCTGATAGATATCAAAGTATTGATACACGTCCCTCTCGATCTTTTTCGCAGAAATCGGAAAGAAGAGGACTGTCCGACCCAGGAAAGCACACCAAGTCCAAAGACAAGGAACCTGCTCAAAGTAAAAAATCTCAATTTCCAAGAAAGAAGGTAGCCAGTATTAGAGTAATCGAACATGCCGAGAATACTGAGGACACAGTTGAAAAACGGGGAGTGGGAACAGACAATGCTAGACAGTGCAGCAGAAATCACCATAGCTCGCAAGATCCTGATGAGTCATCTGGAGACAGTGGACACAAATGAATACATTCAAGTAGAAACTGCCGACACCAGAGTTAGCGAGCCCCGTAAGATATACGAAATAACACTGCGTATAGAGGGTGATAAGACTAGGAAAATAAGGGGTCTATTTTGGGATAAACTCTCAAAAGGCTATGACATTCTGTTAGCTGAAAAAGATTGGCCCCCAGAGTTTTTCAGGGAGTGTCCTCGTGGCGAAGAAATGATTATGCCTGCCTTCTCGAATCACATTCCGATTCACACTAAATATATATATGCAAGGAAATGGGCAGTAGCCCAGGCACCAGCATTATATAAAAATCATGTAGGATGGGATGAGGACTCTCCTCCTCACAAAATCCAGTTAAAAAGTCAACCGACTGCACAAAGGCAATATCCAATTAAGCAAGAAGCTAAAAAACAGGTCAGGGAGATTTTAGATCAACTTGAATACCAGGGGGTGATTGAAACATGCACCTCTCAAATGAACAATCCTTTGTTTCCTGTCTCCAAACCGGACGATTCATATCGTCTAGTTTTGGATAACAGACACCTTAACTCATGTTGCAAAACATTTGCAGTACAGAATTCGCATAGTGCTGCACTAATGAATAACATTGTTAGGAAAAAATATAAAACGGCATTAGACATATCAAATGGTTTCTTTTGTCAAAATATTGCACCAGAAAGCAGATACTTGACCGCTTTCTCAGTAATGGGGTCACAGAAAAATTTCTGTAGGCTCCCACAGGGATTCAAGAACAGCCCAGGACTATTTTCAGCCAGAGTAACAGAGTTACTACAAATATATGATGATGAGGCATTATCTTATGTAGATTATATCTATCTCACAGATGACGACTTGGAGACTCACTTGAAAAGAGTGAACACCATAATACTTGGGTTCGCAGCAGAGGGTCACAAATTCAACTTCAAAAAGTCCCGAATTGCCCATCTGACAGTATTATTTTTAGGATACGAATTATCAAGTGAAGGAAAAAGCCTAGCAGACAACTTCTTAGAGAAGTGCGCTGTACTCCAAGCACCAAAAACGATGAAGAACTTACAATCGATTCTAGGCTTCCTGAATTTCGGAAGAACTTACATCCTAAATTATGCGGAGAGGGTTAAACCTCTCTACGAACGAATTAAACCTGATTTTAAACCAATCACTTGGACTCAAAAACACACAGAAATTTTGAGATCACTGCAAACAGACATGTTAGCAAAAACAAAATTAGATACACGTGACAACACACACAATCTTGTAATCCGAGTCATCCCAGGAAGATGCAGATTCACGTACCTGACCTCTAATGAGGGAGAAACAGGACCAATAGCTTACAAATCACACTTGTACACACAAGCAGAAAAAACATTCAGTCTCACAGAAAATACTGTGAAAGCAGTAGAAACTGCATTAGCGAATGAACGAGAACTAGCACATGGCAAAAGGATCAATATCCTCACAGCGGAATCCGCCTTCGAGGCGCTATTCAGC